>NC_090444.1:434857820-435561987 GCF_031143425.1 Pleurodeles waltl | reverse complement strand
CCACCGCTAAGCACTGTAAATACAATGGGACACAATTAGTAATGCACATGTGACTTTTCATTCAAGGCCCATATCCTTGGGAAAGCCAGAACAAGATAACGGGAACAAAAGAAACATTTTAAATGAAATGAAGGAAGATTTTAACTCTACCCTGGGTGCCTGCTGAGCAATAACAGAGAAGGCAGAGTAAAATACCAGGTCTGGGTGAGGGCGGTGTCTCACCCGGACTGATTCCTCCTTCAGTTTGAGCAGTGGGGGGTTAGTACACTAGTGTGTGTTGTACTGGAAGACCTGCATCCCAAAGGAAGTTAATTTTTTTTACATAAACACTGCCAATCTGTCAGAGCTGACATTGTAGGATTTGTTAATAAATAATGCTTTCAAAAATTTAGGCCTGCCGAATTATATCTTCGAGGTGATCCAATCCCAAGGGAAGATCAACAGTGTGAACTACTTCATTTGCTCAACACAAAAGTGTACCCATAGGCTGACAGAAAACTGACTAAAATTCGGAAAACACGACCCATATCACTTCTAGGTTAAAAAAAAAAACACATCGTTATGAAAACATTTGCACTCTTCTGGAGTAGCAAATTGGGATGGTGTTTCTACACAATTAACACAATCAGAAATTGAAAATGTTATTTCATTTAGGCAGCCTATCTAAATTTAAGAAGTACTTTGTTGGCTTGTTTACACCTTTGCTTGAACTCGGTAAAAATGACCGAAACGTAAAAAAAGTTGTAATGACTTACATTGACTAGAGATAAAATATCTGATAACTATACCTAAAAAAGGGAGGAAACAAGTCGCGCGTTTATTATGTTAAACCATATTCTCCAGCTGTATTCAGATTAGCACGTAAAAGAACACCACCAAGAAGTTCCCAGCACTGAAGGATTACCAGAAAAATGCTCATTTTTTTCTTTAACAATTAGGCAGCTAAAGCTTATTTTGCAATCTCAAGATCTAGTGATCGTATCTAAACATGCCCAATTATCAGCTTGGCCAACTTTTCTTTTCAATCAATGTTTTCCAATTAACACAGACACCAAGGTTGCAACCAGTAAAGTTCCATTTCCCCAGATACGCTTTGAACAAGTATTACACTGTGAAAGTCTGCCTTTGCTCACACATTACCTGCAGCAGGAGTGGTATTGCAACATATTTCACTGTTGGCACAGTCAGTATTTGAAAGTAGTAATTTAAAGCACTTTTTGCACAACAAAGGCAGAAAAAGAAGAAGCATTTTTTTTTTTTTTAAAGTGCCCTGCTAAAGTTGTAGATTCCATTTTAGTATATGCGTACCAAAGCTAGCACAAAACCTGCAAGTAAAACTAAGTGACAGGATTTTAAATGTCTGGGAAAGTAAAATTATTTATGTTAGATTCAACACTCACATTTTTCACGCCACTGTTTGCCAACATCATTACTTGCTCCTTGGTGCAGACACTTGGTGAAAACAATATATTTAACAGCCCCATAACTACATATGCAGACTATGAATATATTCCCAATTGTTTATATATTAGCCACACCTCAGTACCAAGGGTTTTCTCCCTAGGGAGAAAAACTAGCGGGCCTTTGGCATGTCTGGACATCTGTGGCAAGAAGAGCTCATTGTCAGAAGCAGACACAGAAGCAACATCTTCTAGATTATCACCAGCAGGGTACAACTGCAAGCAGAATCAACAGGTCTGTAGGTAATCGGGTAGAGACTACTGTCCAAGGACAAATATCGATCTAGCACCCATATGCTGTGTGATCACCTAAGTAGCCAGTTTACGAAATGCACAAATGTGGTACTGTCTGATAGTTTTGCGAAAACCTCTCAACCACACATTATCCACACATGTTATCTTGATGGCTTGACTGTGCTATGGACGACCAACAAAACAGTAAGGCATCCTTTAAAAAAGACTGGAGGAGCCAAAGTTGAGGAATGGTACTGAAACTAGTAAGGATAGATCATGAGATCTTAGAAAGCATGTGTCTTATGAAGATGATAGTAGATGTGTGAACTATAGCCCTGGCAGTGCTGCTATGGGGTCAACTTTTATGTAACTGGATTTAGCCAATATTTCATTACAATTTACTTAGGTCACTAAAAGAAAGCTGTCCAGAATAGACCTATATGTGTGGTAAACGTAGAAGATACATTGGAACCCTATAAGAGGAACACTACATGACAGTTTAAATTTAGAGGGACTCATAACTGAACTGGTTTGATAATATTTGTTATTTAAGATTGTGACTTCCGATCTTGTCAAAAATATACAGAAATTGAGGTGCTCATGAGGAACACATAAAACTGTGAAATTGTTCTCAGACAAATCATGACCCTTTAAGCAAAACAGAGACAAGAAGAAATAGTACAGGGTAGGAGACTTCACAATCAACACCAAAAAACTGTGCAGGAGGATGCAAACATATAATTAGTGCTTTCAATCCAAACATAAAACCAAAAACAATATATAAACAACAGACGCTTGCACAAAACTCGGGCAGAGAGGACATACAGAATACACTGAATGTAATGAAAGGAGCAAATGTCTGACTGTGGTGCATGCATTAACACAAAACACAATACAGTGTCCTAAAAAGAAATTATTTCGTACATTAATGTCCTTCTGTGTTACCACAAATCCACAATCAATCTTGATTTATTTTTGAAAGATACTCACATACCTTATTGGTGTCATGCTTGGTCATCGGATCTCATCCTGGTTCCTAAAAACTAGGATGGGCTCGACCATATTCCAGGGAGTATTTAGGATAGTTTCCTAACGGGGACTGCTGAAAATACCTTAGAACACCTAGGTATCCCTTTAAAAGTGGTGTTCCCGGTATGATTAAAAAGATTAAGAAGGGGTGCCTACAGAAATAATGTTCCTACACCCTATGCAAATTCAACATGCTTCAGTCCAGTCCAGGGCTTTCGCCAGGTCTAAATCTATATCATATGCCCTGGAATAATGCCAGTTTTCTATATAATGTATATCACCTTAACCGTCAATTCCTAGTCAAGACAAACCATGACAAAATAGTACATGTATATATATGGAAAATGTCACTTACCCAGTGTACATCTGTTCGTGGCATGGGACGCTGCAGATTCACATGCTTTGCACATCCCGCCATCTAGTGTTAGGCTCGGAGTGTTACAAGTTGTTTTTCTTCGAAGAAGTCTTTTCGAGTCATGAGATCGAGGGACTCCTCCCCTTTCGGCTCCATTGCGCATGGCCGTTGACTCCATCTTAGATTGTTTTCCCCGCAGAGGGTGAGGTAGGAGTTGTGTATTATGGTAATAGTGCCCATGCAATGGAGTAAATATGTATGTACATAATGTGGTTTAAAGTGATATATTTACAAATTTACAAATGTTCAAGATCAACTTCGAAACGGCTACAGGCTCCCAGGGAGGCGGGTGGGCGCATGTGAATCTGCAGCGTCCCATGCCACGAACAGATGTACACTGGGTAAGTGATATTTTCCGTTCGATGGCATGCGTAGCTGCAGATACACATGCTTTGCACAGACTAGTAAGCAGTTATCTCCCCAAAAGCGGTGGCTCAGCCTGTAGGAGTTGAAGTTGTTTGAAATAAAGTTCGTAGTACTGCTTGTCCTACTGTGGCTTGTTGTGTTGTTAACACATCACGCAGTAATGTTTGGTAAACGTATGAGGCGTAGACCATGTGGCTGCCTTACATATTTCAGTCATTGGAATGTTTCCTAGAAAGGCCATAGTAGCACCTTTCTTCCTAGTTGAATGTGCCTTTGGTGTTATAGGCAGTTCTCTTTTTGCTTTGAGATAACAGGTTTGAATACATTTAACTATCCATCTGGCAATGCCTTGTTTGGATATTGGATTCCCTCTATGAGGTTTTTGAAAAGCAACGAACAGTTGTTTTGTTTTCCGTATTTGTTTTGTTCTATCAATGTAGTACATTAAAGCTCTTTTGATGTCTAATGTATGTAGTGCTCTTTCAGCTACAGAATCTGGTTCTGGAAAGAACACTGGTAATTCTACAGTTTGATTTAAGTGAAACGGTGATATGACTTTTGGTAAGAACTTTGGATTAGTTCGTAAAACTACTTTATGCTTGTGTATTTGAATAAAGGGTTCTTGTATGGTAAATGCCTGTATTTCACTTACTCTTCTTAGAGATGTGATGGCAATGAGAAAAGCAACTTTCCACGTTAAATATTGTATCTCACATGAGTGCATGGGTTCAAACGGTGGACCCATGAGCCGTGTTAAGACAATGTTGAGGTTCCACGAAGGAACTGGTGGTATTCTTGGTGGTATAATTCTTTTTAGGCCCTCCATAAAAGCCTTTATGACTGGGATCCTAAAGAGTGAAGTCGAATGCGTAATTTGCAGATAAGCTGAAATTGCAGTGAGATGTATTTTAATGGATGAAAAAGCTAGCTTTGACTTTTGTAAGTGCAGTAAGTAGCTTATGATGTCTTTTGCAGATGCGTGTAAGGGTTGAATTTGATTATTATGGCAGTAATAAACAAATCGTTTCCATTTATTTGCATAGCAATGTCTTGTTGTAGGTTTTCTAGCTTGTTTTATGACCTCCATGCATTCATGTGAAAGGTCTAGATGTCCGAATTCTAAGATTTCAGGAGCCAAATTGCTAGATTCAGTGATGCTGGATTTGGGTGTCTGATCTGTTGTTTGTGTTGAGTTAACAGATCTGGTCTGTTTGGCAGTTTGACATGATGCACTACTGAAAGGTCTAGTAGTGTTGTGTACCAGGGTTGTCTTGCCCAAGTTGGTACTATTAGTATGAGTTTGAGTTTGTTTTGACTCAATTTGTTTAATAGATATGGAAGGAGTGGGAGAGGGGGAAAAGCGTATGCAAATATCCATGACCAACTCATCCATAACGCATTGCCCTGAGACTGATCCTGTGGGTACCTGGATGCGAAGTTTTGGCATTTTGCGTTTTCTTTTGTTGCAAATAGATCTATTTGTGGTGTTCCCCATGTTTGGAAGTAAGTGTTTAGTATTTGGGGTTGAATCTCCCATTCGTGGATCTGTTGGTGATCCCTATAGAGATTGTCTGCTAACTGGTTCTGAATTCCTGGAATGAACTGCGCTATTAGGTGAATGTGGTTGTGAATTGCCCAATGCCAAATTTTCTGTGCTAGGAGACACAACTGTGTTGAGTGTGTTCCTCCCTGTTTGTTCAGATAATACATCGTTGTCATGTTGTCTGTTTTGACAAGAATGTGTTTGTGTGTTATTATTTGTTGAAAAGCTTTCAACGCGAGAAATACTGCCAGTAATTCTAAGTGATTTATGTGAAACTGTCTCTGTTGAGGGTCCCATTGTCCTTGTATGCTGTGTTGGTTGAGGTGTGCTCCCCACCCTATCATGGAGGCATCCGTTGTTATTACGTATTGAGGCACTGGGTCTTGGAAAGGCCACCCTTTTATAAATTTATAGTGTTCCACCATTGAAGCGTGGTGTATGTTTGGCGGTCTATCAACACTAGATCTTGAAGTTGACCCTGTGCCTGTGACCATTGTGATGCTAGGCATTGTTGTAAGGGCCGCATGTGCAATCTTGCGTTTGGGACAATGGCTATGCATGAGGACATCATGCCTAGTAGTTTCATCACTATTTTGACCTGTACCTTTTGTTTTAGGTGCATGGCCTGTATTACATTGTGAAATGCTTGTACCCTTTGTGGACTTGGAGTGGCAATCCCTTTTGTTGTGTTGATTGTTGCACCTAAGTATTGTTGTACTTGACACGGCTGAAGGTGTGACTTGTTGTAGTTGAGTGAGAAACCTAGTTTGTGAAGGGTTTCTATGACATACTTTGTGTGTTGTGAGCACCATTCCTGCGTGTTGGTTTTTATTAACCAATCGTCTAGGTACGGGAACACATGTATTTGCTGTCTTCTGATATGAGCAGCCACTACTGCCAGGCATTTTGTAAAAACTCTTGGCGCAGTTGTTATCCCGAATGGCAACACTTTGAATTGGTAATGTACCCCTTGGAATACAAACCTTAAGTACTTTCTGTGTGAAGGATGTATCGGTATATGGAAGTACACATCCTTTAGGTCTAATGTTGTCATGTAATCTTGTTGTTTGAGCAATGGGATTACATCCTGCAGTGTCACCATGTGAAAGTGATCTGATTTGATGTAGATATTTAATGTTCTGAGATCTAATATAGGTCTTAGAGTTTGTCTTTTTTGGGTATGAGAAAGTACAGTGAGTAGACTCCTCTTCCTCTCTGATGAATTGGTACTAACTCTATTGCATCTTTTTGCAACAACACCTGAACTTCTAGTTGTAGAAGATCTGTGTGTTGTTTTGACATTTTGTGTGTTTTCGGTGGGACATTTGGAGGGAATTCTAGAAATTCTATGCAATAACCATGCTGAATAATGGCTAGGACCCACATGTCTGTTGTTATTTCCTCCCAGTTTTTGTAGAACTTGGTTAGTCTCCCCCCCACTGGTGTTGTGTGTTGGGGATTTGTGACATGTAAGTCACTGTTTGTTTTGTGGAGTTTTGGGACTTTGGAACTTCCCTCTATTCTTTGGAAATTGTCCCCCTCTATATTGTCCCTGAAAAGTTCCTCGCTGGTATTGGCTCTGATAAGTGGGCCTTGTTTGTGAGGTTGTGGGTTCAGTGCTTTGTCCTCGAAACACCCCTCGAAATTGTGATCTTCGAAATGTGCCTTTGCTCTGTGGGGAGTAGAGTGCGCCCATGGCTTTGGCCGTATCAGTGTCTTTTTTAAGTTTCTCGATAGCAGCGTCCACCTCCGGCCCAAACAACTGCTGTCCGTTAAATGGCATATTCAGCCACGGCTTGTTGAATTTCCGGCTTTAATCCAGATGTACGCAGCCATGCATGTCTCCTTATTGTTACTGCTGTATTGACAGTCCTAGCAGCTGTGTCTGCTGCATCCATTGCTGACCGTATCTGATTGTTCGAGATACACTGTCCTTCCTCTACCACTTGTTGCGCTCTTTTTTGAAACTCCTTGGGCAAATGTTCTATAAAATGTTGCATTTCGTCCCAATGAGCCCTGTCATATCTCGGCAACAAGGCTTGTGAATTGGCAATGCGCCATTGGTTGGCTGCTTGTGCCGCCACTCTTTTCCCAGCCGCATCGAACTTACGACTCTCCTTGTCTGGAGGTGGGGCGTCTCCTGAGGTGTGTGAGTTCGCCCTCTTGCGTGCTGCACCTACTACCACAGAGTCTGGTGTTAACTGTTGTGTGATGTACACAGGGTCTGTTGGTGGCGGTTTATATTTTTTCTCCACCCTTGGAGTTATTGCCCTTCCTTTGACAGGCTCTTCAAACACTTGTTTGGAGTGTTTTAGCATTCCAGGTAGCATGGGGAGGCTCTGGTACTGGCAATGTGTGGACGACAGTGTGTTAAATAGAAAGTCGTCTTCAATTGGCTCTGTAGGTAGGCTAACATTATGAAATGCCGCTGCCCTTGGCACCACCTGTGTGTAGGCGGTAGAGTCCTCAGGTGGTGACGGTCTGGCTGGATAACAGTCGGGACTGTTATCTGACACTGGCGCATCATAAAGATCCCACGCGTCTGGATCATCCTGACTCATCCCTGTATGAGTTGGGGATTGCATCATTGGTGGAGTGGCTACCGGTGATGGCTGTGGAGAGCGTTGTGGAGATGGTGGCAGGGTTACTTGTTTAGCCACCTTTGCCTGTGGCTGCTTGTCTTTGTCTTGGAAGGCAAGTTTTCGTTTCATCCGAATAGGAGGGAGAGTACTGATCTTCCCTGTTTCTTTTTGGATGTGGAGCCTTCTTTGTGTGTAATCTGGCTCCATTGACTCTAGTTCCTGTCCAAATCTATGTGTTTTCATTTGTGAGGACAGGCCTTGTTCCTCTGTGTAGGAACTTGTTTTCGGTTCCGAGGCTGGATGTTTCAGTACCAAAACTTTTTCGGCTGCCTTTTTCGGCTCCGACGCCACTTTTTTGCTCTTCGGCGTCGTGATCTCTCGGTGCCGACTTGCCTCAGTGCCGCTCTCTCGGTGCCGAGATTGCTCTGACCCAGTGTCTCGGGGTCGTGTCTGCTCTGTGCCGGTATCTCGACCGGAGTCGGATGACTTCGACACATGCATGCCCTTTTTCGGTGCCGATGCTCGGTCACCTATTTTTCGGGTTAAGCCATGGCCTGCTGGCGGTGGCGTCCCCTGGGCTTTTATGGTCTTTGCGTGAGTTTTGTGTATCGACGTCTTACTCACGGTATTCAGCGTCTGTTCAGGTTCGACCTCTTCCGAGTCCGAATCCTCGATGGAGAAGGCTTCCTCTTCTTCTTCCATCTGTTTTTGTCCTGTCGGCACCAACGCCATCTGTAGTCTTGCTCTTCGGTCTCTTAAAGTCTTTCTGGACCGAAATGCTCGACAGGCCTCACAAGTATCCTCCTTGTGTTCTGGAGACAGGCATAAATTACAGACCAGATGCTGATCTGTATAAGGATACTTGTTGTGACATTCGGGGCAGAAGCGGAATGAGGTCTGTTCCATTAGCCTTGAAGACGCACGTGGTCGGGCCGACCAGGCCCCGCCAGGGAATCGAAAACCCCAAAGGGCCACCGGAGCTCTTCCAAATTCGGTGTCGATCTGTTGTAACTAACCCGATACCGAACGCAAACAATACCGTCAAATTTTCCGAGATTTTCACTAACTTTCCGAACCGAAGCGCGGAGCGAAAAGGAACACGTCCGAACCCGATGGCGGAAAGAAAACAATCTAAGATGGAGTCGACGCCCATGCGCAATGGAGCCGAAAGGGGAGGAGTACCTCGATCTCGTGACTAGAAAAGACTTCTACAAAGAAAAACAACTTGTAACACTCCGAGCCCAACACTAGATGGTGGGATGTGCAAAGCATGTGTATCTGCAGCTACACATGCCATCGAACATATATATATATATACACACATATACACATACATTCAAAGCATGTAAGACGGGCTTGGTTGCCCTTTCCCACTACGTAATCACCTTGGGTCCTGTAAAATAAAAAGATGATGGCCTTGTGGATAATCTGGATCATTATATGCTTGTCAGGGCAATATCACCCCATTCAGTGCAGGGGAAAAAGGTATTATCACCACATTCAGTGCAGGGGAAAAAAGTACCAAATAGTGAAAGGAACCAACAATAGAAAGCCACTTTAGGCGTGCTATCTCAAGCTGGTGTCTTTGTGGCATGCATTAACACATCCTACAGATGTACTGAGCACCAGACTAGGAAAGCCTGCCTATAGAATCAAAATTATAGTAATTGAGAATGGCCTGTGGAGGTGGATACATGTTCACTAAGGCCTGTTCAAAGATAGCCAAACCCTTTAATGAAGAACGTTTTCATATAAAACTCACCTTGGTTCCTTAAGGAACTCCCAATCAGTGCTTGAAATAAGGATCACCAATCTCCTGATCCAAACTGCATCTCTAAAAATAAAGTGGCTAAAACGTCAACTATCCTGTAGTTTACTGAATACCCTTGCCAACTGGAACCCTGGGATTGGAAACAAGACTAATATTGATTATCCAGAAAGATTTACAGGAGGTGACAACTTTAAGTAGGAGCCATTAAGATTTAAAGAGAACTGGTAAACTATCTTCTATCCTTCTCCTAAGCAGTACCAACCCAAAGCACTGTGGCTTCCTAATGTCTCTTTTGGTTGAACAAATTGACACCATATGGTCCCACATCACCAATATGAACATGTTTTTTTTAACATGAATACATAGTAAAGATATCCCATGGCTCCCTATGTCTCTACAATTATACCTTACAAAACAGAAAAATGACTTACAACACGGGGAAGTTTGTTTTGCAAACATCAAAAACTTCTCTTCTATTTGTAAGGAACGGATGTAGAAATATGGAAAGTCATAAAATCTGCTGGTTTTCCTAAAACAAACAGAAGAGTTTGACTTTACCACGGAATACATGTTTCTTGGTATTTAATTTAGCTGGTGCTGGGCGATCAACATCTGAAGGCATAAACAGAGTCTGAAGACTTTCAAGGAGTGATTACAAACAGAATAGCAACAATCAATCAAACAGGAGGTATCATTTATATGGGCATTCTGGGGCTGTGTAGGATGTCAGTCAGCCATGTATGTAAAGAAAGATAGTGGTCTACATTGCTGAGTACAATTGTTTTATAAGTTGGAGAGCTTGTTCGGCAAACTATAAAATCACACTTAAAATGTTGAATCTGTGTTAATCAAATAGCATATTGGTTGAACCATTTTAAGAAGGAGGGACAATTTAGAACTTATTGATTCCTCTTGCCACACCATAAACAATGATGTTGGATGTGTACAGACTCAGGCAGCCGAACTGTTGAGAACTCTATGTGATGAATAGGGAACATGACTTTTGTATTTTGAATTGTACATGTTTCCCCGAACAAGCAACAACTCAAATTAAAGAGTAGGATAACAGGTTTCTCATGTTAAGCAGAGATGCAAAAAAGAATGTTTGGTGGCTTGCAGGGTGGTAGGTTATTGTGCACCAAAATCTGCAACTAGACTTTGGCAGGCTGTGCATCCTCATCTCCAGGATCTCGAGATTTATGCTGAGAAGCCCCTGAAGTTAATTTTGTTGCTGTTTGAGAGTCTTTCATGTGATATAAAAAGTGAATATGAGGCATGTCCATGCAAAAACTTCACATATGGAGGTTCAAAGGCTGCTTCCACCTTCAGGACATCTACCCCAGGAAAGCTCTAAGGTTATATAAAGACCTTAAATGTGTCTACGGCATCCACAAATCTAAAAATTTTTTGTTACCTACAAATCCGCCACTGGATTACACATCCCACCATTAAGGCTTGTGCCATCAGGGCCTCAATACCCTTCAAAACCTTCCTCCAATTCTTCATTAAAAACCAAACACCTGGTCTCGCAGAGTTATAGTATTCTCAATACTTCACTCACCATGTGCAAAGCGCCCTTTCAGGAGTGATGGGAAAAAGACCTGAACATCGCCTTGACTTTAAACAGTGGAATGAAATCTACACTAGCACCACCAACTTTGCTCATCATGCCCTAGGTAGGGCGATCTTATATAAACTGCTGTCATGTTGGCATTTAAAGCCCATAAGACTCCACACCATTGACCCACCCCAACACCTGCTGGCGGTGATGTGGAGAGAGGGGCTCCCACTTGCATATTATGTGGACTTACCCTCTCCTGAGGGACTTCAAAGACACAATCTGTCACACAATTTCTCAAATATAGGGTTACCCCCATAACAGAACCCCAAAATTTGCTCTCTTGGGCAGACCCTCAGAGCGCTTCTACTCCCTTGGTTTGCCTTCTGCCCAACAAATCTCTCACCTCCTCCTGGCAAGCAAACACACTGTCCTCTCCCTTTTGGTTAAGACTGGAAACCTGACCTGTGAACAATGGCTCCACAAACTCTGCTGTCTCCTTAAGCATGAGAAATTAGCCTACCAATTAGCTGATAAATCCAAGCTGTTTCTTAAACGGTGAAACCCAGTTTTCTCCTTTTTCAACAAGGCATAACCTGCTTTCGAACACTGCGCACCCTGGGACTGGCAGACCCACACTTCAGCTCCCATGTGCCTCAGAAGAACTGATGACACAGGTCTCTATTTAAGAATCGCAAGTGACCTTGTGTGGGATGGGTTCAGGGGTTATGGGTGGCTGCATCCACTTAGCAGTTTTGAAGGTTCTCCTTCTCTGCGGAAAATGCAGTACAATTTTATTGAAAATAAAAAGTGCATATGTGTGAACATAGTATTTCTGGTAAGGCGATTGATAAGGATTCTTAGCAGTATTAAGCCATGAGGGCTGAAAGAATGAAATGAGGCCCACCAAATGGAGGTCCCCGGTATATAGGTGGGATCAAATGAGAGAAGGGACAGCTCGAAAAAGCCAGTGAAATTGCTCCTTCATCAGTTGGAGGTGTCTGCGGTGGCAACAGGAGCACCAGGTGGTTGGCATTTAAGCCTGAGGGATTGGGGACATCTCCCTCTTCATCCTTTGCCAGGCAACTCTGCTGCAGGACCTTATGGAGCTAAACAAAGAAGGAGTGTTCTTCCCACCCGCCCAATCAGACATGAAGCACAGCGTTGGTTGTGTATAATCAAAGAATATTTGCCATTAAATGTTGATGTTTTTTTCTATCACTAATGCATTTTAGTGTCCCAGACAGTTTCTCCCCAGATACTCAAAAGCCAGTTAAAGTCTTGATTTGTTCAAATGTTTACCCCAAGCAAGGGCAGTGGTACCACAATGATGGGGGTGATAGCTGTGGGGAAAGAGAAGCTGGGGGTGGGGGCTACAGGAACAGTTTCTAACCCATGCAGGTACTTCATGACACTACTGTAGGGATGTGGGGAGGGATGTCCTTGCACCAGGGGGGCAAGGCAGAATTGCAAATAGACCCATCTTGGGGGTGGAGGGGCAGAATCAGATTCAGTTTAGAGTCAGACTAGAAATCACTTGTGGGTCATCCAGTCACGGTAGTGGTATAACGCATAGGGGTCATTTTTGTCCAATATATGACAGATGGTGCAATTTAAAACACTCTGGGCATCTAACATTATGTATGTATGCATGCATAATAGGACTTAACAGCTTTTACAGGAAGTTCAGGATTCTCTTTCAATACATTCTAGCAGAACAAATAGTAAATGTTGTATTTTAATACCTATTTAATGTGTTTATCTACTCCCATGTGAAATTGATGGTTATAATTCTAGTTTTGCCAACAATTAGTGACATATGATGCACTGTAAAACACCTGGGGTCAATTGCATTGGCCTCAATCCATTAGCCCTTCAAAATACTTATAGAAGGTATTTGGTTTTCTTCATCTTCCCAACTTGAAGGGGGTTTGGAAATAAAAGTGTGGCAAATAGTGCACTTTAAGCACATTTCTTTAATTATTGTTCTGATGAATAAAATGAATGATTGAAAATAATATGTAAAGTGCACTTCTACCCACAAGCAGCCTGGCGCTGACTGATAACTAAAGGAGAGGTGGAGACTTCACTAATGTGGAAAAGGCAAGGTTTAATTTTTTTTCCCAAAGGACCGAAGACCGGAGTCACTGGAGCTCTAGAGGCAGAGAGGTCCAGTGCTTTGATGCCATAAAAGAGAAGGATTGTCGTCCAATAAGTACCTGACTAATGTTAGGATGATGCGGGCAGTTGTTTACTGCAAAGCATATGTTCCTGGAAGAAATATAAAGAGTGATACAATGGTGAAGAATCAAAAGACCTATTTTATGGAGAGCACAAAAGTCTAGGCACATAACTTTGAAGTTACACCGTTTGGCATCAGAAGGCAATGGACAGAGGAACAGTGAGAAGAGTTTGTGAAGCAAGTGGGCATTCTGCAGATAAGGCATGAAGGAGAGTTTTGAATGATCTGAAGGCAGGAAGCCTAAGTCAGACTTTCCATTATCTAGTTGTGAGAAGATAATTTAATTAACACCAATCTTATCTTTGCAAGAGGGGAGAAGAAGAATAGGAGAAAGTACCTGAAAATTAGTCCAGAATTGTTTGCTGAATCAACCCGGAGTGAGCGATGGGCCCTGCTTCACCACCATAAAAGCGAAGACCATATCCAAGGAGGTTCCCTAAAGATGTGTTGTCACTATTGAGTTTTAATTACCGTATTTATCGGTGTATAACACGCACTTTTTCTCCCTGAAAATAGGGGGCAAATGATGTGTGCGTGTTATACGCCGATATAATGTTAAGGTTTTTTTTTCTGAAATGTCCTCTTAAAATGAGGTGCGTGTTATACGCCGGTGCGTGTTATACGCCGATAAATACGGTAGACTTGATCCAGGAGGCAACTGATGGGAAGCAAGATCATAATTTCTCTTGGGCAGACCACATATCATTGTTGAAGAAAATGATCCTTAGGATATCATCTGTGTAGAACATCACAGATAAACCAAAGGTTGCATAAATAAAACTAACAGAATAAGATAAAGACTAAATATTGTGCAGCTCAGAGAGGGGTCCTGAGGGATTCCGCAGGTGAGCATGATGAAAATAGGGGGAAATTTATTTTTTAATAAACACTTTTATAAAGTGTTTTAACAACCACATTAGTACAGGACAAATGGATATCATACTAAAGCGCACACATTGCTATTTTAAAGTTTACTTTTCATGGGACATAGCCTTTTCTTTCATAAGTGTGAACAATAGATGTATACATCAATAACCAATACAAGCAATCTGTGTTGGGGGTCAGCTTTAATCTGTTTCAGTGTGTGGTCACAGCTACAGAATATCATAGGATACTGTTTTGGACCCTGGGTAAACTGGGTCTGTCACCGGTGGTAAGTCTACTACACTCAAAGCTGTTTCTACAATTCCAGTGAGAGGTGTACGTTCTATCAGATGATTCTCTTCTGTATCTTACACAATCTATGCATAATTGTTAATCACACACCAGTACATCGTGTTATACAGTTGGGAAAACCTGTCAGTTAGGGGGGCCTATCATCAGAAAGTCTTTTTTTTCTGACATTAATGGTTCCCCATCTCGTCCACATATGTGTATGTGTATAGCCGAGTTTCTCACTGTCGTATATTCTGCTTTCACCCATTTCTTTGTCTCTCCCAAATAGTTTTTTGTCAAGTGATGTTACTGGTCTTCATGACATTCCTTGGTACCACTATGCTCAAATCTGCACACCTGCCTGCCTTCCTTCATTTGGCTATGGGCATCATGCTCAGCATGGTCACCCTCAGGGTACAGTCTATTCTTCCACCCACTGCTTTTGCTATTGTTTCAGTAATATGCTTTCAGAAGTCTACTGCTTAGAAGTCTGATACTAAAACTGACAGCTTCTTCTGTTCCTCTCCGAGTTAACCCTACATCAATCACTACAGTGTCTATCTTTGCTACCAGACAGTGCTGCATGAGTATCCTGTGTAACCAGCAATATAGGTTCAATATGTCAGCAGTGTCCACAGTTGCAGTTCATCTCTCGCCTCCTTGCTCTAATCTTCAACCGTCAGCTCTCCCCAGCCTTTTTCCTTCTCTCACTGGTTCTGCCTATCTTACATGCATGTTCCCCTCTATCTCGCTGCCCATTACTTTTTCTTTCCCTCATACACTCACCTTTCCCTCGCCCCCTCCTTCATTGCTATAGCCAGTTACTTTTCTCTCAGTATTTCTGCCTCACTTTCATCTATTTTGCCTCTAGGCTCTTCCCAGGGGGTTGCCACATGGCCAGCCTGCTACCAAACAGCAAATATTTTAGAGTAAAGGCTGCTAAAACCCTTGGAACTCAACAACAGTTTGTAGTTATTGTTGTTTGAAATACAAGGTTTAAATAGTTAATACAAGTTATATCCAAGGCCACTAGTCTTATATGACTGTGTGGCTGCAGTGTTTTTGTATAGTTTAGATTTGCCGCGTTTGCTACATAATCCATCATCTGCAGCAAAATCTGCACATTTTCACAGAAAAATAAGTTTTTAGCTCCAAAGTTTCCAAAATTACTAAAAACGCGGCAATATGTCTTACAATGCAGTGGAAGGCACTTTGCAAAAGGTGGCTGGTCTATTGCTTATTTTTGTATTTGGGTGTTAAACTGGTACTAATGAGGTGCAAAAAATGCTGAGACAGTGTAAAAATGACAAACTAATACTATCACGAAGTGTGTCGCATTACGCCTCATAATTAAGCTTTTCTTCCAGCATAATTTACTCAACCCTGCTGCATAATTTGGCTCTCCCTTGCCACAGAATTTCAGCAGCCCTGCATATATCCCACTAAAATTATTTCTAAGCAATATTCATAATTCATAAATGATTATTGAAACAGAGTTGTGATTAACATTTCCAAAAAACATTTTACTTACCAGCTACATTCTTATTTGTATCTGAAAATGGTGGCAACCTTATATACATCTATCATATGTCCACTTTAAGTTCACTTCTCCCCTCTAATCTCTGCAAAAGAAGCAATGCCTGTAGTAATGTGTGTGTTCCTTTTGGTTTACAGGATAAACAGTTTTTCATTCCTTGGAGGGCTGGCTTTACTTCACACATATAAACTTTTAACATTGACAATCTTGTAGTTGTTGTCATACAAACACAGTGATTTAGCCATGAAAGGGCCCTGTAGGAGAGGCTGCTAAAAGAAAGAAAAAAAGTTAAAAGCAAACGGCAGGCCTTTAGGACAGCCTGAGTAATACTCTGAATGGACCTAGAACAGTGGCCAGCAGCTTCAGCTCAGCCCACGGCACCTAATTGGGGGAGGCGGGTTCGGGGAGCTTAAGTCATTTCATCCAATGGTTGTTGCGTGCCTGGACCAAGGTATAGTACCAGGGGATCATCCCTCACTAGGGTTGACTCTAGCATGGTAATATTTTTGAGACTCAGCAAATAGGTTGAGACAGGGCTTCTTCTGTACTGAGGGAGCATGAGTTTGTTCAGTAAGAATGTCTACCCAGAGTCCCAAGGATAAATTCAAGGTGAAGGTGTCAGGGGCCGACTTCCAAATTTGCTGATGTTGGAAAGGCCTGTTAAATGGTCCACCAGAAACTCTCAGATGTGTATGGTTTAGTTGTCATATTTCTAGATATCAAGCAATGATCATTGTAAATGATGGTGAGCATATTTGTATTTTTCACTGTTTTGTGAATCATCTTGTTTTTTGTAATAAATGTAGCCTGAGAAGTAACTCTCAAAACCAACATATAGTTGCAGACTGAATTAAAGTAAGCCGGGTGGGGTGTGCCCTTGGGTCTCCATCACCCCTCTTGGGCTCCCCCACCTATGACTGTGCGTTGAGAGACATAACTCTTAACTTTCTTTCTCACTTGCAGCAATTGCCATATTTCGTTGCAGTGTTGCTTCACAGACCCTTGGGAATCCATGTAAATGCCTTTTCTAGTAAACATGAATGATGTGACATGTTCAGTTACAGAGTGACAGAGTGACAGTGACTGTACTGTTGATCACACAACTCCAATATCATCAGATTCCTGAGAATAGTCGCTGAAGTAATAGATAAATCTACTACAGAGACATTCTCATAAAGGGATCTTATGCTTAAAGCTATCTTGATTTATATGAACACAACTTCAACTACTAGAATGATACTGCCTTCTTTTCGAAAGAATTGTGTGGAATCCTGAGACTCTAAACTGATAAAAAAGTGTCTATGGTAGGAAGTTGTCAGAAAGGACTATATGCAATAATTTGACAAAAGGCATGACCAAAGAGCAAATACTAGCTGTGTGCTAGAAAGAACAAGAATCAACAAGCATTGGCAAAGACAATAGGTTTTACCTATACAATATCTATTGGCTTTGTCTATGTTTTTGGGGGCTTCTGTACGACATGGCTTAAAGAAAAAAAAAAAAGTGTTATAGCCTTGCCAGCACTGACTGCGTCATATCGTTTTTTGTTAAGCCATGTTGCACAACAGCCCGCGCCACTGTGCACTGTGTCCAAAAAAGCGCATGAGGCAAGAAAAAGGAGGGTTGTGGCTAAAGAGAGAGGGAACAGCAACAACAGACAGCAGGAGAAGGGGCTGGGATAAAGAGCACAAGGTAGGTGCTGGGGGGGAGCCACTACAGAGAGATAGTGAAGGAGGGTGACAAGCACCAGTAGGAAGTGCCGTGGAGGAAGGAGGGAGTAGCAACAATGGACAGGAGGAGGGCTGGGGTGAGAATGCTACATGAGAACGGTGGAAAGCTAGAGCAGCAACAACAGACAGCAAGAGGAGGGGGGCAAGCAACACGATAGAGGGGAGTTGGAGGGAGATGGACTAGAGACAGATGCACTAGAGTACATTGCAAAAAACAAAAAAAGTACTAGGAGTGCAAGGTCAGTGGATGGACAACAGCCGCAGACAGGAAACTGACTAGGTCCATGCTCCATGACAGGGACAAACACTGAAGCCATATGAGGAAGCAGGAGGCAAGCAAAAGGTACTAACCAATAAGAAGCAAAGATATGAGAGTGGTGCTGAACCCAACAAATGGTAAGTCATAGTAAGTAATGGATGGGCTCTAAGCCTGTAAGTTTTCTTTTTTGTTAACTAAAGACTTCACTGCCAGAACATGCGCTGTCTCATGCAAAACTTAAAAAGACTCGAACATATATGCCCTCCTTTCGAAAAGTGACAGATTTATATTAGTGCACTGAGCGCCAAAAAGAATGCACTCAATTCTGGCACTGAAAGTGAACCACTTTGTAGCTGCCTGTAATCAAAGGCTGATTTTGCCAGCTCATGGCACTGTCATAATAGAGTGGTAAGACTGGCTGTGAAAAGGTTTGTATGTAAATGACAGCCCCAGGCACCTAGCCTCTTCACTCTTGGTGAACAGTAAACGTTATATAATGGACATATTGCCATATAATCACCTTCATGATCAATACTGCTGATTTACGTATACCAAGATGAGATATTTTCATGCCTCATTTTTCAATTTTAAGGGTCCCATGAACTTAAGCAGGGGTTCTCGGGGTTTCTTGAAGTAAAGAGTAGGAGCTGGAGAATTCCCACTAGACTGGTAGTCACAGTCACAAATAACTCTCTAAGAGCAGTCTAGTGGGACGCTTAACTTTCTGTCATTTGAGGAACTGTGTGCACTTAAAGCAACTTCGTATAGAGACAGAATAGCTTCTAAAGTGAAAAAAGAAAAAGGAAAGCCATCCTGCAAACAACAGCAGTTAATAATATGAACTGTAAGCTTCTGACACAGTAAAACATAAGTTTCAAGTTTATTTATTTTAAAGTGCATAAAGTGCATAAATTCGTTGCCCCGATAGGTAGAACCTATACAGCATTTAAAGCAGTATGAAATAAAAAAAAACTACATCTTATGCAAGGTAGCGAACGTTGAACATGCTTCGTACAGTTGGAGCATGTACACTAGAGATTGCAGCAGAACAGTTATAGCAGTTACTATTCATTGGAATAAAAAGTGTTTTTGATTTCTGTGGATAAAATTCATGATTAACAACATATTATAGTATCGACTTCTTTTAGCCTAAAAAGTTCATTGCCGGCATCGTGCTCCACGCACTCCTGACTAGCGGTGCTCCGCACTGGTTTTCCAGATTATGGAGTTTCAGTTCTGGGTTCGCTGAAACATCAGGGCCTGTTGCTGATTGGTGTACAGTGAATAACAGGAGATATTCCTTCAAGACCCCACTATGGAGTCTCAGTTCTGTACTCGCTGTTGCTGATCGGTATACAGGGAATACCAGGAGCTATTCCTTCAAGACCCCACTATGGAGTTTCAGTTCTAATCCTTCAAGACGGGTACCCCCAGGTTCTCGTTGTGAAATGTCTGTAGTGGTCAAGGTTGGTAAAAGTGGCCACGCTCAACTGTTATTTATGTGAAAAAAATGCACTGAAGTGATGGTGCTTAACTGTTCGTATGCTGAAAGAGGCCAAGATTCCATTTTGGGCCTAGGCCTGTGTTGATTTTCAGCTGTCAGTAAAAGATAAAAGTAAGTGGCGGTGGACTGATGAGAATTAGTGTTGGGGTTTGATCAGTCACTAGAGAACAAGAAGCACATGGGATTTGAAAGTTAACAAATTTGTACTGCAGCAACACTAAACTTGAAATTAATTTCTTCCCAGTGATATATTTACCTCAGCATCTTTTCCAGGATTCATACCAAACAAACTCAAGGATATGCAGGCAAAACAATTGTAAAACATTCATCGGATGTAAAGCTCATTAAAAAAAACGATATACTTTGACGCCTAAGAACGAAGTAGGACAATATGGATGCGATGTTTTTCATCTAGTTTAAAGAATGCAGCAGTTTGTAAGCCAGCCACAAACATATCTGCACTGCATTGGCACAAGGAACTTACTTTTCAATTATATCCTATAATATCATCACAACAAATAAAAGGAAAACAGCGCACTGTACTGCTACTTTGTCTGTTGAAGGCCCACTGTTTTTTTAAGCCGCAGCTCCACAATAGCAAATGAACACTGCATTTACATATTTTATCTGTGTAAAAAAACGCTAACACAAGGTATGCATTCAAGATACAAGTGTAACATTAAACAACAGGCCAACATATAGTTGTGTTACACACTTCCACGTGTAGAGCACTTCTTTACGTCATGCCACGCTTTCAGTAGGAAATGTAATGCATTGGTCAAAGACTACACATGATGTGTTTGCTAATCTAAAGTTCTATGTTTTTGTAGTGGTTTGAGAAAGCGTTCATCTTTTCACATCGGTTGGTACAAAATGAAAAAGATCAAAGGAATCTGGAGTTATAAAATCGCTAATTTGCTGAGAGTTTTTAAAAATCTTTCTCGCTCTTACAGTGGACCCATGGGATAAAACAACACCGTTCTTTGAAAAGCTTCCAGGATTGTGGATGAACGTTATTTAATGTTTATTCGAAAAAGGGGAAAGTCACTTTTATGGTCACCATACTACTCTATGACAAAACCTCCCTCTTCTTGTGAGTATTCTACCACCTAGTGGCGTTTTCGGAAAATGCCAATAAATGGAGTCGATTCAAAGTTCAGAAAAGCCATGATACAGAAGAGTTAGGATATAAATGCGGTGAAGCTCACTTATAGTGAAGGTGTAAACCTTTGACACTTATCTTTTAAAAAAAAAAGTTGAAATATAGTGGTTCTCACAACCCACAGAAGGAAAGCTCGGGTATGGGTTAAGAAGACCTTAAGGGCTAGGAGTAACAATAATCTTAGAAGTAATTTTATCCTAACCAAACAAACAAGTTTCTTACCTTTGGCAAAGCTCTTTCTGGTGGATACGCTATCTAACTGCAGATTCCTCACCTTTAGAATATACCTAGCCACCTGACTGGATCAGGAAACATTTACACAGCAGTGCTCCCACTTGCCACTAGCTAGGTGGTGCGATGTGGTCCATGCTCACTGTGTTCCCACTGGAAATGATGAACGAAGTCACATATAAGCGCTATCCCTGCATGCTTATGTCAGTTTCTTTCTTGACTCTTCCCACACCCTCAAACACAAGCCCAAAAAGCAATCAAAGAAGAAGTGTGCAGATATCTAGCTTAGGACCTTTTTAGATGGAAAAACAGACCAATCCACAGAACTAGAATGCAGGAAGGCAGTGAGAAAGCTGCTGTTAGAGTATCCACCAGTAAGAGTGTTACTGAAGCTAAGTAACATGATCTGATAGATAATTCTAACCACAGATTACCCAATTGTAGAACAGCACCAAAGCAGTACCTTGAGGATCTGTGGAATGGGCTCAGACGAGAAAATGGCCTGCAGGTCTATCAAGGCAGCAGAGCTTTGTGGGTATGGATGCCCAGATAATGGCCTGACAAACGACAAGAACAGGCACTCTGCATGGTAACGCAGTAGTAGCAGCCTTGGCACTGGTGGAGTGAGCCCTCAGTTCTTCCAGAGGCTGCTTCTTGTCCATTGCATAGAAGATCGTGTAATAGACTATCCACTTTGACAAATTCCTTTTCTTCTCACCTTGCTGTTCTTTGTTCCAGAAAATCCTACAAAAAGGAGATTGTCAACCGGATGCTCTTTGGTGTGATCAATGTAATAGCTCTCTTGGGGACTCTCTCCTTCAAAAAAGAAGCAGGCAAACCAGAAAAAGGAGTCACAACTTTTTGGAAAAAAGCCACTTTGGTCCTCAACACTTCGTTTGTGTTTGGGGGGGGGAGCTGCAGGGCTACTGCACCAAAACAGCCTGAAGCTCACTCATGACAAACTGAAGTAATCGTGACAAGGAACACTGCCTTCAGAGTCAGAAGACGCAATGAGCAGCTGTGTATAGGCTCAAAGTGAGAACACAAGGAAAGGCAGGAACAAACTGAGATCACACTGTGGCATTACAAACGGCATATGAGGAAATATGTGTCCAACCTTTTAAAAACCTCATCACAGTTTGTTCAAAGAAGGATGCTGCACAGCAAATGCAAAAGGAAGGCTGACAAATGGGGCCCACTGCAAGTCTTTGCTGGGCCAAAGACAAAACAATAATACATTTGACAATGTGACTTGTAACAGGTTTGTGTAGGTAGTGGACACTGCACCAGGTCACAAATTTGTCCCAGTGCCTGGTGTAAATGGATTTTGTAAAGGACAGCTGTGCGGCAAGGATTATATCCACAACTTCAGGAAAAAGATCAAATCTAGTCAACTGCCGGCACTCAATCTCCATGCATGAAGATGTAGATTGTGGAGGCTTGCGTGCAGAACTCTGCCCTGCTGCTGCAACAGAAGATACACTTGAAACAGAAGGCTGTAAGGGAACAGATGCTCATACCAAGCAGTTCCAAGTACCACACTATCCTGTGCCAATCCGGTGCCCTAGGATGGCTTAGGCCTGTTTGTTCTGAGCTTCTACAGAACTTGGGGCAGGAGAGGCAGAGGTGGAAATGAGTAGGAGTCACTTGCTCCGCTGTAGTCTGAATGTGTCTCCTACACACAGTGTTTTGGGGCTCTCCAATCCACATAACTTTGGACACTGGGCATTCTCAACTGTGAGACAACCTGGCTGCTTCCAACTGTCAGAAGGAGCCCTGCTCCACCTCGAGGTGTAACAACAATTAGTGATCTGCCAGGTGTCATCACCTGGGCTGGCATTCAAATATCATCTGGGCTGGCATTGAAATATCCTGAAAAACAGTTCATGACCAAGGAAATGCCTTGATGCCCCAGCCAAGTCAAAAGGAGAAGTTCCTCCTGGCATAGAACCTGCCACTGGGTCCAGTTGTGGCTGAACAGCCACTACCGCAGATCTTGTGTAAGAAGATGGAAATGTAACAGGTTTTGGTGGTGCTGAGCTCAGAGACTTTCAGTTCTACTGTAGAGTCTGCATGTCTCCTGGCTTAGTCCACAAGCAGGGTGTAAGAGGCCAAGAAGCCTCTGAGACCCAGACAGGACCCAGTCTGAAACATCGAGACCATAGCCCAAATGTCCTTAACTTGTTCTGATGATGCAAAAGGCCCAAATTCATGCCATATCAAAGATGGCTCCAATGAAATGGAGCCTCTGTGAAGTAGTCAGGTTCGACTTCGCCACAGTGATTGTGAACTCCACTGATGTCAGGAGGTTCCCGATTTCTGGAGGTGGGGTATGACTGACTGTGGTGAGCCTGCCTTTAACAGCCAGTCACCAAGATAGGGAAAACTGGTATCCCCAAACTCTAAAGGTGTGCCATGATCACGGCAATCACTTTTGTGAACACCTGAACGGCACTAGTGAAGCCAAAGGGGAGCAGAGCAAACTGAAAATGCTCCTGGTCTACCTTGAACCACAAGTAACACCTGTGGGACTTCAGGGCGGATATATGAAAATACACATCCAGCATGTCTAGGACTACTATCCAGTCTCTTTGATCCAGGGTAGACAGAACCTGGGCCACTGTGCATTTTTAATCCGTCTTTCCACAGGAAGGCGTTCAGAGGATAGAGATCTAATACAGGACGAAAGGGTCCATCCTTTGGCATGAGGTAATAGCACCACTAACAACCAGTCCCTATTTCCAAGGCTGCTACTCTTTGTAAGGCCTCACTGAATAACAAAGTGTGCAACTCTTTCAGCAAACCACCCAGAGGCTCCTCTCAAAGCAGCTCTGATGTGGGTGGAAGATACAGTGGGTCAGAAAGGACTGGAAGGACATAACCCCATTGAACAACCTGGGGCACTGATCTGTCAGGCGTGATCTTTTGCTACCCTTGGAGAAAGTGTTGGATCTGGTCATCTACATGGTGGTCATGTGTCACAGTGCAAGCTAAAGTATCTTGGAGATGGATGAGCATTGGGGGACTGGTATGATTGCTCTCCTTGGTGACCTGCTGGTTGTCTACTGGCCGAACCCCGTCCCTAGCCCAAAAAAAGACTAGTTTGATTGTTGCAGGGATGGGAGCAGAGGGGCCTAGTTCTACCTGCATGCCATCCATCTGGAGAAACATAAAAGTCGCGGCACATCTAATCACCACAGCAAAGGAAATCAATCCAGTATCAGGGGAATCCAGCCCACCGGCCTCCTGCAAGCCCATGTAGAGGTTGTCATCATTATAAGGAGGGTGCAAATCACTGCCATCATCTCGGTTATCAGGTGTGCTTATTCTACCACAGCCCCCATAAAAGGGGCGCAATTACCAAACCTCGATCAGTTAATTTTTCTACTGGAAGAAGGTGGTGGGTTTGCTTATATTTGCTACCACATCTAGTGGGCCTAGAAAAACACTAGTTCCATTAGGAACAGGTAATTCAAGCTCATTAACAGCAGGATGGGAGGGAAGATTGTCTCTTTCAATGTTCATGGAGAAGCCTCATGTTCTCCTTCTAGCATACATGTAGGGGTAAGATGTGTGACTAGGCCACATCGGGCTATGACAATTGTATTGTATGGTATGGTATTTTATTTTATTTATTTGTAAAGCACACATACCAAAAAAGCTTCATGGCCATATAGAAGCCTTTTGATCAGTCCAGAACGAGTAGGTATCCCTGGTCTTCAGATTTATTTTTTGTGAATTCCATTGTTTTTTTTTTCCCCAGGATTTTCCTAGCTTTTGAAATTCAGTGGCAATCAGTGTCTATTCATTTTGGCACCAAATCAATTTACTAGATGTTTTTTTTCAAAATGATATAACATTTTTGCCTTTATTGCAGTGATTTTCTGAGATTCCTCCTCTGTCTCACAGGCTTTCTTGCAGTGTGCCACGTGTCGTTACCGCTATCTCTCTTCATCAGCTCCCATTTCCAGAGAAAGTCTCTAATAGGGGCCCTCTGACTGTGCCACAGTTGCTTTGTCTCACAGTGCAGCTCTTCAGCAGAGCTCTTTTCAGACTGCCTCCATCGGACAGTCCTCTTTCCAGATCAAATCTCCTAAAATAACACTTCTTCAAAAACACCTTTCTAAAAATAGCAACTCTTCTCAGATCACGGGCTCCAAAAATCCTTGCCCCCTCCAGCCGAATGCTTGGCATCTTTCCTACATAGATCTCTGTCAGCCCATCTCTGCGTAGTCAATGCACCCTTTAGTGCTATCTCCAGAAACTATGCATCCAAATTACCTGGTCCACATAATCCTAGCCCACTAATCCTAGCCCTATAGCCGCTCTATTATTTTATATATATATCCAAGAAAGAAGTGACTCAAACAGATGATCTCACTAAAGAACAAAAATATATTTGTACTACAACGTTTCAGCTTTCACCTTCCTCAGGTAGTACAAGATTGTGCAGCCACTGAGCAAACAATCTTGTACTACCTGAGGAAGGCGGAGGCTGAAACGTTGTAGTACAAATATATTTTTGTTCTTTAGTGAGATCATCTGTTTGAGTCACTTCTTTCTTGGATATTACATTTTCTTGTGGCTCATTGTATCCTTTGGGATCCAGATTTTTGCCCTGGCTGGCTGTTGTTTTCTTGTGATCCTGCATCTTTATATATATATATATATATATATATGTATATATATGTATATATCGATCTTCAAAAGCTACTCTTTCCAAAGACAATGGCCTTTAAAATACCAATTCCTCAAAGCCCCATTCCAAACAGTCCCTCACATTGTAAGCTACTTTTGTGGTGCAGTTTTTTGTTCACCATCATAGTATCTTTCTCAACAACCTCCTGAGATGAGCGCAGTGAGTCCAGGCCACTGCAAAGGACAAAGGAAGACAAGTCAGGCCTTATCATGTTGGGAGTTAAAGAGAAGGGCACCCAGAGAAGGAGGATGTTTTCCTCTCACCTTCCAGAATAAGGACATCTGGTATCCTAAAGCGCACTCAGAGAGAGAGGAATGCTCCAACTCTTGGCACAATGTACCCGTGCCACTGCTCCCAACAGTGGATGCATGCTTCATCCCACAGTACAATGTTTAAGTGGGACCAACGTGCCCAGATGGGGAGTTAGACTTGAACAGATGGAACACTGGTCTCTGTGGAGTGACATCGTTTAACTCCCAAAGGGTCTTCAGCTGCTGGGCATAGAGGGGGAGGTTCCTGGAATTTATACCGGGGCACATCCAGAAAAACCGGACAGGCACCGCTGTACATCTTGGTGTTTCACTTACTACAATCATCCTTCCGGAGGTTACCACTTTGTGATATCCAAAGATGAAAACGGGACAATGACGTTTCACACACACCAATCATTATGTTAGTGTGTGGCTGCTGCTTTTACACTAAAGGGAAAGCTCGGCGGGGAAAAAAGCAAGTGATGGCATCTCCTTTACAAGGTACTGGACACTTTCTAAGCCTTACCCTCTGAGGTCAACTTGCTGATGGCGATGCACAACCACACAATTATCGATTGCCGCTGTACTGTTCAAGACGCATGAACCCAATTAATGCAGTCACGTTTGGATAACATCGAGTTATACAAAAGAGTTTTAAAAAAGTATTGACTTTCAGTAAATTGTCTGCAGTTTAAATCCTTACATTTGGCATGGAAAGGAAGTCTGACCCTATTTAGTTTCTGAAACGGATTTGATCATAGAAAACCAGGTTTAATTTGTTAAAGATCATAATGCTTTTGTTGATGTCATGCTGCAGGCACATGAGCTGTGTCAACACACCTTAACATGCACTGACAAGGTATAATAAATAAAAAAATGAAAAACAAGGGACATATTCAAGAAACACTGGTGAAAGCCATTACAAATGTATGCCTCAACAATGTTTCAAAAGCCAGAATATTTCAAAAAACAGAAAGTACATATAAAATATAGAGAACTAAGAAATACACGCATTAAATATATTGTCAAGGTAAATATATGCGGAGTTATATATAGTAAAACTGTGCTTACCTTTGGAAGTGTACCTTCATGATATTTTTGTCCTGGATATTCTTGACTCGATATTTTGTCCTACGATTATTTTGTTTCCGATATTCTGTCTAAATACCCAGACGCTGGTGTCTTAAATGGGGCTTGGATCCAAAATAAAACGAGTATTTCCTGACTTTTGGGGGCCTCTTTATCTCTGTTTCACTAGTATATGAAAAAAATAGGACTGTACCAGAACTTCTTCAGGCACTGACTTCAGACTCATATGAATACAAGCATCTAAAATACCCGACAATGTATTTTAGGTGAATTTCTAAAACAATGGAAAAAGAAGAAACCTAATCAAGTCTTTCGTAATGATGACCTCTTAAAGTGAATCGAAGAGCACTGTCTGAGCTTGAATTGTAGATATAGGTACTGCTACTGTTGCCAATGCTAAAAACGCTGTTGATAAATATTGTTACCTCTTTTTAACATTAAAAGGGATTCTTGCGACGCCTCAGGATTATCAAATTTTCTAATTAAGAAAGCTGTGCTATAGTGGTTGGGTGGGTAGCGAGCGAGCAAGATACAAGACGGACACCTAATCTGAAAGCTGCACTCACCCTACACTAATCCTTGGGATAATCCGGTGTCATCAGCCTGCATCCCATTCACCAAGGCTGAAGCCAGAATGATTCATGTGCTGCTTTTAGAAACTGTGATTTTTACAGACATACTGCGAATCTGGACTGAATGTGATGCAGTGTTGACGGGCGCAGCCTGGCCGCGTGGCGTTCCTTATCCCCATTATCATACTGGTTACTGAGGCCAAAAGAAAGGTCTTACTTGAACTTTTGCTTCTACACAACTTCTATGCTTATCCGTGCATCTGTATCCATGGTGGATGGCCTCTAAGAAGCATATGTCAGCTGTGATCAAGTGGTCTGTACTTTTAGGCCGTGGCAGACGGCAATGAGCCACCAGAGTTGACTTGTCATCCTGAGTTGAACGGAACACAAAAATGTTGGGATATAGACTGTGTTAGGAACTTTAAATGGAAAGTTGCAGAAAGTGCTGCTCTGCATGCCGGTAGATAGACGCATGCAGTTGGGCTCTCTGTAGGAGTGTGAGCAAAACAGAACAAGCATTTGCAATGCAATGGGTCTCGCGTTTGCTTGAGGTAGAGCTAATAGGGTTATAAATTCCTAACTAGACTTTTCTTGCCACATAATTAGAAAATGAAAAGTAAAACAGTTGACGTAAGTGAGCCGATTCAAAGCGCCACAGCCGTCATGAGCATTAGAGCAAAGGAGAGACAAAAAAGGAAAAAGAAGTTTGCTCGCAGCCAAACCTGTCGGCAAACGTGCAATTATCCATGTAACAAGGCCGGTGTCTAAGGCGGTAACAAAACCACCCCGATGAGGGACAAACATAAAGCATTTACCAATGATAACAAAGAATGTTTGAAAGGCAAGCCCACGAACGAATGAAAGTTATGGGCATGGTTAAAAGCCCACAATACTTACAACAGGTCAAAGCTCTTGCGCTTGACCTAAAAAAAAAAGTGCCTTGAGAGACAGCCTGCTGTTGGAGGATGCAGAGCTTGGTCGTGGAATATGTCATGCATTGTGACTATGGCTGATTTTGCCATGAAGGTGTTTTGATGGGATTATTTTGGTGGATCTCTTCGCTAAGCAGATATGGAAAATCCTGCAGGGGATTGAAAGAAGGCCTTGGAAGGCCTAGCAGGTATTTGTAACCAATATTTGTATTCTACTTGTAAACAAGGCCAGAGCTAGGAAAAGCCATAGTATTTCCACCCATTCACACTAGGGTTATAAAAGCAGCATCTCAAATCATTTCAGCAAGTGGGAAACCAAAAGCCCAGTTCCAGTCTCCTAGCCCTCCAAGTCCCTCTAAGCTTTGCCCAGCTATTTAGCACTTCCACTGTCCACCACAAATAAAGCAAGTCTTGCCTGAACCAGAAATCACGTACCTTCCACATTATCCTAACCACCCTTGGGATTAGGCTCCACTCTTTATTCTTTTTATTTACAAGAGAACAAATCCAGGGCATGCAGCATCTGAGGATAAGCCAGCCCTCTAGCATCCAGTGACCTATAGTCAAGCAACAGTCTCTGTGTCTTTTCAAAGGAGTCAATTACCTGGTCCACATTATCAACTATTCATCCCATTGCTTGGGCAATCCAAAATGTCCAGGGCCACTGATATATGGAAATTGCATCTTTCTTTCTCCACAGTCTCGCCTAGATATCTTGCAAATGTCCTACTCCTGGGTTCTTAGGAGTAGGGAACCCCAGACTCCTTTTTAATGCTGCCCGAACCTCCTTCCTAAAAGCCCGAAGACCAGAGCAACAACAATGGATATGTAAAGTACTCAGCCATCATTTAGGGGTTACATTTGTGTACATGCGGTGCAGCTTTGCCGGAGCTTAGAACCAATCATAGAAGCTCTTAAAGTGGACCTCTTTGTTCTATACATTAATCAAGCTCCTAGGCATAGCTCTATATCAGCCCTCCATGTCGCTGGTTTTCATCGTATCCCCCAACTTAACTTACCAATCCTTTACACGAGTCCCAATGAATGTGCCCTGCTCTTGAGAGCATTGCATACAACCTCGAAATTGCCCCTTAGATACTAGTAAAAGTATTGGACAGCTCCATCGAAATTTGTTTTATCTTCAGTTGTAGCTGGTCTCATCTCTGAGCTCATCATCCAATGTCAGAACTGCCAGTAGTGCAACCTCTCCTTCTCATCTAGGCCGAGCTCCTTGCATATGTGGAAAGATTTAATTTTGTTGTCATTGAAGATATTGACTTTCACTTTACATTCTTCTTGTCACCATTTATAAAATAACGTTATGAACATCTCCAGTTAGGAGTAAGGGATCGTATGTAATCAGAGTGTGGGTGGAAGGAAGTCATAAGACTCCATTTAAGAGTCACTAAATACCACACTGCAAAATATATTTTTACCAGGGTGTTATATATGTATTAGGTGGCCTTCAGTGTCAAGGAAGCCACTCCACATCCCACAGTGACCGCCCCATTACTGTCCTCTCCATATCCTCTCTGTTTCTAACAGCGACCAGTCAAATAAAACGCTCAGGTGATCCATATTATAGTGTAAGTCAAAATTTGGTAGTGCTTGCCCACTTCAGATTTGGACCTATAATGCTTTACTGACACCCTAGGATGCACCCCATATCACACAAATCCTACGCCAATTTTTTGGAATAGCCTGCAGCTAGGATAATTTCACTTGCATCAGAAAAATAGAAAAGTCTAGGAAGGATGTTCATTTGTATGACATCTATTCTAAAGAACCACAATAGAAACAGAAAATTTCCAGCTATATAGAAAACGTTTCCAATTTCCGCCAGCCTGGGATAGTACCTAGTCCTAAAGAGGTTTTTCATTTGCAATGATCTTAACCCCAAGATAAGTAATATGGGAGTTTGCTCAACAGAATTGTGTTTGGGATCTCAGGTGCTCCTCCTCATTATGCTAAGTTAGGTAAAGGATTTTAAATTTACTTATATTTATTTTGTACTCTGCCACCTATTCGTAAACGTTTAGGTGGTGTACCGCTGCCTGGATAGAAGTCTTTGGTGAGGACAACATGAGAAGAACATCATTTTTTCCCAGTTTGGATAAGCCAGGTATGACTGCTTCTCCCATAGATAGGTCCACCCTCCCAGACTCTGTGATGTAAGTACAGATTTTTGCCAAATGTAATAATCTGTGTACAGACTTTTTATGGAAAGCCCCTGAGAATACATCCTTGCCTGGACCTTCAAATGGTTAATGGAGACTACAGCCTACTTAAGCTTCTCTTCGGTGACAGGACCTTCTAGTAGCGAAGTCTAAGCATCTGCGAGCTTCATCTGAGCCGTGTTTGTGACACAGGACTCCTGGTCCACCCTACCCTACTAAACGTGCGTTTGACTACATCTTCTAACAAATGCGGGAAAACTTTTCAAGTTTATTGGATTCACTTGTAAACAAATTCCCAGAATCTAATCATATCTCCTTAACATAAAAGTGCTCCATTTTCTTCCTGCATTGGTGAGACACTCTTGTTCCCAATCTTGAACTAGTCTTGTATAAGTGGCATTTGAGGCTCAGAAGAGAGAGCTCTGCTCAATTTTGTATATGTTAAGTTGGCCATTGATTTCCATTAGCAACGTCTGAAGCGTGTGAGGGGTTGTCGGAATATCCTAGAACTCCTTCCCAGCATTTGAGGTTTTTTGAAAAATTGTCTTCAGTATAATTTTTACGTATAAAAAAAAGCAGAATAAAGCCACACGACATGGCAATATATCAACTTTGCAGCAGTCCAGCGAAGAATTGGCTGCCACCCCTGCAGTCCAAACATGATCCAAATGTACTCATGACGTATAATAACTGTGTGATTTAACAGTCAACTAATGTAAAAGTGGTGCGCTCCAATTCAGTACTGAAGTGCATCCACAGTAGTTTTAGAAAATACATGTTTTGTGTTCATTACCTTCACTAAGAGAAATATAATCACTGATTATGGCCTTACAAACCATCCTCACATTATTTGGGAATGTTCACCCTTAAACGATAATAGTTTATGTAACCTGTGCACTAATGTTGTTAACGTTGAAAATGTAGTTGCTCATTGTATTGAATTACATGTGATAACTATTTCATTTCGTAGTAGTAACACGAAGCTTGAAATGAGAAAGTGTAAACATTATACTAATGTAGGATTAAAAGTGTACATAATATAACCTGAATTTAAAAGTGCAATTCCTTAATGTTAGCTTTAATAGGCCTGAATTTCTTTAATGTGAGAAACTGTTTCTCATTTTCTGCTAACGTGTCATTTCATTACAGGCATTTTTCAATGAAAATGTTATTTGGAAAATAGTTCTATTACTGTGTTACATGTAGAGAGCCTGAGAAAACAACCTTGGAGATGGTACATGGAGAGACTGAGAGAGAAATGTTTACTCCTATTCTTAGTGTTGAAAATGATGCCCAGGAGACTAACGACAGCAACCCGCCCAAGATTGTCGCAGGGCCTAATTCCGATGTTGCAAGTCTTACAGTGAGATGGGAGAAGAATGAAACGTGATGAAGTGATCCAGAAGTCATTACCTGATTGAGTTGTGTAGTATTAACTAGGACTTTTACTGTTAGACCTTACAGCCTTAGGGTGGTCACGCCAACTTTTTGCCTGCCTCCCTCCAATTTTCTGGCACTGTTTTTGTTGGGTTTAGGACTTTGTGCACTTTACCACTGCTAACCAGGGTTAAAGTGTATATGCTCTCTCCCTTAAACATGGTAACATTGGTTCACACCCAATTGGCATTTCTGATCTACTTGTAAGTCCCCAGTAAAGTGCACTACATATGCCCAGAGCCCTTAGATTGAACGCTACTAGTGGGCCTGCAGCACTGGTTGTGCCCCCAACATAAATAGGCCCTTAACAATGTCTCAGGCCTGCCATTGCTAGGCCTATGTGTCTGCAGTTTCACTCCCAATTCAACTTGACATTTAAAAGTATTTGCCAAGCCTTAAACTCCCCTTTTTCAACACATAAGTCACCCCTAAGGTAGGCCCTAGGTAACCCATAGGGCAGGGTGCTGTGTAGGTAAAAGGTAGGACATATACCTGTGTGTTTTATATGTCCTGGTAGTGGAAAACTCCTAAATGTTCCACTGCTGTGAGGCCTTCTCCTTTCATAGGCTAACATTAGGGCTACCCTCATATACTGTTTGAGTGGCAGATTCTGATCAGAAAGGAGTAGACAGGTCATATTTAGTACAGCCAGAATGGTAATACAAAATCCTGCTGACTGGTGAGGTTGGGTTTTATATTACTATTTTAGAAATGCCACTTCTAGAAAGTGAGCATTTCTCTGCACTTAAAATCTTTCTGTGCCTTACAGTCTGTCTCCAATCCACGTCTGAGGTGTGCTGGTTGACAGCTCCCTTGTGCATTTTACCCAGACAACCACAAACACAGAATGATCAGTCACACCTGCACACATCTGCATACTGAATGGGTCTTCCTGGGCTGGAAGGGTGGAGGGCTTGACACTTACATTTCAAAGGACAGTGGCCTGCCCTCACACAAAGGACTGCCAAATCCCCTACTGGGACCCTGACAGACAGGATTGTACTGAAAGGGGACCTTGTGCACTTCAAAACCACTCTTTGAAGTCTCCCCACTTCAAAGGCACTTTTGGGTATATAAACTGGGTCTCTGCCCCTACCAACTTAGACACTTCTTGGTACAGACACTCTGCACCAGAACCTGCAGCCTGCTAAGAGAAGCTGCCTGGCTGCCCAAAGTCCTCACCGGCACCACTTTACTGTAAAGGACTGCTGCCTTACTGTTGCCCTGCTGCCTTGCTGGCCTCTGGCTCTATTGAGAAGTGCTCTCCAAGGGCTTGGCTTGAGCTTGCCTCCTGTTTCCTGAAGTCCCAGGGCCAAAAATACTTCATCTCTGCAAAGAAACTCCTTGTGCGGCGAAAATCAATGCACAGCCTGCCAGAATCAATGCACAGCCTGCCTAGCGGTGAAATAATCACTGCATCGCCGAACTGGAATGAGCAGCCCGGCTCCCAGAGTGGAGATCGATGCAGCACCAACGTTGCGACCAGAACTTCGATGCACAGCCCACTGGGTCGACACATCACCGAGCCAGAACGACACAGCCTGACTTCCTGCAAGAGGAATCGACGCATCGCTTGCAGTGTCACCGAATTTTCAACACATTGCCCACCGGATCGACGCAGCACCTGTGACTTCGCCCTGCACGCCCAGGATTTCCACGCATCGTCCCTGGGCGTCAAAAGACCCCACATCACAGGATTCAAGCCTGCGTGACAGAATTCGCCGCCAATCCCTTGCCGCTTGGAAAAGAATCAACGCATCGTCTATGGGCACCCGCAAATCTGACACACACCTACCTTTTTCCACGCATCTCTTCCTCTGCGATCCTCGTGCATGTAATTTTGATGCAAACCAGGTACTTTGTGCTTGCAAGAGACAATTGTTACTTTTAAGAACTAAAGACTCTTCTTATCATTACAAAAGTGATGTTTCAACTTGTGATTATCAAATTTATTGCACAAATACTTTACACATTGCCTTCTAAGGTAAGCCTGACTGCTCAGTGCCAAACTACCAGATGGTGGGCACAGGATAATTTGGATTGTGTCTGACTTACCCTGACTTGGATTGTGGTCCCTACTAGGATAAGGGTGTATACCTCTGCCAAATAGAGATGGCATTTCTAACATTTACTAATTTATTTAAAGGCAGATTCCGTAGGACACGGAGAGGTACAGACCTCTGAGTTTCTATTTTGTCCCATGCTTTGCTGAGTGTGGCTTAGACTTACACTTAATTCTCTTAGAAGACTCTTGACCGAGCTTCTGAAATGTTGACACCTTCCTTTTTATTCCCCATTCAAAATTATGTTTCAGTTTTCCAAATTATTTTTTGTCCTATTTTGCTTCTCACATTTTGCCCTTATGTCCTTTAGTTAGATTTTCATTTTGAGAGTTCAGGTCCTGAAGGATTATTCCAAGCTGCCTAGAGTTCAATTTAGCTGGATGACTTAACTTGCACTTATGTGTAAGAGAATTGACCAGCGTTTATTTTTGGAACACCAGATCTTATGGCTGATCTTTTGTATTGCAGTTACTGACTGCCTAGTTTGCCTCATGTCAGTTGGATTAATATTCTTTAGAAGATTTGGCTATCCTATGGTGATTTTGTGTCTTTATAGCATTTTCTTGTGAATCGTTTACATGAACTTGAGTATTAATTTGTAATCAAACTTTTTATTTCCGATTTGGGTTTTCATTGTGTGGACAGATTGGTTATACTGTGAATTAAATGTTGACTAACTTTGGGGGGTGGTGAGTGGGAGGTGGGGGTGGACGGGGGGCCTGGGGAAGTGGCAGAGGGAGGAATGAGGCTGCTGAGTGCTGAACTGATTCAGTGGACCGCAATACATCGCCTGATCAACACAAGTCCCAATAGAGCATATATATGCCCCATCTTTCTCCCTGTTTTGGGGAGCGTAAGGTGGCCTAGGAGGCAATGGCGAGCTGTCAACTCCAGTCGGGCATCAGTGATCCCACTTAGTGCTCACCCCACTCCACCCTAAATAGGTCCGAAGTCTGTGGCAACCCCATGTCACATGAAAGAAATGTGCAGGGGTCCCAGTGCACCTGGTGCACCCTTTCAAACAGTCTAGCGTTAGATAAGCCTGGTGCAGATAATAAAATTGCGCAAGCTTAAAACGCTTATTGCTAGAGGTGCACTTCACTTGGGCTCAAGCCTGTTTCTTTCAACCGGTTAATTACTGAGACTAGATGGTCTGAAGAACAACGTACCTCATTTTGTTTTTAAAGAGGCTAGAGGGATGATTTAAAAGATATTTTATCCCTTATCGTTGAATTACCAGAAGATTGCACTGAATGTATTAATTTAGTAGTGAGACTAGATCATTGGTTAGGAGAAAGGAAAATATGAACGTCCTCAGAGTGAATCCAGGGTAGTTGTTTTAAAAACAGATAAAAACAAAATCGAAGAAAAAGCACAGAAACCATAACCCATGCAAATTGGGGGAGTTACAGGTCCTTTATCTTTTGAAGAGAAGGAATGGCACCATAAGGCCAATCTGAGCCTATATTGTGGTAAATCCGGTCACTTTGCACAAGACTACACAGTTAAACCTCAAAAGAAAAAAACTGTCACTAGTTTGAATGTTCTTGAACTGCAGCAGGAAAACTAATGCTCTTGGAGAGAACTGTGATCGCACTCTCCGAGAAGGTACAGTATTTTGAGAAATCAGAAGGCCTGACGCCCAACACGACACACAGTCCAGGGTCCAGCAGTCCAATTCTGCAGTCCACGAAGCAGAAGCTAGTATTTACTCTTTTTCTCTTCCCAAAACCCCCTTCCCCTTGAGGTCTTGCAAGATGGCAATGTACTCTTCATCGCGGTCACGTCTGTCCTCACTGGAATTGGGGAATTGTCATTGCCCCATCAGAATGCCTGGAAGTCAGGTCAGTGACTCGCACAGAACACAAGCCTGTGGCTTATTTTTATGCCACCATTGATCCTTTGGCTCAGTGCTGCCTTGAACATCAGCATCAAACAGTGTGAAGGCTTTGTTATGGTCCATCCCCTGAATGTTTATATCCTCCACTCAGTGGAAAGTTTGTTGACCAGGACAAAAACTCAGTACCGGACAAGTGCATGTTTGACCCATAATGAACAAGTTATCCTTGAGTCATCTAACATAAATATCAAGCGATATACAGTTTTAAACTCTGCTACATTATTGCCAAATCCTCTTGAAAATGCAAGTGATCATTAGGATGAGGTTGAGCATGACTGTCTCGATGTGACTGAATTGTGCACCAAGCCAAGACCTGACCTTCAAGATGTCCCTTTAGATGAAAATGACTATGTCATGTTTGTTGATAGCTCCCTGCTTAATAGATAAATATGGTACCATGAGAGCTGGTTATGCGGTAGGCACAGTCTCATGTGTGATAGAAGCCTCCTGGGTTTGAGGAGTGTCAGGATTGGCGCAGGGAGGCTGGGAGCCGCGCGTTCGTGGAGGGGGCAGCGGCTGATGTTTTTTCTTTATTTTTTATTTAATCCCCCCCTTCTTCCCCTTTTTAGTACCCCCTCCATCCACCCACGCAAAGCCCCGCCCCTTTAGCATTTCACGAGCCGTGACTGGTTGATATTTGGGAGGAAGTAAAGAGAATGCAGGAAGAAGTGACAGAGGAAGAGCAACAAAGCTGAGTTAGAGCAGGATGTGTTAAGAGAAATCAAAGATGACGTTTGGGTCTCAAGTGATGGAAGAGCAGTGTTGCCAAATAGCTTACTGTTCCCTATGGCTAGATATTATCATGGACAGGCACACATAGGTAGAGACGCAATGATCAGAACATTCAGACAAACATGGTTTAACCTTAGATTCAGAGTGATTGCAGAATCTGAATGCCACGGATGTGTCACATGTCAACAGATGAATGTAGGAAAATGCACAGTTGTTACACTGAGTCACACTGGCAGATCAGGAGGACAGTTCAACAGAATGCAGCTGGATTTTATGGAGCTACCCGTGTGCAAAGATCTGAGATATCTCTTAGGGCTCGTTTGCATTATTTAACACTTGGTTGATGTGTATCCCACTAGGAGAAATAAATCAGTCTCACAGTAGAAAAACTGTTACATATGAAGTTAATACTCCGATTCCGATTCCTGACGTCTTTAGATTCAGATCAAGGAACTCATTTCAACAGTGAGATCCTAACAATGTTGTGTGCTGCATTATAAGTTAAGCAAAGATTGCATTGCAACTACAGACCAGAAGCTTCAGGACTTGTAGAGGAGATTAACGGAACTCTGAAATCCAGATTGGCAAAAGTATGTGCGTCCATCACATTGCAACGGCCATACGCTTTGCCTCTTGTGTTGATGAGTATGTACACCTGACAGAAAGACTTGATTGTCACCTCATGAAATTATCACAGGGAGTGCCATGAGATTGCCAGCAGTGCCAACAAATGCGCTTGTGAACATTACCAATGACTTGGTGCTGGATTACTGCAAAGGATTCGCTGACGTGGTTCGTACTTTGTCTCAGGTTGGAGAAGCTAAAGCGCAGCAGGAGCTTTGTCATGACCTATGTCCAGGCCACTGGGTCATGATCAAGAAACCCATAAGGAACATGTTTGGAACCGCATTGGTAAGGCCATAAGCAGGGGGCTTTGGTAACCACTACAGCAGTGTAGGTCTCCCGAACTGGGTACACGCGAGCCACACTCATACAGTTCCTGGTCCCATAGATGAAACAGCACCTGTTCAAGAAGGGTTAGTTACAGTGAGTGAGAAGGATCAGGTTAGTCAAGCTTTTGGAACTGGACAAGTGGCAGCTACAGCATTGTCTGATGAAGTTCTGAGCAAGTCAACAACAGTAGATGGTTCAGAAGACTTGAGACAGAATCAGTTGACTCATGCTAACTCGGATGCTGATGAACAACTAGTCGGTGTAAGTAACAGAGCTGTACCAGGAGACAATTGTCCTCAAGAGCAAACTGTGGCAGCTGTAAAAGTGCCTTCGACTATCGCTGAAGAAACTGAAGAGCTGACTCAAAGTGACAGCGATACTGAGGGTCAAGTAATATGAGTTCAAAGAGAAAAAGAGTGCCAAGTCAAAAGTATACAGCACCAGAATGGACAGATTGTGCTGCCAATGACTGGGAGAAGGAATCTGAATCCTTTTGTTTTCAACAATCTGAATCCAGTTCAGTAATCTTGAGTTGAAATTGCCTTTGAATTGATCTTGGAGATCTCCTTGCTGAAAAAAGCTATTACGTTTTGGAAGTGATTATTAGTGTTTATGAACTGTGTCTTTATCAGGGACATTTGGAATTTTGGTAGAAACCTTTTGAACATTTGCAAGTAGAGAAAAACTCTTAATGAACTTTCTAGAAGATCAAGGAACTTTGTGAATAATTTTTCTTAGAAGACACAATTTTTGATTTGTACTTTGCTCACAAATACAAGGGAAAGAAAAGAGTCTGATATATTAAAGCTACTTTGTTTTTTTTACTTTTTTACTTTTTGATTTTGAATTTGGACCTTTGAGCTGGAGTTAGAGAAATCATGGATTTGAACCGAAATAGAAGTAGTAAATGTAAACGTTTATGCATAGGTTTAGTAGCAGTGAACATTATGATGATTGTATTAATGCTCATTAGATTGAGTTTGCCCATTGCAACTGATTCAGAAAAGATTGCACCCACAACCATCCTGAATGCAGCAAATTCCTCTGCGGATTAGAATCTATTTTACACATTGTGTTGATGTTTCGTTTCTAGGGAAACCTACCAAACCCAGACATTTTTTTAAAACTAGACACCCAGAGGAGTCTAGAGAGGTGTGGCTTGCGTGGATCCACAAACATTTTCTTACCCAGACTCCTCTGCAAACCTCAAAATTTGCTTAAAAAAGCATATTTTCCTCAATTTATTTTTTGTAGGATCACCGCTCTGGCACAAATTTCCTACCACCCAGCATTCCCCTCAAAGTGAAATGCCCTGTAATTCACATGCTAGTATGGGGACCCTGGAATTCAGAGATGTGCAAATAACCACTGCTTCTCAACATTTTGTCTAGTGCCCATTTTGGAAATACAAAGGTTTCCTTGATACCTATTTCTGACCCGATTCTGGTATATTTTACCAAATAAATTGTTGTATACCCGTTATACAATGAAAACCCATTGCAAGGTGCACCTCATTTATTGTCTCTGGGTACCTAGGGTTCTTGATGAACCTTCAAGCCCCAGCTAGAAACTGCATGGCCTTCAAGCCTTATATATCCCCGCAACCAGAGGAGTCAAGCAGACGTAAAAGTATATTGCTTTTGAAAATCTGACATAGCAGGAAAAAGTTACATAGTAAAACGTGGAGAGAAATGCCTGTTTTTTGTCTCAATTTCAATAGTTTTGTATTTCAGCTGTTATTTCCTGTAGGAAAACCTTGTAGGATCTACACAAAATTACCCCTTGCTGAATTCAGAATTTTGTCTACTTTCCAGAAATTTTTAGCTTTCCGGGACCCAGCATTGGTTTCACACCCATTTCTGTCACTAACTGGAAGGAGGCTAAAAGCACAAAAATAGTAAAAAAGGGGTTTGTCCCAGTAAAATGCCAAAATTGTGTTGAAAAATGTGGTTTTCTGATTCAAGTCTGCCTGTTCCTGAAAGCTGGGAAGATTGTGATTTTTAGCACTGCAAACCCTTTGTTGATGCCATTTTCAGGGGAAAAAACACAAGCCTTCTGCAGCCCTTTTTCCCATTTTTTTTTTAAGAAAACGAAATTTTCACTGTATTTTGGCTAATTTCTTGGTCTTCTTCAAGGGGAAACCACAAACTCTGGGTATCTCTAGAATCCCTACGATGTTGGAAAAAAAGGACGCAAATTTGGTGTGGATATCTTATGTGGACAAAAGGTTATGAGGGCCTAAGCGCAAACTGCCCAAATAGCCCCCCCCAAAAAAGGCCTGCCAGCGAAGGGGTTAAAGACGGACACACTTTTTGTAGGAACTAGTGAATGTAGACATGTATTTTTGTTTAAGAATGTTTGGACTTTTATACTGAATGGACAAGACCCTGCCATACCAGGTGTTTATTTCATATGTGGTATAAATGCCTAATACAAGCTGCCGAAAGGCTGGTATGGTACATGTTAATTGGGAGTAGTTTTTCCAAAGATTTAACATGTGGAACATTCCAATGATTCAGTATAGAGTGAGAAATAAAATATCAGGGTCGAAAGAGGAGCTAGTGCTTCAGATATTTTAGGAGGTACTTTTTATGCCATAATTCCATCAGTAGGTGTTATCTTGAATAATCTCAAGATTAGGAAGATGTCAACAATAGTAGCTGAATTATCTAAAGACAATGCAAGTGCCATATTGTTAATTGACAATGCAAATATGGTTGCTGTGAGATCAATGGTTTTGCAAAACCTCCCTGCATTAGTTATTCTTATCACAAAGGAAGGCAGACTTTGCAAAATGTTACAAGCGTAAAAATATTGCACTAACATACCTCACAACAGTAAAGAGATAAGAAAGTACATATCAAACATGACTGACTTGAAGCAAGACTTGAAAGAGTTAAAAGTGACAGGTGCATGGAAAGCAATAGGTATTGTTTTTTTAAGCTATCGGAAGGCAGTTGGGAAACCTAGTAAGAGGTTTTGTGGGAACCATTTTGAGAATCCTATTGATCAAGGTCTTGTGTGCCCTAGTTGCACTTGGTTTTTACAAATTATACAAGGACCTGAAAGAGCCAACAGTAGACAAAGAAAGGAAGGGACTGAAATGGAGAATAGGAGAAGCATATATTATAGTAACATCAAGCAGAGGACTTCAGAAGACCTTACCTGAATAAGCCTCTGAAATTTTGAGCTGTCTCATTGAAAAATAGAGTTGGAGTATTTTGTGATGGTTTGATTCACCATTAAAGAGGGGACTGACGTTGCTGATATTTTAGTGCTGATCCTCATGTCACAAAAGTCATTTACATGTGACAGTTTATTTATTGTGTTAACCAAAGTACTAATGGCTTGAATGTAGAAGCTGCACTGACAAGTCATTTCAAATGTGCACTCTTCAAACTGTAGGGTCCGATATGGGTGGTATTTTCATTAAATCAAATGTTAGAAGGACTAAACTGATATTCAAATGTAATTTTGATTCTATACTAATAGAATGCATTGAAAAGCTATTGAATGTCTAATAATTAATGAGTTAAAGACGTGCCAAAACAGAGAAATGTAGTTCTGCGTTATACTGATTGAAATATTTTAACAGTTTTATTTTGTTCAAAGTATTGAAATGCATATACTGAAGAACTAATAATGTAGAAATTATAGTTGCCATATTAAAATGTGATTTATTTGATGAATTAATGTGCTGTATTAATTCACTTGTGTTAGCCTAAATGAGGCCTGCAAAGTCTGCCTTTCGTGACTGTGCAGAAAATGTAATGTCATTTCTTAATGTTAAACTTTCTGTCAGACTTCGTTCTCATGATAAGACTAGCTTTGATAATAGACCCATGTTGGTTTAGACATAGAGAGAAAATTAGATAATGTCCTTACATGTGGAACATCCTGAACAGTGAACTGATATTATATACCATTGTTTCAAACTTGAGTGGAGCTACATGGATGGAAAATGTGCTCTTGAAAATCTTGGGTAAATATTGAACTGTTGCAGTTTAGAGTTGTATGAGCAGTTTCTACTGGATGATGTCCCGAAACAAAATGTTGTATGAACTTTCATATGTTGTTGACTAGTTGTACTTTGGTCAGATCTTTCGACGCCTTTCGAGATCTCCATATGCTTTCCCAGATCTTCAGATTCTCCACACCCCCATCCGTGGTCTGTCCCTTGAGATGCCTTATTTAGACTTCTTCTTCCAATCCTCTGCAGAAGACTTGATTGCTTCTGACATGATGATGGTTTCCCTTTTTATCCATCTTTATCTTCCTTTCGCCCACCCTAGTTAGTAGCCTTTTGCCCAAGATTACTTTTTTCCACAATTTGTTTTTAGTCCTTTTTAGGTTTTGCCTGTATGAGTGCTTGTGCGCATGCTTGCGAAATCTTTTGTTAGTAAAAAATCTTAAAAGGGGCTTGGAACCAGGCCCTTACTTACCTGAACTTACCATTGGCTTACTCCAATGTCGCTCTAATGTACCTGCTTCGTATTGGCCAGCATGTTGTCTTCACGTCACTTCATGTCCTGCCTTCAAGTTGCCTGTGGACCTTGTACTCCTTCCAGTCCCTTCCTATTGGACACTGGCCAGTATCCTTCCTGCTGGCTGTGTGACGCTAAAGGTACTTCTTGCATTCCGATTTCTTTCTTCTCTGATGTCTTCTTTCTTCGTTGCCTTCTTTTTTCTTCCAGCATGCCGTCTTCTTACTTTGCTGACGTCTTCTTTCTTTGATGCCTTCTTCTCGGTCAAGTTTCTTCATTGCCATCCATCTTCTTTTTCCTTTCTGCGTACCATCCTCTGTCTTCGCTGTCTTCTTTACCACATCTTCTGACGCCTTCTGTCTTCTACTGTCGTCTGTCTTCTACTGTCGTCTCTCTTCTACTGTCGTCTCTCTTCTACTGTCGTCTCTCTTCTACCGTCTTCTCTCTTCTACCGTCTTCCCCCTTCTTCCGTCTTCTCTCTTCTCTCCTCTTCCGTCTCCTCACGCCTTCCGTCTCCTCACGCCTTTAGTCTTCTCATGCCTTTAGTCTTCTTCCGCCTTTGGTCTTTCTTCTGTCTTCTTGCACACAATACAATACGTGTCACCTTTGTCTTTTTTTCCCCCTGATTTGGTCAACTATAGGGCTTTCCTGTGCCCAGCCAAAAACATAACCCTGTTGATTTAAATTTACTGATGCTTGCCAATCCTGAGCAAAGCCTAATTTCTGTATCACAAATATTCAAGTTAATGTTTAGCATTATTCTCCTTGAATGCTTAGTCTTAATAATGCTGGTTTGCCCGAACTTATTTTGTCGCCTTGGACAGTCCTTGGTGGTTCTCCATCCATATAACCTGGTCTTATGGATTGTCTACATGACTTTGAGCTCAAGTTTGTAATAAATCCCTTAACTTTATTCCTGACTGGAGTTCTCCCTCATATGTCCACATTGGTCATACCATGTAATTTAAGTGGACTATGTTGATGGTTTGATGTATGGTTCTACCACACTCTTTATTATACTCAAAGAACCGCTGAACTCAAGACAGCATTAATTCCTTAAATTAAGAAATTAATTTTCCTTAAAAACTGTAATATAATTTATATACACAAAAAATCAAATGAGGAGCAGACAATAATATTGTAAAAGTTCAAAAGTATTTTTTCAGATTTGCAGTGGCAGTGTGCATACGACGTCTACTGCTGAACGGAAACACACATATGAACAGAAGCGAGAAGTTGGCGGAAATATCTTGTACAAAGGAGACTATGTGAGAGGGGAGTAAGTTTGCCACCTTTGCAAGAGAAAAATACCAGCCATTTGTATTTTGTTTTAAGAGTCAGCAAAGGCCTTGGTGTGATACAAAATAAGAAAATCAAATTGTCTGTATTACACTGATGTCAGTTTAGATGTGCACTGATGTTAGTTTAAACTGGAAGTCTCCCGCACACTTAGAAGTGACGAAAGCAGAGTATGTGATAGATTGCACCACACAGAAAAGTTATAACACCTTCTGCAGAAAGGATGCTCAAGTCCGAAGCACCAGCTTGTCCGGAAATAAGGTGACATACAGTGGTTGCACTGACAGTGCCTGCAGTCCACTGACATGGTTCACCAAAGTATCAAAAAGCATAAGATAGCATCCCAACAAGCAAATTGCATTGACAGACCTCAAAGCCAAGCTGGCAGATGAGAAAACTCTCTTGCCAATAGCATCAATGTACTTTAATTTCCTGACAGGCAGGGCAGTTGAGAAGGCATTTGTATTCGCTTTATTGGCGAAAGCCTGAACAGGAAGGTTTTCGGAATTGGGCGCTGCTTCAAAAAGGCCTGGTCACCAGCTGTGGCCAGTGGAACCTTGCAAATGGGGTGATTCACTGGTGGTACTGAGCACAGTTTCCGCCAAGATCGCCATCAAGGGTTCACTGTAGGAGAACAAGGGCTCAAAGTGGAAGGTACAGGCTGAGTGAATACTGTAAGTAGATTTGCTTTAGTCTCCCAAAGTACAAAACTGCACTTCCAGCACTTCCAAGGCTCTGCAGACACCAGCGCAGAACAGTTACTTTCTTCAGTCGAGGGCCCTAGTGAGGTGTCTAATTCTGTGTCATGTGGTACAATAAGGCCATTGTTTTCTGGAGGTCCAGCTACAGACCAGAATCAGTACAAGGGAGGATTTAGCAAGCTGCCCGCCTCCTCCTCATTGTCATCATGATCATGAAGAGCATTCTGAAGGCTCTGAATCGCATCTGATTCTGAACCAAAACATTTCATAAGTAGTACTGGCATGGAGGCAAAGGCCAGTCGCAGAACACCCCGCACCCCCACCCAACAAAGTCTGTTCCTTAGTAATCTGAGAGCAAGCCATCAGCTGATATCTAGCCGAACTCACCTGCATATCTAAACGAGTGTTGGGTCTGGAACCAGTGCTAAACCAGCTAGAAACTGCATGGCTTTCAGCAATGGTGTGGCCTGTCACAGACTGGGAGCTGGGATAAGGCCAATGGGGTCAGCTGGCAGAAGTCTTGCTGAGTGTCCAAACAGGCCCATGTGCTATACAGGGATGTGGAATCATCCTTTATAAAAAAAGTGAAGCATAGCCTCCTTGAAGGCCTGATCTCCAGAATCAAAAATGGCCTGGGAAGTACACGGAGCATCAGCTTCATTAAGTGAACTGGGGTCGCATGACTGATGTAGAGTTAGAGTGCTGACTGCGTGACCTCTTGGGAAGTGATGGGGAAATGACTCTTGTTCAGATTGTCTTTCGTCGTTGCATACACTTACTCAAGGACGGCAACCTGGAGCAGGACCAAGACTTGGATCAGGCATGGGCCTAGGCTTGGGGAGTGCTCTGACTTGGTTTTTTTTTGTGCTTGCCCTCTCTCTCCCTGATGGACTTCAGATGCACCAGTAAACATTTGTTGCATGACTCTGAATCCTGGTTGGATCCAAGGGCCATATGTACGAACGCTTTTTCCCATAGACACAGAATGGGGATAAACCTTTGCTACATCTGGCCCCAAGTCACTAGAGACAAGGTTTTGTGGGTCTGTAAGTTTTATCTACTTTCTCCAGGTACGTCATGGTTTGAAGCTTGCGGGCTTTAGGGGAGGCATTTTCTTAGACTACAGTCAAAGAAAAAACATTTAGGAGGCTTGGTAAGCCACTAAAAAAGGTTTGTGAGTGGGGTTCTGGACCCAGGTCAAAGGATGCTGAAGAAAGAAACTGACTCAGTGCACAGAGGTGGCCCCTATTCACAGGTTTGTGTTTCCACTTCTGGAGGAGAGAGCTGCCAAGGAGTCCGATAGGACCACAAACTGACATGTAGGAATGATGGCTCGAACAAGTTCAAGATCTAGACTGGCACTTGGAGGAATTCGAAAAGTGAGGATTCAAAGGATAGGAGTATCCATCATAAAATCTAGTCGAACAAGTTACTTACATTCGGTAACAATTTATCTGGTAGAGACATATTCTAGTTGCAGATTCCATACCTTAGAATTTTCCCCAAGCGTCTCAGTCTGGATCCAGGGATTTTCCTTCAAGCACTACCCCTGCATGCGTCATGTGGCGTCAGTCAACTTCATTTCCGTCGCTGGATATGGTGTCACAGGTCATACATAAGCGCCACACCAGCGTGCTGACATCAGTTCTTTTCACAACTTACCATGAAGAACACTGATACTGGAGTGCCAGAACTAGGACACTGAAAGGGAAGTTCCTGTCCCTAGAAATCTGTTTGCAGAGGAGGGGTGGGTCGGTAAGGAATCTGCAACTAGAATATGTCTCTACCAGATAAATCATTACCAAAGGTAAGTAGCTTGTTCATCTGATAGAGACTTCTAGTTGCAGATTTCTTACCTTAGAATAGATACCCAAGCAATACCACCCAGGAGGTATGTCTGTGAACTTGGAAACTCCAATGCGCAAAACAGCTGACATTGCATGTTCTCTGCGGAGGCGAACAGATCTAACCAAGGATCTCCTCACTGCTGAAAAGAGACCTTGCGCCACCTCCAGATGGAAACACCATTCGTGATCGACCAGGCATTGATGGCTGAGTTTGTCTGCTCTGACGTCCAGAGAGCCCTCCAGATGTTGAACCACCAGGAATATGCCTTAATGTTCCAGACATGTTCAGAGGTGAAGAGCCTCCTGATAAAGGGTCCACAACACCACGTGGTGTTGTCCGTGAACATGTACACCACTTTCCCTTTGAGAGAGGTAAGGAATGCTTTCAATGCTAGTCTGATCGCCCTGAGCTCCAAAAGGTTGAGATGGAGCTCGAACTCCGTCAGGGACAGACGCCTCTGCTCTCCGCGTCTCCAATCTGGCCGCCCCATCCCAGGATTGATGCATCTGTCACTACAGCCACATCTGGCTGGGGAAGGGAGAGGGATCTGCCTCTGACCCAACTGCGGTTCAAAAGCCACCACTTAAGATCGTGTGCAGTCCCCTCTGAGATCTGGACCATGTCGGAGAGATTCCCCAGATGCTGAGCGCACTGGAACTTCAGGTCCCACAGCAGAGCCCACATTTGCCATCAGGCATGAGTCACCAAGGGAATGCAGGTGGCCATGAGACCCAGCAGCCTCAGAATCATTCTCACTGAAATCCAGGGAGGAGGCTGAAACATCGGTATCATAGCATGAGTATCCTGGTCTCGGGCTCTGGAGAATAAGCCCGAAACTACATTGTGTCCACAACAACTCCGATGAAAGGGAGCATCTGAGAGGGAGTCAGGTGTGAGTTTGGCACGTTTATAGTGCAACCCAATGAAAGCAGAAGGTCTGCAGTTGTCTGGAGGTGGGAGACGACAGCCTGGGGTGAGCTCACCTTCAACAGCCAGTCATCAATGTAGAGGAACACTGAAACACCTAACCTACGCAGATGAGCTGTGACCACACCATCACTTTGGTGAACACCCAAGGGGCACTGGTAATTGAAAATGCTTATGACCTACCACAAACTGCAAAAAATGTCTGTGGGCAGACAGGACGGGAATATGGAAATAAGCATCCTACAAGTCCAACACTACCATCAAGTCTCCTGGGTCCAGGGCAGATAGGACCTGAGCCAGGATGAGCATTTTGAACGTCTCCTTCCTGAGAATAGATTGATGGCCCGAGGTCGGGGATAGGGCGGAAGCCCTTGTCCTTTTTGGGCACCAGAAAGTAACAGCAATTACAACCGCAACCTACTTCTGGCACAGAGACTCTCTCTATGGATCTCTTGGCCAAGAGAGCTGTAACCTCCTCACAGAGAAGTGCCAGATGATCCTCGGTCATGCGATCCTAGGATGTTGGCATGGCGGGAGAGGCAGTCTTGAAGGGGAAGGAGTAGCCTCTTCGAACTATTTGCAAAGCCCACCTGACTGATGCAATGATGGTCCAGTGGGGCAGGTGATAGCGAATGCTGCCGCCAACTGGCCCCTGGCGGGGAAACGCCGTATCAGGAAGTCTTAGAGGCTGCAGCAAAGGGGGAAGCAGTGGACTGCCTAGACCGCTGGCTTCCAGATTCACAAGAACGCTGAATCGCACGTCCTTAGCCACGCAGAGGCTGTGCAGCATGCACGGTACAGTGGCTGGTAGAACAGACGTGGCTTTACACCCCTTCCGTACCCACAAAAGGGGCGAAAAGCAGAATGAAGGGGTCAAGGGGCAGCCGTGAGGCCAAGGGACCGAGCCATGGCCCGGGACTCCTTAAAGCACTCAAGCTTTGAGTCTGCTTTGTCCCCGAAGAGACATGTGCCATCAAAGGGAATGTCCATCAGAGTAGATTGGACATCCCCTGAAAATCCAGATATACGTAACCAGGTGTGGCATCTGAAAGCCACCATCGATGCAACCGATCTGCCCAGAGAGTTGGTCGTATCCAGCCCACATCCGACGGTAAACTTCGCTGGGTCTCTCCCATCAGCAATGGCTTGGGGGAGAGAATGTCCCAGGCCTCCTCTGGGATAGGTGGCAGCACTGCATGACCGTGTCCCACAAAGTATGGGTGTAACAGCCCAAAAGGCATGCAGTGTTTACTGACTGCAATGCCACCCTGGAGGAAGAAAACAACTTCTTCCCAAGATGGTCCAGCCTCCTTGATCCCCTATCCGAGGAAGCAGCAGGGAACGTGCCTTGGGAGGTTGAGGCTTGGATAACCATGCTCTCAGAAGTAGGGTGTTTGGTCAGGAAAGCCAGTCGTTAGGCACAGGCCTATAGCGGAGTGCCCCTGCGCTGGGCTTGGACCATGTTCCCAGCAGGACATCAGTGAGGGCTTCATTAAAGGGCAAAAGGGGTTCTGATGGGGAAGCCGCAGGCAGAAGCACCTCTGTCAGGAAGTTAGTCCTGACAGCCACCGAAGGCAGCTCGAGGCCCAAGACCTCGGCTGCACTTCTTACCACCATGAAGTAAGAAGCTCTCTCCTTTATAGCAAGGTATGGGGAGAAAGCATATCAGAGTCAGGTGAGGTATCCAACCCGCTGGCTTCGCCAAGTTCCTGAGCCCAGTCCTTAGTATCTCCAAGCTGGTATCCTAAAGGGTCCAGCAACCCCTCCATACCCTTGCTGAATTCAGACCCATACGAATAAGGATCTAATTCCAATCTAGGGACGAAAGGCCCTGCTGTAGATGGAAATTACATCATGCTATGTCGTACAGGCTCCGTGTCAAAGTTGGCAATGAGTATAGAGTCAAAGCTATCTGTGGGCCCGTGCAGCATCAATGCCTGAACCGATGTTAGGGAAGGTCGAGGTATGACCGTCGCTGGTTCGGACCCGGAAGCAGATCCTTGGGTGCCCCTTGGAGCCAAGGCCGAAGCTGCCGGCGCGGTACCCAAAGGGGTCCTTGCCAACCCCGTGGGGCTCGAGAGCTCCCCTACAGGGCTGGCTTGCCCAAAAATGAGGCGCATGGCCTCGCAAAACTCTGAGTTGGGCAGGGGTGGCTCCGGCTCCCAGAAAATCAGGGAGGCGTGGAGCCAAATCAGAAGTAAGCTTCGACAACGGAGGCTTAGGGTGATGATGCTCCTTGTCCAGCATCACGTTGTCTGACCGATGGAATGAAGTCAAAGAGCGTATGTGCTTCTTTGACTGCTTCTTACCTAAATCTCCCGAAGGTTTAGAAGGGGATGAAGAGGAGTGGTGGTGGTTGTGGCTCCGTGAGCAGTCTTGAGACCTTCCTCTCAAACAGGACCAGGAGTGAGGAAGAGCATGACAGTGGGCCGTGAGCAGCTTCAGGGTCCGCTCCCTCAAAGCCTTCGGGTTCACTGCCCAGCAGTCAGAGCACGACTTCAGGCCGTGGTCGCGCTCCAAGCACCACAAACACATCACTGGGGATCAGTCACTGACATCATGTGGTGGCAGGAGTCGCAGGGCTTGAAGCCGGTCTTCTTGGACATCCTAGTCGCACCAAAAAAGTCCAAAAAACTTCGACAAAAAGACGAAAATCCAGTCAAAAAACGAATGAGGATAGCTCTTCTTTGGATCTGCGCGTAGGCTGCTGTGGAAAGAAAAGCACTAACGTCAGCACGCTGGGATGGAGCATACGTATGACCCATGATGTCAAATCCGATGACCATGACACCAATGTCGGATGCAGAGTCGACCGACGCCACATGACAGCTCCCAAGGGTACTGCTTGAAGAAAAATCTCTGGATCTAGACTGACGCTTGGGGGAAATTCTAGGGTAAGGAATCTACAACTAGAAGTCTCTATCAGATCATCAGTATATGATCCGCAAAGTAAAGTGTCAAATGGGAATCAAAACAAATGAACATGGTAACCTGCCTTTATAAATTTTTCATGTTAAAACACTTCTGAAAGTATATCAGTGTCTTTTCAATGATTGTTTTGATTATTTCATAATGTTTTCATCCCCTTACATAGGAGAATTATTCAAGCCCTCCCACAACTTCTCTTCCGGATTCACCTGTGCTTTGGCATCAATGGCACTGTAGATGTTCCAAAGTGCTTACGCTTATGCCTTTAAGCATATTCCCCTCTGCAAATTTCGGCTCCAAGTATGCAATTTATTGTTACTCCAGCCAAAAACAACTGTCTATGCATCACTAAAACACAGCACCAGAATCAACAAGTAGTGTGGTTAAATCAATGTTTGCTGTTCTGCATTGGTATATGCAGCAAAATATGTCATGAACACCACTTAACTTGTTCTATTATCTAGGATCTCCTCTACATTACCTGGCTGGGAGATAAAGGAGTCGTTTATGTTTAAAGAACGGTAAACGGAGTTGAGGGTGAGATTGACATGACAATTGTGTTAAGTTTTACCTAAAATAGTTTTATTCTATCATTTATTTACTTTACATTACAGGTGCTTGCTAGCATTATTATAAGATCAAGTCACGTTTTGTGAATTTATTTTATAGAGCACCAGTTGTGACACTGTAATACAGAATTTCGTACTCCAAATATTTCTTCTATATGGAAAGAATTATTGAATATGTTAGAGCTGAATAATTAACACATGTTACTTATATGGTTGTAAAATTGTAATGCCAGCAAATCAATTCCTTTACCAGTATTGTATGAGTGTACCAGTTCTGACATGGAGTTATCACAGTTTAACCTTGAAGAGCTCTAGAGAGGTGTGCATCTTTGTCATGGGGAATGTGGTTAGCCCCAGGAGGAATGTAGCTAAGGCAATATTTTTGGATGGGGTGGAAGATCTTAACTGGAGGTGTGACTTAAGTTTGAGTTAGAAGGCAGAGAGAAGTTGTTGACCAAAAGTGAGTGTGTATTTGGAAGGGATTTCAGTTTGGGTGGAGTAAGTCAAGCTTCTCATTTAGACACTGTAGTGCTTATTCACAAACTGCAATTTGTTCTACATTTAGAGGTACTACAATAGTTCTAGGTTCTGTTACTCAGAGTTAGCAAGAGCGTTAGCTACCAGAATTCTTTAAAAATCGGGATCCGATGGCTAGTTCAGTAATTTACATAGTTTCTGTTCCTCCATGATGCTGGATCCTCTTGTGAGGTGTCTATGAAGTGGCCAACTTAAGTTCCCAGTTGTACGTCTCACTGCATGTGGCTGCCCATCTGACCTATGGACTAAATGATCTGCTCACATCACTCCTGAACTGCACTATCTATGGTGGCTCCTTGTTGATGTAAGCCACGTTCAAATTCATATGCTTAGTAAATAAACATCTAACTCCAACCACTTTCATTACTTGGTTCAGAAGCTAAAAGTCTGCAAAGGACACCACCACAATTCAGAGTCCCTCTTGCTAGAAACCCCTCTCTTCAACAAGAAAAGTACCTTGATTCAATTATTCTCTGGATATACTCTGAGAATTTTCACTGCTATTCTTCCTCTAGTTGTACCATTTTATCATTACCATCCTATAAAGGAGAAGTAAAATGCTTTCTACTTAACCAGTACGCCACCACCACATCATAGCCTCCCTGCCTTAGGTTAGTTCTTCAAAATGTGGAATCCTAGCAGACATTAAGGTTTTCAACTAATGTTGCTTTTTGGTTTACTGTATGATGCTACTTCCTATGACAAGATACTGTTTACTTCTTCTGTTTTCTCGAATAGCCATGTATCTCTGCCAGGAGTCTCCAATCAGTCGATTAGGAGCTACCAGTAGCTCACAGAAACCTTCAGAGAAGCTTGCAGTCTTGTGTTCAATAAGCACATGGTTACATTTTCCTTTTAAATATAAGGGAAAGTTGTATTTACTTTGCATTATTATCATCAGACTTCAAATAGTAGGGCCTGATAATGAGCAGTGCTCAATCAGATATGACCCGGCTGTGACTCCAAGATGAAGAACTGAAGCACTGAGGTATTTAACTATTAAATAAAAGTGCTTGTCAACTAAATATTGGTGCACAAGAACAAAATTAGCTTTTAAATGAGAAAAAATGAAAATGAAAAGTTACCTTAACGATTAAGTTAACTCTTCATTTTAATTTTCTCCCATTTGAAAGTGCTGTCTTTCCAAACAGCAGACCCAGTGGCCATGAGACTGTGCCATTTTTATAACTGAAAAATAAAGTCTTTTTTTTTTTACATGGGAGAAATATAAAATAAAGAAAAATATTTCTAAGAAACATTACATTTTGATGTCTTTTTTCACTTTTAATTAAACCAATCACACCTTAATGTTTTATGAAGCATGTTTCTTCACTGAAATTCCTCCCATTTAAACAAATGGCTGTATTTGTCTGTTATAATTTGACACTGATTCTACAGGCCACCGGGAGCAAGATAAATGTGACACCTGGAAATGGGAAAAAATTTAAATGATGAGCTTTATGGAATCCATATAAACGAAGTTAACTCTTTAGTTTACTTTCCCCCATTTCAAAGTGTTGCTGTTACATACAGCAGGCATAAAACGTGTTACTTACCTGTAACTCTCGTTCTCCAGTATTGGTATCTGTTAATGATTCACATGCTTGAATCATCCCCGTGATCGAGTTGGGAGTCCCATGGTACATCTTAAACACTAAACATCAGTTGCATGGCTTAAAATGGCAGAAGACATTGAAGTTAACAGCTTATCTGCATCATTTATAAAAAACCAAACTCCAGCCAATCAGGGTATAGCACTCTTAAGAACACTCACAGCAGAGGCATCTTCTGTTAGATTTTAAAGCACAAGTAGAAAAAGTCACCACTTGTCAAGAAGAAGAGCCTCTAAGGGGAGAAAGGTGGAATGCATGTGAATCTGTGAAAGATACCAAAAATGGAGAACAAGAGTTACAAATAAGTAAAAAGTTTTTTCTTCAGTATTGGATCTTTCATAGATTCACATGCTTGAATCCGAATAGTTAGCAGTAACATCCCATACATGGTCATATCATGTTACATAACTCAGAAGTGGCTGATGGGTACATACATACATACATACATACACACACACTCACACACACACACAAAAAAAACAATGGTTACAGGGACGTTATACTTAGGAGAGAGTATTAAAAAAACATAGAAATTCACTTTAAAAAAAACAAAGGTTACAGGGACGTTATAGTTAGGCTCACATTTTAGAAGTACAAAACCATAGAAATAGCGGCTCCCTAAGTGCAGGAGCAATGTTTTCACCTCTTTCCCTGCCCACATCTAGTTTTTTTGGGACTTGGCTAAAGTTGAGTTCCAAAATAGATGCCAGCACTTCCTGGTTGAAGTGTTGACAGCCAATAAGATCGCTGCACGAGATTGGGATTATTCACAAAGTTGTTGCAACCCTAGATATACAAATTTGGATTTCCTTGAATTTCTCTTAAACTACTTAACGGATTTACACCAAATAACAAAAAGCGTAATCTGTGGGCCAAAAGCTACCTTTCTCCCAAATTTGGCGTAATTGCGTCCTGTGGTTCGGGCTGAAAGCGTTGTCTATGGTAATTTACATGGAAAACACACTTTTTTTTTGCCCCCTCCTCTTTTCTCAGCCCTGCTTGACAGATGCACTACACCACACTGGGCACACTTTTTTGGAAATATTTGTGAAGATTTGTCAAACAGCACCAAAGATAGAGCCAAGTTAAAAAATGCTTTTTCAATGGAAACTAAGTCCCAACTATAACTATCTACAGGCGACCGCCAGTAATTTATATATATGTATAGCTCATCTTATTGGAAAAGATGTTGATGTACTACTTGCTCCACAGCTGAATCACTGTGCTGCACCAAATCCAGGCAATAATTAATGTTGGGTGAACGTATGCCTGTTTTTCCATGTTGCAGCATGGCATATATTCTCGATAGGCAATCCAGCAAACAGGGCTGTAGATGCAGACACTGCCCTGGTCGAGTGGGCTTGGCATTTCCTCTTATGGGCCACCAGCCTTAGTGTGGCAGAAATGAATGCTGCTGAGATCCACCTGGCTATGTTGGCTTTAGAGACGGACCTCCCTTGTTGTGGTTTCCATGTGCCATGAATAACTGGGTCAATAGTGCGAAGATGCTTTGTGCAATGCAAATAGAATTTTAGAAACCTTTTAATGTCAAGGATATGCAAAGTCCGTTCTTCAGCCTTGTGTGGACCTGGGGAAAAAAAGTCTTGAGAATAACAGGTTTGTTGACATGAAAAGCGGTTGGCACTTTTGGGATGAACTTTGGGTTTGTTCGGAGAACCGCAGTATTATTTTGCAATTGCAAGAAAGGTTCTTTAATTGTGAAAGCCTGAATTTCGCTTACCATCCTTGCCAAAGTGAGGGCCACAACTAAATCCATTTTCCATGTGAGGAATTTGAGTTGTGCACTGTGAATAGGGGCGAAAGGGCTCTTCATGAGTTGCAACACTACTGTGTTCAGTTGCCAGGTTGGTAGAGGTGCCTTTATCGGAGGGAAAACTCTAAATAATCCTTTGAGAAACTGGGTGATCAATCTGTTAGACCACAGAGAAGGGGAACCTGATGTTCTTCTGTATTTTTAAATGGCCGCAAGGTGCACTCGGATGGACAAATGCACTAGGCAAGACTTGGCCAGAAAAAGGAAGATATGGCAAAAGTTGTTTCGGAGATGATAAAATCGGATGGACGCTGGATCGTTGACACCATAGGCAAAAGCATTTTTATTTCAGGCAATAGGTTTTGTTTGTAGAGTCAGTGCTGGCTCTTGCTATGATCTCCCTACAGTGCTCTGGGATATCTAGGAGCTACAGCTTATGGTCTTCAGAAGCCATGTCGATAAATGCTGCAAGGTTGGGCTCAGATGAAGGACCTGCTTGTGGCTCATCAAGAGCAATCCTTCTGGGGCTCCAGTTGAATGTGATGTCTTCCGATAGCAGTAGAAGTTCTGTGAACCTGTGCAGTCTGGCCCACTGTGGAGAAATGAGAATCAGTCAGCATGCTTCCCTTTTAATTTTCCTGAGAAGCCTGGGAATGAGCGTATGCAGAGATCCCTGACAATCTGATCGAAAACGCATTCCCCCACAACCCTTTTCGATGTTCCCAGCTTGCAAAGAACCAGCATTTTCATTTTGTCTTGAGAAGCAAAGAGGTCCAGATTTGGTTTGCCCCATCGTTGGAATATGATGTTGAGAATGTATTGATTTAGCTTCCATTCGTGATAAGACTGCTTGTTCTGCTTAAATTGTCCGCTAAATTGTTGTTCACACCTAGCAGATGTACTGCTCTTATGAATATATGGTTATTAAAGTCTATTTCAATATTTCTTGTACCTCCAGGGACAGAATGTGAGATCTTGTACTCCCCTACTTGTTGAGATAAAGCATGCTGATGGTGTTGTCTATACGTATCAATAAGGATGATCCTCAATTCTCGGTAAGATGGTCTGAAGGGCTAGAAGGATTGCCCTGAGTTCCAGGAAGTTTATGTCATCTTGGATTGCAAGGAATTCCATCTGCCACTTATCTGCAGTCTTCAGACCTACCGACTTGAGAGGAAAATCGGCCGTGTGAGGGAGGGCGTGGCTTTGGAGAGAGCAGGGACTTTACAGCAAGAACTTCCCGAGGAGGTCTCTTGCCCCCATTGACGACCTCCTTGCACTACTAAAAATGAGAACATATGGTTGTGTCAAGGCTGCTGGTGATGGCCTGGGGTGTTTTCACACTGGTTAATGGATACTGCCTGCTCGCAGCCTCAAACGACGAGCTACAAATCCACTCTCTGCAGTGGTTTCCAATCATGTGACACAGTGCCACTGTGTGAGTTGGCTGGCCTGAGTCATTATGTGGATCTTCAGAGTGCATCCTTTTCTTACCACAGGTCCCGCCAGGTCTTTTCTCAGAAGGTTCTGACATGTTGACACAGCAAAAGAAATTTGGGTATACCAAATCTGAATAAAAGCCTAACAACTGAGCAGAGCTCAGGGAGACTCCCTCTCACACAACATGCAGTACAAATCTGAGGGAAGAAGCCTCTGCTAGGAGTGTTCTAAAGGGTGCTATCGTTGATTGGCTGGAGTTTAATTCTCTAATAGGCTATTAAAGTAAATGTCTTCTGCCATTGTAACCAAAGTAAATTACTTCTTCTGCTTTGAAATGTACTGTCGGACTTCCACCTCGACAAGGGCGACAATTCAAGCATGTGAATCTATGATCTAATATTGGAGAGCTAGCACCTTGTGACTGTTAGACATTGTGCCATATTTATAACTGAGAAACACAGTCATTATTTTAAATGGGAGAATTTTAAAGTGATGAAAAACGTTCCATAATTTGTACATTTTTGCAGAGCATTTTTCTGCACTTTAAATTTCTCCCACTTAAAAAAAATGGTTGTATGTTTGTGCAACTGTGCCACATATGGTGAAAGGTATGTCCTGTGCCACAAGTACATTTGACACAGACTCTCAGTCACCCACACACATATATCCCATTCATATACATACATGTTCATGAAACCCCCAAAGACCACACTCTCTCTGACTCATTTGAAAGCCCTGTCATAGTGCCCATAGTAAACGTATTCTGTTCAAACAATAGTATTTGCCTCTATGGACATTAGGCTTGAAATCCAAGTTACTTAGCCTTCAGTAGCTCACAATGATTTTCACTGATCAGACGTTTCCCTCCATAAAGAAAAGATTGGAGAACCCCTATCCACGCTCTGTTGTTTTACTTGCATGTAATATCTATTCTAAACTGCACGCGCATGCTGTTTCTACCACTTCTAACTACTTATCATAGTACTTTGTATTACCTTTACCACGATTTTTACTTTCTTTTTTTTAAGCGGTCTGACATTCGAGAACCTTTCTTTTGTAGATGTTTTTATTAGCATTTCTGTAAAGTACTTTGCAAGAGAAAGTACAATCAATATTATGGGGGACAATACAAACTAGGTGAATAATATCCCTTTACAAACAGTAAAGCACAGTTCCTGAGAGCAAAGCTCCCAATATTGCATGATACAGTACATCATACTTTTGTGACAAAACAAAAGGTTAACTAGATGATCAACAGATAAAACAATCCTTCCTTCCTGAGTTCTCTCCACCACTGCGCAATGCTCCTTCAATTGCCCAGTTCCTGCTGAAGTTTCCACATTTGGGTTTCTGGAGGGCAGCAGACCCAGGAGACACTGCTTTATCTCAAAGGGGATCACTCTGCCCATGGCCCTGCACAGCTGATCCAATTCTGCCTCCCAAAATGTATGCATCAGGGAACAGCACCACACCACATGGAAACAATCTGCAGGTGTAGTACTACAGTGCTTACATCCCAGTTCTCTGGTAGGATAGATAGTATGTAACAGTTTAGGGGAAAGGTAGGCAATGTGGATGATACTGAAATGGATCAATTTAAATCACACATTGACACTTTGAGCACTACTCCATGCACCAGCACTTCCCAGCAGTGATGGGGTTGCTACTAATCTGCTCCTAAGCTTCTTTTACTTTCTGGTACCGGACAGACCTGTCAGATCTTAATGTTTGAAATAGGTGCGTTATTACTCTTGTTCTCCACCCCCTTCAACCATGGTTAGCAGGGCGTCCATTGTCTGTGTGGGTTCCAAGGTAGTGGGGAAATGTGGGTCTGATTCTTCTGGCTGTGGCAGCTAGTTTTGTGTACTGGAGAAACTGTCCCTGCCCTAGACCAAACATATCAAAGGCGTCCTGCGTGGTAATAAATCTGCCATACAGGTCATTCAGTATGGTGCACCCACCCTCTTGTTAATGGGCAATGGACACAGATCAAGCAATCAGCACAAAGGGCCTAAATCAGCCATACCTTTAAGTCAAGCGCATAAGATGCTCTGTGGATCACTCCCCAAACCGCTCTTTCTCACAGTCTATAAATAACCAAACCACATGAGGCAGGTTCTTGGGCACCCCACCACCATGGAGCAGAAGAGGCGCTAGAGCCAAGTATCGGCTTGTGCCCGCAAGAAGGGCATTTTCCCACTTTTTCCCCTCACCAAGCCAGTGGATCCCATGTTGCTGTTGGGTTGCCAAATATTACAATTCCAGGTGTGGGACCTCCAGCCCTCCTTTCTCACATTTCAACTTAAGTGTGGAGAGACCCAATCTGCATTGTTTCCCTGTCCACAGGAGTTCCACCAGGAGACAATCTAATTCCTGGCACAATTCCTGGCGATCTCACACATTGTGCCCTGAACACATAAAGGCTACAAGGTAACAAAGGGAATGCTTTAAGGTGTTCCAGAGCCTAACAGAGTGCGAAGATTGGCAACCACCAATCCCAAGTTCAAGGCATGGCACCGCTGCACTCCGTGTGCAATGTACATTCCCAGGTATTGTACACTTTCTGACCTCAAAGGGAGTCCCACCTCAGGCAGCAGCTCGACATACACATCTTTTAGTTGTCCTACTGGGATCAAGGCAGAGTTTGACTGGTTCACACAGAGCCCTGACAGCTCCCCAAACTCCTTCATGATGTTGAGGAGGAGCCGGACCCAAGTGGGACGCAAGTATTTTATGGCATCATCTAAATATAAGGACACAATGTGTACTGTCTGACCAACCTGGATTCCCTAGCCCAGCCACACCTGATGCAGTCTACATGCCACAGGCTCCATCGCTAGACCGAACAGCAGGGGGGGGGGGGGGGGGGGGGGCAACCCTGTTGCATCCCCCTCTGCAATAAGAGCTTGTTAGATACAAAGCCCTCAGTCCGCACCTATGTGGTCGGCAGCGTATATCACAATTTGACCCAGGCGGTAAATCGGAGCCCCATTCCCAGTCTCCCCAGTCCTTGCCAAAGAGAGTTCTAACACACAGAGTCAAAAGCCTGCTCTATATCTAGAAAGGCTATGGCATATTGATCCACATACAACACAGGGGCATGGAGGACATGAGCCAGTCATCGCAGGTTACACATGGTGTTCCTACGGGGAATGAATACCAACTGGCCGGTATATACCAACTTCGGCAGTTATCGAAGAAGTCTTGTTGCCAGAATATAGCTGAATATTTTTTTGCTCTACATTTAACATGGAAAGGGTGCGGCAGGAACCCGCATCAAGGAGATGTTTCCCCGACTGCGACACCAGCATAATGAGGGCTTCCAGTATGGAGTCCGGAAGTATCCCCTGCTCAATGGCCTCTAAGTAAACCATCAATAACCTATCAGCCAATGTCTCAGGGAAAGCCTTGTATAGCACCGCTGGCAATCCATCTCCCCCTGGTGTCTTAGCCGTCATAAGGGATTCAATTGCCAGGAGCACTTCCTGTCTTGACAAAGGTAGCTCTAAGTCTGCACGGTCCTCTCTGTCTAGACACGGCAAAGACAGTGCCACCAGGTAGGCCTTGATTTCAGGTCCCAAAGCCTCAGCAGGCTAAACGTACACCCCTTAGAGGTGATCAGCAGAAACCTGGTTAATGGCCTGCTGTGTATCTATCTCTCAGCCTGACCTGGTCCCAGTAGCCAGTATGAGTTACAATTGGTTCTCGTGGTTTAACAATCTGTCATCCTCAGTGTGTACCCGGCATATGTAGTTGAGACGGACATGTTTCTCCAACCTGTCCCATAGGGAGTACACCTTGCTCCGTACTAGGCCCCACTCCCGGCGGACCCCTTGATCATGGGAGAGGGTTGACTCCAATGCAGCTAACACACACTCTTATTTCGTCAGGTCACTTTCCAACCTCTGACAGATTCCCGTGGTGGCAGCCATACCCCCATAGTCCTACTTTCATTGCGTCCCACTGTACTGCTCTGCAGAAGGCGCATTCCCAATTATGCTCAAAGAAACCTGTTAGGGCTTCAGCCACCACCCCACAGACTGTCGCTGTGAGGGCATCTGTCCTCATCTGCCACAGGGGTACCCGGGATCTAGGTCTAGTCAGAGATTAGGTCAGCAGCAGGGGGAATGGTCAGAGAGATAAGAAGTCAAATATGCTGCATCGGACACCCTGAGCACAGCGCCCAATTGGATGAGGAAATAATCCAACCTACATGTGCCCACCGTCAGCGTATAGCATCAGTATGTGCATGTTTGTGGGTGCTGGGCATACCTCATATCCACCAGTCCCATGCCCTCAATCATCTGCTTAAGGGCTTTGGTCATACAAGGGTTTGTGCCCTGTTGTGGGGGAGACCTATCTACAGCTCTATCAAGGACACAGGTAAAGGCGCTGGCCATTATAATGTTAGAGTGCAAATACCCCTTGCGCTGCCATCACCACTGCCTCGAACAAGTCTGAGCTTTCTAAGTTTGGGGCATAAAAATTAATGAGGCAGAGCTCATCAGCATCCAGGGTCCCACACAATATGACATATCTCCCCTCTGGATCAACACATAACTTTGCCTTCCACAATGGTCCCCAGGGCCTTTCTAAATGAGGGCTCCCCATGCAAATCCAGAATATGACACGGCATAGACCTGTCCTCTTCATTTTTTCCACAAGCTGGCAACATAGGCGCCCCCCAGGTCTGTTTCTTGTAGGAGCCTAATGGAAACCCCTTATCTTTTCGACTAGGCATGTACCTTGCAGCATTTTCCTGGTCTGTTGAGCCACCTGGCATTCCACGTAAGGAACTTGTATTTACTTCCTGTGTTTTGCTGTCCTAGGTGTAACATGCATCAGGGCCTTCTGACTGTGATTCGGTATCCAGCGTACTGTAGTAGCTTGCCATCTGGCATCCTGAGCACCCCCCTGGAACACACCAACAAAACGCGACTCACCCTCAAACACCTTTCCAGGCAGAATATACAAAAACTCCTTTTGGCACAACCGTCTGCCAAAAGGGTAGCTGCACTGTCCCACACCCCACCACTCTCCGACCCACAACTTTATTCAAACTGGTAAACACACTAGGTGTAATCACAGGCCAAAGAACAGAGCCCTTTTCAGGTTGCAAGACCAGTGCATATGCTCAGCAGACCACCAGACTGGGGACCTTCAGTCGCCTTTGGCTGTGTAACACCATATTACAAATCATAGGATACAACAAATACAAACGTTGTTAGCACCATCCAAGTGGCCGACCGCCACTGCCACACTCCATGGCAGTCAAACCTAGTAGGCCTCATAGTAAGAACAAAGCTACACTTTACCCCAACATCAGTGCGTGGTGCTCACTCCGGACAACACCCCCCCCCCCCCCATTAGGATTTAGACCCATTTCAGACTTACAATACTGCATACAACAAATCGTTTCAATTGTTCCAGTCCAGGTTGCTATGAATCCCAAGCAGACCCCCATTCCGCAATCAAGTCTCAGTGCAGGGCCAAGTGCATCCAGGCCACATGTGTGCTGTCACTTAACATGTCCAGTACCAGTCGGATTTGGGAGAAAGCCGCACGAACCTCGGATCCAGAAGCTGCAGGCCACATGGTACCCTCCAGGCTTTCTAGGATCCTGCCACCATCGCCATCCTCCTGTCCCACCCCAGCAGGAGGGGGGTTGGGGGGGGGGGGGGGGGGAGGTGGAGTTCCTGCTAGGAAATCGCACAGACCAGATTGAATTCCTTACCTGTCTGGGGAATCCAGAGACACAATTTTGGCCGAGCATGTCCAGCCAATCAGGAATCCTTCAGGGATATTCAATAAAATGGACTTGGCCGCCATACTGGACTCTAAGCTTAGCTGGGTACATCAAGCTGTACTTTATATTTCAATTCCTCAGTAGTTTCTTGACAGGCAGAACGTTTTTACGAATGTCCTGGACCCTGCAAATGTAGTTGAGTATATGAAAATTTGTGTGTCTTCAAACCAAGGGGGGCTGTGAGTGCGGACATGTTGCAAGATAACGTCCCAATCTTGATAGTTAAAAAGCTGAGCAATGATGGCCCTAGGCGGTGCCCCTGGCCTCAGGACAGCCACCAGCACCGTGTGGGCATGTTTCATTGTAAAAAAAAAAATTAAAAAAAAAAAAAACACTTTGAGAGACACTAGGGTTTAACTGTATTCACTATCCAATCCTCCAGGAAGAGCTCCGCCGAGGGGCCCTCCTCACACTCCGGGAAATGAGGGCTCCCCATGCGTATACGGAATATGACACGGCAAATGTTGGTGTGCCTGGAACTCCCCTCATCATCCTCCAGGCACTTCTCCATGTAGGTAGTCCACTGTGGCCTTCAGTGCCTTGACCTCCTGTTGCAGAACATCAACATCATCCTCCACTGATGTGGTGCGGTCAGCTACCTTGTGAAGGCCCATCCATAAATGATTCATCTCGATAGCCATCAAGTCCATCTTCCCCCCCAGCGGTACTAGAGTCCCCTAAATGGCCGCCTCCATTGGGGTCGGAGTCGCAGCTCGCTGCCTGTGCCCATCGTCGACCATAGGTGCCTCTGGGCACGTGACCGTATACTTGTCAATTTTGTCAGACTGAGACGATCTGGCCCCCTTTTCCTTTCCTATTGAGGCTACCTTAGTGCTGTCTAGGACAGATATTGCCTAAAGGCCTGCTGCTACGAACCAGCAGCAGTCTCCACAGCCCCATCAGTTCCCGCTGCCACCCCCAGGTGTTCTGCCTTCCCTCTCGCACCAGCGCTCTACAAAAACCACCGCTGGGCAAAGTATCAGCCACGGGAATCACAGGGCCAACCGGAGTGACCAATAGTCAATCCCAGGCTTCAATTCCAGGCCCAGAAGCAGTCTTGTCTATTACACAGTATGGGCCAGCCCCAAGTATCAGTGCATCATAGCCCAGGAGCAGAATAGCCCATCCAGTCCAGTGGTCTCCAGGGTGCCTCTCCCAGGCTTCCCCTGCCAGTCACAACCAAGGCCTGGCGCTGCGGGCTCTTCACTCACCACAGTTTGCTACTCTCTAGGAACCTCGGTGGGAAGGTACGCTCCGCTCCCTCATAAATTTCAGTTGCACTGCATCACCAGGCAAGGGCCAACAGTCTGCTCTGTTATCTCCAAGGGTCGGCTTTGCATGCCTACTAGATGCCGTCGGGAGGTACTCACTGGATGACTATAAAGATGATATCACAGCAAATATATACTTCTTCTTTTTCTTTATTTAAGCTTCAAGTACACGACACCTCCAGCAAAGCTCCTTCCTTAAGCTCCCTTTCTCCTCCAGTCTCCCACATTCCATATCTGACCTCATAGAACTTTAACATTCCACCCCTCTCCCTGATCCACAAGACATCTTCACAATGACACAGGCAAGGGTGTCTGCTCCACTCTCTCGGATCCCTTGTCCATGGCGCTCTACCAGTTAGAAGTCACCATTCAACATCGTCATCCCTTGGGACCAACCATCCCCCTCATCGCCAATCAATGTAGGCTGAAGCACATCACCTGTATCCCCAAACTGCCGGGGACCAGTCAGTGGTCTCTCGCCAGTTCATACTCCGCAATGGCCCCTCCATGTGGCAGAAGGTGGTCGGCACCCACTTGGGGTGCCCCGGCTTCCTGAGCCCGGGCCCTCCTCCACCTAGTGCCCCACGTTGTAGGCCATGAAAAGCAAGCCCCCCCTGCTCACTGGTGCACCATCATCAATCATGGAGCCTACACTGGTGCCTCCCCCAGCTAGCAAACAGGCCTGCCTGCTGAATCCTCTGGAGCCCACTACACCCAGAGAGGTGGGGAGTCAGCAGGGGCATGCCCCATTCCATGCTGTCTCCACCCCTGGGTCTGGTCCATGCGGGCCTGCTTCCACAAGCTCCTCAAGCAAAAAGGATACCCTGCACTCACACACAGCAGGCCCCCACCGTCAGCCAGGCTGCAGGGGCACCGCTACAGGGGTCACAGGTGGGCGGATGGCTCAAGATAAGGTAGGATATTCATAGTCATATCGGGAGTTGCCAGGAGACACATCTAGGCGGCCATCTTGTCAGGCCACGTTCCTATACAAAACCCCTAAATAAATATTTACTAGTTTATTTTTTAGCACTTACTATATGGTTTCCAGATAAGATTAAGCTGCTTACTCATGCCTCGTGTGAAAAGCTCAATAACATCCTGCTCGCAATTAGATGAAACCCCAGATAGTAGCAAGAAAACTGAGTGACCCTCATGGCTTATTGCCAAATCGGTGGCTAACTTGTCTTAATTTAAAAGAAGAGGCTACATGGAATGCCTCTGAACAATTGTGTTCCGCAAGGTAAACTACTTAAGATGCTTTCTCACCAAGCAATTATAAAAGGACATATCTAGGGATTTAATTGAAGCTAGGGCACTTGTGTACCCAGTCCTTAGAGGGATGATGTAAACTTTGTAAACCCTTGTTGATTTAATTACCTTCATCCCCTAATCTTATAATACCCGTTGTTACTGACCTAGACCAGTGCTTGCCAAATCTTTTAGAATGACAAACTTTTGAGACACACGTAGCTTACATGAACTTGAGGCTGGGCGACTTTTTAATGTAATAGTAGACATGCTTTTTTAATGTAATAATAGAAATGCTTTCAGAATGCTGTGCTGCGAATTACCAAATAACATGCCCTAAAAAAAATTGTGTTCCTGTCAAACAGCAATTGTTTGTAAATGTCATGACCTTGAACACATTCTTCGATATGTCTTTGTCGGAATGCACCAAATTTGGTGTAATTCTGTTCAGCGATTCGGGCTGTAGTCATGTCTAAAATCCATATAGGAAACTGCATGGGGAAAAATCGTTTGAGACCCCTCCTTTTTTCTCGGCCCCCACTTGAAGAATCACCCCAAAACTTTACAGATAGTAGCTGAAGTCAGTGGAACAATAGTTTTGAAAATTTCTTGACTATAGGTACTGGAGCACTTTACATGCGCACCACATTAAATTACATAGGGTCAGATTAATTTTATTTTAAGCATAGGATATTAACTAATTTGCCCAGGGCCAATGTGCTGACTCAGACCATTTCTCAATGTATGTGCGAAAGTCATGCACGAGTGGGATGATTGTGTAGAATTATGTATAGTGGTCACATTCTATGTGGCTTTGTGAAGTAAAAAAGAACGACAGTAGCAAAAAATATTGAATGGGTTATCCAGAGTCTTGTTTAGGAATACTTGGCAATACAGAAGAAGCAGCCTTAGCCATTCTGCGCACTGTATCCGTGCTGCAATGGATTCCTATGGAATGGTCCCGATGCAAGGGAGAAAGAATGATGAAGATGCTCCAAGAATACTGCAGGGATTCCTCGGTCCACAAAGTTGGTAGGGCGGTCCTCGTGCAAGGTCGATACTCCAACAAAGCCCTCTCTGGTATGGCCAAATTCCAGTCGCTATTGGACTACTAGTCGCCTAGTGTCATGGTCACAGGTCGATCCTTCTTGGGTTAAAAACGCACCTTCTGAGGGTCCCAGTAACTCTCCGACAGCACTCCTGGTTTCAGGGAACCTGGGTGTAACTCTGTGCTTCAAGTCTAGGTCCTTGGTGCTGCACGGCGACGGTGGTTGCAGATAGAAGACTTTGGGCTACCAACTTGCCCCAGTAAGCTTCTTCAGATGTTTTGTCCCTGTGCTGTGAATAGGAGGCCAGTCTGCTGGCCCTTGGAGTTCTCTTGGCTTGACTGGGCTCTGGAGAGGACTTCTCCCTGAGCAGGACCCGGCAGGCACAGTCGCTCTCTTTGCTAGCCAGCAGGTGCAGTCCTCATTGGTGCTGCCTCTCCTTGCTTGTCCCTGGGTGCAGCAGGACTGTCCTCCTTCGTTCCTTCTTCCATGTTGGCCGAGATCTGGGTGCCCCCAGAGCAGGATGGGGTTGGTAGCCAATGGGCTGCCAGGTTCTGTCCAACTGGTGACCACTTCCTGTGGAGTTTGGCATCAGGCTATCCCAGGATGCACCATTCTGCCTACTCATAAAAAGGCGAGATCCCCCTCTCAGTGTTCAGACCTCACTAGTCCACCTTCGGGTGTGGCTACCTAGGGCTACATTCCCCAAGTGAAAATGGTTTAGCAACTGGTTTCCTCTCTCTGCTTTCCGTGCCTGCTTGTCTCCCTCAATAATGTAGCAGCCCCATCAGTATTACACATCTGCCCCCTCATAGGCGGCTACACCTTTGAAGTCGGCCTTTTGGGGCTAAAAGACAAGTAGCTGCCTTCAGGAAAGAAGTGACACCTCCCTGGCCTGCAATCTCTCATTATTCTCCTTCCTGTGAGCCTTTGGCACGTCTCTCTAGGAAGGTAGAAAACTGTCTTGTGGTGCTCACTCCATATGTGCCAGAAGGTACAGGAGTTCTCAGTGGCAGCTTTGTAAAAGCTGCACAAAGCAAAAAGTTACACTAATTTTGATTTGATATACAATTTGGGCTTTATGTAACAAGTTGCTTGATACCTTGGCATGCCTACTTTGGTCGCACTGAGAATGAGTAACACAGCTGAAGGATCAGTGCATAACCCTGTACGTGCCAACTGGGCAACCAAGCCCTTTCACAGAAGAAAAAAAAAAGGTTGTTCCGAAGGTTTTACTGTCAGGACAAGTAAAGTACATTTCCTACCTGTGCTATATGTTGCACCCTGCCTTTAGGGATTGGTAGGCCAGCCATAGGGGTGACTTACGCAGATGGCCAGGGTAAGTTGCTTTCAATGGCAAAGTTGGGCTAGCAGATCACGACTGCTCTACCAGTCTGCAGTGGCAGACTGGGTGTCTTGTTTTACTAGGGGAACCTCTGGGGTGGCACAACCAGTGATGCAAGCCCTGAGGTATCCCTCTAACTTACATGCCTTGGGTAAGAGGGAACCATTCACTAGGGACTTAGAGATAAGTTAGCCATAACCAAGTGGGTACAGCCAATTCAACATAAACTTTCGAGTCAGGGCACTGGCACGGCCTTCTGCTTAGCAGGTCTCTGTGTACTCTCAGACTCACAAATCCAGCAGCATCAGCCGAAAAACTTGGGAGTGACCATACATACAAAAAGGGGCATTTCCTTACACTCAGTTAACACACTTGTCTTCACCTCCATAGTGGGTAGCTGTTAAGTCGAGAATTTCTACCACCCTTCGCATAACAACTGCAAATAAGGCACTTTCCTCTGTGGCAGGACTAGGGGGAGACACACAGCCAGAATCTGGAGAAGCATCCAGACCACTATCATCTTGAAATTCCTCATCATACTGGTGAACACAATCATCTCATTCCTCACAATTGTTATGGTCCGATTTAGTGTAAATAAAAATGATGTACAATTTGGGCCCTAAATTGTGGTAAGGGTGGAGTATTTGAACCTGAAGGATTTGCTGTTGACTGTTTGATGGTTGCAGCTGGACGCAATCTCTTTCCAGATGAGTCTGAGAGCAATATGGGCTGCACATCCTCCTCCAGTGTCTGCGGCGTTGGCATTATCATTAATTCGAAGGAAACCGGTGCAGTGGATAGCATTGGTACCGAATTCGTCATCCGAGTCAGTGCTGACCTTGGAACAGACTCCAGAGGTACGGACGGTGCAGAGGGTGGACCCGCAGGTCAGGCCTGACTGGAGGCCCCTCCAGACCCTGAGGCACGAATGTGTGCCATAGGGAGAAGGTAAAGTGCCGAAAATATGCAGCATAGCCTCACTGAAGGAATGTTCTTGAAATGACATCATTGACAGATCCAGGAATTCAGGGTGTGCAGGATAATTTGGCTCAGACGGAGATCGGGAGGGAGATTGGAAGCTTGACCATGAAGCACACTGAGAGCCTCCCACCCTCTTTGGAGTTTGAGGGTCGCAAAACGGGGCTGATCCTGTTTCAGTTTTGTATGCGCTACCCAAAGACTTCAACCGCAATGATGTTCTGCCGTGGAAACGGCTTAGGGATGGGAACCTTCCTTTCGACTTTGGACGGTCACATTGTGGAGTCTTCTTGTGCTTGGTGATGTAAAGTTTAGCCTCATGTTCCTCTATGGCCTTCAGGTTTATCTGGGCACTGTTTGGTCAGGTCTTGCAGTTGTGTTTGGACTCCAGACACCATAAGAACAAGACCTTCAGTAACTCTTTTTCTGGTGGACACAGTTTCTACCTGTGGATTCCTCACCTTTTGAATACTCCCAATGTAAAAGCATTCAATGGAAATTTTCTTTCTAGCTCTATACTTCAACGAGGACGTCACAATGGTACAGCTCTACACAGGACTCAGTCTGACATCATCAGAGCCATAAGAAGTCCTCACCGGCCTGCTGACATCAGTTTCACCCACTTTTTTTTTTTTTTTTTACCGTGCCTTTGAGGCAAATGGGTGAATACCATCATCACAAGCACATGTGCGAACTCAATACAAGAATATATGTGTGTGTGTGTGTGTGTGTGTGTGTGTGTGTGTGTGTGTGTGTGTGTATATATATATATATATATATATACACACACACACACACACCCTTATATAAACATACATTTTGAATATATAAATTTCCAGAAATACACATATACAATATATATACAACCAATGTCATTCTTGGTATAACCAGAAAGGCAATGGGGAGGCGGGTGGGACCGTGAGAAATCCACAGGCAGATACTGTATCCACCAGAAAAAGCGTTGCCGAAGGTAAGTAGCTTGTTCTTCTTATGGATACATCTACATGTAGATTCCTCACCTTTTGAATATAATCCCAAAGCAGTACTGCACTCGGAGGTGGGTGTCTGTCTGGCTATACCAAGAAATCCTGCAGCACTGAACGGGCAAAATGACCGTTCCTCATCACTTCCGAGTCCAAGCAGTAATGTTTTGCAAAAGTGTGGAGGGAAGCCCCAGTTGCTGCCTTGAAAATGTCCACAACAGGTACACCTCTAGCCAAAGCAGAAGTGGCAGACTTAACGCTGGTCGAATAATCTCTAATGCCCTGAGGAGGATCCTGCTTTGCTAGCGAATAACATATTTTTATGCAAAGAATGACCCACCTTGACAGTGTTCTTTTGTGGACATCTTTGACCTTCATCTTGCCCACATAACCAATGAAGAGCTGATCATCCATCCTGAAGTCTTTTCTCCTACCCCAGGAGAAGCTCAGTGCTCTCTTTGGATCCAGACGATGCAGCCTTTCCTCCTCCTTCGAAGGATGGGATGGGGAGGAGGGTAGAAGGTCAGAAGGGTGATATATTTGTCTAAATGGAAAGGTGTCACTACCTTAAGGAGGAAAGCCTCCCTGGTTCTCAAAACCACCTTATTAGCATGGAAGATAGTAAAAGGGGGTTTCACACTAAGGGTTTGCAGCTCACTAACACACCTAGCTGACGTAATCGCTATAAGGAAAACAGCCTTAAATGTAAGGAACCTCAAAGGGCAACTATGCAATGGTTCTAACGGTGAACCCATCAAATATGTTATGACTAAATTTAAGTCCCACCAAAGCATTATGAATGGAGAGGGAGGAAGGCTATTAGCCAAACCCTTAAGAAACCTTAATACTATAGAGGACTTAAACAAAGAGGGTTGATCAGGCAAACAAATAAAAGCCGACAGTGCAGATAGGTAACCCTTCACTGTAGCAACTGGGCAACCTTGTTACGCTAAGGAAAGAGCAAATTGTAAAACATTAGACAAATGGTCCTTTAAAGGATCAGTGTGTCTCTCCTTACACCACTTAACAAATGTTGCCCATCTGCCAGCATTGACAGTCTTGGTGAAGTGCCGCCTGGCCGATAAAATAACATCCAACACTTCAGGGGGAAGAGAACAAGAATTCAGGTTGCCCTGTTCAATCTCCAGGGATGTAGGTCCAGGCTCTGGAGGTGGGGTCATGAGCCTGCCCCTGCAACTGCAAGAGGAGGTCTGCCCTGAGAGGAAGAATGAGCAGAGGGCACAGTGAGAGTTGTAGACCTGTCTTGGGCAATCCGGGGCTGTTGGTAAGACTCATGCTCGGTCTTGGCAAATCTTCCTCAGAACCTGAGGAATAAAGGGTATGGGAGGAAACGTGTAAAGCAGCCGGTTGCTTCCTGCATCCGATACTGGAGGCTGCAGAACGACGGCCAGTGCGTGTTCTCACGAGTGGCAAACAGGCCTATCTGAGGGGTCCCTCACAACTGGAAGACGTGAAGAGCCACCTCCAAATGGAGACTCTGCTTGTAACTGGCTGATAAGCGCCTGCTGAGACTGTCCGCACGTACATTGTGAACTCCGGCCAAATGGTTTGCAACTATGCAAATCCGATGGCCCTGAGCCCAGGACCAGAGCCACAGAGCCTCTCTGCAGAGAAAGTACGACCCTACTCCTCCCTGTTTGTTGATGTACCACATCGCAGTAAATTTGCCTGTCAAGACTTGTACGGACTGACCGCAAATGGACGGGAGGAAGGCCTTGAGAGCCAGACATATCGCACGTAACTCCAACAGATTGATGTGAAACATCTGTTCTACTGAAGACCAAAGACCTTTGATCTCCAAATCCCCTAGATGTGCTCTCCAGCCCAGAGTGGAAGCATCCGTTATGACTGTCGTCACCAGAGGTGAAGGACAAAATGGCCTCCCTTGAGATAGGTTGCAGTCCACACTCCACCATCGAAGATCCGCTGCTGTGTCTCTGGAGACTGTTATTGACTCCTTGAGATCTCCTTTGCGTCGAAACCACTGCTTGCGGAGGCCCCACTGGAGAGCCCTCATGTGCCAATGTGCATGAGTGTTTTGGTCCCTCCGGGGGAAGGATATGAATTAACCAATGGATTCACCGTGCTGCTGAACTACCAGCCAAAGCATTTAACCTGATAAAGTTAAGGATCTGCAGCCCTGATTTAAACATAGGACCACACCAACAAGTTTTAAAAAGGACTTTAAGCACTTGGCTCATTTTCATGGAACGATCTAATTTAAGACCTTCCTGAAACTATTAGATGGCAAAGTAAAAAAGTGGTATTATTAAGGGGAATTGGTATAGTTTTGTTGTTAACACAACTAGGATGTGTCTGAGTACAATCAAATAGGGGTGCTTCCTGTTTCAATATTCTTTGATTCGCCTGAATTAATTTCTTTGATAGGGGTCGAAACGTTGACATTGTATTAGAAATTGTGGATTGACTTTTGAAAAATTCAGCAGGCTCACAGTACCTATGGTTATAGGTGCTTATCTGAGACCTCATGTTTTTAACCACAGTAGTTTGGTTTTAGTTTTCATGTAAATAGCACTGCAACACTTATACTAACACATAATTCACTCACACTGTGTCGTTATACAGGAGCACCTCGATTACTTTACTTTAAATTGTTGAATTTAAGTTTCTAATAAATGTGATAAATTACTCACAAACCTCATCTGCACAGAAGGTTCTTTATGGTACAACCACTGTCGTGGAGGTTAATTCATATACTTCCCCCAGAGGGACCAAAACATTTTTTTGTTATAGTATTCACTTACCCAGGCATGAGTGATCAGTAGAATACAGGAAGCTGAGAGACCGAGCAGATGTTGGACCTTTAGGACCGGAACCACCACTCCATCCTGAAACATTCAATGTTGTGTCCAGTACTGCCCCTATGAACAGGAGGTGTTGAGAGGGCTCCAGGTGGGATTTGGGCAAGTTCACCGAAAAGCCCAGGTTAAACAATAACTGGGTTGTCATCTGCAGATGGGGAAACACTAACTCGAGGAACCTGGCTTTGATCAGCCAATCATCCAGGTAAGGGAATACCAAAATTCCCTTCCTTCTGAGATGCGCTGCAACCACTGCCATCACCTTTGTGAAGACTCGAGGTGCGGAAGTAAGACCAAAAGGAAGGACCGCAAGCTGGTAGTGCTGCAACCCTACCATGAAACGGAGATACTTCCTGTGCAACTTCAGAATGGGGATGTGAAAATACGCATCCTGCAACTCAATAGAAACCATCCAGTCTTCCTTGTCCAACACAAGACGCATCGCTGCCAGGGTCAGCATGTTGAATTTTTCCTGTTTGAGGAACCAATTCAAAATCCACAGGTCCAGAATGGGCCTCAAACAACCATCTTTCTAGGGAATCAGGAAATAACTTGAATAACAACCCTTGACACCTTTCCTGCTCCGGAACCAACTCCACTGCACCCTTTAACAGCAGATTTTGTACCTTCTGTTGAAGTAACAGTAAGTGCTCTTCTGAGCAAAAAGACTGTTGGGGAGGGACCACCTGTTCTAAGTCTTCTATGACCTCTGTAGGGCCCATAGAGGGGGCTGACAGGTTGCTGACTTTGGAACTGCTGCCTCCCACGAAAAGGAGGAGCTACGGGTAAACCACCTAAACCTACCGAAAGGTCTATAGGTCGAGGAGAGTGACTGAAGACCTAAAGACGTAGCAGTGGCTTTGCTGTCTTTGAACCTTTCAAGTGCAGAATCAGCTTTCTCACCAACCAATTTGGACCCATCAAACGGGAGGTCCATCAAGGTAGATTGTACATCCGTGGAAAACCCCGATCCTCTAAGCCATGCATGCCTCCTACTGGCCACTCATGTTCCCATGGTTCCAGCAAAAGAGTAGGCCGTATCTAGACCAGATTGAATAACTGACTTGCACAAAGATTGCCTTTGGTATCTCAGTTCCAAGCATGGCAGCTGCTTGACTATCCTGCAACAATTCTTGAAAATGTTCTGGCACATCCTGCGGCAGTTTGGCAACAACCTCTCTCGCCAAATCGATTAGCGCATGGATATATCTGCTCAACACACATGCAGCATTAACTGACTTTAAGGCCATACTACACAAGGAGATGATCTTCTTTGCAGATTGTCCCATGCGTTTTGATTCCCTATCCGCCGGAGTTGCCAGGAGCTGCTTTTGAAGAGCAAGAAGCCTGGACCACCAGACTCTCTGGTGAAGGATGCTGAGTAAGAAATTGTGGGTTACCTGATGCAGCTCTATATTTTCTGGCAATCACCTTGGGCACAGCAGGAGTAATGACAGCTTTGTGCCACAGGTCCAAGACCGGCTCAGTCAAAGCATTATTAAAAGGAAGCAATGGCGCTGAGGTAGCACAAGAGGTGTTAAGAACTTAGTCAGAAAGTTTGTTTTCAATTCCTAAGTGGGTAATGGCAGTTCCAAAAATTCAGCTGCCTTTCTTATCACCCCATGGAAACCAGCAACTTCCGGAGGAGGAATACACCCAGGGGATAACAACTCCCACTCCGGAGAGGTATCCAATCCACTAGCCTCCTCAATACCTTCAAACCCTTGAGAAGGTAAAAGAATTTCTGCTTCCTCAAGTTCTTGTTGCTCCTCATAATATTTCTGCTCTTCTAAAAGCCTCAGGGCTTCTCTACTAGATCTCTGTCTAGATTCCTGTGTCGGAGTCGCTAAAGCATGTGCCGACATCGAAGATGTCTTTCGCGGCACCGGGGAAGCAGAATCCAGCGCCAGGATGTCACTCAGCACACCAGCATAGCTTTATTAAAATTTCGAAACACAGCATTTCAAAAGGCAGATGGGTGCATCCCCGTAGTTGGAAAACCCAGATGCTCCTGCTGAGGCTGAGCCTGACTTGACTCCTGATTTTTGATCTCTTGATTAGTTGGAGTAAGGAGAGGATCATGCAGGACTAGTTGGTGACGCAGACATTTCTACCTAAGCCGGTACCGGCGATACATCAGGAGGCTTCAGCAAAGGAAGCGATAAGGTAGGACTAACCTCTCAAGTCGACTGATGCGGAGACTTAGAATCCGGAGGCAATGATCTTGGACTATCATCTCGAGAGAAATGTCGCTGTGAGCCATGACAACGACGCTTCTTATGCGATGATCGGTACAACAGCGATTCGTCTCGATCTTCTACGATCACACTTCTCTTTTTTAGCCTTTGCCAGGAACAGTTTAGCTTCTCTTTCCTTCAAAGCCTTTGGATTCATTCTCTGGCACCAAGAACATCCCCCAACATCGTGGTTGGAACTGAGAAACCAAAGGCAATCTTTGTGCGGGTCAGTAACCGACATATGGCCTCCAAACTCTCTACATGGCTTAAAACCAAACTTCTTCAGCTGTGACATTGTAACACAACGAATACTTCAACAAAAAAGCTACCTCGAAACAGTGTAACAAACAGGAGAGGTAGAAAAAACCATTAGCATCGAAGGTGTGGAAAAAAGGGAACTGACGTCAGCATGCAGGCGAGGACTTCTTATGGCACTGATGATGTCATACGGATTCGCATGGAGAGCTAGAAACAAAAGATTTCCGCTGAATGCTGGCGCACTGGGAATATTCAGAAGGTGAGGAATCCACAGGTAGATGTATCCATCAGAAACTTTCTTTGTGAGGGTCGGTCACAGACATGTTTGCAACATTCCTTAAACAGTGTGAATCCTGTTCTCTTACAGGGGTAATGTTTTGATTTAGACATTGGTAAATCCTGGTAAAATTTGTAGTCAGAAGACCAAAGAAGAGCTCAGGATTCGTAGCTGAAGGTGCAGGAAGGAAGGAGCAGACACCAGGGTGCATGCATCGGTGGTGCTCATAGGGGTCTCTGCTCGTCACATCTCGAACAAAATGACTTTGGTGCAGAGCAGCACAACACTACCTACTGGCGCGCAAGAGTACTGCTCAAAATGTTTCCTGCTCCAGTGAGAGGCCTGCACAAAATTCACAAGGCAAGGCATCTCCAGGTAAAAGTTTCCACCAGAAACATTATACACATGTGCACGAGGTGATAACGCAAGTTTTTTTTTTTTTTAAACAAAGAGCAAGCTGTGCTGCCTTTGTACAGAATAATGACTTACCGTTATGTCTTAGAAATGTTGATGATAAGAATACAGAAAGCTCACAGCAAAAAAAGAAGGGAGGGTGTAGTGTTGCGACCAGTGATGTCAACTGGTGCGTGGACACTCCCACAGTAAATTTGCCAGAGAGGGGTTTTCGCCCTCCTGGCTCAGTCTCCCCTCGTCCAGTCGCGGGTAATGGCTTTGCCCCAACGTGACGCGAGATAAAGTATAAAATAAAGGGGCGTGAGAAGGCGAGAGGGACGAACAGAGCACTAAAGTGTTATGCGCTGTCCTGCTCACGGCCAATACAAAACTCCACAACGTGTACGGGTATTCTTGCCGTGCGGCGCGCAACACGCACGTTCAGGAGTCTCACCTCCGACTCAACACTGGTGGCGAAGGCTCTTGGACCCGCCTGCCTTCGTGTGGCCGCGGACGTCGTCTGCCCACTCCCCAGCACGAGTGCTGCTTGCTGTTTTCTGCCTGGCAACAGCCGATGTGGGCACGGCCTCTCCTCTACTGCCCCGAGGGCAGCTACTGCTGTTAAGCACCCAAAGGCGCGCTCCCTCTGCCCACAATCTCTACATGGATGGCTTGAGCCCTGCCAGGCCCTTGCTGCCAGTGAGGGGACCCACAGTTGTGCTGCGTGCTACCTAATTATCCATACCATCACCACAGACTGGCCAACAGACTGTGTTGCCACCCCAGTTGACACCATCCATCAATACAGCGCCTGTCTCCCGAGGTCTGGCTCACACCCCTTCACCAGTAATCTCAGAGGCCCCTACAAATTAAGCCCTCCAGAAAGTGCTGTGTGGACCCACATATTGACCCACCGGTTTTTGATCTTTGAATACCAGCACTACGCCTCTTAAGTGGGTTCCCAGCCACCCCTCCTAGACCTCGCCTCACGCACCCACACTCTACAACATGGCCACCATACCGGCCATCGAGCCATTCATCATAGAAAGCATACCTTCCGCCCAGGCTTCCAGGTGGAAAGATTGGGTAGAGAGAGTCCTACTCTTCTTTGAAGCAACCAAAGTAGACAACGCCCATAAAAGAACAATGCTACTCCACCTTGGTGGGAAAGACATTCACAGAATTTCGAAAACCATCGAAGATGCCACCCGAAGACCCAACTCACGCTAATAAATGCACTAAATGCCCACTTTGAGCCGATGCTCAACACAGACTACGAGCGTTTCATATTTCGCCAAACTCATTCCACATGCGTCTGAAGGAATTAGCCAGCACCTGCCAATTCGCGAATATGAGAGAGGAAATCAAAGGGCAAATAATACAAGGGTTGGGTCCACAAAGCTAAGAGAACAAATTATTGAGGAGTCAGGACGATCGCTAGCACACATACTCACGTTGGGGAGAACAAAAGAACTCTCCAAGTCTAGCGCATCGCATATGGAAGCAGCGCTACAGGGCCATGTGAAAGAAGAACCAGTGAATGCCATCACAACGACGCCCAACAAGCCGAAACCCAAACAGAGCTACGCACCAAACAAGACATGCGCTACTGCGGAGGACCCTCTCACCGCCCCTCAGACTGCCCTGCCAGAGGGAAGACATGCGCAGGATGCGGGAAACTCAATCACTTCCTGAAGGTGTGCAGGTCACGGAAAGGAAAGACCTCAAACCCCTTGACCAACGCCATCTTTCATCCGCAAAGTCAGACTAGTGACATGGATGATGATGACAATGAGAAACATGCAGTTCATTCCATTTTCACAATAGGATCAGCGTCTGGCAAGGCACAACAACTACCCAGGTGCAGCATACAAGTTGGAGGACACACGACCCAAGCGGTGGTGGACACGGGTGGACACGATTAATATCATATCGTCCGACACATACGAGGAGATGAATCCGCTCCTGAGTCTGACCCCAACAACCATCAGAGTATTTGCCTACCGACAAGTCCTCCCCACTTGTTATGTTGGGAAAATTCAAAACGACACTGGCTTATGGACCCCAGTCAATTGAACGACAAGTGTATGTGGCAAAAGACGGCCACGGCATGCTGCTAGGATGTGGCGCCACCAAAGCTCTAGCCATAGTGTCTTTCACTTTCGGGGTGTACGAAGAGTCCACTGATGACATGCTGAAAAACTTCCCCAGCATTTTCGAGGGCATTGGATGTTTAAAGAGCAAGGAGATCAAGCTCCATATAGACAAAACCATACAACCAGTAGCCCTTCGCTATCGCTGCATCACTTTTCACCTACGACCACTAGTTGAAAAAGAACTAGACAAACTTGAGGCAGCCGGAATAATTGAAAGAGTCACTGGTCCAATGCCATGGGTATCCCCGATTGTAGTAGCCAGGAAGCCCAAGCAGCCAGGGGAGGTGAGGATCTGTATTGGCATGAGGCTACCCAATGTAGCCATCAAGAGAGAACGACACCTCACCCCGACCATAGATGACCTGATTGGCGAAATCAGCGGAGCCTGTTGGTTCTCCAAGCTAGACTTGAGATCTGGATACCGCCAACTAATTCTCGCCCGCTACATAACAACGTTTTCAACACATGTGGGGCTCCGTCGCTATCGCCGGCTCAATTTTGGAATCTCTAGCACTGCTGAGGTATTCCAAAACACCATCCACGAACTGCTGGCTGACCTCCCTGGAGTTCTCAATGTCAGCGACGATATCCTCGTGCACGCTCGCACCCTGCCCGAACACCAGAGTCGCCTGAAGAAAGTGCTCCAGAGAATCCAGGACTCAGGTTTGACACTCCATCGCAACAAATGCGAGTTCCTCAAGAGAAAGCTGCAATTTTTTGGGTATGTTTTCTCATCCGAAGGCGTTGCTCCAGATTTGGCCAAGGTCCAAGACATCAAAGATGCACCTCCCCCAACAAAAGTAACGGAAATTCCTAGGCATGGTAAATTACTGTGGCCGGTTCATAAAAGGTCTCACCCTCCTAACACAACCGCTTCGAGACCTCACCAAATCAGCAACACCATGGGAGTAGGGACCCGTCCAAGACGCGGCGTTTCAAAACACCTAGGACGCACTGTCTGCAGTCACCATATTAAGGTACTTTGACCCGTCCAAAGATACCTCTATAGCCGTAGATGCAGGCCCAAAGGGACTAGGTGCAGTGCTGCTACAAAAGGAAAATCAAGAGGACTGGTCTCCAGTGGCCTACGCCAGTTGGTCCCTCACCCCGACTGAGCAGAGGTACTCACAAATAGAAAAGGAAGCCAAAGCAATACACTGGAGGTGTAGCCACTTCCACCTGTATGTGTATGGACATCCATTTACAGTGCTACCTTTGCTTCCCCTTTTTCATGGGACGGGCTCTAATCCACCTCCTCGAATGGAGAAGTGGTTGCTCCAACTCTAGGAGTATATCTGTTGAATAAAATATCGTCCAGGATCATCAATCCAGCAGACTACCTCTCGCACCACCCTTGATCAGCAACTGAAGAAGAGAGAGAGGTGCAGGAAGCAGACGAGTACGTTAGGTATGTGGCTGAACGATCTCGACCTATATCGAATGAGGAGCTCTGTCAAGCCGCAGAACAAGGCGAGTGTCTTCAGAAAGTGCTTGCAGCAGTCCGGAGTGGACAGTGGCATGTTCTAAAACGACAGTGGCCCCAACTCACAATGCAATCCAGGCGCATCACAGAGAGCCTACACCATGTTCGAGAAGAACTTACCGCGGGCCCGGATGGATGCCTACTCCGTGGACACCGTCTTGTTGTCCCTTCCAGCCTAGCAAATCAGGCTGTTCAGTTAGCCCATGCAGGTCACCAAGGCATGGTGAAGACAAAAAGCAGACTGAGGGCTAAGGTGTGGTTTCCTATGATGGATGAGAAGGTGGAAACCATGATCCGGTCATGTGAGTGGTGTCAAGCAGCAGGGAGTCCCAATCCTCCAGCCCACATCACCACCGAACGAGGGCCAAGTCGACCGTGGGAGGTTGTGAGTATTGATTTTGGCAGTTTGCCAGATGGCCGGCACATGCTAATCTCAATAGATGACTACTCGAAATATCCCGAGGTGGAGATCCTCCAGTCCTTGACAGCCACTGAGGTACTCCCCAAAACAGAAAAGATTCTAGCCACCCATGACCTCATCAAGGAAGTGCAAACAGACAATGGGCCACCGTTCCAAGGTTGAGAGGTGGCAGCATATCTAACGTCCATGGGAATTGTCCACAAGAAGATAACACCTTTCTGGCCACAAGGCAACAGCGAAGTGGAAAGGTTCATTAGAACCCTCAACAAGGTTGTCAGGATTGCCAGTGCGTCTCATCAATCACCTGAAATGGCTATCTACTCGTTCTTATGAAACTATCGCCTGACACCCCATGCCACAACAAAATACGCTCCAGCTCATTTGTCTATGGGGCGAGTAGTGCAAGACTTGATTCCACACCACCCAGACTGGGCACCCAAGTGCATAAATGATAGGCAGACCTATGAAAGGCGAAAGACTACAAATGATCGAGTGAGCCGTCACAGAGGTGCCAAAGTATCAGATCTCCGAGTAGGGGACAAGGTGCTCGTGAAGGACAGGAATCAAGGCAGCAAGTTCAGGCTGCCATTTGACCCTCATCCTTGGACGATCGTGAGACGCCAAGGCATCCTAGTGGTCGCTCGTCGAGGATCTGAGAAACTCACCCGGAATGTGTCAGTGTTCAAACAATTTTATTCCCCAGCTCTGTCGTCTGGGCCAACGCAAACGATCGTCTCACCAGATGACAGAGTCCCTAATCCCTCCACTGACGACAGTGTCCCCAATGTGACTGAGGGTGTCAGGAACCAAGTACCTACTCCTCCGTCACCCCGCCAGGTCTCAGATTGCCGGACTCCCGAGCTTGAATCATCAGAGCCCAGAATCCCGGATCGCTCTGTTCGCACAAGGTATGGTCTAAGGTGCAGCCCTCTGCCGTCTGTCAAGCCCCAAGACTATACAGCTGATCCGTGGCAGGTCAACATCAAACGGAGACCTGAACCTGAGTTTGACTAGACTGAACATTTCATAAGTAATGTGTGGTTGTTGTTTGTTTACATTTTTGGAGGAATATAGTTTCGCGACCAGTAACGTAAACTGGTGCGCGGACACTCCCACAGTAAACATGCCAGAGAGGGGTTTTCGCCCTCCTGTCTTAGTCTCCCCTCGTCCCGTCGCGGGTAATGGTTTTGCCCCGACGTGACGTGAGATAAAGTATACATTAAAAGGGTGCGAGCAGGCGAGAGGGACGAACGGAGCGCTAAAGTTTTATGCGCTGTCCTGCTCGCGACCAATACAAAACTCCACAACGTGTCCAAGTATTCTTGCCGCGCGCGACATGCATGTTCAGGAGTCTCACCTCCGACTCCACAGGAGGGGAGGGAGTCTGAGGGCTGGAAAATGGCATTATCCTATAGCCGTGGTAAGAGAATGGACATACTTAAAAAGTCTATCAGATAGTAAGAGAGATAAAGGAAGAAACATATACATACAATTTTGACGCTAATAAATGGCTGACGCACCGTGACACGTGGCCTCCTGGGAGTCTCTGCAACCTCAGAATGCGTGATTGGTGCACGCTCGGGGAGCAAGTGCTTCACAAGCAAATATTTTGACAAAGGATCAGAATATATAATGCCTATTTTAGCCCTCAATATTTACCATAGAGTAATGACTCAACACCGTTTTTAATACAAGGTTACATTTTATCCTTTTAGCACTTCTGAGACCGCTGTACATCGCAAATGAACTGTTTTTGCTTACATTTGCAGGCACTATTGTACATTATCATTCATCTGATGACACACTACACAAGTTTGTGATCACTTTAAGAAATAAGGACAGGAGATAAAACTATAAATCCATTCCTAATGTGCTGTCGTAAGGAAATCACTGTTGATTAAATAAAAATATGACGGGGCAGTTTGTGTTCCCGGGACCTTGTTGGCGCTTGCAGTATGTTCACCGTTACTCCGGGAACGCGGCTCAGAGGAGGAAGTATAGTCTCTTCTGTGGAATGCAAACCTGAAGGGAGAATCTTGTTACAAGGCTGTATGTGTGCTTTGCACGGAGCGGATGTCAAAACGCATTACAGCAAGCAAGTTAAACACAGCAAACACGCCATACTTTGTGTAGGAAGCGTAGGGCATCAATCATATCAACAGACGTGAGTTCGCTTGGAGCGAGTTAACTAGCAGCTCCCGAGCACCAAGAGGTGGCAGAACAAGTACAAGAAAACTGGTTTCGGAGCAGCTGTGGGGAGCGAAGAGATGAAGGGAGACAGACAGAGGCGGAACAGGCCGCCTGTCCTCCCACAATACTCGACTCTACGTCGCCTCATTCAGCCCCACTTAGCGTCCACTTGTGCCTGTCGCTCGATGCCTTAAATTCTATAATTCCTTCGCTCTGACCAAGTCTCCTGACACCCATTACTTACTAGTGAATGTATGAAAAATGCAAGGAAGTTGGGGCCGGAGAGTAAAACTACCAGCACCATGGCCTTCTGAAAGAACTTACACCGCTGTTCTTCTTTTTCACTACCTTCATCTTCCTCACCTTCCTCCAATGATCCCCCCTCCTCAGCTGCTAACGGGGTCTTTGCTTAGGCCTAGCTCCTGTTTTTTAGGCCAATGGACAAAGTTAACATAGTTCGGAGTTCGACCTAGAGGAAGCGCATTCCTTCAGTTCCTTGCTGCTTTGCCCTTTCATGCCATACCCCATGGGACCTGTCCACACTAAAAAAATACTGAGATGATGGCCCTGGTATTTACTGCCTCTACTTTCACCTTTTTTGCAGATAAACGTTTTAGTAAATGGAGTCAAACATCTTAATAGATATTGAGCATTAATCTGTACAAGACTTGCGGTTCACAGGTTCGAACCACAGCCAAACTGCCTCAGACCTTTTATCTGTCCCAGATCCGTACAATAGGACCTTTCGATAACTGAAACATTTGTTATTTACAGTGCAATGAAGAAGGAAGACGAGGGCAGTAAGTACTATGAGAAAAAGTAATTAGTGATTATTTATATTCAATTAATTTAGAACTTGCTCTCAGTGGGAGAAACATATCTGCTGGATCAATCACCAATCGATTTAAAGCAGGGACTCTATAGTCTGGTGTTTTTATTGAATGCTTTCAGCAAGAAAGAGGGGCTGGTATAGATGCAGGTGTAGAGCAACATCAACCAAAAAGGTTCTTTAGTGCTACCTGGTAAACTAAGGAGTAGGCTCTGGCAAGATCTAAATAAAGTAGGAACAGAGTTCCATCCGGCTGCTTTATATATTTTTGCCAGAGGAATATTTCTTATCCTGGCAACAGGATCAGCCTTTCCCCATGCAGAATATGCTCTTGCTTTGCCAGGCATGAATGTATGAATGACAAACATTTCTAGAGCGCACTTTTACCCAAGGGCATCTTGGCGCTGTGAGAAGCCTGCCCTGAAAGCACAGAAACCACTCACTCCTTAGAGGAGTTAAGTCAGGTTTTAATGCACCTCCTAAAACAAAACAAAAAAGACTATCAGAGGCTTTCATTTCCACAGGTAGGAAAATCCAGACGTTGGCTTTGAGGAAGAAGAAGGATCTCCCTCCCTATCTGCTCCCTCTGATTCTGGAAACACTTTTTTTTTACTGCATTAGATAAGAGATCTCCTAGGAACATACCATCTAAATCTGGCTTCAACAGTGGCTGTACTGATCTTATGTAGTGCACTACACAGAGCCTTAAACATGGATTGTTTGTGGACTGACAACCAGTGCATGTCCTTCAAGGATTATGAAACAGGTTGATATCAGGGAATCTCCAGAATCAATTTAGTGGCTGTATTTTGTGCAATCTGCAATCTACTGCATAGAGGTTGATTTACACCTATATATAGCAACTTCTAGTAATCCAAGAGAGATGTCATGAATACTTGTGTTACTGTTCTGCAAGCTGATTTATAAATCAAATGAAAGCAAATACTTTTTTTTCTGCAGCCCAGCCTGATAATGTAAAAATATGTCACCAACACTTATTTGATGTGTGCCACAGAAGAGAGGTATTTGACAAAAACAACACAGATATTCTGTGCTGATTCTGCTGGCATAGGCGGGGTTCCAAGTTCAGAGGGCCACCACCAGTTGGAGCAAATATTTAGAACACTGCAGATTATCCGAATCTCCATCTTTCCCCCATTTAATTAAATCCAGGAGCTTACCTCATGCATACGTTGTTGAAGTTTTTCCACAACAGCCAAGGGGGTAATTCAATATATTAATCACAATTTGGGTATTGTAAGCATAAGTGGATGTTAAGAACCCACAAGATATAACTATCTCAGCCAACCAGGATATATAAAGATTAGAAAGAGCTGGACTCCGGGATGAATCCTGTAGGACACCACAGGGCAGGGGAAAACATTTAGACCTGAAGGTTTGCATGCCATGGTTTGTGATCTTTCTGTAAAACATGACTTGAGGAGCATAAGAGCATTATCCTTAATGACCATCTTGGATGGCCAGGCCAGTAGCGCGAAGAGGGCCGCTGTGTCAAATGCCACAAAGAGGTTTAATAATTTCAGAGCAGCTGAGCCTTCATGGTCTAAAATGTTTCTGATGTCATCAGCCATTGACACCAGAACAATTCTGTGCTGTGGCCTTTCCTAAAACCTGGTTACAAACTATATCGCAGATTGTGGCATTCCAGGACTTCCTCCTGGAATTCCAAAAACTCCTGGTTTAGTGCTTTCTCTAAGATTTAGCTGGAAGTGGCAACATTTAAATAGACTTGGAATTCTTCCATACTGCAGGATCTGAGGCCATTTCTTTTCAGGAGAGGAGAGGAAGTACCGACTACGAAGGAAATAAACTGCAGACTATGAAGGAAACTATCCATCTAGTCAGAGTCTGTTTCAAGGCTGCAGTTCTAGTACAGAGATCTCCATGATTGATGGAAAGGTGACTGTTCTGTGTATGTGTTTTGTGCTATGTAAGTTACCAAAGTAAAATCTCAAGACTCTTCTAATATCAAGTGAGGGGAGACAGGTCACTGCTGGAGTAGAAGGGTTACTAAGAACAGTAGCAGATAAATTGTTTGGTTTATATGAAAATCCAAGGCTACCTTTGGTAAACAAAATAGGATCTGTTCTCAATATTACTCTATTGTGGTCGAAGATTATGTACAGTTCTATTTCTGACAATATCCGAGTTCCTCCACACTACTAGCTGATATAACAGCTACTAAAAGAAAGCTATTTTTGTGGAAAGGTGTTGTAATGAGGGCTATTAATAGGTTCAAAAGGAAGAGTTATTAATCTGGAAAAAATCAAACTGAGATCCCATGGGGCAGAAGGCCACCATCTTGGAGGAAATATTTTCTTTACACCCTCCAGGAAGTCTTTAATTACTGGAACTGCGCATAACGATTTCCAGTACATCGTGATGGCAGCCAGGTGAACTTTTATAGTCAAAAACTGAAGATTTGATCTTGCGGAGGATAGGTCATAATGACATCTTCAGGACAGGTAATTGGGCCATGATCGTTTTGGAGGCACCAACTTACACATCTCTTCCATTTAATACGCGGAAACATCTAGAAGGGGGACATTTGACTTAAATGAGTATATTCATGCAGTCCTGAGGCAAGTGTAGGTGACCATATTGCAAAAACTCAGAAACCATGCTGCAAATTTCAAGGATCGTATGTTGGTGTATAGTATGTTCCTCTGCATTCTCAACAGACGATTCAGTCTGCACAGCAGTTTCTAGTAGTATTGCTCTGACAGGTGTAGCAGTTCTGGAAAACACCAATGCCTCGAACACTCTGAAGGAATGTGAACGAGTGTGGCATTGGACTGTTTCAGCATTATAAGCACTGTAGGAGGCTGGCCTGGCTTATAGTGGGTACCTGATGCTACTTACACCTTGTGCCAGGTCCAGTTATCCCTTATTAGTAGATTAGTAGTGCTCTAGCAGCTTAGGCTGATAGAGGTAGCTATAGCAGAGCAGCTTAGGCTGAACTAGGAGACATGCAAAGCTCCTACTATACCACTTATATCATATAGCACTATGTCATAAGAATCACAATACTCAGAGTTCCTAAAAATAAAGGTACTTAATTTTAGTGACAATGTGCCAAAAATATCTCAGAGGATATACTCCCTTAGGAGGTAAGTAAAATACACAAAATATACACACAAACCAAAATCAGGTAAGTAAACAGAAAAGTAGTGCAAACACTGTAGAATACAATAGGATGCAATAGGCCTTGGGGCAACACAAATCATATACTAAGAAAGTGGAATGCGAACCACTTAAGGACCCCAGGCCTACTGTAGCGTGTAGAGAGTCGCTGGGGGTGTAAGAAAACACTAAGGGTGTCCAAGATACCCCACCCAAGACCCTGAAAAGTAGGAGTAAAGTGACCCTACTTCCCCAGAAACACACTAAAGTCATGATAGGAGATTCTGCAAAGACAACAACTGACTGCAAAGCACTGAAGACGGATTCCTGGACCTGAGGACCTGTAAAGGAAGGGGCCGAAGTCCAAGAGCCACGAAAGTGTCTGGGGGGGAAGGGGCAGGAGCCCACTAAACCCTGGATGAAGGTGCAAAATAGCTGCCTCCGGGTGAAAGAAGCTGAAGATTCTGCAACAATGGAAGATGCCAGGAACTTCTCCTTTCTACAGAAGATGTCTCACGGCGTGCTGGAGGATGCAGAGTTGTTTCCACACAGAAAGACCGCAAACAAGCCTTGCTAGCTGCAAAGGTAGTGATTGACATAAATGGGTGCTGCCCGGGCCCAGGAAGGTCGCCCCTTGGAAAAGGAGACAGAGGGGGCACTCACCAGCACAGAGAGCCCACGCAGAAGCAGGAAGCACCTGTAGAAGCACTTGAACAGGGGTTCAAGAAACCTGAGCACGGCGGTCGTCTCAACACTACAAAGGAGGTTCCCAAGAAGCCGGTGGTCAACTCAGCGAGTTGAGCAATGCAGGACAGAGTGCTGGGGACCTGGGCTATGCTGTGCACAAAGGATTCCTTGCAAAAGTGCACAGAAGCCCTAGCAGCTGCAGTTCACACAGTGCACAGGATTACTGTCTGGCATGGGGAGGCAAGGACTTACCTCCACCAAATTTGGACAGAAGGACCTCTGGACTGTCGGGGTCACTTGGATCCAGCTCCTGTGTTCCAGGGACCACGCTCGTCAAGATGAGAGGGGACCCAGAGGACCAGTGATGCAGAAGTTTGGTGCAGCATTAGCAGGGGGAAGAATCCGTTGACCCACAGGAGATTTCTTCTTGGCTTCCAGTGCAGGGTGAAGGCAGACAGCCCTCAGAGCATGCACCACCAGGAAACAGTTGAGAAAGGCAGCAGGATTGGGCGCTACAATGTTGCTGGTAGTCGTCTTGCTACTTTGTTGCGGTTTTGCAGGCGTCCTGGAGCAGTCAGCGGTCGATCCTTGGCAGAAGTCGAAGAGAGAGATGCAGAGGAACTCTGGTGAGCTCTTGCATTCGTTGCCGCCCTAACCAGGTAAGCACCTATCAGGAGGGGTCTCTGACGTCACCTGCTGGCACTGGTCACTCAGAGGCCTCCATTATGCCCTCACACCTCTGCATTCAAGATGGCAGAGGTCTGGGACACCCTGGAGGAGCTCTGGGCACTAACCCTGGGGTGGTGATGTACAGGGGAGTGGTCACTTCCCTTTCCTTTGTCCAGTTTCGCGTCAGAGCAGGGGCTGGGGGATCCCTGAACCGGTGTAGACTGGTTTATGGAAGAAGGGGACCATCCGTGCCCTTCAAAGCATTCCCAGAGGCCAGGACAGGCTACTCCTCTCAGGCCCTTAACACCTATTTCCAAATAGAGAGCGTGTAACACCCTCTCTCAGAGGAAATCGTTTGTTCTGCCTTCCTGGGACTGGGCTGCCCAGACCCCAGGAGGGCAGAAGCCTGTCTGTGGGTTGGCAGCAGCGGCAGAGAGCTAGTTTGGCAGTACCCGGGATCCATGCTGGAGCCCCGTGGATGCATGGGATTGGCACCCCAGTACCAGATTTGGCATGGGGGTACAATTCCATGATCTTAGACATGTTACATGGCCATATTCGGAGTTACCATTGTGAAGCTACATATAGGTATCGCCCTATATGTAGTGCACGCGTGTAAAGGTGTCCCCGCACTCACAAAGCCCGGGGAAATTGCCCTGAACAATGTGGGGGCACCTTGGCTAGTGCCAGGGTGCCCTCACACTTAGTAGCTTTGCACCTAACCTTCACTAAGTGAGGGTTAGACATATAGGTGACTTATAAGTTACTTAAGTGTAGTGTAAAATGGCTGTGAAATAATGTGGATGTGCAGTGGCAGCCCTGTGTAAGAATTGTCTGAGCTCCCTATGGGTGGCAAAAGAAATGCTGCAGGCCATAGGGATCTCCTGGAACCCCAATACCCTGGATACCTACGTACCATATACTAGGGAATTATAAGGGTGTTCCAGTGTGCCAATCAGAATTGGTAAAAATGGTCACTAGCCTGCAATTACAGTTTTAAAGACAGAGAGAGCATAAGCACTGAGGTTCCGGTTAGCAGAGCCTCAGTGACACAGTTAGGCACCACACAGGGAACACTTTCAGGCCACAAACTATTAGTACTGGGGCCCTGTCTAGCAGGGTCCCAGTGAGACATATAAAACACACTGACAAATACTCACAAACAGGCTAAAAGTGGGGGTAGCAAGGCTAGAAAGAGGCTACCTTCCTACAAGCCCTGATTAGATAAACAGAAAAAGTAAAGACACTTTTTGAGCAAGTCATGAAAATGGCACTGCCCCTAGATCCTATTCTCATTTGCGTAGCTTGAATATTTTGCGTTTTCACTGGTGGCAAAAGGTTGAAATGAGAAAAACAGCAGTACTGAAAGTTAGCAGATCTGCTTGCCACCTCTGGAGATCTGAGAGGTCTTGTAAATGGGCTCCCATTCCTTTAGGGGTGCATGTGTCACAAGTGTTTGAGAAGTTCGGTCTGGAGGAAACAGGATTCCCTTCAGGATATTGGATCTCTCGCACCACCATTTGCACTGGGTGGATAGGGTCAATTTTTCTTTCCAGTTGTCCTTCTACTCAGCCCACTGATATTCCATGCACAGCTGGAGATGTATCATATGGAAATGCACACTGGGTACCAGATAGCTGCACAAGGCCACTGAACCCAGCATGGATTGCAATTGATGTGCTGTAGTACAAGGAGTCAGCAGGCAGAAATGGCTTTTCTACAAAACTGGAAATATTCTGTCCTCCGAAGGAGACACTTCTGCCCTTTTTGTGTTTATAGCTACTCCCACATAGTTAGAACTTGGGAGTGGCGTTGAAGTGCTGGCTACCTTGTTTCGCAGAGTTGGATTTTATCAACCAATTACAGACATAAGCAGCACTTAATTTGAGCCAACGGCTGCGGGTGGGGCCCTCCGGCACTCATTTTTGGTGTCCAGCACTCATTTTTCTTGAAAAAGACTGATGTAGATAAACAAAGAGAAAAACACAAATGGGGGGGGGAGATGGGTATGGGGGCGAAGACAACAAATCAGTGACAAAGCGAGAAAACAAGTATGAAAAAGATTGTGTAAGTAGGAAATAAAGAGGCAAGGAGTGTCCGGGGGTGGACTAAACAAGAACGAGGTGAAATCAATACTACACAGCTGTGGAATTTGTCACCCCGGCCTTCGATAGCACCAGCCACAGGCTTCAGAACAAACTTTGGGACCCGGCATTTATTCTTTAACAAATGAAGCACTAAACATAAGGGTAGATGTAATCCTTTTCCCTGTGCAAATGAGTTGACATTAGCAAACCATACACAGAATAAACATGTAGCAGCATTCTTCCTCCAACCGAAGGGGCACTTCATAAGCAGTAAAGACATTTTAACTAAAATCCCCTCAAAAATGCAGAGAAATGCGACATGCTTCCCAGATATATACATCGTCGAATGAAAATGTCAAAAACTAATTCTGAGGAGATTTCCTCGAAGAAATAGGTCGAACAAAACCCTTAAGTGTTAGTGACTCTCTTAGCATTACCAGGAATAAAATCCGATGCTGAAAGGCAAACAGACAGTACAGTGCATGCTGGGAGATGGAAGCTGCCGGTTCCTTAAAGAAGCAGTGATTTTTTTTTTAACCTAATTCACTCTTGACGACCCCACCCCCCCCCCACCCGACACCCCTTTCCTTCATTTCTTTCTACTGTAATACAAGATTCTGCAGTGTCCTGTTACAACTGGTACATATTTTTCTGCTAGTTGTTCCATTTAAGTCTTTCAATTGTTTTAAACTGCCTATTCCAGAGATAAAAAGTCAGCAAACGCCAACCTGTTTTTTACCACAGAGGTGACACCTATTTTAGTTGATTGACGTTTCCACCATCAGTTCCAGCTGTAGTCGTTCTATACTGATAAAAAGAAGTGTTCTGGGGTCCCCCATGACGATGGGAATATTCTAGATTTAAGGCAATCTGTGATGATCGTACAATGCACAGTGGACAATTTCAGACTGTATGCAATAAAGAGAATTCAAGATTTTGTAGTCTGACCAGAGTGCCACACAACTGTGTTGTAGTATAGTCAAATCTTGAAGATCACTGCATCTGAAAGACATGGAGATAAAGCGCAGAGGCATGGGGTTGGGGGAGGGGAAGAAGAAGAATCATGGAAGTAAAATTGTATATGGTTACTTATTGCATCAATGAATGGAAGAAGAATCTAATCCGATCGCAGGTCAGTCACTGGCCTCTAGCACAGAATCAAGATCCTTTTGTCAACTGCTGTGGATGATACCATTGCTTTCTACACCATAATTTAGGGAGAGAGTTAAAACTAAATAGCTCAAGAGCTGGTGTAAAAGAATTAAACACATCATCTCAAACATTTCAGAAAGTAGTATGCTAATATTCTGAAAAAACAGATTACTAAAAAATACAAATACAAAAAAATACAAAAAAGTAACCATTAGGACATGGGGTAGGTCACCCTGACTGTAGTAAGAACATTAGACCATAACCAGCATTTCAAAAGAAAACCTTCCTAAGCCACCACCATTTGTGCTCTCACTGAAGAACAACCTCTCATGACCATCTTTACGGACAAGAAGAAAATAATAACTGCCAAGGTGTAAATCTCAATAAACTGTCACAAGATCATGCTCTTCACACACCTATACAAACACAAACAAAGTATACTGGTTAAGTGTTCTTACATCGCTGAGCTGCTTACTGCGTGGAGGTGTCACTGCATTTGTTAACTGCTTGCTGGCAGCCTTCAGAGCAGCATCTCTTCTGGCCTGCTCAAGAAGAACCCGCGCCCTCTCCTTCAGTTCTTCTTGTCTTGACAACATTCTCTGCTATAAAACAAAACGGTAATGACTAAAGCAACTAAAACAGACTAATTTCCTTCAGATTTCACACTAGTAAAACAATATTTTAGGTCCTTCCAATGCTCACTTTTTCAGGCTCTACTTCTCTGTTTTTTATGTAAAGAGTGCATGTGTTTTCCAACTGTCTCGCTCATGTGCTTCCCTCCCACCTACTGCGCTCTATGTTCATCTCTCACCAGTGTGCTTCTCCGCCATTAATCCTGTGTTGCCTTCTCTCCAATGTGCTTTGTCCCTGCCAGCTTTGTCTTTCATTAAATCTCCCTCGCACTGCTTCCGCTCCTTGCATTGCTTCACCCCCAGAGTAGATTTCCACTACCCACTTAAAAAAAAAAACGATTTGCACGTTTTTCTGTTTAGTTACCGATCCAACTCACATAGGTTAACTAAAAACAAAAAAAAACAAAAAACAATGTCATTATGTAGGCATGCGCATGTATGGTATGCACACCTACATAATGATCTGGGCAGCCGTGTAAAGAGCTTTTGTATTTTGGCCATGTGGCATGTACCAAATGGATAAAACTATTTGAAAAGTCAACAGGTACCAATGCGTCCCAAATTCGTTTTTCAAAAGCTTAGTTCCTGCCAAGTAAGTGCTTTTCAAGTAGAAATATGCACAGTAACAAAATCTGCTCCACAAATCACAAAGACTTAATTGTGGGCTACATTTTGAATCATTTGTTAAGCATGAATTTACTGGCAAATTTGAGCGAGGTGTTCCATACACCTCCTCAAAGCCCGGCAGCTTTTCGACTGCAATGAAGAAAAAATAGGTACAAGGGCAGTGAAGAAAGGCACAAATGAAACAGAAACCCGGTCTTTAAGCCTCGTCTGCCCCATCCAACTGCACTTTTATTCAGACAAAAGAAGTAATCATAGTGAGTATGGGCACACTCTTGGTATCAAGAATGTGTGGTTGGTGTGCTGGTTTTCAGAATGAGGGTGTGGCTCTTGTTCGCTATGCAACAGAGGAAAAATGATTGCCACCCATTTGATCACATTGCAGTCATTATCTTGGGCACTGGAACAATAAGATGGAGTGAAATGCAGTCCATAACCATCAATACATGATGGACTGCATTATTGATTTTCACCAATTTGTCTGGCCCTTCACCATAACCTTCTCTACCACTCATTCCTCCTCTATATCAGCACGCCCCTTCTGTTGTCATCATCATCTCTCTTTATCCACAATACCAGAGACAGGGTCAGCATCTGTGTTAACTATCTGTCTGGATGAGCGCAGTTATGTGTTTTGCCTCAGCAAACCAAAAGGATGACATTGGGAAATCCAACACTGATAGCAGAGGAGGGACTTGCTGGCATGCCTCTTATAGCAAATAACAGAGGTGGGAGCAAGACTGACTTTGGTACTGGATGGATGCCACTGCACAGCTTGAAAAATAAAAATTACCAAATTATGATTACAAGAGCTGGATACAAAACTCAATAAAAGTAATAAAATGCAGAGTGCAAAGGTATTCTCTAAAGAATGGTTAAATACCTGACATTACTAAAAGGATGCACCAATTACCACTAAAAAAAGCATTATATTCCACCTTCATGCTGACTTTATGGGTCTTCACACACCCTACGGAAAGAATTATATGACTAATTCATACCATAAGTATAATTATGTGTTATTTGCCACCGGCCCTCACAGGCATGCTGCTTGCAGGCTTCTCTATCCACCTTTCTTTGACTCCAGGTATGTGGTCCTGCCCTTCTTCCCTTCTTCATAGAGAGCCTTTTACTTTGCCCGCCTGACACTTATGGGCAGAAATCCCTTTGCACTCTCCCTTGTGTTCCACTCTGCTAACTCGTCCCACTCCTATTTGGCGCTGACAAACGCTAAAATGTTTGTAACCTCAGTAAAGTGGTTTCTAAAATGGTCAGGCAGGTTTGGGACTACCATCAATGCTACGTCCCATAGGGCATGTTTATAGCTCCCCAACAAGTGCACCACGTTAAAGGAGCAAGCGCCAGACTGCCGGCAGGAAAGACCTTCTTACCCAGTCTCTCCACTTTGTTTTTACTCTCTGTCTGGAGCCGGCCATAGGAAAGATCCTGCATTTTGCTTAGTACACGAAGAGAGCTGCACAAATAAGCTTTTTGGAAATGGGTGGACCGGAAATAAAACTGAATCAGCAGGGACTGGCCTGTGACATCAGACAATTAATCTATTTATTGATGGAGCAGTTGTTTATTCCCATGCAGACATGATTGGGTCCATAGGCAGCACACTGAAGTGCAGTAGGAGCTTAGAGGTGGCAGAAGTTGATTGCAGAACCTCTGTTAAAATATTGGCCTTGGTCTCAACAGAAATAAATGCATGAAATAATGGATTCTCAGCGAAAATTGGTCCTGAGAGGCAGTAAATTGCAACACCCGGGAGGTATCCACTAGCCTGCTGCAGGGCCAAGTAGTCTTCTGTTTCAGATGATGGCGGTGAAAGCAGATTGGTTGCCTTGCTGCTATTGTCTATATTGTGCTGATTTGGATTTGGCATTTGAATTGGGTCGGAGTCTGAGCAAAATAGATAATGCATAGTCCGCCAGTAATGGTGGCACGAAGCATTCACTTGTTCTTTCTTGGCCTCAATAAGATGCTGCTACTCCCTCCTGGATCTCTGCAATACAGCCTTGCTCTTGGGTGCAGACAGTCCCACAGAAAGTGGAGAGGGAGTCAGCAGCACCAGAGTCTGCTCTGTGGATAAAGACAATGGTGTCTGCATCATAGTTGGAGGTATATTAATCAGCATACATGCCGGAAAGCTTCCTTACAGCACTGGAGGGATTCCAACCACAACCAGAGAGAACCTGCCGGTGAGATTCGCAGCAGATCAGAATCAGTTTCCAGCGCTGGAAACTCAGGATAGTCCTGAGGTGATGCCAAAAAGGGACCTACAATTAAGAAGCCAGAACGAACTCTGATCCAGGCACTGGCAGCTCCTCCGACACAGGTTCCAGGGGGGTCCTGACCTCCACCAGCTCTGTTTTCAAAGACAACTACGCAGGCATTGGAGAGATGCGTGGTGACTTGCCCATAGAGAAGAAGTGGTGCTTTGATGAAGAGCCTCAATGCCTTTTCTTTTTCTTGTACCTTCCCCAGTTTTCCTTCAAAGACTTAAAGGAAGGAAAGGATCGGGCTTGGGACCTAGATTTGGAGCCTAAATGGTTTCGAGCCCAACACTTGTCACAGATTTGGGTCATGAAATACTTGGTCTTGTGTTCTTGAACGGCCTTGAGGTTCATGCTGTGATGGAGCCTGTATGACGCGGAGGCATGACTATCCCAGCATCACAGGCAAACTTCATGGGGGTCAATAATGAACATTTTCCTGTCACAATTATGCCAGGGCTTACAGACTGACTTTTAGAGAGAGACAATCTGAAGCACTGCACATGTTTGACATTGTAAGAATGGTGCTTCATAATTGGGGGAGGCATCTATACTTGGCAATTCCATAGCCCGCTGCAACCCCATGTGCATTACTTTACCCTATTTACTTTGGTACTTTCTTGGGGTTGTTCCCCCATAGTAAGTACACATTTTCCTTATCTCACCAAGTCAGTGAGGTGTTGCTGTTGTTTCTGGTTCTATCTATGTAGAAGTTGTCCTATTTTAGGATCATTCAGATGTCCTCATGTTATATTCGTCCTGATGAGACAATTGTATCTAGTATGGGTTAAAACATCTTCGACAAACAGAAGAAACAAACAAGTTAGGGACTATTAACTCAAAGAACGATTTAAGAAACTGTTGCAGGTTGTTTATTATCAATTGATTAGCTCTATGGTATTTTCTCACATTTTTGCATATTGTTGTGCGTTGGGCTTCACACTGGCGTCACAATGCACCAGTGTGACTGTTTTTTTTTCCCTTGGTTTTTGTTTTATGTTTCAAAACAACGGATTATATAAAATTGTTATTGACTAGCTGGTTGTGAATTAATTCTCATTATAATGCAATGATTGCATATGGTTATTTTGCCTATAAGTAGTTATGCATTTTTGACTGATACCAATGAGAACCAGTGTTGCACATAAAATATGATTTACCAGGTTCCCATGGTCTAAAAAGGGTTGCTCTTTTAATCTACTGAATGCAAAGTCACTTTTCAAACTCCTTCCAGTTCACCCAGATGATTTTCACCTTCTAGGTTTTCAATTTGAGGGTGCTTTTTATTTGGACAAATGCTATTTAGAAAAGTTTACTACCTTTTTTGGAGTGATTCTCACAAATGTCTAATTCATCGTTGGTTTTGCACTACACAGATGATGTTGTGTTCCAGGGTTCACCTATTTAGGGACATTGCTATCAGTTCCTATCAACATGTATTGATTTACTGTCTAGTATGATGTCCCTTGCCAAAAGATACGACCAGTGGCTCTGCTACAAAGCCGATTTTCCTTGGTATTCGAAAAGACAGATAAAGGCCTGTGTTGGCTGCCTTCTAAGAAACGTATTGCCACCAAAGACTACACCGATGTTTTATCAGAGCATCCAAGGTAACGCTGCACAAGCTTCAAGTTCTGGTTGGAAATCTGAATTTTGCTCTACAGATCATTCCAAAAAGCCACCCATTTTCCAGGAGTACTGCCTCATACATGTCTGGCTTCAAAAGAGAAACATCACAAGCCTAGTTTGGCTAGTGAGTTTAAGCCAGGATTTAAGGATTTGGCCATCTTTCAAGAACGGCTACAATGGTCGTTTGGTATGGGTGGCTCCATCAGTCTCTAGCTAGAAGCAGGGATTGTTCACTGATCCTGCAACAAGCATTTGTTTTGGTGTGATTCCGAGGAATTAATGCTGTGCTCAGATGTGGCAGAGCGATGTGGCCAAGCCTGGTCTGATAAAGGAAGTGACTTTACGTGAGCTCTTCCCATGTTGTTTGCCTTGACTATTTTCTGTGACTCGTCAGTAGTATTTTGGTCTGACAATATGGCTGGGTTTGAGTCAATAAATCAACAAACTGCAACTCAGTTTGTAGCATCGTTTGGAAGGAGGTGGTTTGCAGGTGAACTACCCGGATTGAGGCTGGGTCAGCAGTGAGATTTTGGGTCATTTTCACATCTCACATTAAATGTAATTTTACATGATGAGCTATTTTCAACTGAGGCCTCAAAGGGAGCAGGCCCGATTCCAGGAATTTATATCTGGATGGGCCAAGGGGGCATTTGGGTGGGCCAATGTGTGCCCAATTTTCAACAATTCTGGAGGTAGTCTACAACCTGGGCTCTGGTGCCACTGCACCGGCTGCATCAGTATACAAAACTACATTGGTCCATCCGGAAACAGTTTCTCATTAAGAAAGATCAGTTATTGATCCATACAGAGTTTAAATCATACCTTAGCCATGCAGCATAACATAAAAATTAATCAAATAGGCAGAAAAACATGAATTACTCCATGTAAGAAAATATACAATTTGTAATTATTCATTTCACAATTATAAAAATATATCAATCTAAATTCCCCTACCACAATAGAACAAAAAAGTGGACAGAAAAAGTGCAAAAGTAAAATGCCCGTGACTAAAGACATGGAAACTAGCAATATATCTGCAACATTTATACGAAGAAAAAAAACTTAGTTTCAAAAGCCTGTTGGTTCACCCATATGGTTCCGTCTAAGGAAAAATAGAGGTTCCAACTTCAGATGTAAACTTTTTCAGGCAAGTCCCAAAATTTCTTATATCTAGAGAAATAAACTTACCAAATCGGATAACCATTCGGTCAGTACATTCCTTTTGTCAACCCACGTTCTAATACCACAACAGTACTTCAAAGTCTCTCACCTATTGCATGGGAATCTTTTCTGAATTCATCGCCTTCCTCACAAAGATTGTAAGCAGGACATTCATCCCTCTAGGAATGCATTCATCATCAATTCACTGTCCCGGTTTATTCCCTAGGATCCCTTCAAAAATTCCACCGGATCTAATAAGTCACACAATTGAACTCACCATGTCATTAAACCTCGAGGTCCCTAACTAGCTCGAATTTATCAAAGATACAGAGCTCCCCTGAAATTTCGTAATTTCTCCAAAGATAAACTTCGAAATTGACCTGTCCCATAAACTCAAACTGAGTTGATTTAAAATAAAAGATTTCCCTCAGACTTTGTTAATCTAAAAAATGGAATTTCAAGTTGACAAGTACCGCAACCAATCTTATCTTAGCACAACGTGCACGAGGACATTAAAGGAGTTGATTTAAGTGCGAGTTTAATTCTGCGTTAGGTGAACAGTGATGGTAGAGGCCCTTGTTCGTTTGAGGTGAGTTTTAAATCCAGAGATAAGCCAGCTAGTATGGTGACTCTTCGGGTTTTCTTAGAAAAAATAAGTAGCATGTGATGTGATGTGATGATTTCTTTATCTTATTTTTGCTAATAATGAAGGGACTTGTGAATTTTTGATAAGCTTAATTATCTTCTAAGTTGTGTAAATAAGGAGAGGTTACGGTTGATTATGTTTTAAGCCTGGATTGGTTTACAAAGTCCATCAGAGGACAATGTAGACTAGGGGAACGCTACCCAGATGATATGAGATCTATTTAACTGTGTAATGGTCAACCAACAGGCTTTTGAAACAAAGTTGTCTTTTTGTATAAATGTTGCAGATATATTGCTGGTTTCCATGTCTTTATTCACGAGCACTTCAATTTTGCACTTTTTCTGTCCTCTTTTTTGTTCTATTGTGGTAGGGGAATTTAGATTGATATATTTTTATAATTGTGAAATTAATCATTAAAAATTGTATATTTTCTTATATGGAGTAATTCATGTTTTTCTGTTTGTTTGAGTATTTGTTATCTTATGCTGCATGGTTAATGTATGATTTAAACTCTGTATGGATCAATAACTGATCTTTCTTAATGAGAAACTGTTTTCGAATGGACGAATGTAGTTTTGTATTATGATTTAACCAGTTCCTTTGGGTTACTATTGGGTTACTGTGTGTACTGCAATATATTCTCAGACCTGCTGCATCAATGGAAAGTAAACCCTTCTCTGCTATTATTCAACACACACCTCCCCACTGCAGCTTGCCTCAGACATGAGCTGAGCCCCGGGCTGTTTTCTTTTTACAGACATCCCAGAGTTTTGTCTCAAACTGTAGAAAAATAGGGAAAATCATCTAAAGGCGGTATTTTTCTCCCTATCAGTGCACAAGTAAAGCAGCTATTATTAAAATAATGCACTATAAAATGTATTCTAGAGATTTCTCATTGACCCCTGACTGATAATTAAAGTAAACAAAATTAAGACAAAAAAATCACATTTGCTGACATAGAGGAAGCACTAAACAGGTGCTTTCTCTGTGGCCTCTTTTGCTGTTACTGGGAAGGCGAAAGTGCATTTGTGGGTGGGTCTGGCCCACCCGCTAGAACTGGGCCTGAGAGGGAGGCACACAGGAGCCTTAAAATGTTTTCAAAGCGTTGGGAATGAAGCTGCCATTGCTCTTTCTTGCCTCCATTTGTTTGGGTGCCCCACTGTTTTTGGCCTTTTGTGTAAGAAGAGATGAGATCTGCGCCACGGGCTCAATTGGGGGCCTGGCTGCCCAACCCATCTCTTTTGCAGTTACCAGGGGAGTGGTACAAGGGTTGGTTATTTTAGATTCACATCTGAGCGATCCTGTCTCTCCCCATTAGGAGGAACTGATGAAGCACGTTTTTTGTGGACTTTCACACAGTGAGTGGGGGCTCTGATCTGGTTTCTAAGGAAGCTGAGATAACAAGGGGAGAAGTTAGACCACAAGATCACAGAATTGTGCACAAGCATGATAATGTCTGGCGTACTCTATTTGGGCAACATTAATATTCATCAGGAATTGTAACGTATTCATTGGTGAATTCATTGTTTCTCTGTCATTACCTTTTACAGTTTTGTAAAATGTGTTCGTATTAATAAATACTGCCTAAAATGTTCATAACTAACCAAAAAAATCTGACTCATATCGTTTTTTGCTTTTTTTTACACTGGTGGTCTCTTGCTTGGGGCACCAAACGGCCATCCCTAGGTCCTCGTCTTAAAGAGCAAAAAATCTGCAAGGGGGTATTGCAAAGACCACAAATAAGCATGCAGATGACAAAAACACATGTCCAGGTACCGACTGAGTGAAATAAACTCTGGGGGGTGGTGGAATGACGCATATTTATGCCAGGCTGTTCATATCTGTATCTACCAGATACCGTTGGTGTCAGAGTGATTAACTGCATTTATGTAAACAGTTAACCCAATGTCCCCCAAATAGATGTCATCTTTCACAAACCACTAAATATTGCTACATTTGCCCACATCTTTAACAACAGTTAACACGCTGAATACAGGCTGGAAGATCGAAACGCATAATGAGAGGAAAGATCAAATAGGAGCTGTTAATGTCTGACAGCATATGGTCAATGTGACTATTAGTGCGCATAACCTTCATCTCACCTACAACATGTAAATAATCACACCTATTGTCTTCATCTCCTTCCCGACTGACACTGAACATAGAATGCAGGCAAAAACACAGCAGTAGGGGCCAGCATTCTAAGCATCCTAACTGGCTGAGCCAATCTCAGCATGCCACTCAGGATACCACTGGAGATTAATGGCATGCTATTGTCAATGTAATACTGGTTAACAGCTGGCTATAACGTTTGTGCTAATTTAAGGTTATCAAATAAGTGTCTCAAGCACAAGTTTTGCAATGTCACCTTTTTAACACTTAGACACCAATAGCCTTACTCCTTACTGCTACGCACAGAGAGCAACCAAATTAACAGAATTGGCCCTATGATCTGATAAAAGCAAAATCGTATAGAATATCTAGAAACTGGATTTCCCTAAATTTATCAGCACAAGATCGCCATGTGTTGCACTGAGTAATTTAAATGAACACTCATTAACACAAAACAAAGTGAGCATGCAAAGAAAAAAAAAATACAGGAGTCTGGGGATTTAGTCATTCTGGCTGTGATGCAATACGGCTAACAAGGCTGTCACAAGCTCTAGGCATACTACTAATTAAAGGGTCTTCAGAGCATATCCAAAGGTCATACCTGTATAGATTCTGCAGGTTCCTCTACATGGTTGACATCAGGTCTAGTGTTCGGATCAGGAAGAGACTCTGTCTGTCGCAGGGAGGCACGTTTTTTCTTAGTAAGATCTACATCCCTGTTGTACGAGTACCCAAGTTTGCAAGTGGGCGACAGGCTTGGTTTGATGACCTGCAAGTCAGCTTGAGGACTCCAATCTTCTGTTGGGCCTACAGTACTTTGTATTTTCTGATCTACTAAGCCGCTGGACTGACTCAAAGTCTTGGGCCTCTGATAAATTGTGTTCTCACACGCAGCTGTAGAAGATGCCTCCTCTTCAGTATCACTAGCAAGTGCCAATTCATTAAAGTGAAAAGTGTCCGCTTTCAAAAGCTTCTTTCTGCCCTGCAGAGGTTGAGCTTGTGATTGTGCCACATCTGTGCTGTCACTTGTCCTGACTTCCTGGGATCCAGACGTCCTACATGTACTTTGTACTGGTACCGGCGGGCCACTGTCACTTTTAGTCCTGCCAGCAGAAGAGGAGGTCATACTTGAGTTTAGGTGATCATTGGGAATTTGGCTTTTACTTTCCGACTCACGAAGCAGACAGTTATTTTGGAAAACAGATGCATCCTGAGAAGAAAAGTCTGCTCCATCAGTGTCGAGTGGTCGCAGTTCAGGCTCAGGCTCACGGTTCAAATCACTTAGCTCTGCATAGAACTTCTCCTGGTTGATGGAGCTGTTGGTATCTGTCTCGTAGTTTCCCACCTTGTATTGACTTTTACTACTATTTTCTTCAATCTGGACCACGTTTAGCTCCTGACCACTGAAATGAGCCCTTATTTGATAAAGATATGTCATAACTGTCAGTTTGTCTGGGATTGCTAATAAAACCATATCAGAAGGTTCCAGAAGTCGTGATATTCCTATATTTGCAAACCCATCATATGCCTTTAAGGAAAATAAAGAAAAGGGTTATTGATACAGCACTTTGGCCAGTAAAAGTACAAAAAAACAACACTTCACCATTATGAGATCTTACAAATCTAACCTCATAAAGGTTACATTATGTGCAAAAATAACGATTAATTTCAGAATAAATAGCTGCTACGATACAGATTAGTAACATTTTCAAGTGGAAAATACTAAAGTCATGCAGCTTTTGAAAGCCTATACATCAGATATATGTATGTAAATTAAGTAAAACTTAATCTGTACTGGCACTGGATGTCGTGCCCTTAACGAATGTCAGACCATAATCAAAACAATCTCAAGAACACAAAATGCATTTCCATAACAAATCTATCACCATCATAAAACGATTTGATTTCAAGTAGTAGGAAGCAAGGAAAGAGGGAAATGGCTTAAGCAGGTACAGAAAAGCGAATGATAGGTCGTGAGATAAGGCCCTGGGATATAAGGAAACACTACACTAATCCGTCCCGGGCGTTATCATCGCTGATCAACCTTCTCCTTTGTACTTACCATGTAATTGCTGTGGTTTCTCCTGATGAGGAACAACAATACAGATAAGGACGGGGAGCTACACACCAAGTTGTTCTGCGCCAACTACACATTCTGGTTTGCAAACATTTCACATGCGCAGCACTTAACAAATGCGTGAGGCGTTATTTGGAAACGTCGACTCTTCGAACAAGAGCACGTGTATGTTTATTTCTCTGCTTTTGGGTCTGAGAACGGAGGGAAGACGTGAGAGGCCTTGTTGCATTATAATTTGATTGCCCTTTAATTGCCAGTGGTAAAACAGGGTTTTCTCGTTCTGAAGCAAAGCTATTTCTCTATTTACAATTAATTATCACTATCCTGCACCAACACTCGAACATAGTATTGTATTGCAAAGGACCTTTGACTAGAAAAAGTAAAAAAACTGCGGTGGCATGCACCAGACATCTTGGATGTGTATTTGCATTTGTTCATTTTCTACTCAGCTTCAAGGCCTTATCCTCCCCGGGACTTTGAGGCCTAAGGGGTCGCAAAAGGAAACCAGGGGCAAAAATCCAAAGTAGAAAAAGAACAAATGCGATTTGGGAAATCAGATTTTTACGCTTACATTCTGCAGCGTAATACAGCCTTCAGATTTAATCCTTCTGTAATATCTCTGCAAAGCGTGTAGCTGTTGGAGCGTTGGAAACACAGCAGCCCACAGGTTGTAAGCAAAACAATCTCGGATTCCGACACCTCACTCTCAAAATACTCAATCAGGCTTACTTTAGCCCATTAGAATGCGAATTCGGCTGTACTGCATCAGCCTGCGCGTTCTGTCACTTGTTTAGCAGAAAACTTTGCTCTCCTCTCCCCACCTCCTCGTTACTAGACAAGCTGATTGACAGACATCAATTGCAGTCCGTCAACAAAAGCACCAGAGGCAGTATTCTAAACATTTCCCAATTACACAACACACTGACATATTGGCCGAGATCGGATGTCACAGGTAAATACCTTTTTAATTCAAACCCGCTTACAGATAGGGCGCACGATTAAGCTTAGTTAAAATAGCCGATGGGTAAAAGCGCTGCCCACGTTTTTGCTACTGGTCATCAACGGACTTAAGTCCTGTTTGTATAAATAATTATAGTAAAACGTGTCTGCAACGCACAACAAGCAAGGTCAATCCCGTCTGAGGGGCACTGCGGCTGCTCAGACTCCACCACCGGGGCCGCCGCGGCCTCTTCCTCCCGCCCATTCCGCGCGAGCAGGGAGGAGGTCACGCGCGAGGAGGAAAGTCAGCTTATGCATTCATTCACCATGTCCGCTTAATTGCTTAGGCGGAATAATTGTGAGGCGCGTTTGGCATCTGCGTGGAACCTATACGAGGGCATTGTTCCTGGCGCCCATTCATCGCAGCCAAGGGCAGCGGGGTTATCGGGCAGGACTCGGTGAGGCCAGGAAATAAATCTGCAGGAAGCAGCGGAGGGCTCTGCGCAGCTGTCAGGCAACGGGGCTACACAGCGATGAGAGAGGGAAAACCCGCACAATAACACAAATAATTACTTCTTTTATAATGGGGTCATCTATCCTTAATGAAACCGAATAAATGAAGAACAAAATCTCGCCGCCGCACTCAAGTTATCTTAAAAATTCCCAGCCACCTGAAGCCATCCGTGATTTTAATGATTTGTTTTAAACGATTTCTCGATGAACCTTTTATTTCTCATTAACCTTCATATTTCTCCGCACTTACCTCGAGTGCAGCGAAGAGCCCCGCCGTGATATTTTAGGTTATCAATGCACAGCGAAGACGCAGCACTTGGTCAATGGAAAAATAGTGAGTACGTTACAATATAAAATCCTTCAAGCAACAAAGAGCCTTTAACAGTACACCACCAATCACACTAATGAGGCACGGCACATTTATCACTGCTTCTGTACACAGGATTAGGCTGGACCTGTCTCAATCCTCCGATTCAATACACAGATGCTTTAAGGATCTACGGGCCAGATGTAGCAAAGGTTTTTACCCATTCTGTGTCTATGGTAAAAAGTGTTTGTACATATGGCCCTTTATCACTTCATGCAAACAAAATAATAATTCTTAAAGTATCCCCAATTAATGCATACTTAATGTTCATATCTTGATGCATCGTGGTCAGCGGCTGAGCTGCCGACAAAAATTAAAATGTCAATAATAAGCCAACTCGTGGTGAGGAGGGAGTATATAAAAGTAGTCTTGAAAGCTCAGTTAGCTTTCTCAGCAGTTCACAGCATACCCAGGTACAAACACAGAGTGTGCCTCGGTACTTCCAACAGACTCTCCCCCAACATCACCTGCCAACCACAGCTGCTACTTCAGGCCGCAGGTTCAATACCACATACAGCGTGGGTTATATTCAGCTGAATTTTGTTGTGTTTCCCTACGGTATTGGGCACGCGGGGAAACACTTCAGATAGATGAGCCAGGACACAGGTCTGGGTTTCGGACTGGCGCGAAAACCTTGCCGTCCCCTTTTATTTTCTTGCCCCTTACGTCAGGGGCCTCCCATTTTTACTCCCCTCGCAGGGGTAATGGCGGCTTGGACAGGGGAGGATCCCCCTCCCAATTGGACCCGTCAATGCCGCAAACATAACATTCCTCCTTTACCCCAAACAAAAACAGCAAAACATTATGAATAACCAAAACATTTTTCATCACTGAATTGAAATGTCGACTCAGAGTCCAGCACATTAAAACACCGCTTCTCCGCTTCACTGCTCCCTTGGCATCTCCGCACACCATATCATCAGGTTACCAGGAAGTCTCGCAGCTTACTGGACGATAGCGGCCTAGGACGGAGATGGTATCTCTTGGACTCAACCCTGGGGGGCAGGGGGTACTCACCACACACTCGGGCATACCACCTGGTTCCAATGTCTCTGCCAGACCATCACCCTCACATCCTTCCGGTGTGGTCCTGTGGGGGCCCTCTTGTTTTTCTACACACCCTCCTTGAGGTGTATGGACCTCCAGCTCTGAGGTGTCGAGGCGACTGACCCCGACTCCCTACCATCAGCATCAGTGGATGGTGGCAAAATGTCAGTAGCAGCAGTGTCAGTGTCAGATCGATATCGTTTGAAGAACAATATATTTTGTGTTACGATTCGTGGCCCTTCTGAGCAGTGACCAGGGTGCCTTTTAGCCTCACCACAGTCCATGGCGTCATCTCAAATGGGAGTCTGAACTTCCCACGGGATGTCTGTTTCGAACCAACACCTGGTTGCCCACATGCAGGGGTGCAGATTTCCCTCACCTCCTACATGACACTCGGTCATTGGCAGACTTGCGTTGGTACAGTCTTTCACTGGCCTGCTCCTGCAGGGTTGTAGGTACCTCACACTGCGGAATGGTGTCTCCTACTGATCTATTCATGCACAGAGCTCTAGGTGCTATCCTGGTGGTGGTATGCGGGGGTGAATCTGTATTCCCTTAGGAATGCGTGTAAAGCACAGTCAGGATTGTGAGCGTTGGCCACCGCTATTCTCAGTACTTTATTCAAGGTCCGCATGAAGCGCTCAGCCTCACCATTGGCCTGTGGCCAGCAGGGCGTGATTTTTCTGTGGACAACCCCCTGCCTCGCGAGGTAGTCTGCGAACTCCTGACTAGAAAAGGGCAGACCATTGTCCGATCTTAGCTCATGAATGAGACTATGAGTGGCCATAACGTTTTCCAACCGAGGGATGACCTGTCCAGCCATAGCTGTGTCCAGTATTTCCACTTCAGGATATTTGGAAAAGTCATCAGTGACCACCAGCATGTGACGGCCGTCAAGCAAACTCCCTAGGTCGGCACAGGCCCGCTTCCATGGTTTGGATGGAATTTGCTCCGTGATTATCAGGGCTGGAGGCTCGGATCGACCAGCAACCTGGCAGATGTGACACGTGCGCACCACTCTCTCAATGTGGTGATCCAGTCCGGGGAACCATACTTTACACCCAAGTCTGGCTTTTGTCTTGACTACTCGTTGATAAGCAGCATGGGCCAAATCCACTATGTGGGATTGCAGGGATTGCAGGGATCGGGGATCCACCAACCTCAGTCCACGGAGTAGACACCCCTCTGGTGACACCGACAGCTCGTGCCGGCCCTGATGCAGGGCAGCCAAAGTGTGACCGGCCTCTTCCGTTCGTCTAGCTAGGTTGTGTGTCATTTCATGCCACCTCCCTGTGTGAACAGCTCTTATGGCAAGTTGGATGCATTTGTCGTCTTGGGTGGCCTCTGTGAATTCTTGCATGGACACTGGCAGTGGTCTGGAGTGCTCGAACAGCAGCCGAACATATTCTTCCATGGCTTCGGCCTCACCCTCCTTTTGTGCTGACACTGGCCTGGCATGTCTCGATAGGTAATCCGCCGGATTTTGAGACCCTAGGCAATAGATTACCCTGAACTGATAGTCCTGTAGTTGGAGGATGCACTTCTCTATCCTGGGAGGAGAAGTGGATGTTGACCTGTTGAAAAGCGAAACCAGAGGTTTGTGGTCTGTCACTACCGTGAACGGCTGGCTGTATAGATAGAGGTGAAAATGGCAACAGCCCCAGTGAACGGTGATGGCCTCCTTTTCAATGTGGGAGTATCTTTGTCCAGTCTCCGTTAGGGCTCGGCTAGCATACGCCACAGGGGTCCAATCACCTTGTTCACCATGTTGCGATAGAATGGCGCCCAGTCCCACCGGGCTCGCATCGACCGCTAGTTCCGACTCTTTGGCCGGATCAAAGTACCTGATCGTGGTCTGAGCTGACAATGCCTTCTTGATAGCACAGAAAGCATCTTCCTGGGCAGGTCCCCACTCCCAGGGGGGTGTTGGTCTTCATCAGTTCATGGAGAGGAGCTGTGATGGATGCCAGATTCTGGATAAAGCGGCCGCAGTACGTAACCATACCAAGAAAGCTGCGGACACCTGTGACTGATGTGGGGGCAGGCGCCGTTTGAATGTCATGCACCTTCTCCTGGTCAGGCATTACCCCTCTGTCAGAAAAATGGTATCCAAAGAAAGCAATGTGATTTTGAAGAAACTCACACTTTCCTCTGTGCAGTGTGAGACTGTGTTCTTGGAGACGCTTGAATGTGGCTCGCAGTCTATCAAGATGCCTTCCAGGGTGGGGGCGTGTACCAGTATGTCATCACTGACGTTGATGACACCCTCCCATTACCACGCCTCTGATTGTGTCTTGAAAGACTTCTGCAGCACTGGAGATTTCAAAGCTGAGGCAAGTGTACCTCCTGAGTCCCACTTGAGTCAAGAATGTGGTGATTGCTCGGGACTGCGGGTCAAGCATGAGTTGGTGATAGCCTGCCCTCAGATCCATCTTTGAGAACCACCTGAATCCACTCACTTTGGCCACAATGTCATCAATGGTTGGTGTTAGGTGACGTTCACTCCGGATTGCTGCATTGGGTAGCCTCATGTACAAGCAGATTCTCACTTCCCCAGGCTGCTTGGGCTTTCGGGTGACTACGATCGTCGAGACCCACGGAGTGGGCCCCTCCACCTTTTCAATTATACCTGCGGTCTCCAGTTTTCGTTACTCCTCCTCCACTTTGTGACGCAGATGGAAAGCGACCCGGTGGTGTTTCAGGGCCACTGGCTGGATGGATTTGTCAATGTGAGGACTTATTGATCTTCCCTTCAAACATTCTATTCCATCGAATAGCTCGGCATATTCAGCTATCAAACGTTCAACGTTTTCTCGATGGATGCTGAATGCAAACCACACCAGCCTCAACTGTTCTGCTGTCTAGCAGCTTACTAGCATTCCAGACCCGTCCTTGGTAACATAGATGTTGGTCCTGACCATTTGAGCGTCATGCTCGATGTCCGTCGTGAACATTCCTGGTAGAGGAAGCGGACTGGACGACCCAAACGCAAACACAGTGGGGCAGAGTGTCAGTTTTAGTTGCAGGTTCTTCAGCACTCGGAGGGCCATGATGTTGATGAAGGCTCCCTTGTCTATTAGGGCCACCACTGGCTTACCTCCTACCACTACGCTGCATTTGGGGATTTGTTGCTTAAGACTACCCCCCGGTTGCATGGCATGTATGGCACCTTCTGACTCATCGTCATCCATATCCCCCTCGGCTTCATCTGAGATATGGATTTGTGCTGCCTGCACCGTCTTGTGTTGATTTGCCTTTTTGGAGGAGGCGGATCTGCATACATTGGCAAAATTGTGTAGTTTGTTGCAATTTGCACACCGTTTCCCCTGGGCAGGGCACTGTCCTGGATGGGGTAGGACCCTCTGCACGTGTAGCATGCACGTGGCGTTGCACCGGACTTTACGCGTGACTTCTTTCGATCCCCTGAGGCCGTGGTGACCACATTCACGGGTTCCATCTTGATTGGTTTTTGCAGGGCTGCCTCCATGTGAGCTGCACAAGCCTTCAATAGCTCCTTGGATCTCCCCAGTGTGAGCATGTTTGCCATTGACATTCCCTGGACTTGTACAATGTTCTCCCGAAGTTTGACAGAGCAACAAACTTGTATGAATTGGGCTCAAATTTTGTCCTCGGCATCTGGTAGGGTACAAGTGCTTGCCAGTTTCCGCAGTCTCGCGTAGAATGTGTCTACCGATTCCTGCGGGAGTTGGCGAGCATGACGAAGGAGGAACCTTTCATAATCTGGCTCAAAATGGGCTGTGAGTGCTTTCTTCAGCGACTGGTACGTCAAAGGGGGTTCTTCTTCAATGATGGACTTACTGATCTTGTGTATGGCCGACCCTCCCAGATGTAAGAGCATGGGACGGCGTTGATCAATGTCCAGGGCGACAGACGCAAAGTATTTTTCCAGTCGCTCCACTTCGCTGCCTGGGCTGACGGTGGGCCGTCGATTATGAAGGGTTCGCGTGTCGGTGTGGATTCCATTGTGCACCACAGGCACCAACCAGACACCTCCCGGTGAAGTGTCCCACACCTGACAGTCGCTCACCTGTGAAAACGGCCTTGTGCACCACCAACGATGTGCAAGGGCCACTCTGGGTATCCCCAGCAGGGTAAGTAGTGGGTGGAGTGAGCCTTGGGGGAGAGAGTGTCCTTGGAAGCCACAACAAAAGTTGCACTCGTCACTGGACTTGTTCACCACTCTTGGCGGCTGGTGAAGTATATTAGCAGCATAGCCTGAGCCTCCCTACGTCTGACCAGGAGCTCCTCAGCCCAAAACCAGCCACCGGGAATTGCCCATCACATGGCAGGCGTGTTGCAGGCCCCAGAAGGGAGAAACGGGCATCCTCTGAGTACAAAGAGCCCAATGGGGGTGGGGCCAGCACACTTGCGGAGATGCACGCTGAGCACAGTCTGCAGGGAAGCAGCCAGAGAAACCTCCGGGCCAGCAGACAGGAGGAACAGCACCCCACTGTGCCAAATACGAGCGCTGTGATGCGGCTGGCTCAAGATACTGGACGACCGCACCGGCTATGATACAGCGCTGCAAAGAGGGTGGGGCCACCAACCCTCGTCGCCAGTTTGTTGTTTTTGCCCGTGGTATTGGGCACACGGGAAACACCTCAGATAGATGAGGCAGGACACAGGTATAGGTCTCGGACTGGCGCGAAAACCTCGCTGTCCCCTTTAATTTCATTGCCCCTTACATCAGGGGCCTCCCATTTTTACTCCCCACGCAGGGGTAACGGCGGCCTGGACGGGGGAGGATCCCCCTCCCAATTGGACTCGTCCATGCCACAAACATAACAAATTTAAGGTTCTGAAAGCCGTTTCACATTATTTGCACCCAAGAGACCTTCTCATATGGATCGTGAACCATCTCGAAGAGGATAAGGGAGAACAACCTGACTTGTGTTTGCTTAAAGGAGCAAACACTGATGTCAAACTTAGCTGAGGACAGGACCAGGCACTGGGGAAGAAGGAAGATTAACTGCACGCTTTTGGCATTACTCCTGCTCTATCCGTGAAGTTCAAATGCCATCCACGTAAACATGTACAGAAAATATATTCATATCTCAAAATCAAATTATACACTTCCTAAAATAGTTTCTGACATAAGTACATCACACATTTTTTCATTATTAGTACACAAACGTTAATTGGGTGTGTAATTTTTACTCAGAGTTGTGTAGCAAATAATGCAGCATGATGCTCTTCTTTCTCCCTGTACATAACTTAAAAATATCATTAAAAGTTAGAGTCCTAACATACAATGATACAGGTTTTAGTTAATATTTCCGTAATTACTTATAGTGAGCACAGAAAACAAAACATTGATGCCATGTTTGCACATTACGTCTATCACAAGTGTATCTTGTGCTGATGTCAGATTGTCTGCTCCACTTTCATACGGCTTTAGTGCAGGGCTTCCTAAACTTTTCAGAACAATGGACCAATTTTTAGAAAGACAAACTTTTGAGACCCACTAAGCTCTAATGGACATCAGTCGGTCGAATTTTTAATGTAACTAACACATTGTGTGGTGGTAGTGCACTGTTATTTACAGACAGCATATTTTCCTCTGAAATGGCCACTCCATTTGCGCAGACATACAGTTTCACTGATAAAACTATATTTTATACAAAAGGTAGTGTGTGGAAATCATATTCATATTGATTTCAGTTCATATTTATCATTTCTGCCTCACCAAGTGTTAAAAAACACATGGGGGCTTTGCTATTGAAACAAAATATACGGGTGGGGGCTACCCACTATGGGCATGGCCATACCCCCTCCTCCAACAAGAAGGCAGGCAGTCTTTCTGCCCCGACCCAAAGGGTGTGTGTGTGTGTGTGTGGGGGTGGGGGGTGTACATGGAGGTGATTACACCCAATCAGCCCACTACCGCGGGGCAGAAAGCTGACTAGACACCAGGGTAATTGAAAAAAATAAGGGTGGGCTGCCCACCATGGGCATGCCCCCACCCCAACAGAGCACTGACAATCTCCCCCCCTTGAAGGCAGGTCAGGGCAATCGCCCTCAGTTTGCCCCCAGGAGGGCCAAAAGCCACTAGACACCAGGGTCTAAATTTATGCAGTATGTGTTTAGGGGGAACGGCCCCCTTAGGCATGGGCTCCTGGTCTCCCTCACCCCATGGCCCAACAGACATTCTGCCCCCCTCCCCCTCAGAGGGTAGATATAAGTATTAACCCCCTAATCTGTCCCCCACCCACCCCAGTGGGGAGCAGTAAGCCCAATAAAAAGCTGGGATTTTGAAACAGCCAAAACATACTAAAGGAGAGGGAAAAATCGAGCCATACTCAAGCCCCAGAAGGGGCAATAGTGCCTTTCTTCCCCCACTATGGGCAGATAGAAGCTTTGTCCCATATGGGGTGGTTGCCCCAAATATGCCTCCCATAGAAACTCCACCTGATACCATGGATTTGGCCTTTGGGGCAAAAAAAAGTGGTGCAGGTGATACACTATGGTTTGTCCCATTTAGGGTGGGTGCATGGCCAATGCCAGAGTGCAACACCTGCACCACTTTCTTTTGCCCCAAAGGCAAAATCCCTGGTGTCAGGTGGACTTTCTAATTCCCCCATGGGGCAAGTTTGAGGCAACCTCCCGATTGGAACAAACCACCAATCTGCCCACGTGGCTCAATGGCACCCTCCCTTTGTTTGTTTGGTGCCATTTTAAATTTCCTTGTGTGTAGTAGGCTTTCTGTCCCTGTCAGGGGCAGATCGAAGGAAAACCGCCTCAGATATGTTGCTCTAGTGATCCAACACTCTCTTTTATTTGAAAACTCATTCCTGTCACTCTGGAGTGTTAGAATGTTTTCACGCTTTACAAAGGGGCAGTTAATGTCAGACAACTTCAAGGACGAGATAAGACAACATAGAGACAGACATCTGCTTCACGTTACACATCAAGACTGCAAATTGAAAAACATTGATTAGCAATGAGTGAAAGGTCGGACCTTCTTTCAGACCACCGTCTTTAGGTCACATCCCAAAAAAAAAAAAAAAAAAACATTATAGTTTGGACCTTCTTTCAGACAACCGTCTTTAGGTCACATCCCTAAAAAAAAAAAAAAAAACATTACAGAATCACAGATATATTTTTGACCAGTAATCTACATAATCTGTGCTAATCAGAAATTGACACACATTCCCGAACGTATTAATAGCCTTGAAAAAGCCCCAGGTGCACAAACCGCTTAGGGGGCGAACCATGTGTCAGCTGTTGTTTGAAGCTTCTAAACTGAAAGACCACTGGACTTACAAGGCTGTTGTCTTCAAAGCTTTTGTAATTAAAAGATCGCTGGACTCACTGATATGACTCTGTGCACTGACTGAGAAAACTGTATGTGAGGATTGGATCCTTACGTTTGATTCAGGGTGGGCTCAACAATCTCTCTTTCTACTGAAGGCAAACCCCCTGTCTGGCCCATGGGGTGGCAAGGGTTGTGTGGGGGACAGCTGGCAGAAAAACTGGTTTGTCCCATTTGGGGTGGTGGTGTGGCTAATGGCAGTTCTTCTGCCACCCATGCCTACACAGGGGCAGACAGGGTGTTTGCTTCAATGTGGCCCTGTGGTGGTAGAAAGTCCTTTACACACCAGGGAATTCAAAATGGTGCCAAAACAAAAAAAGAAATTATGAGGGTGCAGTCTACCCTGGCATCAAGCCATACTTGTGGCTTCCTACAGATTCTAGAACTTTCTGTGACATGCAACAAAGTCTGATGTTTGTAAGGGCTTCTGGGTAAAAGAAAAATACCCTTCTGAGAGCCACGAATGTCACCTTACCATGGATTCTCCAGGTGTGTACATTTTCAAAAATGTGCAGGTTTGTTAGGTTTCCCCAGGTGGCTTTTGAGCTAAGGATCAAAATCCACAGCTACCAGCTCTGCAAAAAAGGGTCAATTTCTCATTGGAAAAATTAGATGTGTCTATGATGCGTTTTGGGCCCTTTCCTGTTGCGGGCACTAGGCCTAACCACAAAAGTGAACTACCATGTTTACAGGAAGACCTGCGGGAATGCTGGAGGCAAGGAAGATTGTTCCTCTCTACAGATTCCAGAACTTTCCATCACAGAAATGCTAGGAAAGTGAGTTTTTTAGTTAAATTTTGCCGGTTTGCAAGGGATTCTGGGTAATAAAAAAAAAACTGATGAGAGCCCCACAAGTCACCCCAATCCTGGATTTCCCCAAGTGTCTAGTTCTAAAAACTGTTCAGACTTGTTAGGTTTCCAAAAGTGCCAGCTGAGTTGGGTCCCAAAATCTTCAGTTACCCACTCTGCAAAAAATCGACAGTTTTCTGTGGAGAAATGTGATGTATTCATGTTGCGCTTTGTGCCCTTTCCTGTTGCGGGCACCATGCCTACCACAGAAGAGAGGTACCATTTTTATCGGGAGACTTGCTGGAATGCTAGGTGGAAGGACTTTACTGGCTCCCTGCAGATTAAAGAACATTCCATCACAGAATTGTGAGGAAAATTAGTTTTTCTAGTCAGTTTGAGGTTTACAAGGGATTCTAGGTAAAAAAACAGGGTCAGGGCCACATACCCCCATCCTGGATTCCCCCAGGTGTCTAGTTTTAAAGAATGTGTAAGTTTGCTAGGCTTCATTAGGTGCCGGCTGAGCTATGGCCCAAAATCCACAGCTACCCACTTTGTAAGAAAAAAAATAAATAAATGGGGGTCTATTTTCTGTGGAAAAATGTGATGTGTCTGTGTTGCGTTTTGGCCCTTTTCCTGTGGCAGGCACTAGGCCTACCCACACAAGTGATGCAGCATTTTTTATAGGGAAATGCTAGATGGAAAAAAAGGTTGTGGCTCCATGCAGATTCCAAAATCCTTCATCACAGAAATGTAAGTAAAATGTTTTTTAAGACAAAGTTTGACGTCTGCATGGTATTCTGTGTAAACAAAAAACTGGTGGGAGCCATGCAAGGCACCACACTCTGCATTCCCCCAGGTGTCTAGTTTTTGGAAATGTGCAGGTTTGCTAGGGTGACAACTGGGCTAGGGCCTAAAATGCAGCTACTGACATAGCAAAAAAAAGTGTAATTTTTCAGTGGAAAAATGTGATTTATCCATGTTGCAGTTTGGCCCAACTCCTGTAGCGGGAACTAGGCCTACCCACACAAGTGAGATAAAATTTGTAATCGGAAGACTTGTGGGGAATATAGAACATTTGTTATTACCAAGTATATTTTGCTGCATTTGTACATTCCAAATGTAAGCCAGTGTGTAAGAGAAGACATTTTGAAAAAAGGCCTTCTGAATCCCATGCTAGTGTGGTTCCTACACATTCAGAGCTATACAAATAACCACTGCTCCCAAACTCTTTATCTGACGCCCATTTCAGAAATACCTAGGTTTTCTCGATACCCACTTTTTACTCTACCTATTTCACAATATGAATAATTTTTTACTGGGTACACAATGAAAAAACATTGTACGGTGCAGCTCAGTTGTTGGCTCTGGCAACCTCGGGTTCTTGGAGAACCTATAAACCCTACATATCCCTGGAACCAGAAGAGTCTAAGGCGTAATGGCATACTGCCTTTTGTAAATCGTCCATCGCGACGAAAAATTACAAATTAAAATTTTGTCTGAAATGTCTATTCAGCTTCGTGGAAAACCTTGAGGGATTTACCCATATAAGCAGTTGCAGAATTCTGTTTACTTTTCAGAAAACTATAGCTTTCCTCGATCACTCATATTTCATAGGACTTTCTGCCACAGACTGGAAGTAGGTTAAAAACACCTAACTAGGAAAAATGGACTACCTCTTCAAAAATGCAAAAATTGCTGAACACAATTTGGGTTTTTGGTTCAGCTCTGCATGTTCCTGAAAGTTGAGAAGGCGGTGACTTTAGCAAAGCAAACATTATGTTGATGCCATTTTAGGCAAAAAAACAGACACATTTTTAAGGAGCACCTTTTCATATTTTGGCCAGAAAACTTAAAATGTACCTATATTTTGTCCATTTACTCAGTCCCTTTGTGGGGAATCCACAACCCCTATGTACCGTTAGAATACCCAGGATGTTGGAAAAAAGGAAGCAAATGTGGCATGGATCCCTTGGATGGACAGATGTTATGGAGCCCTAAGCGCAAACTACAACAAATAGGCAAACAAGGCCTCTGCGTGGGGGAGGGAGGGGTGGTAGAAGTGGGGAGGAGCTAAACTACAGCAGCTAAGCAGTTAAAGGATATTCCTCAAGTATAGTGGCCCGATGGTTGGGTAATGTTATCCAGTACACCTAGGTAGCCCACATTGTTCTTTCAGTAATAATTGTATATTGTAAATGTTACTGTTTATCAGCTATCATGCACTAAGCTTTGTATTCCCTATTAGACTATGGGCCTCATTACAACCCTGGCGGTCAAAGACCGCCAGGGCTGTTTTGGAGGTTGTACCGCCAACAGGCTGGCGGTACAAACTCGCAGATAACTGCTGGGACCGGCGGTTTACCGCCATGGTTGTCCCGGCGGTTTTAATCCGCCAGGGCAGCGCTGCCCAGGGGATTACAAGTCCCCTTCCCGCCAGCCTGTCCATGACGGTAGGAACTGCCATGGAAAGGCTGGCGAGAAGGGGAGTCATGGGGCCCCTAGCACCTGTCGCACAGCCGCAACAACGGTGGCTCCATTTGGAGCCGGCTCCCATGTTGCGGCCCAGTGGGGATGTCAGAATGGGCGCGGCGGGAGTGCGGCTGCACAGCGGTTACAACCGCCATCCGCCAATGTTGTAATGAGGTCCTATGTGTCACCAACCTTTGGGTGAAATAGATTTAAAATATGAATGAACTTGTTTTGACTAAGGCGCTGACACAACAGATCTAAAACACACTTACAAAATGTAGGGTGGATGAATGTTGGCTAAGTAGTGTGATATGAGTAAAAACTGTCCTGGGAGTCTTTTGGTTCTACTGCAAATAATTCTAGATGATTTAAAAATGGGTGTGATAGGACAGAACACCTGCCTTTTCTGACATTAGTGTTTTGTGAAATTAAGGTGAGTCAGTGAAAGCTAATAATAAAATATGCACTGTTACTCTGTATGAAGAGACCTAATATTGTGCTGACCATAAGCAGAGAAACTTAATGAATGAATGGAGTAGCTTGTATAAGTGCAACCGCTACCCATTAAGATATCTTGGTGCTGGATTTAATCGGTTATCAGGGTTAAAGGGGCCACTGGCTGAATTATGTCACAATAGTTCTCAAAATCGCAGCAGTCATCTTCAAACAAAGCATCAATCTGGTTTCTCTCCTGACGCATATCACAGGCAAACTTCTCAACTATATTCACTGCAAACACAGACGTCCAAAAGAAATCTCATGTTGACAGCACTGTCAAGCCACGATCTGGTTTCATACACAGTTGATGTTTGAACTGAGACAGAATGTCTTCCATCTAATGATTACAAACTAACTTGCGCAGCACATAAAAAGATTGTTAGGAGAAATAAACAGGGCTCTATATGCCTTCTGAACAACTGGTGGTGGTCACTGCAACAGATGAAACCTGCAGATAGCTCATCTACTGGACATACTATTGCAATTCACCTATTAGCACATGACACCTAAATCAACCTAAAATTCTCTTCTTATGTTGATGTAGGTCATGTACAGCAAAGTGTACAAAGTTGGTACAGTAGCTTGTGGTACAATTCAAAGTCACCACAAAGGATTTCCTCAGGAGCATGTTTTTATGAAGCTCCAAAAAGATGGGAGAGAATTTGGAGAACTATGGGAAAGCAGAACTTGTCTAATATTCTATGAGGGATGGATTGTGGAACATGGAAACGTCAAAGAATTACATGAACTAATTGTGCCAATGCAACTGTGTCTTGTTTTAGGCCCTGAAAACAGATAAAAACGAGCTCTAAAAAGTGAGAGTAGTGCACTAAGATGTAACAAACTGCAGGCTGTGACATTCTCAGATAAAGAGGAGGTACATGGGTTAACTACAATTCACAATGAGAGCACGTCTCCAGTCACGGTTTGAGGTCAGTCTGCAGAAGTTCTCAAGTCCAAATGCTTACTCGGCCACAATAAGTATGTGTGCAGTTGATAAAAATAACCGGATACTTCAACTATATAAAGTGACTCGTGAAACATGCACATTACACAGAAAGTTGGCTGTCCACTTGAGCAATCTGGCTATTTTCAATAATACATATGTTGTCTATCTTCAGACTACCACAGGAAATCTGATATCCTTCCTTTACTTTGAGCTGCCTGTTACTGATAATCGTACTGTAGTAGAAGCAGTAGCCTCTATTCATCTGTGCGAAGGGTGTCACAAGGATGCAGGATCAGCATATCAGACTGCATTCTTGTAACAGAGAAAATGAGTCAACCATATTGAAGATGCAGAGTTTCTACTCTTGACAAAAAAGGCAGGAGATTTGTTACTACTATCCCCAGTGCAAATCTAAGCCATGTCTGTGCTTCCAACTTACTTCACCTTATACCACACAAAAGTAAAACCCACTGAATTGAGCAGTGAGGTTAAAAGTTAGACTCTAAATGGCCACGCATGGATGCACACCTTTTATGGTACTTGATGTGCTATGCAGCTTTTCAAACTGTTACATCCAATTTGGAAAATCTTTGTAATAGTTCTAATCCGAAAAAGTAGCATAATTCAAAATTGCTTTTCTGCATAAATTAGATCTGAGCCACTTTATCTTTACTGGCTCCAGTAAATAGCTACATACTGGAGATACTTGTGCCCAGCTTGCCACCTTTATGTATTGTCAAAACGTCTGCTGTATTACAAATGCCCTACCGTACATCCTCTGTACACAGAAGTGGATGGAACATGCACAATATTTTAACAAAGCACACAGACCGTCGAACCCTAGAGTTAGTCTTTCTAGAAATGGCTTTAGAGGACTTAGGAAAGTCTGTTGCAGGACTTTTGCATCACTTTTTAAATGTATATATGCTCATACTATCCAAGGAGTGGGACAAAGGACATACCTGAACACCCCCCAACTTACTACCATGCAGTGAAGGAACTGGATTTAGTGCAATGTGTGTGATAAAGGCACATGATAGACAAGTCTCCCTGAACCTAAGCAGGCAGCAAGAGGGGAGGCATTAATAAAGATTGACCTGGTACCAGGGGCAGCCCAGCCGTTATGGCGGAAGAGCGTCACCACATTGCTGAAAAATAAAATGATAATGAAACTCTTTTATTATCATTTTATTTTACGCTTCCTCAGCCAGTCTGCCCATTGTGAGGCAGGTCTGGGCCATCCTCTGCATCAGCAGCAGGGAGGACAAGTGTTAGGCGCACACTAAGTGTGCATGTCGGTTTGGCTGGCCGTCTTGGGGTGGCATAAAACCAACATGTGCACTTAGAACTCTCCACCCAAGCTGTGTTGCACAGCCAGGTGGAGAACCAGCGCAGGCTCTCAGTCCCTAACTGAGCAGAATTTCAGCCCGCTCAGACCAATCCCGGAGCTTCTCTCATGCTGGGTAACAGCATGAGAGAAGTGTCTGTATTGGGCGGGAAGGGGAGCAAGCACAGAAGCGACAGGAGCATAGGAACACTGAGGCGACAGATAAGTCTCTTTTATTTATTTTTTTAATTATTTCCCTCATCCATCCTTCCCTGCACGCTGCCCCATCAAGCGTTACTGGCAGCAGCCACCACTGCCTGGTACCTGCTCATAATAAGATTTGAGGGTGTCGGAGGTGTGAAGAAATAGTCGAAGGTTAGCTTAGAATTCTTCCCATGAGGATCTTGTGTAAGTAGATGGAAGATGTTCAATGTAGGAGTGACCCACAGATCACTACACCCACCCCTACTTACACACGTCACACTTGCAGCCTGCTTGGTTCCTTAATCCTCCATCTAAACAAGGAGGATGTCCTATCCACTGTATTACAAGTTCATTAAAGTCAATACACTACAGGTAAAAGTGGAAGGGACATGCACTATGTTTTGGCAGATAACCCTCACCGGTAAACGTACACTGAGAAGTAAGTGACCCCCCCGACCAGTACACCATAATGTCTTAAGAGTGTCTGTAAATGTTTTTTAGGGAAATTAGGAGAGTCTGTCCCAAGAGTTATACCGTAATTTCCAAATGTAGATTTGCTCACGCTGTGCAGAGAATGGGCCAAAGGATATACTCACAGACCCTCTTCCCCAAATTACCACAGTCAAAGGAGCTGGTTTAGCACTCAGAGTGTGCTAAAAGCACATGAAAGACGGGTCTTCCTGAGCATAAGCAGGCTGCCATGTACTGGAGTTAGTAAAGGTTCTCCTGGTACCAGCACTATATTAGCTAGGACTCCGATGGAGACAGAGACATGAAAAGATATTTAAAGCTTCGGTCCAGGCATGTTTTCATAGGGATCATATGAAGGTAGAGGGCAGGTGGACAAGGTAGGAGTGCCACACAGACCACTACAGTCATCACTACTAGCACAAGTCATACTATAAAACCACATTCCATCTCACAATTCTCAAAGATGTGCCTATAAACTCTGCACAATTGTAGGCTATACAAATGCCAGAAAAAGAAAAAACTCAAGCACCAGAAGGAAGATCTAATGATGAAGCATGTCACATTATGTGGGTAAGGATCTATCTTCCTTCACAAATTTTCTCCTACAGTCGTAAAAACAAAACACAGCCATGAAGTTTCAATGGAATTTTGTCATCCGTGAGGTACATATTTACTGACCATTTATCATTCTGATATTTCTCCTGACAAAAACTATTCTGGCAGCTATGTAAGTGCTATCTCACTAGGAGAGGAAAGGCTCCACACTGCTCCCAAATGTTTCAATGGTTAGTTTACATTATGTGTGACTCAATTATCTGGGCCCAGGGTCGTCTGAGCACCTAGGAAAACCTACCAAACTCAGATATTTCTGAAGACTAGACAACCAGGGGAGTCCATGATGTTGTGACATGTGTGAACCCACCTGTTTTCTTACCCAGAATGTTTGAAAAAGTCAACCTTATAATAGTACTATCATTGCCCAGTCCAAAACCCCACGTCCCCCCACAAAACCCTTTAAACAAATTAACTGATAGAACTATGTATTGTGTGAAGCATGAGGGTAAGCTGGACCGAAGTGATAGAGTTATGTATTATGTGGTGCACGTGGGCAAGAGGATCAGAGACACTCTGTGAGCGGGAGGTCGTGGATAAAGCACTCTAGACTGCGGTAGTCTGACGAAAAAGTTCTTTTATTGAGTAGTAGAAAACAGGTGAGTATTGTGTTATGGGACTTGAGGGTGGGGATGTTCTTGAGGTTTGGTCTTCACTCTTCGTTTCTGTCTCCCTGGTTCACAGGCCGTTCCCGGGAAGTACATGTGGAGAAAAGAGAAGATAGCGGTAAGTGTACATGGCACCGATCTCTGTGTAGTCTCTATATTCTTTCCCCTTCCCTGACTCACTGGTCTTCTTATTATCTCCGATTGTTATAGATTATGGTGTTGTTTCCCTTCTGTCTCTCAGTCTTTTCACTCCTGTCCTTTCTGTCTTTCTTTTAGTGTTTACACGGACCTGTGCGTTCTGCTGGTCTCCGTATTGCGGACGAGGTTTTATAGTGACTTGTGGTAAGTACTTTATTCGTTCCCCTCCCTCCCCTCCTGTGCTTATCTGTTTCTCTGCTCCAACCCCCTTCCCTTTTCCCCGTGCTCGTGCTTGTTATGGTTCCTCGTTTGTTTGTATCTCCCCTCCCATCTTTCTGTGCTTTCTGACCCCCCCCCCCTTCTGCTCTCTGTCTCTCACTCGCACTCTCATTCAGGGATGTAGTCTCACGCACCTGAAGGGCCACGCTTCTCCTGAAGCGTGGCGGGATGCAGCCACTCGTCTTCTCGGTTGCCTGGAGCAGAATCTCCTGCCGCTCGTCTTCCGTCTTCGGCTCCGGAGCTTGGATGAGACCGCCGTCTCCGACTCTCTGGCGATATCCGCTCCTTGTTTATCACGTTCACTTCTCTGCTGCTGAGTGTTTCCTCCTCCGCGAAAGGGTTCACAGCTCTTCCTTGGTCTCTGGGTTTCTCCTCCAAAGCTCTGAACGCCATACAAGGAGGCCGCGGCACTTTTGAACTTCCCGTGTACCGCCCCTGCCGACCCTTCCGCCAATCTCGGGCAGGGAGCCTCGGAGCACCAGGGGCAGTGTCAGCACAAGCAGGAGCTGGGTGCGGGTGAGCAGGTTCCAGCCCGTCACACACTCCTTCAGGGACATAAGGACATCACAGGTTCAACATGAGCTCTCCTATATACCTATATCTGAAAAAGGTGGAGCGCTCAGGTACAAGTGGGACAAGCAGTGAGTGGAAGACCAATGGACAGAAAGGTCACCAGAGGGCCCCAAGTATATTCAAAGTTTTTAAAGTTGTCGAGGAGTATATCTGCCATTCGCTCCACTGTCATCGCCTAGCATGAAGATTCGAGGGAACTGTGTTTTTTTTGTTTTTTTTACAAGGTCGCCAACGTTATCTTGGCCGCTCCCAGAAAGAGCCAAATGATTGAGTGATTACCAGAAGTTTTATCTACCAATCCCAGAAGAGTAAACCCTACTGTAGCGGAGTTGATATCCTAGGATACCTTAAATTTGTGCCAGAATCTCAGACCAGGAGGGGTGGATTATGGGGCAGTCCCACCAGATATGGAGTAAATCTCCAAGCAATCCATGTGCCCTATAACAAAGGTCAGTCATATCGGAAAAATTATTTTGAGTTTGGTAGGATATAGATATCAATAATATAATATGTTGTAATGGGCCCCATTAAGCCCCATTTGCTATCCTTACTTGCCTAACATATTTTTTAATTTGGGTAAAAGATCTCTTGTGGCAGCCTCTCTCACATCTGAGTGAAGTACCTAATGTTTAAGTTGTGTGCAACGGTGTCGCTCAGAGTTCCGTAAGTCGAAGTTGCTGTTACAGTTTTCAAAAGTAAGGATATACCATCCATAAAACAAGTCTGAAATCGTAAGTCACCCCCCCGTCCCTCCACTGATCGCACCAGAAGGGCTACTTGCTTATTTTCCTTGTCTATGTCCCATTTTGAGGCGCAGCAAAGTAAACTCGGCTCTACTTGTGTATATCGCGTTCAGCCTACTCCAGAGCACAGTGACTTTACGTTGAGCCAGTAATGAGGGGGATTCTTTGTGAGTCCGTTCAGCTTGTTGCCTCTAACGCCAATCGATCTTGAGTTTTCTGCTTAGTCAGGGCAGACATGAGTGAAATCAATTTCCCTCTAACGACTGCCTTCATGGCATCCCATTTATATCGATCAGTATCTCGGGGATCATTCATAGGGAATAACTCCCTAATGGTCTTTCACAGGTAATCCCTAAAGAGATGGTCTCTGACTAATGGGCTAGGAAAGAACCATCTACTGTCTTTGGATGTTGGACGGGCCCACTACAATGTCAGAGCCACAAGAGCATGATCTGAAAGAGCTGTAGGATAGAATTCTGAGTCTATAATGGAGTGTGCGAGGGATTGGCATATAAGGGTATTGTCGAGGCGAGAACAGGTGCAATGGAAATGGGAAAAGGTATAGTCTCTGGCATCTCAAAGAATAGTTCTCCACACATTTATAAGGCCTGTATCCTTGATTGTTCGTTACAGGGCTTTAGTGAAGCTCCTGGTCCTGGTATGTGCTGGGTGTGTGCTATCTAAACAGGGTCTCAGGTGAGATTGAAGTCTCCCATTAGAATAATCACTCCTTCAGCAAGTTCCCCCAACTGAGTAGACATTATTGTATAAAGGTCCCATCAAGGATCTAGGTTTCATTTACAACTTTTTATAGCCGCTGGCTTTAACTACGTGTCCTTTGAGTACAAATTATTTCTTCAGACTCACCTCTACACAGGGCTGAATGTGGCTGTGTTTTTGGAACTTATTTAAGAGTTCCAGGTATATACGAGGCAATCATCCCTCAGATCACTGTTTGTCCTGATGAGACCCTTACATTCATGGTGGGATGGAAACGCCGTCGACATATATAAAAAATAAAAAAAAGACAGACCTTTGAAAAACTTATTCCATGAGGGAAACTTTCCTGTGGCTGTAACCTTCTTTGGCTGTATTTTTTTTTTAATACACCAATATCTGTATATAGAACAATATTTTATGCATTTAAGTTGGTATTTTTCTCACTTGGGGTGGACTTCTTTAGACTATACTGTGTTTTTGTGTTTTGTTGTTATTTAATATGATTATTTTCACTTGTCTCTAAAATCAAAGATACCATTTGGACTTTTATGAGGAATCCCATCCAGGTACTGTTTGACATGTTTTGAAAAGTTTCTTTATATATCTATTCATTTTCCTCAATTTGTTACCTACCTTAAACTATTGGTATATAGTCTAAATTAATTCCAATGCAGCATTTTCTGCCCGATTTCATATTTGAATAAGTGAGTGTACATATGTATGTAGCTTTAGTATTTATACTCAGGTTCACATGAACATTTGGGTTACTTTTGTAATGTGTGATCTGGGCTATTTTAGGGACATAAATAGTAGCAATTGTGCATAAATGTCCTGCTATACTCCCTTTTACCATTAAAAATCTCCCCTCTTTATCGGATTTATAGTTTGAGGGTTGGCATTTAAGGGAGGCGTGAAAGAGGATGGCTACCCCATTATGCTTGGTACGAGTGGAAGATTTGTAGATTAAGGGGTAGGCTTTATGTAATCTATGGTCTTCACTTCGTTTAAGATGTATCTCCTGCAATGCAACTGTATCATGTTGTTTGTCTAAGATGGATTTCCATAGTTTAGTTGGGGAATTTAAGCACTTTACATTCCACGTCAGTGTTTTTAGTACCATGTTATTGTGTTACATAGGGTTGTTCAATTACCCCCAATCCAGCCCTCCGTTCCCCAAGGCCCCACCCATTTCCCACCTCTGTAGGAAAAAAAGAGCATGGATACCGGCCCCCAAAACCATCCCCAAAACCTTCAATAAAGGTTCGCTCTTGGAAAACAAACATGAACAATATGTTTGAACAAATGACAACCTAGTTCCCCTAAAGTAGTATGAAACGAATTGGTGTTGCAACATTGTGGGCGTTTAGGTCACTCCCTGCTTGAACATTCTCAACAGAAGCATATGAAGTCAAGGCATAATAACACTGATATGACATTACACATTGAATGTTAAGTATCCCTGAAAAGGGAGGCATTTCACATTTTGGAAAGAAAATCTGGATATATTTCGACATGGATGAGCTTGCTGTATCAAGTCATACTAACAGCAACCTTAGAAGAACAAACAGCTCAAAGGGTCTCACCAAATTAGGCATGCAATGGCCTGGAATCAGAGTTCATGATGGATGGCCAGAGTCTACTCAGGACCACCGGTTCCCCCTTCTGTCTCGGGCACCTCTGCAAAAACCACTGTCCTTTTTCATTCCCCGTTGAGGAACTAGTAGTAGGGGGTCTCTCAAGGTCCATCTCCATCTCTGCAGTCAGAGGGTGGTATACCCAGTAGCACTGCTGCTTCTACGATGTCTGTATTGACTTATTTTGGTAGTTGAAGGCGAGTCCGAACGGGTATGCTTTTGCAGCTCAGTTTGTCTGTGACTGGTCGGAATTGGAGTCTTTGTGCCAGTGTGGCTGGTGGAATGTCCTGAAATACAGAGCAAGTCACCTCCCACTGAAAGACCACCGCCACCTTTCTTGCTGCTTGCAGGATCGCTTCTTTCAATTTGAAGGAGTGTAGTTTCTCTAAAACATCTCCTGGTCACCTACCTTTGCTTTCCATCAATAGGCCTACTCAGTGGACATGTTCCAGTTTAATCTTCGCCTGCTTCTCTTCCAGAAGCTCTGCAAACAAGCCAATGACAAATGCTTCAAAAGCTGGGCCTTCAGCTCCTTCTTCCAAGTTCCTTAGTCGAACGCTGTCCCTTCTGGAGTGGTTCTCAATATCCTCACATTTCAAGAATGTAGTTTACAGTTGGTCTTGGAGTTGCACAGAGGAGCCTTCTAGTTTTTACAGCATTGTTCCAAAGTCTGTGATATAGCTTCCAAATCCAAAGTGTGCACCCCTACCAAATCCACATCTTGCTGTTGTGTCGCGAGTTTGGTTGTGAGGTCCGAGCAGAGAGCGTCCAGAGAGCTGGACAGATCAATCAATCTTTTGTTCCTCCCTCATCTGTTTCTTAAAGTCTTGGATCGAGGTCAAGAGGGCTTCTTTCGTTAGCACCATGGCGCATTTCCCTGGGGTGAGGGTTTGTTCGTCTCTAGATTCTGTTGGTTGAAAGTAACTGGACATCCTATTTTGTTGTATCTTTTCCGGCAGCAGGTTAAGTGTATGCCAAAGTCCTTGGCGAGAGAATCTATGAATGCCATAGCTCAGGGATTTCCTCATTGGATTACAGGTTGCCGTGTAGTGTGCATTATTGTTGCACTGAGTGTCTGTGTCTAGAGTAAAAAAGCACCCATTTGCCCTGAACACTGAGCAATATAAGGTCTGTTCAAGAAAAGCCAAAGGTGGTTATGCGTTTGAAGCCCCTGTTCTGGTTCCGTGGGCCGCAGAAGCTTAAGGACTTTCTTAGAAGGATGGTTTTACAATGATGAAGTTGCCGAGGTGGAGGGGTAAGGTTGATGGGTAAAATTAGGAGCCGGTCTAGTCAGGGCTGGCAAGGTGCTGAGGATTTTTAACTGTAGGCCTCCCTTAAATGAGACAGTCAGGCAACCAAAGTGGAAGGGGAATTGGTTTGGCACATGGCTGTATTCTGGCTATGCTGTCCAGGCCTCTAAGGAGTGTTTTTCACGCAGGTCCTGGATGCAGAGATTTCCTAATGCTCTGTTCCCAAAAGAAAGTCCCTCCTGCCTGGCCTCCAGTGAATCCCACATCTTTGACAATTACTCCTGGCAATAAGGTGCTACAATTGTTTTTCATGGCCCGTCAGTACACCCACCTCACGTGACATTTTGCATGCCAGCGTTGACGTCGAGATCACTCGGGGGCTTCTTCTGCCTCAATTTTCAGAGTGAATGCTGCAGCACCTGGGTAGTTTAGCTCCTCGCTGCCATGTTGGTCATAAGTCTTGTTTTTCTCACTTTCTCCCCTGTGGAACATTAGTGAGTTTTGTCACTCCTCCTCTCATTCCAACATCCCTATGTTTGCTATCTCTTCCTTAGTTTAAAGAGTGTATGTGTAGCATTATTGATCAAAGTTTTGTATGTGGCTAATACTGTAGTTACTGGCAGGAAGTCTATTGTGAGACCATTTTCTAGGGGCATATCATTTTAGTGGCTCGACCCCATTATTTATATGTTTCATCAAAGTAAACTTTAACTGTAAATATTTTAAGAACTGGTTACAGGACAAATCATACTCTTAATGAATGTAAGGGAACAGGAGCACCTTCCCATATGTCTCCTAGTTTTGAAATTCTTATCAAATACCATAACCGAAAACTTGGAAGGCCTCTCCCTTCTTTCAGTGCCATTTCCACCCACTGAGTTGTTGTTTCAGATCTCCCCTTCCTAGTCCATCTCCTTGAGCTTTACCTTCCATACTTGGATCACCACTATTGCTGGTCCCAGGTACCAACGCCATCAAAGGCACGGTGGAAACAGAACACTGAAGGGAAACGACTCACCTCTCGACACTCAAGGAAGAACCACGACGCCATAGAGCCCAAGCTGCACTTTTTTCCAATGCTGGTGTACCTTCTCATACACCAGGAACATGAACGCCAGCGAAGACAACCAGCGTGAGTACTGGACCTAGCACACAAGGGAGGGGGGGGAGGAAAAAGAGAGCGACGCACACACACGCAACACCCTCGCCCCCACCCCCAACACCATACACACAAACAGATGCAACAACATCACATATACACCCCGTAACCCTCAGGAATAACGCAAGGACAAAAGGAATGGAGTAAAATGAGTGTAATAGTACAGTTTTAGATATATGTCCTTCAACAATAAACAGTATGTACAATATATACAAAAGGAGGGACAATACCCACTCCAAAAGGTCCGTGGCCCACTGGGCCATAACAAATAGGCCAAGGCCACACTTGACTCCTGCCTCAATACAGAGAGAACACTGCAGGGTCATCAGGTCGAAAACACACAGGCACCTCAGGGGGATGGGGCAAGGGGGGGGCACCTCAGCCGGAACATGTTACAACACCACTGGCTTGGAGGGGGCTCCATGCCCACTGCTTGGTCCTGGGGAGTGCAAAGCCACAGTCTCTCTAGTGGGTGGTTTTCCCACTGCTTGGTCCTGGGGAGTGAAAGCCACAGTCTCTCTAGTGGGTGGTTTGCCCACTGCTTGGTCCTGGGGAGTGCAAAGCCACAGACTCTCAAGGGAGTGGTTTTCCCACTGCTTGTTCCTGGGGAGTGCAAAGCCACAGTCTCTCAAGTGGATGCCTTCTTCCACTGGTTCTGGAGGGGGCCTTGTGCCCAGTGTGCTTCATCCTGAATGGGGCAAGGTCACAGTCTCTCACCTGTGTGTCACACCGACAGGTGTTGCAGGGGCCAGGACCCACTGCAGCCCATGTCGTCACCACCACCCACTGCTCTCTGGCGGTGACAGCTGCTCAGTGGATGCCAGTTGCGCTGCAGGTGGCGGGTGCTGGCAGTGGTGGTGGTAGCCTCCAGGCCTTCACCTGCAGCCTCAGACATCTGCCCACTGGGGCTGCTGCTGCTGGCAGTGGTGCTGCGGGTGGCGGTGCTGGCCGCGGTGCAGGTGGCGGTGCTGCCAGTGGTGGTGGTAGCTCCAGGTCTTCACCTGCAGCCTTGGACGGCTGCCCACTGGGGCTGCTGGTGCTGGCAGTGGTGCTGCTGGTGGTGGTGCATGTGGCAGTGCTGGCCGCGGTGCAGGTGGCGGTGCTGGCCACGGTGCAGGTGGCGGTGCTGCCAGTGGTGGTAGCAGACTCTAGGCCTTCACCTGCAGCCTCGGACGACTGAAGTGCATTGGCTGGTGTTGTGTACCCCTTCCTGCCTTTGGCAGATGGCGGTGCCTCCTTGCTTCTGCCAGCTGGTATCTTTTTCTTGCCCTTGCTGGCTGTTGGTGCCTCCTTCCCCTTGCTGGCTGGTGTCCCCTTCTTGCCCTTGCTAGGTGGCAGACCCTTCTTGGCCTTGGCAGGTAGTGCTGGCACACTGGCTGGGATGACGTGTAACTCCTTGGAGCCTCTCACACCTGCAGTTGCTGCAGAAACCACAGTGGCTGTGGACTGGGTGGCTGAGGTGCTGGGCTCCGTTCTGGCCACCCTGGCCTGAGGTGAAGGATGGGGAGGGGGGGAGCTTAGGGGTGTGATGGGCAGGGAATAGGTCAATGTTGGCGAGGAAAAGCTTTTTAGGGACACTGGGGCGGGAAGAGGGTGAAGGTTTGGGTGTGGAGGAAGAGGGAGTGGTTGTAGGAGGTGTCAGTCTGCTGTGTTTGGTTGCTGTTGTGAGGTGGATGGCTGTTGGGTGCCTGAGTGCTTGCGTTTGTGTGCTTTGGGAGGAGGGGTCACAGACACAGTGGTAGAGGACACAGGGGACATGTGCATGGATGTGGGGGTGGTGACTGCCAGTGAGGGGCGTGTAGTGATAGGTGTGCTGGTGAGGGAGGTAGTGGATGAGCATGAAGTGCAGGTGTGAGTGGCGATGCTACTAGGAGGGAGGTGGACGAGGAGGAGGAGGAGGAGGGGGAGGCAGTGGATGTTGGTGTGTATGCAAAGTGGATGGTGCTTGTCTGAGTGCCTGTGAGATGAAGTGTAGTGCTTGTGTTTGTCTGAGCCACTTCTGCGTGTTGATTTGGGTGATTCTGGTCTGAAGGTGTGCTTGGCATAGGCTGGGGTTGAGGGGATTGGGGCGGGGTAGAGGAAGTTGGAGGGGGGTGGCTGGAGACAGGGACAATGGCTGCCATCAGTGAGTTGGCCAGAGCCTGGAATGCTCTCTGTTGGGCCGCCACGCCAGAATTAATGCCCTCCAGGTTTGCATTTGTTTGTTGCAAATGCCCTGCTACACCCTGGATGGCATTCAGTAAGGTTGACTGCCCAACAGAGAGGGATCTCAGGAGGTCAATAGCCTCCTCACTGAGGGCAGCAGGGCTGACTGGGGCAGGGCCTGAGGTGCCTGGGGTGAATGAGATGCCCACCCTCCTGGGTAAGCGGGCACAGGAAACACGCTGAGGGGCTGCTGGGAGGGCGGTGCTGGTACAGGGGGTGGCGGCTGTACCTGTAGTTGGGGTGGCCACAGAGGTGCCCGCCACCGCCAGGGAGCTGCCATCAGAGGAGGTGTCTCTGTCGGTACTGTCCCCTCCTGTCTCCGTCGTGGTGCTCACCTCACCCTCCTTCCCACTGGTGCCCTCACCATCGGTGGATTCGGCCTCCAGGCCCATGTGGGATGCAGCTTCCTCCGTCGCTGGTGCCTCTGCTCCTCTACCAGATGGTGCTAATGCACACAAAGACAAGGTGACAAAACAAAAAGGGGGGGGGGGGAACAGAGGATACACTTGGTCAATGCCAGCAACAACACTACTGTTGGCGTACACAACTCATAGGGAACAGCCCTATGCACTAGGCCATCCACTACCAGTTACTATGCTAGTCACCAGCCCATGGGGCACAATGCCTAACACCATTAGCTGCACACCTAAAACCCACAGGACCCTGCCAAGTAGTAGATGCCCACTAGCATTACTGGGGTTGGAGTGCATCTGAGCTTGCCCATCATTGAACATACCCTGCCATGTTCACCCTGGCCTAGGGGCACCTACAGCCCACATTCCCCACCCAGGTAATACCTTAACACGTGCAAAGTCATGACTCTGAATCTGTACTTAGCCCCTTGTGGCTGTTGTGATGCCTTCAAGTGCCCATCCAACTCCGGATAGGCCACCGCCAAGATGCGGAACAACAGGGGGGTCAGGGTATGACGGGCACCCCTTCCTCGCTGGGAGGCCAGTCCCAGCTGGGCCTCCACCGTCTTCCTTGCCCAGCGGTGCAGGTCCTCCCACCGTTTGCAGCAGTGGGTGCTCCGCCTGTCAAAGACCCCCAGGGTCCGCACCTCCTTGGCAATGGCACGCCAAATACCCTTTTTCTGATGGGCGCTGACCTGCAGAAAAAAAACTGCAGAAAAGGTATTAGTCATACCGTCCGGACTGTTATACTCATGGCCCACCATATCCCCCACATCCCCTTACGTACATACATTGACCACCATACATGCAGCACTCTGCCAAGGACCCCTCAGACCCCCCTACACAAGGTTTACACAGACAGCAATCCATACATTCATGCTCCACGCATCATGCTCACAGTGTACTCACCTGTTTGTCTGGAGGACCATAGAGTAAAGGGTACTAGGGTAGGACCCCATCCAACAATCTCCAACTCTTCCAAAGTGAAGGCAGGGGCCCTTTCCCCAGACACTCGAGCTATTTTCACTTCCAGACAGCGGTCACAGCAGCACTTGCAGTGTAGGTCCTCTCCTGTTGAAGTTCAGGTAGCAAGTGAGTGAACAGATAGAAAATGGCGGTCACGTCCACGGCGGTGCGTACCGTCACCGCCGGCGTAGATCGGCAGTGGCTCCTGGAAACCCATAGGCTCCAATGATCACCAATGCAGTGTTGCACAGTGGTCATCGACCACCGACCGCAACGGTGCACAACACCAGTGGAATTGCCTCATTTCCACTTGTCCCTCCTCACAGGTCAGGCATCCGCCATTTCAGGTGGGCACAGGCCATGGCACCTAACTGTGTCACAGCAGACATTGGCACAGCAACTGACTTACGAGTTCACATACTGTTTCTGTAAAGCAAAAATTGCATATTAATGTTGAAATATGTGTGAATATGACCTTCTGCTCACCGTGTTTCACCCTAGAGTTCAACCACTGAGGATGAATAGGAGAAGGAGACATCCCCGTGTACAGACCCCTGGTGGACCTGGCGACAATGGAGGACAGGCACATTATCCTGACCTACAGACTTGATAGGGCCACAATCCAAGAACTGTGTGCCCAATTGGAGCCAGGCCTGATATCTGCTATCCACCACCCCACAGGTATCTCCCCTCTAGTGCAGGTCCTGCCAGTGCTCCATTTCCTGGCAAGTGGTTCCTTCCAAGCGACAGTGGTCATGGCATCAGGGATGTCACAGCCTATGTTCTCAAACGTGCTGACCAGAGTGTTGTCTGCCCTGCTGAAATACATGCACAGCTACATTGTATTCCCCAAGGTGGAGGATTTGGCCACAGTGAAGGCTGACTTCGATGCACTGGGACATATTCCCAACATCATTGGTGCCATTGATGGTACACATATTGCATTTGTTCCCCCCCCTCCCCTGGAGAAATGAACAAGTGTTCAGAAATAGATAAAGCTTTCACTCTGTGAATGTGCGGATGGTGTGTTTGGCAGATCAGTACATCTCCCATGTCAATGCAAAGTATTCTGGCGCTGTGCATGATGCCTTTATCTTGAGGAATAGCAGCATCCCATATGTGATGTCTCAACTCCAGAGGCACCGGGTGTGGCTAATAGGTGAGCCCATGGTCCCCACCCAGTTGATGTAGGTATATGGGTGTGGGTTTGGCCCTAAGGGTGAGTGTGTGGCTAACAGGTATCCCTCGACATTTACAGGTGACTCTGGTTACCCCAATCTCTCATTGCTACTGATCCCAGTGAGGAATGTCAGGGCAAGGGCAGAGAACGTCACAATAAGGCATATGGGCGAACAAGGAGGATCACTGAGCGAACCTTTGGCCTCCTGTAGGCCAGATTCTGGTGCCTCCATCTGACAGGTGGATCCCTGTACTACTCACCGAAGAAGGAGTGCCAGATCATCGTTGCATGTTGCACAACCTGGCCTTGTGACGCCAGGTGCCTTTTCTGCAGGAGGATGAACCTGGGAATGGTCGTGTGGCAGTGGTGGAGCCTGTGGACAGTGACAAAGAGGAGGCAGAGGAAGAAGATGTGGACAACAGAACTACACTAATTCAACAGTGCTTCCAGTGACACACAGGTAAGACACTGTAACTTCACCTTCCATTGCAGTTTTGTGTTTGACGTTGAACATGGCAGCCTGATTTCCCTATTTCTATGGCCATGTACTGTACCATTTGGCATCTCTATTTTCAGATCTGTGTGCCCCACTCTGGCTCCTGGCGTGTTTACTGCTGCCCACTACAGGTCATAGCTATGTAAATATTACAGTACATTTGAATTGCAATGTTTACAGTTTGTGAAACTAATACATATGTCAAACTATTGACAGACTCCATATTTGAATTTGTTCCAAGTGGGTTTATTTAGGTGCTAATAAGTGGAGGGGGTATTGCAATGGGCTGGGTTTCTGATGGAGGAAAGTCCAGGGTAGAGTCCAGTCTATTTGTATCACAGGTGCATTGTCCAAGGGGGCATAGGAAGGGGAGCAATGGCAGTTCAAAGTGGACAGGGTGACAGAGTGGGACACAGGACTGCGGGGGGTCTTGGCATAGTTCTCTGGCTTCTGCCTGTATCGCAGTGACCGTTTGCGGGGTGGTTCTCCTTCTGCAGGGGGTGGGGTGCTGGTGGCCTGTTGTTCCTGTGCAGGGCTTCCTGTCCACTAACGTCGGCGGAGGGCTGTTCTTCGGTGTGGCTAGTGTCAGGGGCCCGTTGGTGGGCCATTGCCTCCCTCATGGTGTTGGCCATGTCTGCCAGCACCCCTGCAATGGTGACCAGGGTGGTGTGGATGTCCCTCAGGTCCTCCCTGATCCCCAGGTACTGTCCCTCCTGCAGCCGCTGGGTCTCCTGCAACTTGGCCAGTATCTGGCCCATGGTCTCCTGGGAATGGTGGTATGCTCCCAGGAGGTTGGTGAGTGCCTCGTGGAGCGTCGGTTTCCTGGGCCTGTCCTCCCCCTGACGCACAGCAGTCCTCCCAGCTTCCCTGTTGTCCTGTGCCTCTGTCCCCTGAACCGTGTGCCCACTGCCACTGACCCCAGGTCCCTGATCGTCCTGTGTTTGTGGGGTTGCCTGGGGTCCCTGTAGTGGTGGACACACTGCTGATTGACATGTCCTGGGGACAGAAGGATGGGCCTGCTGGGTGGGTGCTGTGGTGGTGTTTCCTGATGGAGAGGCTCTGTGGTGGGTTGGGACTGTGCCTGGGTAACCGACTGTCCAGAGGTCCCTGATGGGCCAGGTTGGTCATCGTGATCCAGGAGTGCAGAGCTGCTGTCATCACTGTGGGGCTCTTCTGGGGAGGGACTAGATGTGGATGGCACCTCCTCTCCGGTGACGTTGAGTGGGGGTCCTGTGGGGATGTAAAAGCAGTGTTATTGTTTCTGTGTGTGCCATCTTGTGCATGGGTATGTTTCCCTCTATGGTTGTTATTAGCAAGGCAGCTTTGGCTTGTGTGAGTTGTGATTGGTTTGGCTAAGTGATTGTCACTAGTGTGCATGCTGTGGTGATAGGTGTCCATGCAGGTCTGTGATGGGGTCCATGCATTGGTGTTGCATGCAGGGCTTGGTATTGGGATGGGTGGGTTGTGATGGTGGGGTATATGTGAGGTGGTGGGGTGATGGGGAGAGGGTAGGGGTTGTTGTATGTGACGGCATGCAGGTAGGGTGGGGGATAAAGTAGTAAGGATTTGACTTACCAGAGTCCAGTCCTCCTGCTACTCCTGCCAAACCCTCAGAAAGCATGATCACCAAGACTTGCTCCTCACATGTTGTTATTTGTGGGGGAGGAGGTGGGGGTCCGCCGCCAGTCCTCTGTACCGCTATCTGGTGTCTTGCAACCACGGAATGTACCTTCCCCTGTAGGTCGTTCCACCTCTTCCTGATGTCATCCCTTGTTCTTGGGTGCTGTCCCACGTCGTTGACCCTGTCCATACCTCTCCGCCATAGCTCCATCTTCCTTGCAATAGATGTCTGCTGCACCTGTGATCCGAATAACTGTGGCTCTACCCAGATGATTTCCTCCACCATGACCCTTAGTTCCTCCTCTGAGAACCTGGGGTGTCTTTGTAGTGCCATGGGTGTAGTGTGAGTGGTATGTGTGAGGGTGTGTGGGGTGATGTGTTGGGGTGTGTGCTGTGAGGTGCGTGGATGGTGTATGGGTGATGGTGTTTTATGGCTCAGATTAAGTGGGTGCTCCTGGCTTGTCTCTCTCTCAATTGCCAAAATCTTGGGGTCGTAAAGGGTTGTGGGTAGTGTGGGTGTGTGTTTTATATTAGTGTGGATGTGGGGTGTGTATGTGTGTCAGGTGTGTGTAGTTTGAATTGTCCAATGTGGTGTAGTTTTGTAAGTGTGTGTGTGTATTTTGAGCGCAGTGGTGTGTACCGCCAATGGTTTACCGCAGTTGAATGACCGCCGCGGTGATTCGTAGGTCCTGATGCTGTGGTCATATTTCTGTTGCCGTAACGGCGTGGGTTTTGCTACCGTCTGTTTATCACTGAACTTTGGGCTGGTGGACTTGTGTGTGTGTTTGTATAGTGGCGGATTTCTATGTGTGGGTCATAATACGGGTAGCGGTATACCGCCGCGGTTTGTTGGTGGCAGTCAGCATGGCGGTAAGCGGCACTTACCACCAATGTTGTAATGAGGGCCTAAATCTTGCATGTTCTTTCATTAGCTAGCTTAAATCAACTGATTTACATATTTTCAAGGCGATTTCTTCACTACTGCAAGTCTCTGCAATAGCTAACTTGTCTGTATTGTATGATGACTCTATTTATCAATCAACCTCTCATAAAGGCCATCTAGTTTTTTTTAATAAAGGTTTTTATTGATTTTCCAATATGGTCAGAAAAACATTAGCAGCTTAACAATACAACAGCAGCAATGAATGTGCAACATACCCCTTCACTAAAGAGCAACACCCCTTCTTTCCTTACAATGCTAGTCGTACATCTTTGACCTGCAGTTCCTACAAATGATCTACATATCCAATGTCAATAGGGTACATTAGCAGGTGAGTGCTAAACAACGAGGAGCTGTTATCTGTCCATTATGCCTGCTGATGATAGCCAAGATGCGGGGTAGTGAATATGCTTTCTGTCTGGTAGTGCCTCAGGTCCCCCCAATTCAAGTCTGGTCTTCCTCTATTACACGTACTGGACAATATATAGAAAGGGTAGGTGTCCCCACGTAAATTTCTCCTCCGGTACCTGACGGAACATCTGCACCCATGCAGCCAAATTATCAATCAATTTCTCATCCCTTCTGACATGCTTCATTCGCACCTCCTCAGCCACCACCCACTCCACCATGTCTCTGAGCCATTCTGTATATTTGGATTGGATTGGATTCAACCACCTAATGGCAATACACCTTTTTGCGCGTATGCTCCCAAGTAATATAAATTGGTGGCTAAGTTTATTTTTATTCTGTGATGGGAGTAGTCCCAGTAGTAGGGCCTGGGCTGTAAATGGTATCTTCCACCCTGTGACTTGTGCAAGAGCTCACTCTACCTCACCCCAAAAATATGCCAACAGAGGGCATCACTATACTACATGCAAACAAATCAGCCACTGGGGCACCGCATTGGGTGCACCCATCTGGTCCATGGTTATACAGGTGGATAACCTTGGGAGTCAAGTACATCCAGTCTGTATGGTTATAGTATATTAATTTAATGCAAGCTCATCTCATTTTCCCCAGCATGTACTTTTCCCCACTCTCATACAGTGAGTGTATTGCTCAGCGCTGTTTCCCATCTCTTCTCTACTTTAGGGGTAAGTTTGGGAAGATCCTCTCTAAGTGCTCTACAAAGATGTGAAATCAGCCCCCTGCCATGCTTAACACTGTAGTCTGCGTATGCAAAACAGGCAGCTCCTTCGGGAAGCAAGGTCATAGAGCATGCGCTGATGCTGCAATTTTTGCACATTGCAAATATTGTCCTGGCCCCAACCCAAAGGAGTCAATGGCGTCTATCTGTATAATAAATGTGTCTCCAAGATACAGATCTCCTAGGAGCTCACAGCCCCCATCCTTCCATTATTGTACCAACATAACCTTTTTGACTTGTGCAAAAGTTTAAAGTACCAAAAGTGGCATGTCCCTAGCATATGGGGCATGTCGCAGCAGTAGTTACGGCATGTTCCCATACCCTGCATACCTGGTGAATAATGTATAATAGTTCTTCCGGAACCCGCGCTCCGCTCATGAGCAAGGTCAGCAAAGTCTGGTCCCCATATGTGCCCCACAAGAAAGCCTTCTCCCAGTTATCGTTTCTGTCTAACTACTGTATCGAATGCTGAAGGTGGGATGCCCACCGCATTCCCAGGTCTGTTTGAGCAATGAGAGACTTATTCTCTTCCTTTTATTAGTCCAAGGTAATTCCACCTTCAGGCATCCCAACTCAGTGAAGTACATTCGGGGTATGTCAAAGAAGGTGCGCTATATACCAAGCATCTCCAGAGTAGGACCATTTTCACCACGGCCGCACGTCCCATCAAGGACAAGGGCAGTGTTTTCCAAAAGCGAATTGATATCTGTAATCTCTCCAACACCCTCCAATACCATGTTAAGATCTAAGAATTGTTGCTCTGTATAAGCTATCCTTATTCCCAGATATCTATTCCCTTTGCCACTCCATGCGAGACTGACCCACGGGAGCAACTCCATCTGAGTCGCTGCTGACGTACCCATCAGGAATAAGTGTGATTTCTGGGCATTCAGGAAGAGACCTGAGGCCTCTTAAAGGCCCGCAGTGCCTCCAGGAGTATCAGTAGAGCGTAGATAAGGTGTCGGAGAGGGCATCATCTGCATATGGGGATACCACATGAGTGGTATCTCCTACAGGGATCCCCAGGGTCGACACAGTAATGTAGCCAGGGGATCCAAGGCCAGGGCAAATAAAAGAGGCGACAGAGAGCAGCCCTTCCTAGTACCTCTTTGGATCACAATTTTGTCTAATAGTATGGCACCCGTACGCACTCTTGCATCGGGATCTGTATTCAGTCATTTAACTCATGCAATGTATTGTGGGACAAGGACCATTTTCTTCAACACCAATCACAAATAATCCCAATGGAGTGAACTGAATGCTTGCTCGATATCCAGGAATGCATGAGCTCATGGCTGGTACCTCATCTGCGATGCATGGTAGATATGGACTAAACGTCTGAGATTGTCCATGGTGCTCCTGTGGGGTATAAACCCACACTGGTCTGTATGTACAAGCGATGGTAGAGGGGTAAGCAGGTGCGCTACTAAGATCCCACTAAATATCTTAATGCCCACATTCAAAAGGGACAGGGGCCTGAAGGATGACAGCTCTACTAGATCTTTAGGAGGTTTGGAGAGTAACATAATTTGTGGCTCACACATGGAGGCAGGTAAACTCCCCACTTGGCATGCCTCTTCTTAGGCTTCCAGTAGTTTCTCAGCCAGCATCTCTACATAGCGGTGGTAAAACTCAGCGGAGAGGCCATCATCTCCCCGTGTTTTTGCAGTTTTAAGTCGTCGAATGGCAGCAACAATTTTCTCCTTTGTAATGGGGTCCTCCAAGGAGTACTGCTCGTTTTCTCCCAGTACTGGGAGGGTCATCTCTCTCAGGTAAGTAGCACCGTGACCTCGAAGTGTTCCCTTTCGTCTCTCATACAGTGCTTAATTTGTGCTTGTTGTTCCCAGTGCTGAGCACCGGCACTTATTTTTGAGGGCTGGGGCCGGGGCTTATTCTTCTGCTTCAAGCATTTGCTGCAAGCAAAAGACACATATGGGAGAGACGGAGGAAGGAAAAAATGAAAAAGTGTCACAAAGGGAGAAATTAGAAAGCTGCCAGAGTGAGCTGAAGGGGCAGGAAATGGCTATATATGGATTGAAGAGGCCCGAGATGGCTTCAGGATTACGCCGCCTCAGTATTCAGTGTTCATACATTTAATTGCAGCAGCCGCATGTTTAAGAGGAGGGCTTTGGGCACCTTTTTATTTACAAATTAAGCATTTCATACAGATGATATCGGAATACATTATTTATCATCACTTGCATATTGACTAGGGCTCCCCTTTCATTCTGCAATCTTACAACCTGCTCTCGGGTCTCCTGTTGGCTGAGCAGCCGTGCAAACCTGGCACCAGTCTTATCCCCCGCAGCATGTTACCGCTGTTTATAGGCAGTATAAGTGTGTTTTTTTTTTAGCTGGCGCCAGTCATTTAAGAGTTCCCTCTGGGAATTGCCATTACCCTAATTTATCTGGCAGACATTGAAGGTCTTCTTCTAGATTCTGCAAGCCTCTCTCCTGGTGGGTAAGATCTCTTTCAGGTTGTCTCCGCACATCGTAGGCCTACGGCAGTTTGAGGCATTCTCCTCTCATCTCATCTCCACCTTCATTGCCTCCCAATCGTGTGACTTACTACTAGCGCTTCCTCAATTCTCGTTAAAATACAGAGAGAGTTCTTCTATAATTGTGGCCTCAAGGGGAGGGTCTGTCAGCACTTCCATCCGTAGTCGCCAGAGTGGCACCACTGGGCATTTGTGCCCCCTGCCCAAACTCAACAGTGAAGGGGAATGGTCCGATAGATATTGCAACAAGTACGAGATGTCCTGCACCTCTAGAGACAAGGTTGTGGACCCAAAAAAGTAGTCTAATCTGCTATGTATTCCTGTTGCAGGTGTAAAATAGGTGTAAATCCTGGACTGAGGAAATTTCTGTCTCCATGAGTCAATCAATCAGAGTTCCCAGAGGAGATCCATCAACTACCCTGTCATTTGTGGTTTCAGGTATAGTTTCTGGGGAGTTCTATATAATTCTCCTTCTATTACACAATTGCAGTCCCATGCTTGGATATCTGCAATAAAATCACTGCAGCAGCACTGGTCACTCCACTATAGAATTCCCTGCAATCTATACAGGTGGCATAGACATTCATCAGACATATCTCACGTCCTTCCAAAATACAGCAAAGTATCACATATCTCCAATCCGGATCAAGTGCGCGGGCCTTATGTTGGAAAGGGACCCCGGGTGCTACCCAAATCAGCACATCTCGTGCATACCCAGAACATACATATGTCCTCTCCACCTCTTTCTGAGACTAGGTATACAGTCCCCCTAAACATGAGTCTGCTGCAAAAACGCAATGAATACTCAATATCTCTTCAGATAGGTTTGCACTCTGTGGCGTTTCTCAAGACTCGCCAGGCCCCTCATATTCCAAACATGTACATACTTCAGCCATGTTCGTTTTTTGTGTAGTGAGGGCCCACCAACAACAGCCTGCGGCACCTCACCTGCTCATATCCTATATATACGAACCCACCTATTAATGCACAGCAGTCTCTCCGCATACAAATGGTATTTGTCCCCCATGGACTGATATTCAACCAAACTAGAAAAGCATTACAACACTCCCCTCCCCGCCCTCAAGTGTGCAGTGAAGCTGTCTCACCCTGATCACAGTGAATCTGGGTGCAAACATGCATATCCCGCCCCATACCATCCTACAAGTGTCTTGAACGTATAAAAACAACACTTTTAATGTAAATGTAAATATCCTTAATGCTCTACAAGAGGTCAGAATGCTGTAGGTGCCGGAAGGCCGTAGCACTCAAGTGGCGCCCACACCACCTAATCCCTTTGGTCTTGTCGGCTCCTGCCAGTGTATAATATTCAACTGAAATGTAGCATTTCTAGAGTTCCATATCGGTGCCTTCCAACCTTCTCCCAGCACAGTATCAATGTTACCAATTTCTTCAGGTCATCCCCTTCTCTGTAATGTCCATGTCTGAGCCCAGAGGGCTCTATTTCTCCAGATAGGAGGAGCTGGGTGCCATCATCTCCGCAACTTCCAGCAGTTCCATCCGGTGCCACCACAATGCGATCAGACAGGCCTGATGCTTTTCACTTATTCTCTTGTCTGCCCATAGTCTTGGGCTTCTGTCTTTGGCTTCAATTATTGTGGACAAGCTGTGCATCCTGCGCAGTCCCACCATCGGAGGCTCCATCCAGAGTGTCTACCCAGTCGCTTGCTTGGGCTGAAGAAGATATGGGTGCTGCCTCATGCACCACATTCATTTTCACTAGGAACATCTGGTTGTACTTAAGTCCACAATCTCTTTTCAGCATTCAAACAGGACTTCTGCTGATTCTGAACTTTCTGCGTGTAACCAGGAAAAATTGAGATAGGGTGTCCTTCAAATTGTGGTTGCCCCTAAAGCCAGACATGGTGCAGGATAGCATCCCAATCTCTATAATTAAAGAGGCTAGCAACAATTGCTTGTGGTGGTGCGGGGGCCAGTGCCCAATGAGCTCTTTCAATGGTGAAGAAATTGGAAAGTCCATGTATAGGCATGACAGACAGCAGCCATTCCTCCAAGAAGGATCTGCTGATCGTCCCTCTGCCTTCTCCGGAAATCCCACAAATCTCAAATTATTCCTCCTCGATCTTCCTTCTGAGTCTTCCACTTGTTCTTCTAATCTCTCGCACACATTCTGGAGGAATGATACTGTTTGTTTCAGGGCGGCCACCTCTCCGACTTACCTTTTGGTTATCGTCACTCTCTCTGCCACCATGCAGATGTTTGCCCTCAAAAGATTTATGTCAATGGCATTCAAGTATATTTCATTTGCCAGTTCAGACCGAATGCCTTTGAGTTTGTCCACAGCATCTCAAGGCATGTGCCACTTGCAGCGGGGTACCATCTTGTTTTTCATTCATCTGAGAGCCCTACATGGGATCCATTGGTAATGCTGACTGGGTATAATTAATAATCTTGTTGGTCTGGGATTGACGCAATGCTTTATCTTTTACCATTTTGCATTTGGCCATTAGAATAGGCTGCTGTCAAGCATCTAGAATAAACTCCACAGGTTCCAGCACCACCCGCTGCCGGCCGAGGCCCTTTGGCAGGTCTTGCGCTCTGAATTCTAGGACACAGGAGGCTCCGAGCTCCCATGGTGTGCCTGTAGTACTTATTGTGAACACTGCGGGTGCTAGGATTTTAGGAAGAGTCCATATTCAACTGCCCCCAAGGGGAGGAGCGCACCAAATATGGCCCGTACCATTTCCACCAGGGCTGTTGACTTGTGCCTTAAATAAAGCATGACACTTTTACGCAGGAGGTATTTAAGAGGGGTGCACACTGAATGACATACAAGTTCACAACTGTACCCACATCAAGGGAAAGTTCCAGTGGAAGCGCCCCCTCCATCTCGTGCACTACCCCAAGGGACTCATGGGGTGTTGCACGCGGCCCATATCACCACTCTCGGGTTACGTTCAATTGGATTACTGCGCCATGGTGCTTGTTTCAATAGAGAACGATATTCACAGTGCTCAGGCACACTTCAGTAGTCCATAATTTGCCTCCTTGTAGAGGTCCAGGCAAGAGCCATGATAAATCCAGCCCCAGATGTCTCCCAAATTCCTTACATCATACACCAGTACCTCAGTCCAGGCTCAACTTCACAGTTACAAAATAGAAAGTCCCCTTGTGATACCAGTCGCAGGGTCGGGGCAGGATGTCCCAGGCACAGGGCACCACCGCAGCGCAGGCCCCGGACAACACTGCATAAGCAGATGCACCTTAGTACAGCGTGCTCACGGCTAACTGCCGCTGTGTCGAGCAGCACAGCCTCTTGCGCCTCCTCAATACAGGTGCATCAGATCTCTGTCCTGGCGGGTTGGGCACTCACCCCCTGGTTGATTCTACTGCTCCTCGTTATTCACACAAGAGCTGGGGCAGTCCTGTTGTACTGCACCTCCAGCACCCATCGACAATTGGTCCGCTGTGCCTCAGTCGTGCCGCTACTCCTGGGCTCAGTCTCTTCAGGTGCCGCCCACATCTAGCCCGCAGTCCGCTCCTCCTCCCTGCAGTGGAAGCTCACCAAGCCGATCCACACCAGGAGTGCCAGGGCAAGGCAGGGGAGGGCTAGGCGACCCAGTCACAGGTTCCATTGCAGTTCTCAGTGCCCCCAGAGGGATCCGCCTCCAAATTAGGACGAGGATTAAGGCACGCGATCTAGGCCACAGACCAGTAACAGGACCAACAGGTAGGCTGCTTGTATCTTTGATACAGGATTCTTAAGATTGCTGGCCGGAGCTCGGAATGAAGCGTCTATTAGGCCATGTTACTGGTCATGCTTCCACAGCCACCTAGTTTAAATGAATTGCAATTGATCAAACTGTACTACTCAGTTTGTAGAACTCAGCAAGCATACTTTCATCTCTGTATTTTTATCTCCCTAAGGGAGATTGGGAGTTATCACTATTTTAGAAAATTCAGGGTCAACAATACAACTTTAAAGGAAATAGCCGAGAAATGTATGTATGATAATGACATAAATTATCAGGACAACACAAGATGATCACCTTTTTCTGTAGGCATTGTTGCAACTACCTTAACCCTGCCTTTGTCTCATTACCAGGACTGAAGTGATGGGTCTAGAGTGCAGTACTGGCAGTTTCCACTGGGATCACTCCTGACATGAGGAGTTTCATGTTCAATCCATTAAATATGAATGCCTCACATTTGTCCAGCTGGCAACAGGTGTACTGATTGTGATGAGTTGATCTACTGAATCACTTGAGATACAGTTTTGATACTGCTGGGGCTAGACACACCAGTAGTCATGTTCTGAATGCAACATCCACAGGTCTGCAGCACTAGGTGCACTGCTGTAAGAAGTAATTAGATTTTTGATGTACTAAATGCAACAAGGGACACATTACTTATCAGCATAGTGACTTTTCTGCTATTTCTCGTAATCCAGTAAAACAACTAATATCTATTGGTTTTATCATCCACCCTAATACAATATGGGCACTGTGTATACTGTCAACAAAACTAGACTGGGTGCACTTTGCCCTCAAAAACTAAAGATTCATACATTTCCATGAAAATGAGTGCACCTCTCTTAGTGTACTACAGAACTAAGAAAAAAATAGTAGAGAGCTAGCTAGATCCATCAGGCTTGCCAAACACAATTGAAAAAATGATGAATCCACCAGCTAACTCAAAATCCAGTTGAGGCAATTCAAGCATGAAACCTAAAAATCAAAGGGAAGAGGTACTAGAGAGACTTGTATAAGATACGCACTGCTCAAAACCTAAGGAGATTCTGGGAACATGAAGCCTAATGGTAATCTTGTAGAAAATAAGGTGAACTCATTTGAATGGACTATTTATGTCAGGTCCATATATTTGCTGATGCATAAGCTACAACTTTGGGGTAGCTCTACAAGGTGTGCTTTCCCACCCAAGCATGACACAAGTGAACTTGGTTCAATGCACCAACAATGAATGTGAAAGAAAGGTTACTGTAACCCCGCAGAGCACTAATCAATGCGTAACTTAAATATAGTTCTTTCTTTGGGGTTCCTAACAATCCCTATGAAGGAATTAAGGACACTTTGGTAAGAGTAAGATATATTTCGTTATTAAAAATATCACACAAAGTGTACTAAGAAGAATGGACACTTTCAAGTAAAAAGTATTCATTATTACAGGATGAACAAGTTATTTCCCTTCAGTAACACCTTATCTGGTAGAGAATATATCTAAGTACAGATTTCTTACCTTTGAATTCTCTCCAGGCATCTTACTGAATGTGGAAGATTTTTGTGGGCAGAACCCCTGTGCGCCAGTAGGCGGCATCAATCGGCTCCATGTGCATCGTATGCACCGGAAGTGAGATCATGGTACCTATATATGCACCACCCAGGTGCACCAACATCAGTTTCTTTTCACAACTTTCCACTGCAGAAGCCCGTAGGTATGAAGAACACTGACAAGTGGTGTGTCAAAACTAGGGCCCTAAAACGGGTCATCCCTGTTCCTAGAAATCCATTCACAGAGCATGGAGAATGCGTAGGGTGGTAAGGGATCTGCAGCACGATATAGTCTATACCAGATAAGGCGTTACTGAAGGTAAGTAACTTGTTAATCTGATAGAGGCTTCTAGCTGCAGATTTCTTACCTTTGAATGGATACCAAAATAAAACCATTCCCAAAGGATTTACGAACCAGTTTCAAGTCATGCAGGACCGAGTGGGCAAAGTGCCCATCCCTATGGACATGACTTTCCAGGCAGTAATGTTTGGTAAACGTGTGCAGAGATGTCCACGTTGTTGCTTGGCAGATGTATTGGACCAAAACTCTGCGTGGTAACGCAGTGGTCGTAGCTTTAGTGCTGATAAGGATGAACTTGCAAACCTTCAGGAGGTTACTTCTTGGCCAGTGCAAAGCAGATCTTTATGCACAAGATATGGTTTGCTTCTGCACCGCCCAACCTTTCTTCGCACCCATACACCCCACAAAGAGTTGGTTGTCCACCCAGAACTCACATGTATGGTCAAGGTAGAACAGCAACACTTTTTTGGGGTCTAGGCTCTCCTCTTCCTTATAAGGATGTGACATGAGTAAAAAGTAGGCAGGGTGATTGATTGGCCTACATGAAAAGGGTGGATCAGTTTTGGCAGAAAAGAGGTCCTTGTACGAAGCACCAGTTTGTCAGGATATATAGAGAGGAAAGGCAGCTTTTAGATGACAAGGCCTACAGCTGACTCACTCGGTAGGCAGATGTAATTGCCACACGGAAGGCTGTTTTCATTGTAAGAAGCCTGAGGGGACAATTGTGGAAAGGTTCAAAAGGAGCACAGATCAAAAACGTTAGAACCAAATTAAGGACCCACTGGGGCATAATGAATGAAGAAGGAGAAAAGAGGTGAGTAAGTCCTTTGAGGAACCTATATGCAATAGGGAACTTGAACAAAGAAGGTTGATCATACAACAGCAAGAAAGCAGAAATAGCAGATATATAGCCCTTAAGAGTGCCCACAGCAGAGCCCTACTGGGCAAGGGAAAGAATGAAAAGTAAAACCGCAGAAAGATGGGCAGAAAGGGGAGTAACCTATTTTTTCTGCACAATATGCTGTACATTTCTTCCAAGGGGTTGGCGTATACTGTCTTGGTAGAGGGATGCAAGACTGCCAAGATGTTGTTACAGACTTTAGGAGGAAGGTCAGAAGCAGTCAACTACTGTTGCTCAATCTTCACGCAAGAAGGTGGAGAGTGGACAGGTTTGGGTGAAGAGCCCTCCCCTGCTGCTGCGACAGATCCTCCCAATGGGGCAGGCTGATTGGAGGATCGATAGCCATGCTCAGTAGAATGGGACACCAGCCTCTTCGTGCCCAGTCCGGAGCCACAAGGATGACTTAGGCCCAGTTGTTCCTGATCTTCTTGAGAACTATGGGCAGGAGTGGAGGGGCAAAAAGGCATACGGGAGGGGCTGAGTTCCACTCCAGATTAAATGCGTCTCCAAGCAAAAGCCACCTAGGGATCTCCGGCATGCAAAACTGCGGACATTGCACGTTTTTGGCAAAGGCGAACAGATCTAACCAAGACTCTCCTCCCTACTGCTGAAAGAGACCTGCACTACCTCCAGGTGAAGACACCATTCGTGATCAGCTAGGCGTCTTTGGCTGAGTATGCTCTAGCATTCAGAGAACCCGCCAGGTGTTAAACCATCAGGGATATGCCCTGCTGTTGCAGCCATGTCCAGAGATCCAGAGCCTCTTGATAAAGGGTCCACAACTCCACCTCGCCCTGTTTCTTGCAGTATCACAGGGCAGGGGTGTTGTCCGTGAACACCTGTACTGGCCTTCCCTTGATAGATGGTAGAAAGTATTTTAATGCCAGTTGGATCGTTTGGAACTCCAGCAGGTTGATGTGGAGTAAGGATTTTGCCAGAAACCAGAGTCATCTTATCTCCACCTCTCCCAGATGGCCTCCCCATCCCAGGGGTGACGCTTCTGTCACTACTGTCAGATCTGGTTGGGGAAGAGAGAGGGGTCTGTTTCTGACCCAATTGTGATTCATTAGCCACCACTGAAGATGATTTGCAATCTTTTTCCGAGATCTGGACCATGTTGGAAAGAATATGTTGTGCCCACTGAAACTTCAGGACCCACTGCAGAGCCCCCGTATGACATGTGGTATTTGTCAACAGCAGAATGCTGGAGACCATGAGTCCTAACAGCCTCAAAGTCAGTTTCACAGAAATCCAGGATAGAGGCTCAAACATCAGTATCATAGCCAGAATATCCCGGACTCGCCGCTCGGGAGGGTAAGCCCGAAACTGCACCGTGTTCAGAACAGCTTCGATGAAAGGGAGCATCTGAGAGGGAGTCAGGTGTGCTTCAACACATTTGTAGTGAACCTCACCAAATGTAAGGGGTTCGCAGTACTCTGGAGGCTAGAAATAAGAGGCTGTAGTGAGCCCACCATTAACAGCCAGTCGATGAGATAGGGGAAGACTGGAACCCCTGATCTCCGCAGATCAGCTTCAACCACCTCCATCACCTTGGTGAACACCCGAGGGGCACTGGTAAGGCCAAAAGGGAGCACAGGGAATTGAAAATGCTTGTGGCCCTGCTGTAAACCACAGCTAGGCTGGTGGGCAAGCAGGATATGGATGTGAAAATAGGCATCTTGCAAGTCCAACGTTAACATCCAGTCTTCTGGGTCTGGGGCAGACAAGACCTGAGCCAACATGTAAAATTTTAATTTCTCCTTCTTGAGGAAGAAATTGAGGGCTCGTAAATCTAGAATCCGGTGAAGACCTTTGTCCTTCTTGGGAACTTAAATGTAGTAGGAATAGCATGATATAAAGAGCTGCAACTTCCCTTCAGAGAAGGGAAAGATGATCCTCCATTAGCCAGTCTTGAGATAGTGTCATGGGTGAAGGAGTAGTCTGAAACAGGAGGGAGTAGTCCCTTCAGACAATCTGCAAAATCCACCTGTCCTGCCGCCAACTGGGTGCTCATGGTGATAAATGGGCAGACTAGGAGGGTTCAGAGGCTGCTGCAGTTGGGTGGGGGTGTGGGATTGGGAGGGCTGGACGACTGACAAGAACGCAGGCCACCTGATCCACGAGGTCTGGGGGTACTGTGCCCTTGTCCACGTAGAGGCTGCGAAGCATGCGCAGCATGGTGGCCGACTGGAAACTGGCGAGGCTGGAAGCCCCTTCCATAGCTACGAAAGGAACAAAAGGCAGATTGGAGGGTTCGGGGGTCTGCGCCATGACCCAAGGGCCTAGCTGTAGCCCGAGAGTCTCTGAAGAGATGGGTGCCATCGAAGGGCATGTCCATAAGGGAAGCTTGGGCATTCTCTGAAAAGACAGACATCCTCAGCAAGGCGTGGCGCCCAAGGGCCACTGTTGTGGAAACCACTCTGCCGAGCAGAGTCTGTTGTGTCAAGATCTGCAACAAATTGTGAACTTTGCTGCATCTCTCCTATCGGCAACAGCCTGAGAGAGAACGGTCCGGGCCTCCAACGGAACTTGTAGCAGCACTTGCACAACCATATCCCACAGGGTGCAGGAATAACAGCCTAAAAGACAAGCGCTGTTCACAGACCACAATGCTAGGCTGGCAGAAGGAACCATCTTCTTCCCAAATCAGTCCAGCCTCTTGGATTCTCTACCTGGGGAAGTGGTAGGGAAAGTACCATAGGAAGTTGAGGATTGGACCGCCAAGCTCTCAGGGGTAGGGTGTTGCGTGAGGAAGGTTGGGTTCCCAGGTGCGGGGCTATAGGGGTGGGCAATCGTCCTATTCACAGGAGCCCCTGTGCTGGGGCTGGACCAGGTACCCAAAACAACATCTGTGAGGACATTATTGAACAGGAGTAGAGGTTTGGAGGTGGAGACTCCCAGTTGTAGCACCTCTGTTAACAGATTCATCTTGACTGCCACAGAGGGTAGCTGAAGGTCTAGGACCTCAGCCATCCTCCGCACTACCACTGCGTAGGAAGTTCCCACCTCCAGAGCCATGGTAGTGGGGGGAAGCATACCAGTATCTGGAGAAGTATTAAGTCCACTGCCTTTACCCAGATTCTCATGCCCGTCCATGTAGAGCTCTTCCTCATAAGGCTGGTATTCTAAAGGGTCCAGAGACCACTCTAAGTCTTCCCTGAGGTCTCGCCCAAGGGAATAGGGCTTAGGCTTCAATCTAGGAGACAAGGCTCCTGCTGCCGTCAGAGTCAGGCAATGCCCATCTGCGTCAGGCAACGCCCATCTGGCTTCATGTCGGAGTCAGGGTGACAATGAGGATGGTGCACTGGTGGGCACTGGGACCATCAGCATTGGTACCAGTGCATGGGAAAGTCAAGATGGTACTAGTGGTGCTGGTCCGGATCCAGGACTGGATCCTTGGGGGCCCATCGGGACTGGAGCTGCTGGCCCTCTCTGACAGCTGTGGTGCCCAAAAGCACGCAGACAGAGTTAGACTGCCCAAAAATGAAGTGCATGGCCTCATTAATCTATTTAGATTGAGCAGGGGTCACTCCAGCTCCCGGAAAGTCAGGGAGGCATAGAATCAAACCAGGCGCAGGTTCAGAGGAACGAGGCATAGAATGCTGACGCTCCCTCGGCATGTTGGCCGACAGATGAGGGGAAGTCAAAGACTGCTTTGATTTCTTGCTCTTCTTCTTGTGCCTCGACTTACCCGATCATCCTGGAATGGGATGAAGAAGACTTCGGACTCTGCAATCAGTCCCTGAACCTTCCCCTTGACCGGGACCTCGACTTAGGCAGAGTTATATGCCGAGCCATCATCTTTAGGGACCTCTGCCTCAAAGCCTTCAGATTTATGGACTGGCAATATAAGCATGACTTTGGGTCATGGTCGCGCTCCAAACACCACAGATAAACGAGGTGCGGATCTGTTACCGACATCGGCCGGTGACAGGATCCGCAGGCCTTAAAACCGGTCTTGCGTGATGACATTCCCGACACACCAGGAGGAAAAACTTCACAAATTGTCGACAACATGTCGAAAAAGTCAAAAACTGACTGAGGGGGTAGCTCTTCTCCGGATCAGTGCAAGTTCTGGCGCAGAGAGAAAAGAACACACATTGGCGAGCCGGGGTAGCCCCTACATGGGTACCACAACATCACTTCTTTTGCTGACAATGCCAATGATGGAGGCTGAGCCGGTCAATGCCACCTACCGGCATGAAGGGCTAGAGCTCACGAAAAATCTTCCAGCTCCAGTCTGATGCCTGGGGAGGATACAAAGATAAAAAATCTGCAGCTAGAAGTTTCTATGAGATTAGTTATTTTCAATGACCTCAATGTTCACAGATAACTCAGTGACTGGCGTCCTGTCAATAAATGTTTGACCAGTGGCGCTATATACATTAAAATTTAATCTTCATATCATGCAGTTCCCATGTCAATTACTCTGCTGCAAGTAGTGTCCATAACTTGCTCTCCCATTTCTGTACAGTGTAGGTTGCTGGGAATTTCCATTTATGGGCAATCAGTTGTTTTGCTGCCAAAGTCACATTAGGGATTAATCTCCAGTCTGAGTTTGTAAGGTGTTTAGGATCAGAAGCTCAATTAAATTGTATTGGGTCAGGTCGCAGATGATACATCACATACAGCTTAGGATCGCTTTCTGAGGAATCTTTGATCAGGGACAAGACTGCCATAAGTGCATGTCTATCATAAATGCATGTCATCCTCTTCCTGCCCACACTCCCTCCAACACAACCCTGTTGTGAGCTCATAAATCCTCTTCAGTTTTATTGGTGTGATATGCCGAAACGTCAAATATTGGTTAGCGCCGGTTATAACAGGAAGAATGGCAGCCCTAACAAGGCATCCACCTCTTCCAGTTTCACAGGATCTTTGGAGCAGAGCGCTGACTAGCAGTTCATAAATGCCATTCTCTTATCCTCCTCTCCAATAATAGGACTATCTCCATCACACTGTAGTGTGGGAATTCTCTTAGCCGTTTCTGCCCGTCTTAGCCTTCTAACCAGGAGTTTGTTTTTTCATAAAATGTTTGTTTTAAGCATAACAAACTTTTGCAGATTTTTCTGTGGCCAGGAGTCCTACCCTGCCCTTCAGTGCAGTCATTTTCCACAGGGAAATTAGAGAGCCCATTGCTCTATGCACTCCTTCCACTAGGCGGAGCACAGCTTCTAGAGATTCCCACTTTAGATTAAGGATATGTTGCTGTCTTGCACCTTCCCATAAACCCCACCTTCTTATAAAAGCTTCAAAGGTATTGCAAATCATACCCTGGGACACTCTCACATTGCCATTATCTTCAAAGTAACAGTTAAGGGTACTTCATAAAGATTGGGTGATAAGCCTGTCCTTGAGCAATGATTTGTCAGACCCATACCCTGGGTGTTGTGTGTCTTTTCCACCTCGCACAGGACGGTCTGAGGTCGCAATTATTCCATGCAGGATTGTTCTGGTGTCTCCCAATGTTCCCTGGGTGCCCCAGGCAAAGTCGATTCTATAATACGAACTATATGTGTATGAGAAAAATGTAAATTCTGTGGTGATGGGCTTTCTACATATCCATATATGTAGTCCTGGCTCTTTCTTTACAAGTTTTAAGGCTAGTGACATGGCACCTTGTACATACGTACCTTGAGGATCCTTATCTAAATATGCCTCTGTGATGACATTAAGGTTGTCTAGCCACAATAACTCTATAGGGTCCTAGTCTTTAATCTTTGATAGCATCTTATAAAAATGATTCCTGCACGGAATTCGAGATATAGACATTAAGAATATTAAAAACTATGCTCACATTTCCACTTCAGATTTATAAAGCCTCACTACCTCAAATCATTTACTATGTTAACTTCCTCAAACTGGAAACTCTTATGTCGGCCTATGATAACTCCTTCCTTTTTTACTTACGTTGCGGCAAAAGTTTGGGTAAGATAAGTGTTATTTTACATGAGCTGAGTATCTGATATCCTCAAATGGGTTTCCAGCAAGCACACAACATTTGGGAGTACCTCCTTTACCTCCCTCCAGACCGTAGGACGTTTAACCAGAAAGTACAAGCCTCATGTATTCCATGATAAAAGTCTCACCATGAATCCGGTACACTAAGTATCTGACTACGAGTTCTATCCACAGCACAGTTTCTGTGCAGTGTTCTAGCTTTAAAACGTGACAATTGCAATGTTCGCTTTGCCTTCACGAACTACCCCCAACCACCCACAACATCCCCCTCACCACCCCTCCCCTCTTCACGATCCATACTACCTCTTTCCATAGGATGGGAAAAGATATATCCCCACAACGTAGTGAATCGTTCAGTGATCTACCATCTCAACAGGCACTCGTCGTCAGAAGCAGAGTATTCTGGGTGTATGTGGCCAGAATATGTAAGTGATAGACCCCAATTTGCTTGATTTGCACCAAACGTCAGTGCACTATAACAATTAAACCTTTCAACCTTATTCAAAGGCATACTTTAGCTAACAACAATACCAGTTCTGAACATTTAAGCATCACATCTATCCATTGTCATTTGCGGGTTCATCTTAATGCTCTTGTCTTTAGGCTATCTCTGCTCTTCCTCTCTGGATGCTCCATGTGGACTCTCCTTAGTTGGGCCAATGACCTCTTGGGCTTCCTCTAAGATCCTAATATGTATTTTAGAATCCATTTGAAACCATAGGGCAAACAGGATAGACTTCTTCATGGGATAGACAACCTGAACTGGATTTGTCTCCTTCGTATTTCCGCCGTTACTGGCATGAGCATTTGTCTATATTCAAGATGCTTTACAAAATGTCATGGATCAGATCAACAGTTTGGCCTAAAAAAATAAGAGTATCAATGATTTTGGCTTCTCTCATCATTCTGTCCTTTAGTAGGGAAGAACTAAATCTTGCAATGTCATCTCTGGGTGGGCTCCTGATGCTTCTCTCAGGGTGGTACACCATATGAACTTGTAAAATAGTAACCTCAAACAACTGGTCTTACAAAGCAGAACAGGATTTTACAGTACAGGATGACAGTACTGGACAACATTTGACCATTCCAAATTTTATTGCGTAATGCATATCCTTACACTGTCTCTATCAGAGCGGTCTTCCAAATCATTGCATTTGTCCCTAAGGATTTCCACCTCCATTTTTGCCTGCAGGTCTTGAGATTTCTCATTGCTACCATAGCATCTTCACTGGTGGAGACACGATCTCCCGGTGCTTGAATGTCTTTGGCCACATCTGATAGTGCAGACACTATATCCGCCTTCAGGGTTAGCTCATGGGTTGTGACCATGTCAGAAATCATGCAGCTCTCCTAAGCAGCTCTGCAGGTCTTTTGTCTTCAACAGAGGGGAGGCGTCATCCTTTTTAGATGCTATTTCTGCTGCTGAGTCTGCTTACCACAGGTTATTGCTGGTGGGGACCCTGTCAACTTCCAATATTCAAAGGTTTTTAGTCATTGATCTCAATTGTCAAATCAATCAATCCACACGCATCAAGTACGTCTGATCAGTCACTCAGGCATATGGTCTTTTCACCAGTCCTTCAGGATCACATCTCTCATTAATGCCGCCGGGATGTGTGCGCTAATCTGCTAGCCCTTTTTACTTGCTGTACAGATTTAAATGAGCTATTGTGAATTGTTCCATCATACCCTAAAAAAAAAGCCCTTGCACTTTGACCTGATATTGGGGTCTTCCTCAGTTGCTAAGTACAAGGGTCCTTTCAGCTTATTTCTCAATAAAACATCTCAGGTCAATTTCCCTTCATTTACTTATCTGGGTCTTGCAGGGTCAAAGTTATTCCTAAAACAAAAAAGGAATCAAAGGGCTCAGTGACAGAGCCTACCATTTCATCTTTTCCTTAGAGTGCTCTGATGGGCCAATGTTGCAGTGCACACTGTCATGCTACTTTAGCCCGGCCTCACTTTCATATCAGTGCACGCTAGGCAGGTCCCAAGGTAGCCACCATCCAGTTGATGCGCGCGCTGCATACTGGCGGCCCGCTCACCTCAGATATTTTTATTTACTATCAGATCAGGGCACCATGTGTTACTTGTCAATAAGTGCTGCAGCCTCCAACCATCGCTGTCCAGATGTAGCCCTCAAACTTGGCCTGCAGGGCTTGAAATTGACATAGGGATTGGCGTGCAACAGCAAGATGTAATGTGGGTCAGCCACCAGACTAAGTCCCCTACACTGATATTTTTTATCCCCAATTTTTAGGATAGTTGCAGTCCTTGATATTTCTTGGCAACAACAAAAAAATAAAGGGGGCATTTATTTATCCCACTACCTTACATGGACGCAGAGACAATTTTAGGTAGGAGTCAGTTAAAATAAAGCTGGTTTGGGCCTGAAAAATTGGGAGTCTCCTATCTGAATCAGGTCTGTTGGCATGTATGTGCTAGGGAAATTTAGTTTTGCAGCAGATAAATAGTAAAACTATTTTACAAGCCTAATAACGCTATTAGCTTGAAATAGCATTAGCAAACTAGTATTACTTAAACTTGAATGAAACGTAAAAACAGAAAGTGAGCTTTAAAATGTCCGAGCTATGTGTTAAGCTTCTTGCCATATATCAGTATTATGATTATATACAACAAGTATTAAGTGGAAGAGAAAGTGGTGGCTATAAATACCTACATCAGCAATCCTGATACTTAAAAGGAAGAAAAAGAAATAATACGATAACTAGGACTCAAACAAAGTAACATTGTCAGCTTCCCAGGCGGCTACATCTACAGGGAAACAATTGGTAGAAGAATACATGACAGTACTGGGCTAGTTTGGACATCCACACTTTGGAGGGGCTCGTGAATAATTATTGCCTGAAAAATACTTTTAAAATAACTGTGAAGAGAAACAAAAGTTGAACCCAAATACACTAAAGTCTAGTCTTCTTAGACACAGGACACATATTTAGTGAAGCATATTAAGAACAGTGATACAAGGGTAATATTTTACAATGAAAAATGTGTCAGGCAATTAACAAGATTTACATAATTATGGGAACAAATTTTGATGTTGATACCACTCCGGTAATCCATGATACAAGTAGCATTTTTGTCTTCAAAAGAACAAATTCTTTTTATTCATGAGGTAGTATGGATTATTAATGGAGCCTTGGAGGTATTTCTTGAATTTTCTTCTTTTATAAGTATATGGGCTACTTCTCACACTTCGCGCAAAACAGCAATTTATATACAACTCTCAGAGCTGGAGGATTAGCAGCATTACAAAGTTAAAATGCACACTAACTAGGAGTGTAATGTTAACTACACTAGGTGCTGAAATGAGAATGTAATTTCAACAAAAGTATAAATTAACACAAAATATACACAAGATTATGGGGAACTGGTGACAGACCTAAAGTTAAAATTTCAGTCTAATAAATAGGATGACTACTGACATTTATAAATGATAAACTACTATTTCCTAACTCTTAAGCAGCAATAAAGGAAGAGCAGAAAATGGTGATACTTTTAAACATAAGATATCGAAAATAATTATATCGACTGCAATCATGAAATTCAAATGCTCCACCGGTCTTGGAGGGTCACCTAATTGAATACCTCTGATGAATCACACCTTTTAGGCAAGTCTTTTCTTATGTTCAAGATTTGTAATCGAATTTTGTGGTCAAAGGTAACAATACAAACAAGATTCCTATACAGTTCACATTCTTACCTTATCCCAAGCCCACAGATTCTATCCCTAAAAAAGAGTCATCCTTTTTTCAACACCGCCCGTTGGGTGGACATAGCATAGTGATTATAGAAACTTACCTATCTACTGCTGAACCTTGGAGAACATCTACCAGAAAAATCAATGCAAGGCACTCAAGCCATTCATCAGATCTAGCAAAACCTGAATTGTGGCTATCTTGGGAACCTTAATTCACACAGAAGATAAATAATTTTGCACACATTGTAAGAAGCTTATCTACTTTTAATAAAGATTGCCTCATCCTCAATTACAATAGTTGGAAGGAGGGCCTAAACACCATTAACCAGCACTCTAGCATATAAATCGGCATCAACATTTAGAAGAACTGTCAACCTGTATGCAGAATAACATGAAGGGTATTTCACTGCAATTGCAGCTTCTCCCACTGTCTAAACTGGACCTAGAGATTTTGTCTGTGGAGCCTGCCTGTAGTCAGCCTATTGTTGTTGTACCACAAGATTTATCTCCATGTATTCTCAAGGTGCCATACCACACTTCTGCTAGAGATAATAGCGTATGAGGTGGGGGTGGAGCGGAGGGGGGGAGGCAGGGTACAAGATTTGTAATGGCCCATTTGCTACCTGCTACCCTATGAGTTGTTTTAGGGAAGAGAGGGTGACGGAACCTGCTGTTGAAGTTCAATGGGACAGGCAACCCCAAGCAATGTATCTTCACCCAGATGCTTGCCCTTATGCTGGAGTTTTGCCAAATGTTCTACCTTTAGCCTTCAATGTAACTGAATCATTTGACCAAATAACAAATAGGACTATACACTGGCTACACAGAAACGCAGATTTTTCCATGGCGGACGCGCACAACATTATGATGATTCATATAGTTGGTCGGCTGGGCCCCTTGAGCAAAACTTTGGTTTCTAGTATTGCTAAAGATGTACTGTCCAGACAGGGACTGAATCCTGATTATTTTGGTGCAATTAAGATCCTTCCACTTGGCTATCTTTAGCATCATCCCATGCCAGAGCTCTGCCCCTGCCTCACGTTGTCTCATTTCCCATTTTTGCACCCCTACTGTGAATTGATTTTCAGCACTTGCGCAACATACGGACAATGATTGACTCCCACCTGTTTTCTTAACTTCATTTCCACCTAGTCCCTTAATGCTAGTCCGCACTATGGCTGAGAACATGCCTATTCCCTTCCGAAGCAGTTGTCAGGAAGCATACAAGTGCCTACATCGTTTATCCCCAGGTGAAACCACCATTACTGAAAAGACAGACCTAAAATCAACCACTTTTTCCTCATTCAAATATCATATTAATACTTAGCTGGAATGTAGTGGGGATGAAAATCTAAATAACAGGATAGAGAGTGGGAACATTTTATTCTTCAAAATTAAATTAGCATTTTTCAGTAAAAACTGAGCCAGGCAGAATGCTTATAGATGTGGTTTTAAACGTTTTCACATCCCAGCAGTACACTCCCTAGCAGGGAGAGCATTGGATGGATTGTTAGTGTGGTTAAAAATCTCTCTGTTGTTCAGAGATGGAAACTGCTTCTGTAGATATCCGGGGATTAATATTAACCTCGTCCTCAGGTAGGCCTGTTCTCCTAATCAACATTCAACATTTATAACAGAAGTGTTAGCTTTCAGAAAGAATCACCCATTTTACACATATTAAATAAGATATTGGCTTCATACATCAACTACAATTATGCAGGCACAGCTACTCGGCTAGGGCAGAGGAGCGCCACCCCCCCGCCCTCGCCAGCAGCAGCAGCTGTAAACCTTTTACCAAAAAGAGGATAATAAACTGTGTTTGCTATTGTTTCTTTTGGTGAAAGGGGCGGGCCACAGACTGTGACGAGCCATGAGGGGGAGCGCATGTACGTTTGGATGGTCAAACACACGTGCGCCGTATGCCGGGCTGGAGAGAGCATGCACAGGCTCTCAGTCTGCTTTGGCGCTCCCAGCCAATCCTGATGCCCGTAGGGCAGGCTGGGAGCCTGTATCTGCAGCCTGTCTGGAGGGGAGAGAAGCAGTGTGGTAACAGCAGCAGCAATGATTTAGTTAAGTTTGTGTTTTTTATTATTAATCCCACCACCCCCGCGTGCACCACCCTGCCCCTCAATTTCACTGCAAGTCGCTCCTGCAATTATGTGGTTATTGTGGGTGACTTGAACCTAACCTTCGAGCCCTTCTGCGTCATATAGGATTTAGCTGCAGATAAGGATGCCTTCTGGAGTATCCCAGATCTATGCGCTCCATTTAAAACCCAGCTGTTGAGGCCAGCACTGCAAATGGTTGGTATACAACTTTCAAATGGCCTTTGTGCCGGTAATTGTCTCTCTCCCTCCGATAATGTTGTTCCAACTTTTCAGAGAGGGGGGATTACATAAGTAACATAGATGACATCCTCCTTGATGACAGGATTAGGAGACAAACATAGGGCACGATGGCTACATGTAGAGATCAGAGTGACCATGATCCTTTGACTCTTACCATCCAGGATTTGTTAGCCATTATTCGGCCATCACATCTGCTCACTCGTGATGATGCTCTGATATTAAGTAATATTTGAAGAAATATCAAGTGGAATGTCATCCACATTTCTGCTGATCTAATTCCAAAAAATGTATGATATGGTGGCTACCCAAATGGAGACAAGGAGAACCAGGGACACCCTAACCTAATACTTGAGGCACACAATACATTATTTTTTAAATTGAAAGACTGCTTCCAAAAGGATTAGAATAAGCCAAGAGATCACCTAAAGTACAGGAGTGGTTCACCAAAACGTGAGGGGCAGCCAAGGAAGTTCTGCTGGCTATTATAAAAAAAAAGGAGACAGGCTTAAGATTAGGGACGCTAGAGCTCCTATAGGAAATCTTTAGGATATACTAATCTTACTAAGAAAAAATAATTTGGGAAGATCTTTTAAAGCTGCTGAAAATACAACTCTAAAACCCTTTGCCATACTGTCACCCAAGGCGGTAAACATCTAGCTAAGACTCCTATGGTACACATTCAGCTGAGAGAGTAGGTAGCCAACTTTGAACCACTTTATTCCTCTCCACGCCCATCTGGACCTGGCCCGTCTTGTGTTGTATCTGTAACTGGTCAGTTGCCAAGGCCTGCCTCCTCACAATCGTGGTTTTTAAGTCTCAATGCAGGGCAAAGCCCTGTGATGGGTAAGGTCCCCATCGATATGTTCCACTAGAACCCTACCATCTGGGTTCTCTATATCAACAGAGTCTCTAATGCAACAGTTGCTGGGTCTCCAATAATCACAACCTGGAAGGGAGCCAAGAATGTTCTGGTCTTTAAAAAAGGGTGCTGGCACTTTCTCAGTAACTATCGCCCTACTGGCCTTTATGATAATCTCCAAAAGATTTTTTTTAGCAAAGAGGTTCTTATGAAGTTGGACTGCAGACAACCATTCTCAAACTCATTTACAAGCTTTTGTTAGGTTTGGAAAAAGGGTACTGTTAGAAATGGGGTTTTTGGTTGGCAGTCAGGTTACCCCCTGTCCAAGCAAAAGCCCTCACTCTAGTCAGGGTAAGTCACACACAATCCAAGATTATCCTGTGCCCACCCTCTGGTAGCTTGGCACGAGCAGTCAGGCTTAAGTTAGAAGGCAATGTGCAAAGTATTTGTGCAATAAATCATACAATACCACCATATAGCACCACAAAAATACACCACACAGTGTTTAGACAAATATATAATATTTATCAGGATAATTGTAGGTCAAAAAGAATAAAGTTGCAATGGAAAATTGTAGAGATATCACTGAAAAGTGATATAAAGTGTCTTAAGTCTTTAGAATATAAACAAAGTCTCTTTCAAGCACAAGTACCTGGTTTAGCGTGGAAAAATCTCCTTAGAGGGCCACAAAAGAAGAGGTGCGTGGAAAAAGGGTGTGTGCGTCGATTTCTCCTCAGCACACACGGACTTGCGTCGTTATTTTCCACGCGGGGAAGTCGTGCGTCGTTTTCCGGCGCGCGGACAGTCTCTTTCTGTGGATCGCGGGGATTACCAGATGTCCCGGGTCTGTGCGTGGATTTTCCTGCTTGTTTTCCGGCTGCGCGTCGTTCTGCGGGGCTGCGCGTTGAAATTACGATCTCACGGCAGGCGTCGCGTTGATTTCTCCTCTAGAGGTCGGGCGGCGTTGTCCTTGCGAAGCCGTGCGTCGGATTTCCGGTCGTCCCCAGAGCGTCGCGTTGATCAGCGTCGGTGTGCGGCGTTTTTCTCGCCGCGGCACAAGCTGTGCGTCGAAATTTTCGCCGCACGGAGCGTCCAAGTGAAAAAGGGAAGTCTTTTTGGTCCTGAGACTTCAGGGAACAGGAGGCAAGCTCTATCCAAGCCCTTGGAGAGCACTTTCACAGCCAGACAAGAGTTCAGCAAGGCAGCAGGCCAACAGCAAGGCAGCAGTCCTTTGTAGAAAGCAGACAGGTGAGTCCTTTGAGCAGCCAGGCAGTTCTTCTTGGCAGGATGTAGTTTCTGGTTCAGGTTTCTTCTCCAGCAAGTGTCTGATGAGGTAGGGCAGAGGCCCTGTTTTAGGCCCAAATGTGCCTTTGAAGTGGGGGAGACTTCAAAGAGTGGCTAAGAAGTGCACCAGGTCCCCTTTCAGTTCAATCCTGTCTGCCAGGGTCCCAGTAGGGGGTGTGGCAGTCCTTTGTGTGAGAGCAGGCCCTCCACCCTCCCAGCCCAGGAAGACCCATTCAAAATGCAGATGTATGCAAGTGAGGCTGAGTACCCTGTGTTTGGGGTGTGTCTGAGTGAATGCACAAGGAGCTGTCAACCAAGCCCAGCTAGATGTGGATTGTAAGGCACAGAAGGATTTAAGTGCAAAGAAATGCTCACTTTCTAAAAGTGGCATTTCTAGAATAGTAATATTAAATCCGACTTCACCAGTCAGCAGGATTTTGTATTACCTTTCTGGCCATACTAAATATGACCTTCCTGCTCCTTTCAGATCAGCAGCTGCCACTTCAACAGTGTATGAGGGCAGCCCCAATGTTAGCCTATGAAGGGAGCAGGCCTCACAGTAGTGTAACAACGAATTTAGGAGTTTTACACTACCAGGACATATAACTACACAGGTACATGTCCTGCCTTTTACCCACACAGCACCCTGCTCTAGGGGTTACCTAGGGCACACATTAAGGGTGACTTATATGTAGAAAAAGGGGAGTTCTAGGCTTGGCAAGTACTTTTAAATGCCAAGTCGAGGTGGCAGTGAAACTGCACCCACAGGCCTTGCAATGGCAGGCCTGAGACAAGAAAAAGGGGCTACTTAAGTGGGTGGCACAACCAGTGCTGCTGGCCCACTAGTAGTATTTAATTTACCAGCCCTATGCACATAAAGTGCACCTTACTAGGGACTTATAAGTAAATTAATAGTCCAATCAGGTATGATTCAAGGTTACCATGTTTTAAGGGAGAGAGCATATGCACTTTAGCACTGGTTAGCAGTGGTAAAGTGTGCAGAGTCTAAAAACCAACAAAAACAGTGTCCACAAAGTGGAGGGAGGCAGGCAAAAAGTTAGGGGTGACTACCCTAAGGCTGTCCGGTCTAACAGGTACAATTTTATTCTATCGCACCAGCATTAGCACTCTACAAAGACCAAATGAAGAGTGCTGGTGCAGATCTTTGGGGCCACTGCAACATGATCATCCTAGGGGCAGATTAAAACAATTTCATATTTAACCTTAGTCAGGCACCCTTCTATTGCCCCCGAGATTAGATCTTGCTTTAAAACCGATTATGGAGCTCACCAAGCTGTGTCCTATTTTATATTTGATCCAAGTATGGCGCGCTAATGAATTGAAACCCCGCAGAGATGCCCCCTAGAGATATTATTATTTGCCACATACCCAGAGGATCTCTTGGCTGTCTTAGGTCAAGCAGGCCCTGACTGATCTGGGGATAAGAGACTACAGGCACTTCCCGTTATCTATCTCTGCATTTTTGATGGCTGTTGTTAACCACAGAAATTATGCTGTGTGTCAGTTACTGGGTTTAATAAATGGGACAAACATGCTAAGAACGTGTAGAAGCATCACTAGTAAGCTTGTGGTAATTGCTGTGTTCAAAGTTTTCAGTGGTTCACTAGTTTGTGTATGCTGGTCTCTCTTATCACTCTGCCTGCGTATTCGATAGTCTTAAAAATGATTAAGTGGTGTATATACATTTTAAAATCTCCTTTTACTCTTTCTGATGTGGTTTTATTTCGATTTTAAATGTTGTGTATAGTGATTGTTTTTCTCTTTGATGTCAATGCACTGTATCACTTGTTTTGAACTGATAATATATTGTAATTTGTTTTTATAATTTATGTGTACTTGTCGCCGAATTTTACATTCAATTTGACAATAAACTGAACTGAGTAACCTAACCTTTCTCACTGAAGTGTTTAAATAGCTGAGCGATCAGATGTAAAATCAGTTTCTGAAACAGTTTATCCTATTCTTGGACTTGCCCTCTCATTTTTAGTTGGTAACCTTGTGAAAAGACCACTGTCCATTTCTTGCTTTTAGTGTACTTGTCAGACATCCATCAGGTTTTTTTTCTCTTTCTTATAAAAACGCCTGTCTGATTCCTAATGGCATATACTTCATTTCTTTTTTAAGTATACTGAAAAAAGAGGCACTAAACAGCACTTCTGCATTTTTATGAAAAGATTGGAAAGTAAGATCAAATGTTTTCCTAGCTATAACTATCACAAGAAGTTGAACATTCACTCCTAACTACCAGTCTACTTCAGCTGAAAAGGAGTAAGGTTCCCAAAATGTATACAGCATGAAGTCTTCTCAAATCTGATGGGCCAAAGTTAACGTACTAAGTCTTACAAGATCCAGAAGTCACCTGTTGCACCAAAACCATAAACGTTCTATTTCCAGCTTCTTCTGTTCCCTCATTAGGAGATCTGTAAGAGCGGTTTATTAGAAATACAGCAAATCATAATGTAGTCTCAAATGTCCCTCACATTCCCTTCATCATTGTGTCCTTTACATTGTTCAAAGAGGAGGTGTCAGCAATGAGTGGATGGACAGCTGATGACACTTAAGTATAAAGGAGCTTATTTTTCACCATTGGGCCTTTGCTCTGCAGTTGTAAGAGTTATGCCAAAGGACAATGGTGTGATCCCAGAATATAATGGTACTTATCTCAGATTGTTCAACCACTAACAACAAAGATGCAATAATAAAAAATAATGTATCTGACACTAGAATAAATGGGTGTATGAATGGAAGGCAAATATATTTTCTATGAATGGAGTGCCATCCATGAATCTATGCTATCTATCTTGCTATCTTACTAATATTACTTCAGTTACTTCAATTCAGATATTACAAGTACAAATTGATTTAGAAAGCTTTTCTAACCAGCACTGAGCCACTGCTACCATAAGAAGGCAGCCCCCCAAGAATAATCTTGTACCATCAAAATCCAACAGTCTTTATATGTCATCTAACCTTGCACAATAAAGGAAACTCTAGACCTACTAGATTTCACACACCCTTGTTCCATGTCCCTGCAGGAACAATTTTGATCTTGTGTCTTTGTGCAGGTGACTGAAGTGTTTCCTGGATACACGCAATATCTGGCTAAATGTCATGCAGTCTGAGTCTCACACTTTTATTTGGAGATAAAATCTTTTGTGTTAAATTAGATCATTCTTATCACTTATATTTTCAACTGATTACACTGCAAAGGTGTCAAACAATTTTCTTAAATCTCTTAAACATGAAATGCCCCCCTATTCATGTGAACTCTCCATGCTAAATTCGCTGTAAATCTTTTTGTTTAGACAAGTGTAAGAAGAGAATATGTGAGGCAACTAGTCCACTAACCCACAACTAAAGCACAAGGTATCACAATACACAGACAACCACACCCAGAGCATCATTTAAGCAGAAATTACATATCCCCTGCAGCTTTATGACACAACAAAACCTCAAAAGGGTTCATGATTTCCCACCATGCCCCTACATTAGGGGCACAAGTATTAAACACTACACACACCGGAATTTGAGTCCATATATCTATCAGCTGGGTAAGGAAAACATGTAAGAAAACTCCCTCAACCTTCTTCAATGTTCACCTTTTGGCTGGATCATGACATCATCCTCTATCTCCCCTACTTCCCAATCAGAGTCTGTGCTTCAGCACAAGTTTACCTTTACTCCACTCCCACATTTCCAGCTGAAACCCAATATATTTGCAGTATCACCAAACCCACAAACATCTGTTTACTTTCTAATTCCAAGTGAACAGAAGGCTATGGGAAATGTCCATTTTATTTCAGTTATTTATTCAACATTACCTATAACGAAATGGAACAGAAGTGTAGACTGAATTAGAAAGTGGAAGGAGAAGAATACTGACACAGTGAGATTCCCTGGTCTTGGAAGAACTGGCATTGGCCGCTGGCAATTTAGAGGATGCTTTTGGTAGTCAAGAAAGAATGGAATTTCACAATGCTGTGCCATGAGCCTGCATGCTGCATTTCCTCAAAAGATACATTTGATGCATCTCGTCAAACCCAATAATTTGAGGATGCACATTTGGTGTAAAATGTGCAAAGAGATGGAAAATGAGTCCATTGTGGTCGCAGGTCTCTGTGTCTTCAACAATGTCCATTACTTGTAGAATAACCCTCAGCTGTTTTTTGCAATATCTTAGCAAAACTCCAGAGCTAAAGTGCACATGTCCTTGAGGTCTTCCAACAAAGACGTAACTTGAACCACTTCCTGTCTTGCTTCCTGAAGTGTGGTTCATTACCATCTAATTACAGCTCAAGGATCCACTATATGCCCTCCTTGGCCTTCTTTATTGATCTAGTTGAAGCTTGACTGTCATTGCTGAGTTCCTCTTTAATGTACTTCTCAACTGAGTTAAGGCATCTTATCAGGTTCCCCGTGGTGACCAGAGAAAGCAAGGAGCTTGGATCCACCATCGGAACAAAAACTGGATTCAGAAAGTTAGAATACTGTTCCACCGCAATGGTCCACAACTCTTTCTGTGATTTTTCTGCTTTAGTATCTTATCCTGCATAAGTCCTCTGTAATCAACTTGGTCACTAACTCCAACGTGGTATACAGAAGCTCACGTCTGCTCCAGAATTGCAGATATAGTCCAAGCAAATAACCTTAGGTTGCACCAGTACTTATGGAACCACATCACAAAACACTGTGACAAGACACAAGACCAGAAGACATCGTCCAGATGAGACAGAGGGCCAGTCCGATACAACTGAGGAAATCTCTCCTCCACGCTACCAGAGTTTATCAGAATTTTCAGTATCTTACGGCATACCAAGACATTAAACATGCCAAAACTTTTCAGTATTCAGATGGATCCAGGCAGAACAACTGACATCTTGTAAAGCCAGAAGAGCTTCAGAGGGCTCTCCAAAGATTGGCCTTGCTGTTTTAGGAAAGGAGCCTTCATAATGCCATATTCCTTACTTGGCAAACCTTAATTTGGCAAAATGTGCTATTTAGATGGCTGTTCTTCGCTCTTCTCCACACCTCTTCCACCTTCGTGCTGATATCTTAAACTAATCCTACTTTTAGAAATCATTCTGAATTCAAACTTGGGATTTCGCTGCACCCCCCCTTACATCCTCTAACAGTTTAACACCAATAGCATGTTGTGTGTTGTGATGTAACTCATTCTCAAACTGGCTTTTTGCTAGACACAAAAGCATATATGCACACCCCAAGTCTATTCATTCTCGCTCAGCTAAGCAGTTTCTCTAAAGATGGTATAAATTACACCTCACCCCTAAGGTACGTGAGCATACCTGCATCTGACCCAAAATGAATTGTGTTCCATTATCCAATACCAAAGTCTTCAGAAATCCTTAACAAGAAAAAACAGCTGTAAGAAAATGTTTTACTATAGCAGCATTAAGACACCTAACAAAATATCCATTTCACATGATCATCTATCAATATTACTTCATGTACCCAAACTCCAGAGCCAAGACCTCAAAAGGGCCCAGAAACTTTTACTTTAATGTAACTTAATCCAAATACATGACTAATATTCTAATATAACTTATACTACCAGAATACACTCCTGGGCTACTATTTGGTGGCAACGGTGTTTTTATACTCAACAATATTTTGATGGTTTTATCTGACAACTGTCATACATGAACCCGAATCAATGAGAAGGTCAATGGCAATTCTATCTACATCTCTCTACCACAGGATCACTGCTTGGTTTCATCTATACTTCTTCACACTAACCATCAACACCATGTTGTCCATGCTCACTTGCAACTTGGACTCATTGTTAACCACAATGACCCTTGAGCTTTTGGATGACACTCAACAGACTCCAGCAACACATCCTAATGCACCACGGGTGCTGTATTACTTTATCATGCAGTACAGCATTTAGAACTGGCCATGTGTCTAACTGGCTCCATCTCTCAAACACTGATAACCTGTTCCTCCACAATTTTTATATAACCCTGCTTATTCCCACTTTTTAAAAAAGCACCATGCACAGTTTCATCTAATGTCTTTATGAGCATTTTGGCTTCCTTCTGCAAATTTTCAATAATGTTTGCTAAATAGTCTCAGGCAAAGCAATATTCTTACATGTGATGATTCTTTCCTGTATTTCCCTGATGTTGCATCTCAGCACAAGCTGGTCACAAATTAAGTATTGCGAGTATAACTCAAATTCACAAGGTGCCGCCAAACTTCTAGGTGCAGCCACATGTGCGCTCCCTGGAAAAAACTGTACTGTTCGACAATTATACTATTATAAACATTCAAGGAAAATTGTAATCCTGCAACAGCTTTTTGGGGCTCACCATAATATGGAAGAAGCACAAACAGCATCTTCAAAACTAAAAAAGGAAGGTGAAGGTAAACCCAAGCCTAGCAAAAAATGTTTGAACCGTTCCCACAATGCACCATGCAAACAAGCATAATGAATAAACCTACCTTCTAGAGGGCGGTTTTGGAGGGCTTCTTCATATTCCAAAGAATTTCTTCTAAAATGGTTGAAATGGGGCATTTGCATAGTACAAATGTTCAAACATTATGACTAATAAGACATAGAAACCATGGGTAGTTCATAAGGGAAACTAATGAAATATGCCAAACATTGAGCTGCAATACTTCTCCAAAACAAAAACAAAATCAATAAATCACTATAACAGATGATGTGCTAAGCAAATAGGAATCCATCAAAACCTTCTGCGCTGCTGATAGTAAAATGCTAAATATGGAAGCTTGGTTGATGCTCAAATATGCCAGTGCACATCTCAAAATTCCAGTTGGTCACAGGTAATCATTGATGCTCGACAGGTTCAGTGCTGTTTATTGTGACAGGAAAAGAATCAGTGTTTCGGGGACTGGATGTGGTGCCAATGCTATTTATCAGGGTGCTTCAACGGTGGTAGATTTTTTAAAATCAAATTTGCCCAGGCTTCACAATCAAGTTGTCCACTAGGTTGCAGGTTCCTTTATAAAGTCCTTGTCTTCACAGCACCAGTATGAAAAAACACAAATAATCACAGCTGTTTTGCATGATATGATCCAGCATGCCAGAAAACTGGTTATAAGGGGTATGTATATTGCCACTCTCAAGCCAGAGACCAAAGTGATGAGATATAAGTCACCACAGCACTGACACTGCATTGACTTGCACAGAACCGCTGGTTATCATTTAGTACCCACTTTGCCCAAGTATGTAGAGTACTAGTGGTAGTTACGGCAGAATTCACATTGCGTAGGTATGTGTGGCGCCACTCCCGTGTCAGGATGCACATAGTACATAGGACCACTGGCATGGGTTGAATTTACATACATTCCTTTAGCTTTATTAGAGATCTGTAGTTTACCACAGAGTCTATGTTCAAAGCATAATGAACCATGAGCCTATATGTTTTCTGAACAAGACAAAACATTTAAAAACAAGTTTATTGAAGCTAAATACATAGCAGATTTGCTTTTACATCTATTACATAACTCCCTGATACTAAGCACAAATAATTTTGAAAACGTATTTCATAACTTTTAAATACTCATGCATTTTATATTAATGTTACTCTCTGGTAAATTAATTAATAATTGAATACAGGTCATTCTTCATTTTAATTTGACAGCCAGTGTGGCTTGAAAAAAAACCTAAACTGCTTCATTATTTAAAGATTTATTTCTACCCACTCCAATTTACATTTCTCTTTAGTCATCTTAACCCTCCAGAATAACCTATTCAGACAGATTTGGACTGTATAGGGCTCGACTTGAAAGAGGAATGGTCCACACAGGCTGACTTAAGTGGTAGCTAAATCCAGTATCGCTGACCATTCCTTAATGACTTTATATGCGTTTTGTGAGGCTACAGAGATTGTAAGGCTAATACTTTTGAGACTCGATTTTAGACTCTTGATCCATGCCACGTTTTGAAGACGTTGTGGACATTTGATTCACACCACAAATGTATTTCTATATGTCTGTAAATGCATGACTGACAGCAGATACAGAGCATGGGCAGTGAAAGCCGCTTTGTCTCCACACCGGCTGGTGCACGCAGCAGCTTGTGAATGGTAAGCAAAGCACAACAGCACAGTGCTTTGATGACAGAAGCTACCCATCACTAGATTTTATCCCCAGTAAATGGTGCATACTTATTTTACCAATATTTTAATACTTCGTGACTTATTGCATTGAGGAATCTGTATAGTTTCCCACCCTACTAATTTAATTCCTGATCATTCCACCACAGATTGATGCACTGTCCAGATCTATACATTGCAGGCCCCCTTGTGTTTTTTTTTTACTAGAAAATACAGTCGAGCTGGATACTACACTCGCCTGCCATGAAGAAGATCCACCCACTATGGGCACTGGGTTGAAACACTGATATGCTCTCCTGAGACTAAATAGAAGATATCCTTGAACAAATGTCAATTAGAACTCTATTTTCCCTAATGCCACTTGTACATTTTCGCCATTGCTTTATAAAGAGTCACGAGCATTATTTCCTTTATGGTTTGTAGTTTCTGGATTTCTGTGAACACTCTACAGCACCAAATCATGTGTGTTCTGCAATGCACCATCAGCACAACAATGTCAGCACCTCAAGTTGTGCCAAGTCAAATTTCGGATGTGGTTCTATATACTGCTTATTTTATTTAAGTATTATAAAATCTGTTTTGCTGCATACTCACCTTGCCTAGTTTTCAAGCATATCGAGTATATTATGAATTATTGATTGTTTGGGGTTTTAATTATAATAATATCTAATCATTGTTTCTACATAGAACTTGAGTAAGGCTCATTCTAGCAACCTAACTAAGTCTGGCACCTGGAGGTGGCTTAGGCACTAATATGGGAATTTGGCACATCCTTGTCTGGGCACAACACACTAGCCTGTAGCCCACTGGGGAAAAGCTAAAGTGCCTGTATGCCATGGGTGGCTTCATTTCCTTTTCCTGGGTAAGATTACGGTGACTAAAAAGTCTTGTATGTTAACATTTCCGCAACACTTTCCTAGCTATTACCGATAACCAAAAATGTTTTACAGTTGAGTTATAAGCAAGGGCCAGATGGTACAGACTCGCAAAATGGGAATGCGACTCGCAAATAGGAAGGGGTGTTCCCTTCCTATTTGCGACTCGCACCGCGTTGCAGAATTGCTTTGTGACCACGAACGCGGTCGCAAAGCAATTCGCAGTTACCACCAGTATCACACTGGTGGTAACCCATTCGAAAAAGGGAAGGGGTCCGCAGGGGACCCCTTCCCCTTTGTGAATGTCGCCGGTAATGCTTTATTTAAAAAGCAGACACAGACATGGAGGTCTGCTGTCTCCAGCAGGCCACCATCCCTGTGAGTGCAGGGAATCTCAATGGGGTCGCAAAATGCGACCCACCTCATTAACATTAATGAGGTGGGTCTTTGCGACCCCATTGAGATTCGCAGACGGTGTCTGAGACACCGTTCTGCATCCGATTTTGCGAATCGGAAATTGCGAGTCACACCGACTTGCAATTTCCGATTCGCAAAATCGGAATTTGCTACATCTGGCCCCAAATCCATCTGACTGGAAGATAAGATCACTCCTGCTTAACATGCGCAATTACCGAAGACACTCCTGCAGATTTGTGTTTGATCCAGAGAACTACTGCTGGTGAAGCAAACAAGTAGAAGTTGTTGGCGGAATAAAGGCATGATGCTGATAGTGACAAGTAACATGCAATATCTCATAATGAAAATAATGTTGTAACCAATCAGTATGAGGTGCAGCCCACCACTGATTAAGGAGATACTAACCAAGCATTATACTCCTAATTGCACCACAAACATCTCACTAGCACTGAACACTTGGTTCACAGTTTGCATTCTAGAGTTTTGACATTAAGTTATCCAAATGAATTCAATAAAAGAACAAGTTACTTACCTACAGTAATGTTCTTTCCTGTGGTTACTGTATCTAACTGTGGATTGCTCACCTTGTTAATATTTTCCACGCGTCAGACTGAATTCCCAAACTTAATACAGTACTCCTGCACGCCAGCAGGTGCCATCGTGCAGCTCCTGCTGACATTGTTCCACTCCGGAAGTGACAAGCAGAGCCACCTATAAGCGCCACCTATACACGCCGACATCAGTTTCTTTTCTAGGCAATCCATGCCCTCAGATTTACAGTCCATCGATTGGAATGACCAGTGTGCGTATGTATATATTGGGTAAATGGAGTTCATAGATCAGCTAGACCACAAAAATCATTACCTAATGTAAGCAATTTGTTCTTCTGATGGATACTGTTAACCCCAGATTCCTGACCTTGTGAATACATACAATAGCAGTAACTCCCATGGAAGTGGGCCTGTGAACCGACTCAGACCAAAAAGTCATGCAGGAACACATGGCAAAATGTTCTTCTCAATGGTCCTGACAGTCGAGGCAACAGTATTTTGTGAATGTGATATCTGATGTCCACCGCCTGACAAAAGTCCAGGATGAGTATTCTGCATGCCATGCAATGGTAACAACTTTCTCTCTGGTGGAATGAGCCTGTAAGCCTTCTGCTGACTGCTGCTTAGCCAGTGCATAGCAGATCCTTATGCAGAGAACAATCCATTGTTTTTGCACTGCCTTGCCTTCTTTCCCCAGGCACGATCAATAAAAAGGTTAGTGCCCAAAGGATGCAGCCTCTCTTCTTCCTTATAGGGATGAAGTAGAGCAAAGAATGCAAGAAAGGTGACAGCTGCCCAACATGAAGTGGAGTAACTTTTGTTTTGGTAGAAAGGAAGCTTGAGTACTCAATATCAACTTATCTGGACAGTACGTTGCATAAGGTGGGTTGACATTAAAAGCCTGCAGGTCTCTCACATGCCTAGACAATGTTATGGTTCCTAGAAGACCATCTTCAATATCAGAATTCTTACTGAACAAAAGTGAGTGGCTCAAAAGTCGTGCACATCAAAAAAGTGAACACTGAGTTCAAGTCCAATTGTGGCATCACAAATGGTTTTGGTGGAAATAAATGTTGCAAACCTTTTAAAAATCTCATCACAACAGGTGAGTTAAATAAAAAATGCTGATCCTGTAACAGCAAAAAAAGCCAAAAGATCTGATAAATAGTCTTAACGGGGCCCAAATGAAATCCTTGCTGGGTGAGGGACAGAAAGAACAACAAAACTACAGACAGTTTTGCTTGCAATGGGCCAATTTGTTCGGTGCCGCACCAATCCACATATCTGACCCAATGACTGTCGGACACTGATTTCGTGGATGGCAGCCTTGCTGCCAGGATAACATCAACTGGCATAAATTGATTTTGTGGAAGGCATCCTTATCGCGAAGATGACATTAACGACTTGAGGCGGAATGTTGAAGGAGGTCAACTGCCGCAAATCAATCCCCAAGCTAATTGTGGCCAGGGTGCACTATGATTCCCTACTGCTGTGACAGCAAGCCCTTCTGAAGCGGCAGTTTGACCTGAGGAGAGATGCTCATGCCCAGGATTTCTGAGTATTACACACTCCTGTCTGTTGTCTCTAGAATGACTCTGTTCCATTAGTTTCTGATCTTCAGACCTCTAGGCAGGAGAAGGCACACAGGAGTGGCGAACTCCACTCTAGACGAAAGACATCTGAGAGCGGCTTTGAAAATTCCAGCGCGCAGTGTTCATGCTGCACATTCTCAGAAATGGTGAAAAGATCGGTCCGGGGTCTCCCCATTCTTGGAAGATGCCCTCTGCTACCTCTGGGTGCAAATGCTATTAATGATCCACTAAGTGTCGGCTGCTGAATTTATCCACCCTATCGTTAAGAGATCCCACCAGATGGTCTATCACCAGAAAAATCCCTTGGTGCTCCAGCCAATTGCAAAGGTGCAGAGATTCTCGACACAGGGCCCAAGCCCCCTCACTATCATCCTTGCTGCACTACCACATGGCAGTGGTGTTGTCGTGAGCACCTGCACTAGCCTTCCTTTGATGTTGGAAGGAAGGCCTTCAACTCCAAGAGAATCACCCTCAACAAGTTGATAAGGAAATGAGTCTCTGCCAGAGACCTCTGATCTCCACCTCTGATAGAGGACCTCCTCAACCCACTAGTGATGCATCCGTGACCACCGTCTAAGTTTAGATGGGGTAAGGACAGGGGAATGCCACTGACTCAATCGAGGTCCTGTAGCCACTACTGCAGATCTTTTGCAGTTTCCACAACATCTGAATACAATCAAAAAGATTTCCAAGATGTTAGGTCCATTGGGATTTGAGGTCCTACTGCAGATCCCATATATGCTATTTGGTATGTGTGGCCAGTACGATGAAGGAAGCCAACAACCCCAGTATCCTCAATCATCTGCAATGAGAACCAGGTAACAGGCTGAAACATCTGAATCATAGCCTGAAGATCTATTACTTACCTTTGGTAATGCCTTATCTGGTAGAGACTTGATCTAGCTGCAAATTTCTTACCTTTGATGTTCCCAGGCATCACTTTGGATCCAGAAGATTTTTGTGACCAGAACCCCTGCACGCTGTCAGTTGGTGTCGATCGGGTCCGCGTGCAGCGGCGTCTGCGCTGGGATGATGCTGCAGTACCTATGTAGGCACCACCCAGAAACGCTGTCAGTTACTTTTCACAACTTTTCACGGCAGAAGCACAGCACTATGAAGTGCACTGACCACTGGTGTAAACAACTAGGGCCCTAAAAGGGGTAAGCTCTAGCCCTATAAATCTGTCTGCAGAGCAGCAGAGAGGATGAGTGGGTTGGTAAGTAATCTGCAGCTAGATATAATCTCTACCAGATGAGGCATTACCAAAGGTAAGTAACTTGTTTGTCTTATAAAGACTTTTAGCTGAAGATTCCTTATCTTTGAATAGATACCCAAGCAATAACTCTGCAGAGGTGGGTCTGTGGACCAATTGCGAACAAGAAAGTCCTGTGAACGGAACAGACAAAGTGCCCATCCCTATGGACCGGACTGTCCAAGCAGTAGTGCATGGTAAACATGTGCAGAGATGCCTGAATTGCTGACTGGCAGATGTCCCTGACTGGAACTCCGCGTGTTAATGCAGAGGTCGCAACTTGCTGTGGTGGAGTGAGCTTGCAAGCTGATTTTAATTCAGAGCACAACCCAACTAGAGATGGTCCGCTTCAACACTGTTCTACCTTTCTCCATACCATCATACCCCAAAAAGAATTGGTCGTCCATCTGGAATTCTTTTGTTTGATCAAAGGAGAACAACAACGCTCTTTTTGAGTTCAGACGGTCGAGTCTCTCCTCTTCTTTAGAGGGATGTTGAGGAGCGACAAAAGTAGCCAGTGTGATTGATTGGCCTACATGAAATTAGGTGATAACTTTCGGCAGAAAGGAGGCCCGTGTGCGAAGCACCAATCTGTCAGGATAGACAGAGAGGTAAGGTGGCTTAGATGATAAGGGGTGCAGCTCACTTACTATGTCTGCAGATGTAATTTCCACAAAAAGGCTGTTTTCAAACTCAGAAGCCTGAGAGGACAATTGGGGAGAGATTCAAAGGGAACATACATTAAGAATGTTAAGGCCAGATTGAGATTACACTTAGGCATTGTAGGAAGCTGGCTTTTTATGTGGTGTACCAATGAAGGGGTACACCATGCAAAAAGTCTAGATGACTTTTATTGGTTTACAGGGACTTGCTAGTAATTCCAAGTGCTCTACTTGTGGCAATGTGGTCGAGCAGTTTAGGCTTATCAGAGGTAAGTGTTAAGTATGTGTTGTACATACAGAGTCAATATATGAGAGACACTCTAAAAAAAAAAAAAAACAATTCCGAGAACAATTTAGAAAAATAACAGTCTTTATACATATTTTGAGACCAAGATTATCGATATTGGGCATTATAGATTTTTACAGGTAGTACAGTAGAAAATCACAGCTGTCAGATTTGTGGCATCAGCCTTGAACGTGGTAATGTTATCTTATAGGAGAAACATGCACTGCACTGAAATGCTTGCAAACAGTTTTCCAGGTTCTTCTCCTGGTCTTAAGGGGTTAGGTGTGTCCAGGTGTAGAGATACTGGTTGCATTGGTAGCCTTGAGTGCTACGCGGTACAGTCAATGGAGAAGTGTCTATAAAAGAAAAATTCTGCAAGTGGGTACCGGGGGACCAGTCTGGTAGAACCCACCAGGGGGCTCAGCTTTTGGAGGTCCCTGTAGCCTAAAGACACAGTCGGCTGATTTGGACCTAAGCTACGGGGCTTGGGTGCAGAGGTGTTTTGTCCGGCTGGTCATTCGAGTCAGCGGCTTTTACTTGGTGGCCTTGAGAGGGAGAGAAAACAACACTGCAGGGCTCCTCTTGCTGATGACCATGAATATCTTGATGTCTCTTGTCGGCAGGTCGGTGCAGGCGCTGGTGGTGTCTGGGATAGACACTCAACAAGCCTTGGTGCTTACAAGGGCTCTGGTACCCCAGGTATTGGTGCAGGGGGGATCCGGGAAGGCTCAGCATCTCAAGACTTGGTGAAGCAACGGGCTGACCTTTGGGAGTCTCGATGTCCTCCTCATGAGAAGTCGCTCCCTCAGTGGATCCGACGATCAGCAAAACAGTGAACTGAGCAGATTCAGCTGGTGCCTGCAAATACAGGGAGATGGCTCCTCCATCTCAAGGGCAATGCTGCTTGGTTGGTGAAGTACTGGACAGATCTCCAAGGGTGTGGGAGGCTAATCAGTGGCAGGGCAAGTAATTTCTTGCAATTGTCAGGAGAGCAACAGCCAGGCAGAGTTTGATGCCAATTTCAGTGCTGGTCCCCAGTTCTTGCGTTGTTGGCTCTTTTTGGTCCTTCTTCTGTTCCTAGGTAAATCTCAAGTTCTGGTGTCACAGGGACCCCTGAATTTAGGGTCGTTTAGGGGAGTGTGGGGTAGTAATCAATGGCCTACTTACCCCTGGGGTGACTATACCCTCCAGATGACCATGTCTTGTGGAAAGTGGGCCTTTTCCTGACCCAATCTTCCTAGTCTTACATAAAAAAGATGGTGAAAGCTTTCCTCGAGGGCGTCCTTCAGATAACCCCCCTTAAGAGTGTGACTAGTCTGTAATTGGAACACACCTCCTGAGTAACTCATTTCCTGCCTGCTCTGGTGCCAAATAGACCTAAGGGCAGAGGATGGCGTTCCCCAGGACTGGAGAATAGCCGGGGTTGCATATCAAAGGCAGCAGGGGCTTTGAAGTCCCTGGCCCTGATATGCTAAATTGCTAGACATCCTGCTGGAGGAGGTGTGATCACCTACTTCCAGAGCAGGCACTGTTTCTGACCTCTCAGAGAGCAGGTTCTAACCTACAGGGGGTCAAAAACACGTGTGTGGGGGCAGGCTGGTCAATACCAGTCAGCTAACACACTAAGAGGCTGATAGATTTTCAGGGGGCACCTCTAGGGGGGGCTTTGGGTGCATGTCATAATAAATCCAATACTAGCATCAGTACAGATTTATTAAGATGAGGTGTTTGATACATTGGTAGTGAACCCAGCAAATGCAGTAGTCCAGAGGTCGGAGACAACAGCTTGGGTCAAGCCTGCCTTCAACAGCCAGTTATCGAGAAAGGGGAAGACTAACATCCCGATCTCCGAAAGTGAGCTGCGGCCACTGCCATCACCTTGGTGAACATCCGAGGGGCGCTGGAAAGGCCAAATTGAAACACAGAGAACTGAATGTGCTTGTGGCTTACTGTGAACTGCAGGTAAAATCTGTGGGCAGGCAGGATGGGAATGTGGAAATAGGCGACCTGCAAGTCCAACGCATTCATCCAGTCTTCTGGGTCCATGGCAGACAAGACCTGAGCCAATGTGAGCATTCTGAATTTCTCCTTCTTGAGGAAGAGGTTGAGGATTTGGAGATATAAAATAGGATGAAGTCCCTTGTCCTTTTTGGGAACCAGAAAGTAGTGGGATAGCTACCACTTCCTACTTCTGGCAACAGAACCCTCCCTATAGCACCTTGGTCTAGAGAGCTACGGCTTCCTAATGAAGAAGGGACAGATGAACCTCCGTCAGCCAGTCGTGAGATGGTGGCATGGAGGGAGTGGTAGTCTCGAAGGGGGAGTGAGTAGCCCCTTCGGACAATCTGCGACTCCCACCTGTCCGATGTTATGGACTGCCTGTGGGGAAAGTGATGGTGAATCCTACCGCCAACTAGGTGCCCATGATGATAAAAAAGCAGATTAGGAAGGCATGGAGGCTGCAGCTGCTGGGGTGGGGGTAAGGGAGTGGACTGATAGGACCCTTGGATACCTGACCCACGAGGCTTGTGAGTACTGCGCCCTTCCCAACACAGAGGTTAGGGAGATTGCATGGCTCTGTGGCTGGGAGAGAATTACCATGGCTGGAAGTCCCTTCTTTAGCTACGAAAGGCAGATTGGGGATGACGGGGGCCGCTGAGAGGCCCAAGGACTTGGCTGTAGCCCGAGAATTCTTAAAGCACTCCAGCACAGAATCTGCCTTGTCTCTGAAGAGACGGGTGCTATCGAAGGGGATGTCCATAAGGGAAGCTTGAACAGCCCCCCAAAAAAGACTTCCTTAACCAGGCCTGGTGCCTCAGGGCCACCGTCGATGAAACCGCTCTGCCCAATGAGTCAGTTGTACTGAGTCCACATCAAATTGTGAACTTTGCTGCATCTCTCCAATCTGCAACAGCATGAGGGAGTAAAACCCGGCTCTCCTACAGGATATGTGTCAGCACTTGAGCAACTGCGTCCCACAGAGTGTTGGGGTAACGGGCCAAAAAGCATGTGGTGTTCACAGACTGCAATGCAAGGCTGGCAGAACAAAACAACTTCTTCCCCAAAGAGTCCAGACTTTTGGATTCCCTATCCAGGTCGGCGGTAGGGAATGGACGTTGTAATGATGAGGCTTAGACTCCCAAGCTCTATGGGGTAGGGTGTTGGGTGAGGAAGTTTGGGTCTCCTGGGCGATTGTCCTCTTCACAAAAGCCCCTATGTTGGGTTTGGAGCACGTCCCCAACAGGACATCAGTAAGTGGGTCACTGCATTGGACTATGGGTTCTGACAAGGAAACTCCTGGTTGCAATACCTCGGTTAAGATGTTAACTCTTGACTGCTATGAAGAGCAACTAAAAGTCAAGGACCTCAGCCACCCTACGCACCACTGTCGCATATGAAGCTCCCTTCTCCATAGCCATGGTAGGGGGAGAAAGCAGATCAGTATCTGGAGAAGTATCCAGTCGACTGGCTTCACCCAGGTCCTCTCACCATTCCATAGTTGGGACTTCTCTGAAGTGCTGGTATTCTGCAGGGTCTGACAACCACTCCCATTCCTCCCCAAGGCCTAACCCAAGGGAATAGGACTCAGGGTAGGATCTAGGAAGCAAGGTTCCTGCTGGTGTTGAATACATCGTTGTGCAACGCCCCTCCAGTTACGTGTTGGGGATCACAATGAAGATGGCGATGTCGGTGGGCGCCAGGAGCGCCGACATCAGCACTGGCACCAAGGAAGGTCGAGTTGGTATGATTGGTGCCGGCTCAGGTCCAAGAATGGATCGCTGGAGGCCCACTGAAGCCGAGGCCAAAGGCGTGGAGCCAGATGGGGCCCCCTACGACCATGCAGGGCCCAAAGGTACATCGGATGGGTCAGGCCACCCAAAAATGAGTCAGATGACCTCATAAAACTTCTTCAGCTGGGCGGAGGTCACTCCAGCACCCGAGAAAGTGGGGAGGCGTGGAGTTGGCACAGGCTCCGAGGAACCAGGCCTTGAATGTTGATGCTCCCTTGTCTTGTCAGCCGACAAACAAGGCGTAGTCTAAGACCGCTGCAACTTCTTGCGCCTCAACTTCCCCGACCGTTTTGACGACTTGGAGCAGAAATTTATAACTTGGGGCTCTGCGACTGGTCACAGGACCTTCCTCTCGACCAGGACCTTGATTTATGCAGAGACGCATGGCGGGCCACCATGAGTTTTAGGGACTGCTCCCTCAAAGTCTTCGGGTACCAGGGATGGCAGACACCACAGGCAGACAAGGTGCACGTCTGTCACAACATCAGCCGATGAGAGGCTCCACAGGGCTTGAATCCTGTCTTCCTACATGACATGATCTATACACCAGAAGGAAATCCTCAAAGATTCTTGACAAAATATCAAAAAAGCCAGTCAAAAATATGACTGAGAGGTAGCTCTTCTCCAGATCACTGCTGGCTGGCACGGCAAGAAAAGAAATGACATCAACGCATCTGAGTGGTGCCTATATCCTATATAGGTACTGCAACATCATCCCAGCACAGGCAATGCCAATGACGCATGTGGATTATCAGATTACCCTGTACTCTTTGCTCCAGGGAAAATGCCAACATTATCCTGCATACAGTATACCTCCAATGAACAGGAGCCTCTGCGAAGGAATCAATGGAATAGTAAACCCCATCAATGTTGGCTGTCACTTAGAGATGGTGGACGACTGCATGGGGGGAGCCCGCCCTCAACAGTCAGTCATCCATGTAGGGAAGACTGGTACCCCCGACCTCTGAATGTTTGCTGCGACCACCACTATCACTTTTGTGAACATCTGAGGAGTGCTGGGGCACAGGCCAAAGGGGAGGGCTGTGAACTGAAAATGCATCTAACCCACCGCAAACAGCCGGTAGCACTTGTGAGCCAGCAGGATGATGGATAAGAAAATAGGCATCCTGCAGGTCAATGCCACAATTCAGTCTCCAGGGCAGACAGAATTTGGGCTAGCATGAGCATCTTAAGTTAACCCTCCTGCAGGAAAGCTGTGAGGGCAAAGTTCTTAACAGGGCCAACGCCTCCATCCTTTTTGGCACAAGAATTAGTAAGAGTAACACTGAGCCTGTTCCCACCGAGTCCGGAATTTTTTCTATGGCACATTTGTCAAAATAGTCTGCACTTCCTGCTGAAAGACGGACAGATGGCCTTCCGTTAGCTGTCCTTAAGGTGGCGGAAGATGTGGCGAGGTGGAAAGTAATGGGAGGGTGTAGCCCTGATGCACAGTTTGGAGAACCCACTTGTCTGAAGTCAATGCCAGCTACACTTGGAGAATATATCAGATCTTGCCTCTGACAGAGTGGATGTGTGCCGGCAAGAACACAATAAAAGTGGTTTTCCAGCTGAAAGAGGGGCAGTGGACTGAGCTGCACGTTGGCACTGCTGTCCTGAGCATTGTATTTGAAAACTGTGGCCTCAGCCACTAAAGAGCTGAAAAGACTGTTGGGCTGACAAAGGAGTCTGACGTTGGCAAAATCAGAACCCCCAACCGTTGTCACAGAGAGTGCAAAATTGCTAGTGGGGTGGTCTTGTGGGAGCAGAACGACCATCAAGGCCGGAACTATTTCTCTAGCACATTTGTCAAAAATAGCCTGCACTTCCTGCTGCAAGGAGGACAGCTGGCCTTCTGTCAGCTGTCCTGAAGGTGGCGGAAGGTGCTGCAAGGTGTAAAGGAATGGGAGGGTGTAGTCATGTTGGACAATTTGGAGGACACCCACTTGTCTGAAGTCATTGCAGGATACCCTTGGAGAACATATCAGATCCTAGCTCTGACAGAATGGATGTGTGCTGGTGAGAACACAATAAGAGTGGTTTTCTGGCTGCAGGAAGGGTGAGGGAGCTGAGCTGCATGTTGGCCCCTGAGCATTGTCTCTGAGCATTGTCTCTGAGAACTATGGCCTCAGCCACTAAAGAGCTGAAAAGCCTGTTGGGCTGAGGAATCTGGGGTTGGCAAAATCAGAATCCCAAACTGTTGTCATTGAGAGGGCGAAATCGCTAGTGTAGTGGTCTCCTGGGAGCAGAAGGACCAAAGGAATCTGTTGTGGCTCTGCTCTCCTTTTCCCTGTTCCAGGGCCAAGACCACTTCTTCACTAGAGAGGCAAGAGATGTCAAACAGCATGTCCATTAAGGATGCCTGGACGTCCCTGAAGAAGTCCGTAGACCTCATCCAGATGGGGCACCAGAGCCACAGTAGTGTCCACTGCCTGATCTAAACAGTTGATTCCATCCAAAGCAGAACGTATGAGAAACTTCGCAGCATCGCAACCTCTTGAATAGCCTGATAAGGGATGCCAGAAGGTTGTCCGAAACAAGCGGTATAACTTGTGACACTATATCCTCAAGGGCAAAAGAGTAGCGGCCTAGCAGACAGCTGACATTCACTAATCTCAGGGCAAGGCTTGCGGAGGAGAGAATCCATTTTCTAAATGTCTATTTTTCAGATTCATGATCAAGTGAAGTGGAAGGAAAAGCATTGGGAATGACCTTGCTTGTGGATCCCTGCACCGCCAAGCTCTCTATTATCGAGTTTATGGTAAGAAAGGCTGAGTCAACTTGTGTGGGATGATGGTGAAGAGTAACCTGCCTATAAACAGTTGGACCTGAACATGGTTTCGACCATGTGCCTAAAAGGCTATGCATAAGGACTTCATTAAATGGTAATAGATGATTAAATCTGAAGAAGCCTGGCCTGGCTGAAGTTAGCACACTGGTCTTCACTTCCACGGGGGGTAGTCTAGCACTTCTGCTGGCCTCCACCTAACAAATACTAAGGAGGCGCTGGGGTAGACACTAGGACTGTATCTGTAGATAACTGGCCAGGGGATGGCACCAAGACCGAAGTTCACATTGGAGTCAGTGCTGGAACCCATATGGATTAAAGGGGCACAGATAAAGGCAGACTTGCTGGCAGATGTCCGGCTGGAGGCCCCTGCAGACCCTTGAGGCCTGAAGGCATACTAGAGAGAGCTAGTAAAATACTGAAAATGTGCAGCACAGTCTCTCTGAAGGCCTCTACTTGCTGCAACACTGCCAACATACCTGGACATTGATGTGCATGGAACCAGACTCGAAACTGGCCCTAATGGAGACCAGGCATGACACAGGGAGACCTGTTGAGGCCATTGCGCCCACTCTGGAGTCCAAGAGAGGTGGGAAGGAGCCAAATCCTGCTTCAATTTCTTGTACGTTTTCTTGGATTTACCTGAAGATATCGACTGTGACAATGATCTGCTGCAGGAATGACCTCAAGAGTGGAACAGGACCTTCCCTTCTACTTTGACTGGTTATGAAATAGAGTCTTGTGTGTTTGGCAACGTAAAGTTTAGGCGCACGGTCCTGTATGACATCTGGGTTCATTTGGGCGCAGTCGCCACAGACCCTATGGTCGTGCTCCGACCCAAGCCCCAGAAGCACACTTTGTGAGGGTCAGTCACAGACATCCCTTTATGACAATCCCTACACTGTTTAAACCCTAAAGTCTTAGGGGATCACATTTTCCCTTGCACATTCGAAAATTGTGCACATTTCTGATCTAAAGAGCAAGGAGAAGCTTCGGATCCCCATTGGTAAGCCTTGAAAGAAAGGAACTGACATTAGTGCACATAGGTGGCACTCACATGTGGCTCCACTCTGCACTTCCAGAGCAAAAAGACATCAGCATGGAGCACTACCAGTGTGCAGATACACTGCTTTAAAGTTTCCGGATCCAGTTGGACGCCAGAGGAACAGTAATAAGGTCAGGAATGTACGGTTAGAAGTATCCATCAAAGTAAAAAAAAAATGTTTTAATAAGTGATAGTCACCTTCCTGATACAACTGGAAAAATCCAACAACTTGAATTCTTTGTGGAAACTTTAAAAACATTCTAAGAAAATTTAGGACGACCATAGAGAAGACTAAGGCCCTCATTACGATCGTACCGCCAACAGGCTGGTGGTACAATTCGCCATATTTTGACCGCGGCGGGGACCGGCGGTTTTCCGCCATCGTTGTCCCGGCGGTTATAATCTGCCAGGGCAGCGCTGCTTGCCTGGGGATTATGACTTCCCTTCCCGAGACCGCCATGGAAAGGCTGGCGGGAAGGGGAGTTGCGGGCCCCTGCACTTGGCATGGGCAGTGCAGGGGCCCCCAGGTACAGCCCCACCATGTGCAGACAGTGAAAAGCACGACGGGTGCAGCTGTACCCATCACACGGCCGCAACACCTACCGGCTCCATTAGGAACTCTGTTTCCACCCGCCAGCCCAGCGGGGATGTTGAAATGCGGCTGGTGGGTTTGCGGCCGCATGGCGGTTCAACCTTGGCGGGCGGCCTCTGCCACCCGCCAGGGTTGTAATGAGGGCCTAAGTTCTCATGTGGCTGCACTAGTCTTGGGGCGGATAAAGGAGATTTCTTTCACATGATATGGCTATGTCCCCAGATTCCAAAAAATCAGTGTAAGGTTATTCACATTCTATCCACTGTTTTGGGACGACTCACACTATTTTCACCCAAAATTATACTTATCAGTGTGAGCAAGGAAACTGGAAGCACAAGGGGTGGTGGGTCTTGGTGAGTATTGTTACAATCCTGGCCTAAAGAGACATAACTAGACATCAGAAATCAATGACTGCCTCTGCACATGCGGCCTGTTTGACTGCTAGGGACAGGTGCTCGAAAAAGGAGGAGACAATTTATCAATCCAAAGGATGCCCAAACAAACACAAAAAATATGGTGACCGTGGCACTGAAAATGAAAAAGAGCTGAGGTTCTCTAGCGCACATTGGTTAAGCTATCATCTTGGAAAAAATGGCAATCTATTACAATGTGTCAATACCTGTATTAAATACAACTATTCGTTTTGGTTATTGTTGTTGAGAAAAATAATTTTAGAAAAAAGAACTTCTCGTGGGGAGGTCAGAAAGAGAAAAAAAATATGTGTTGAAAGCACTGGTAGCACGGAGCTGGTGCCAGTTAAGTGGAAGGGAAGAGAGTGTATAGACAGTGAAATCTGTTTTGTGCCTGGGAGGTCTGAATGGAAAATATTTAATTGGTGGTAATGAAAAGACAGCACTTAAGCACACAGAACGTCGCTTCATATCACATCTATGTTTTGGTTCAACCATACCTTCAGCAAAACCTCAAATGAGGTTCTTTGCGCTAATCTCAAAGGCAAAATATGTGTTACGAGAGGTATTTTACCCGCTAACGCGGTTCTAACAGGATACAACTTTAAACCTAAGGTCACAACCTCCAGAGAGGAAATAACTCCCTGAATTCTGGTAGACAACGGGTCAGGCAGAAGTGACTGCAAAAATGCTGTTAAAAGAGCAGCAAACAATTTTTCTTTGAAGGGTGTGGCCACAGCCAATTTTCCAATGGACCAGGAATCCAGTGTTGAGAAAACAGCCCGGAGTGTACATACTGGGTAGTGAGCAGGTACACATTAAAGTTTAGATGGTGTGCAGCGAACACAGAATGATTACATTAGGAGCAGGCAACTTCTAATGCCGACTTTGGCACACATTATGAATGCTAAAAACCATGACACGCTTGAATCAATAATGCATCAGACACGAACTGCAGGAAGCGACATACCTTCTGTGAGCCCGAGTTATGACTTTACAAAACAGCCTCGCCTGCCCAAAAATTAATAAAGGCCTGCAGAGAAGACCAAATTCAAGTTATGCTTTGTGTTCTCAGCAGTCCTTACCTTTTTGTTGTTCTCTTTAATATCTTGAGGATTCAAGGACTTGTAGTCACTAGGGAAGAAAAGAGCACAGTCGGTATCCATAGCGTTTGAAAAGCTGCAGTTTTAAAACAAGTTGAATTAAAACATTTGACATACAACAATAGCATTCAATCACTAGCGGTTTCACGGCAATTCAATCAAGGAAACTAATAGCGTGGAAAATTAAAGAGAAACAATAAAAGAAGGGGGAAAGGAGAACAGCTATTACGCGTTTTAACGCCTGAAGCCTTCTATCTAACAACAAAGTTCAGGAGAGGGCCGGGGGCTCGCCGTGACGACCAAATTTACCAGGCGGTAATCCCTTGTTGTCAGAGCACAAAGAGCTGCGGGCTCATTTGTCTCATCTCATTTCAACAATAACAGAATTTTCATAATCATCTTGTAAGTCAGTTCTTTGTACGAGATTAGGAAGGGAAATAAATCATTTTTAAAAAGAGCAATGGGCTTACATGGGGGATAAAACCAAGGATGTAATTTGCACATTCATTTCTTCCCAAAAAAATGAAAACGCATATTTCCGAAGTGAACAGTACTCCAAGCATTCTTTAGAATTGTCCCCCCCCCCCCCAAGAAAGTCAGGTTGGGTGGGGACCGAACTTACATTAAATCTGGTCTGAAACGGTGTAATATTGCACAGAAGGCCAGGCCATTCCGCCACGATGTGGTAAAATTGGTTATCTTTACTCCTCTGTAGGGCTTCGTAACTTCTTTACACCAGACCAGCAGTGATTGACTAGCATTTGGCTTTCTCCCCAAAATAGGACTCGGTATCGGGCTTGGCTGCAGAGAAACAACAAAACAAGACATAAAAGAAATTACTGGCAGGTGATAATTGACATTAATTGACCTCAATAGTCGATCTGCATCCTTTGATGTCTGGTAATGTCATTCGAAGCTGTCATTGTACAATGGCGCAACCTGCAAGAGACACATCTCTGGAGTTATTATCTTCAGTTCTTGCCCTTGGCGCTCGCCCTGAAGAGAGTGGATGCGCAGAATTACTAGAAGGGCCTCTAAGAACAGGCTGAGAGCGGCCCGGGTTGAAGTGCTTTCGCAGTACAGTCTGGGCATGCTACACACCCTCAGAAATATGCTTCGAATGAGGTAATGGACAGGCACTCTTTTCACTTTTACAGAGCAAAGGTATTCCGGCTCGATCAAAAGGCAGGCCCGGGAAGGTCAAAGCTGCTCTCGGGTTTCCAGCACATCAAAGTCATTTCACAGGGCATTCTATTACAAACACCCGGTAGTACAACCAAGCGCGCAATATACGCAAGGCGCTTTATTCACTTCTAAGCAACTCTTACTGTATTCATCAGAACTGCTACTTTTTTTTTTAGAAAGATTGGGGCCCATTTTCAATTTTGGTTTAACTTTTAATAACACAAACCAAGACCAAGAGAATATCCGGGCACTTTCCAAAGGTCATATACAAGCGTGCAATGTATACCCCCTCTGGAGACAGCAGAGTTAATTTCTGAATGCGGCAGAGAGTTTTCGAAGGGGGTGACTGGACTGACAACTTTGGATCATTGCAGGATGCGTAGGGGTTGTAATATAATCAAGCCAGGGTGGGAACATCTACAAGTTGTCCTGTTGTAACTTAAAGACTTGTCTTCAGTCTGAGCCTGAAACGTACAGCATGTAAGTCAGAACCTGTGTGCAGGTCAAGGTGTGAGGAGATGTACATGTGGACAGACGTTTCTCTGGTAACTGATGCTTCACAATTCTTCTGGTAAGTACAGTTGTCTGCCCGGTGGGGGGCTACCGGTGCACCATATGCATGCATTTTACAGAAAGTAAAGGACTTGCAGGGAAGTTAGAATTGGGGGATTGATCAGAAGTGATGTGAATGTAGTATATGGTGCCAGTGATGAGGAACAATGCAGTGATTAGACTGACTTCTAGCTAGCAGAGAGATAATGTCACAGGACGAATAGCAAAGCATTTACTGCACCTTGTTTAGAGAATACAAAGGCAAACTGTTCTCAAATTAGTTGTTGGGACGACCATGATCCGACTTTGCTTTCAGCTGCTTGAAAAATTGATGGCATTCATTACTGTATAAATGAATAGCATTTTCGGAGATAAGTTTCAGTTTATCAGGACAATATTGGCTAATTTTTCCTTTGGAGACTGTTTTGCGGGTGGTAAGTGGCCATCAAGGCCACAAAGTGGTTAGACACAACTTTCAAAGGAGGATATCATGCGGAAAGCATCAAATATACAGAATGCTTTATCAATTAGTCAGGATTTATTCTCAAGGCAAAGTTGGTGATCTGTAGTCCATATAACAGTGTTCACACATCACCAATACCTTGGACATACACCAAGAAGAGAGGACTGTATTTAACTGTCTCCAAAATTATTTTTTTCCCCAAGTCGATAGGAACGACAAGAAATGTCAACATTTCTACCCATATCATGTGAATGAGAAGTATGCAAAACAGAGTTCTTCTAGTCAATATTGTCAAGTAACAAAGAAACATACAACAAGCTTGAAGGCACGAGTCACGCCCACCCAAGTATACAGAGTACACAGTCACCTAAGGGCCGAGCAGTGGCTCTAGTGCTGGACCACGGAGAGCACTGACACCTATGAGGCGGTTTTCAGTATACCATTGCCGCTGCAGCACAAGAGAACTTTACTGTGAAACACACGCTTTGGGAAAGATCTGTGAGTAGCAACAGCAGGGTAAAGAATTATAATCAAAACATTTTCTTTTGGAACTGGGCATTGAGTCATGCCTAACGCAAGACACACAATTTAAGTCAAATACATACAAGTAAGTGCTTCAACACAACTTGATCCCAGCTCAACAATGAGAGAATTAAGTCCTTAGGCTGCACATGGCCACCTCACTTTTTTAATGTTTATATTCTAATTCCTGGCTAAGATACTGTATGACATCTTTCAAACAGAGAAGTACAGAAAGCAGATAAAACTATTTGAATGACTATTTAAATCATTCAAAGCTAGACCATTTTGACGCACAGTGGTAACTTTGAAAGTTACATACTTGAGGAAACAGACTATGTAAAGCAGCTTACTAGGCATGGAGACACAATGGATTAACTTAAAGGTCTGAAGCCCAGACAGTGTCAAGGGACCTTAAGAAATCTAATTTAAAGCTCAACCCCGGTGACACACGCTGTGACTGAAACCACTAGAAGCAAAGAGCCTCAAGCGCTTAGGCTTTCACAATTATGAATAAAATTTCACATTTGACTCGATCAACAGTGACACTCATACAGAACAAATATTGCAAGATCACAGCAAAAAGTGGCAGGCTAATCAGAAACTGTAGCAAACTTAAAATAATAATAATAAAACACAGAAATCGTGGTTCCAGTCCTGAAAAGCCACTCCATTCTCTTTTTTACTAAGTCATTCTCACCCAAGTCTTTCTCCTCCTCAATGAGAGCCATGTTTAGTAGAGAAAAACACGCATGCTGGCATTCCCCAGCAAAGTATAAAGGAATGACCAGGGGCGTAACGCAGGCCCCTGCACTGGGGCCAGATCCCTCAGTCCAAGGCCAGTGAATATCGTGAGACATGGCAGGTTCCGGGGTCCCTCACTGCATTCTGCAAGGCAGCCCGCCATTTTGCTTTAAGCCACTGGTAACGCCTGCTTTAGTGCAGACGAATATAACTTCTGATCTATAGTTCATAGCCCTTGATCAACAGGCTCTACAGCACTGGTAGTACTCCAAGGATTTCTAGGAACTTCTGAAGGTATCAAAAATGTATCTTATAAATACTGCTAATCAGTCCAACAACTGCATTTACACAGTGCACGCTGCTTCAGAGGAAGCGGAACTGTGAACGTAAAGAGAGGATGGTCTTAGGCCTCATCAAAAAGCAAAGTTTTTAGTCTCTTTTTAAAGGTAGGCTCAGAAGGAGCCATGCATACACTGATGGGAAGTGAATTCCAGTGTTTGGCCATAGAAAAATGCAAAAGTGCTAGCACTTTTTCTAGCTTTAAACGTTTTAGGAACTTGCAGATGCCTGAGATTATTCTACCTTAAGTGTCTAAATGGCTGGTGAGGCCGGAGTCTTTTCCTTGACCAGTTAAGGCTCTAAATGCAAAGTAAGCACCTTGAAGTTGATACTATTGGCTACTGACAGCCAGTACAGGCATTTTAAATGAGTCAAGACTGATTGACGACGTGGGATTCTCAGAATCAATCTTGCTGCAGCATTCTGAAGTCTCTGAGCCAAAAAAGTGGGAAGGCTCAGATAAAAACTATTGCAGAGTCCAATCTGGACGTTACCACAGTGTGCGTAGTAGTTTTACTAGTATTCTACTGAACCAAATGTACAATATTTTTAAGTGATTTAAGCTTTGCAAAACAAACAGCACAAACACATGGAAAACAAAAAAGAGAGATTGGAATCGAATATTATTCCCAAATGTCTGCCTGTGGAAGCAGGGGCTGATGGGGGGTGGGGGATTAAGTTCCTCCTGCCACCATTTGTTTGGACCAGGCTGACACTTCGTTCCAAAAAAGAGAATTTCAATTTGAGAAAGATGGCATTCATCCACCCTGCAACGCCACACAAACATTGTCTGAAGGCTAAAAGTGCATCATCGTTATGCTCCTGAAAAGACAACAGAAGCTGAGTGTAGAATGCATAACAGATTACCTTATGCCCCGAGATTCAGTCAACTCGGCCAGTGGTTTCAAATATGAATTCAACCCTAGGGTAGGTCGCTCCCCCGCCGCTGCAGCTCCACCTGCCCAGGCCCCTGCCACCTGTGTGTAGGTCTCGACTCCACTTCTGCGCTTGCCTCTAAGTTGCCAGTTTTTCTCTTGGTGCCTTTCCTGCTCTCTTTTGCCTTATCGCTCTTGTTGCCTTTCCTCGCTTTTGAATTCCGCTCTTGTTGCCTTTCCTCGCTTTTGCCTTTCGCTCTTGTTGCCCTTCCTCGCTTTTGCCTTTCGCTCTTGTTGCCTTTCCTCGCTTTTGCCTTTCGCTCTTGTTGCCTTTTCTCTCCTTCGCCCTTCTCTTTTGCCTTTATCGCTGTCTGCCTCATCACTCCTGCTGATCTCTTCTCTTCTTTGTCTTTAGCTCTTTTGCCTTATCGCTCTTGGTGCCTTTTCTCTGTTTTTGCCTGTTTTTCTCCGGTTGCCTTTTCCCTCCCGTTTCCACTCTCCCGCCTTCCCGCCGCTGCCCCCGTGCGGCCCACCCCCGCTCCCATTCGTTGTCCCCCCTCCCGCCTCCCAGCTGACCCCTCCCCCCCCTTCCCTCTTATGGCGGCCGCTGCGCGGCAGAGACAGCGACCCTTGACCCTAGGGTGGGTCACTCCCCCGCCGCTGCAGCTCCACCTGCCCAGGCCCCTGCCACCTGTGTGTAGGTCTCGACTCCACTTCTGCGCTTGCCTCTAAGTTGCCAGTTTTTCTCTTGGTGCCTTTCCGGCTCTCTTTTGCCTTCTCTTTTGCCTTATCGCTCTTGTTGCCTTTCCTTGCTTTTGCCTTCCGCTCTTGTTGCCTTTCCTTGCTTTTTGTCTTTCGCTCTTGTTGCCTTTCCTCGCTTTTGCCTTTCGCTCTTGTTGCCCTTCCTTGCTTTTGCCTTTCGCTCTTGTTGCCTTTCCTCACTTTTGCCTTTTGCTCTTGTTGCCTTTTCTCTCCTTCGCCCTTCTCTTTTGCCTTAATCGCTGTCTGCCTCATCACTCCTGCTGATCTCTTCTCTACTTTGTCTTTAGCTCTTTTGCCTTATCGCTCTTGGTGCCTTTTCTCTCTTTTTGCCTATTTTTCTTCGGTTGCCTTTTCCCTCCCGTTTCCGCTCTCCCGCCTTCCCGCCCCCCCTGCTCCCATTCGCTGTCCCCCCTCCCACCTCCCAGCTGACCCCTCCTCCCCCCTTCCCTCTTATGGCGGCCGCTGTGCGGTCGCGCGCAGCGGGCGTGCCGCTGGCGCGCCAAAGGCAAGCCCGTCTGCGCTGGTCCGCGCCTGGACCGCGCCCAGCGCCAGAACCCCTGGCCCCCAGTGCTCCCAAAACCCCCAGCTCAGCTATGACGCCGCTTCCCTCCACGCACTCAACCCTGGACGCACTACCACCTGCTTCCAAGCCAGCCCCAAATGCACCCAGGGACCCTTCACCTGTCAAACCTGCAAGTATACCTTCCACTGCGCCTATAATCCGTCCACCGGGCCACGCTCCAACAACCACCTCAAGTGCATCCTCCTCAACGCACGGTCCGTCCACAGACACGCCATTGAACTATGGGACCTCGTGGTCTCTACGGCACCCGACGTCGCCTCCATCACAGAAACCTGGATGAACGCCTCATCGGCTCCCGACATCGCCCTAGCCATACCAAACGGCTACAAGATCGCCAGGAAAGACCGCACCAACCAAACCGGAATCGTCATAATCTACAAAAGCTCCATCAACGTCACCACCTCCACCGAAGACACCCTCCTCGCCGCCGAACACATGCACTTCCAGATCCACACCGACCTCTGGACCACCCTCAGAGGCACTCTGGTCTACAGGCCCCCTGGCCCACACGCCCCATTCAGCGAATCCATCACAGACTTCATCACCCTGCACGCCCTAGCCTCGCCTGACTACATCCTCCTCGGGGACCTGAACTTCCACCTGGAGAAGAACAACGACACCAACACCGCCACCTTGCTCGACAACCTCGCCAACCTCGGACTCAAGCAACTGGTGAACACCCCCACCCACACCGCCGGCCACACGCTCGACCCCATCTTCTCCGCCAGCAACCACGTAGCCTTCAACTACTCCTCCGAGATACACTGGACCGACCACAGATGTGTACACTTCACCTTCAGACGCAAGACCCACCACCTTCGCACACAACTAATCACCCGCAGACCCTGGAACAAAATCTCCACAGAACAGCTACTTTCCACTCTCAACCATAACCAACCTGCCATCACCCCGACGCCAACAACGCAGCCCTCTGCCTCACACAGTGGATCACCAACTGCGCCGACAACCTTGCCCCCCTCAGAAACCTCCCAAGACAGACCGACATCAGGAAACCTCCTTGGTTCACAGACGCCATCAAAGAATCCAAGAAAACCTGCCGCACCCTCGAAAAAACCTGGCGCAAAGAACACACCGCAGAGAACATGTCAGCCCTCAAGACCGCCACCCGCAAACACCACCAGATGATCCGCTCCACCAAAAGGGCATCTTTCAAAGAGAGACTGGACAAGAACACCCACAACAGCAAAGAACTCTTCAACATCATCAAAGAGCTCTCCAATCCCAACGCCAGCTCCAGCTCACACACCATCACGCCCTCACAAGACCTCTGCAACTCCCTCGCCACTTTCTTCCATCGAAAGATCACCAACCTAAACGACAGCTTCGGACCCCAGATCCCGCCGACCGCCACTGAACTCACAGCCCCAACCATCACCCTCAACGCCTGGACCCCCATCAGCCCTGATGAGACAAGAACCACCATGAACACCATCCACTCTGGCGCCCCATCGGACCCATGCCCCCATCACATCTTCAACAAAGCCGACGCCATCATCACCCCCTATCTCCAGAGCATCATCAACAGCTCGTTTGCCACGGCCACCTTCCCCGAGAGTTGGAAACACGCAGAAGTCAACGCACTCCTGAAGAAACCTACGGCGGACCCCAACGACCTGAAGAACTTCCGCCCCACCTCGCTACTCCCCATCCCGGCCAAGGTCATCGAGAAGGCCGTCAACAAGCAACTGACCAACTTCCTCGAAGACAACAACTTGCTCGACCCCTCCCAGTCTGGCTTTAGGGCCAACCACAGCACGGAAACCGCCCTCATCGCAGTCACCGACGACATCAGAACCCTGATGGACAACGGAGAAACAGCCGCCCTCATCCTCCTTGACCTCTCGGCTGCCTTCGACACCGCCTGCCACCGCACCCTAATAACCCACCTCTGCTCCACTGGTATCCAAGGACAGGCCCTGAACTGGATCATCTCGTTCCTCTCGGACCGAACACAGAGAGTCTACCTCCCACCCTTCCACTCAGAACCCACCGAGATCATCTGCGGCGTCCCACAAGGCTCCTCACTCAGCCCCACTCTCTTCAATATCTACATGAGCCCCCTCGCCAACATCGCTCGCAAACACAACATCAACATCATCTCCTACGCCGACGACACCCAGCTGATACTCTCCCTCACCAAAGACCCAGCCACCGCCAAAGCCAACCTGCAGGATGGAATGAAAGACGTCGCACAATGGATGAAGCTCAGCCGCCTGAAACTGAACTCCGACAAGACGGAGGTCCTCATCCTCGGAAACTCCCCGTCCGCTTGGGACGACTCTTGGTGGCCCACAGCCCTGGGCACAACACCAACCCCCTCAGACCACGCACGCAACCTCGGATTCATCCTGGACCCCCTTCTCACCATGACCAAGCAAGTCAATGCCGTCTCGTCCTCTTGCTTCCACACCCTTCGAATGCTCCGGAAGATCTTCCGCTGGATCCCCGCCGATACCAGAAAGACTGTTACCCACGCCCTCGTCACAAGCCGCCTGGACTACGGGAACACCTTATACGCAGGAACCACCGCAAAACTTCAGAAACGTCTTCAGCGCATACAAAACCCCTCTGCACGCCTCATCCTCGAGGAAACCCCGCCACAGCCACATATCCGCCCACCTGAAACACCTGCACTGGCTCCCCGTCAACAAAAGGCTCACCTTCAGGCTCCTCACCCACGCACACAAAGCCCTCCACAATAAGGGCCCCGAATACCTCAACAGTCGCCTCGCCTTCTACACTCCCACCCGTCAACTTCCCTCAACCAGCCTCGCTCTCGCCACCGTCCCTCGCATCAGCAGAACTACCGCCGGAGGTAAATCCTTCTCCTACCTGGCAGCCAAGACATGGAACTCCCTTCCTGTCCACCTCAGGACTACCCAGGACCACCTCGCCTTCAGGAAGTGCCTCAAGACCTAGCTCTTCGAGCAGCAGTAACAGCCCCCCCCAAGCAACCTGAGACCCTCATGGGTGAGTAGCGCGCTCTATAAATGCCTTGATTGATTGATTGAACAGTGGGGAGCTCAGGGCTGAGCCCGGCGGAACTCCATACTCAAGTGGTTTTGGGGTAGATGTGAATGGTGGAAGGTACACCATCTGAGACTTGCCCTCGGGAAATAATTTTAGCCACGCAAGTATTTTGCCTTCAATACCAGCCAGTCTGATTCTGTCCAAGAGAGTTGAGTGCGAAAGAGTATTAAAATCGGCTGGTAAGTTGAGCAGGACAACGGTAACAGAGCAGCTCTGGTCTGGATTTTCTTTGATAAGTTCAGTTACTTCCAACGGAGCGGGTTCAGTACTGAATGCTAACAGAAAAGTGTGTTGTAACCAGCACTCACTCCTTTCTACTTACGTCACATGCTTTTTGGTTTGCATAGGACTATGTTTCGGTGTGATAATTTCTGCAGTTTAGCATTCAGTGTAAGTACACCTCATGGTGCAGCCGCAAATCGTGCAAACCTCTGGTGCAGTGTACTCCACCATACTCTAGTACAGCTAGTGCAAGGACCAGATACCGCTCTCCAGATATTGTGTGCCTTCCAGCAATAGTCCAGCACTGTCAAATGTCACACGTTTCAGGCCTAGACCTGCAGCTCCACCTGCATCAATTGGATTGAACTCAACAGTGACTCAGATGCCTTGAACAGTGACTCGTAGGCTAATGGATGACAAATGCCCACTGACCTTTTGCCAAAAGGCGAGTGCCTTTGGGAAGGTTTACTACTTATAGCTGATGGATGTTCCTCCACACAAACCTTAAGCATTAGGGCGCAAGCACGAACACACAGTGCTGCAGCCAGCAGTGAAAGCTTTTGCACTGTTCAAGCAACAATGTTGTGTTATGTTATATTGATTTGTATAATGCACTAATCACCCAAGAGGGTATCAAGAATGCACACTGTATGAGTAACAGCTCGAAGTGGAAGTCATTTCCAACCCTTTCAGAGGGCTTGCTACTCACAACCAAGGTCAGCTTCTCTACCTAGAGCCAACTGCTAATCAACCAATTTTCCTTCACACAATGCCAGAGACAGCTACATGAAGATTACCCAGAACAATCTTCACACTGCAGAGTGGTGGAATGGACAGCACTGGAATAGACCTTATGGGCTTAGTCAACCGATTTTGAAAGATTTTGAGGCTTATGGGCAAGGGGACATTTCTTCTCCATGCCATCTTTCTAGGCTCTGTCTGCGGTGTTGATACTGTTTGGACTCTACTGTGTACATGTGAATCCTGAACCACTAAAGAACTCGGGCTCACCTATTCTCATAGAAAAGTGCCAAATTTCTATTCAGAGGTAACAGGAAGGTCAATGTGGTTGTGTATGTATAGCCTCTAAGGAGTAAAGGGTTTTTGGAGATGGTGGCAGCTCTAATTTTGCCACACAGTAACATTTGTGTTGAAAGCACTGAATGAGGGTCTAAGACTTTGGTCACATGATGTTCTGGTACCCCTGAGAAGTTGTGCTCTTAAAAACCTGTGCAGCCATAGGGAAAGGCGCCTAGAAGTCCTGATTAACTCATCCCATCCAGTGTATCAAATCTGCAATATGAAACAATTGAAATGTAAATAGGCTTGGGGATAAGGAGTGCTGAAGCCAAGTGAGGCAGTCTCCACAACTAGAGTCACTATGCCAAGCTATTGAAAACTGAAGATTGATGAGGAGTGGCACAATCTAAATACAGTCGAAGGGAAATTGAAACAACATCAATTGAGAAAAAGACTGCCATGTGTAACATGACTGAGCACCTAATTCCAGTTCAGAGTGCCAACTATTTTTGTGAAATAGATGAGGTGAGAATTCAACAATGGTTTGATCATAACTTTACAAGATTGGGAAAAAATGATGGTCTAGGCACAGGAAAAGCAACTCCAGTTTGCAACACAGATTAACAGTTCAGTTTCTGTGCCTGAGCTACAACGGAGCGGCAGTAGTGAGTTACCCTTGGAATAATGATCATTCTCTGTAAGGATTAGTCATTCTTTTCACACAAACGTTTGTAGTCACTTTATTTGTTTATATTATAGGTTTAGGTGAAACAAAGATATATCCACAGCAAATGGTGGACTTTCAGTCATCCAGTCCTAGATACCGTGTGCTGGCTGATAGAAATCCTCAAGTACACTCTAACCAATGAAATCCCCAGGACACCAGACATACAAATGACTTACTGTGCTGTAAGAAGGGAAGAACAAGGAACATATCTCTGGAGAAGCAGCCTCTAAAGGCAAAGGTACTGCTATCCCTTGATCAGGACCAATGCAGTATTTACGCATGAGAGGCAAAACTCACTCAGGAATTTAAACTAGAAGCACGTCTAGTAAGGCTGTTCAATTATACTACGTTTTATAACACCAGCATGCTCTCATGTGGCTACACTCTCAACATAATCAAGAACACTGTTTTCCGGCTGTACACGACCCAGTACAAAAATCTCTCAATTCATCACCAGCTTTTTGTCAAACAGTCATGCAACTGCACAAAAAGGACAAAGAGTCTACGACAACATTTTAGGTAGCAGAAGGCACCCCAGCTCCGTACATCCAGGATATCATCTCTATTCCGGATGACTGCAAGACAAAAAAGTCGGTTTCCGAGGAACCAGGCAACAGAGAATGCGGCCCAATGGAAATGACTCTGACTGAGCATGGAATTAAAAAGATTGCTTTCTACCCTATGTCACTAAAGGGCTACATGACATCTTAAATGGAGGGAACATCTTGAAACTATTGAGTTCAAGACCCTCCGCTGGCTACCCTACCCACCAGGGAAATAATTCCAGTGGAATTTATGTTACCGGCCAAGGGCATCTCAAGAGAAGCCACCCATGTGGAATGGCTCGCACCAGCCATTACTTCCATGGTGCTAAAAGAAAAGCATCATTTTGATGTATAGGGGATTTCCATCTCACCCTACATTCAACCCAGCTACCCTTTTCCATTAGAAAATCATATGTCAAATACCTCACCAAGACCTCAATTCCAGGCTTTTTCAATCCTCAAAGGAGCACTTAGCAAATCACCAAAAATTGAAACTACTAGTTATCCCTCCACCTTCGCCGCCTTGACTCCTGAGAAACCATGGCCATGGGTACACATCTATCCCTGGGGGATTACTGGGGTTGGTTGCCATGGGCCCTGCAAAAATCTCTAGACGTATGAACTGTACTCCTAACCCCCCATGCAAAAAGAATGTAAGCTCCATAAAAATCTGCTCATGGAATATTACAGGGGTCAAACTAAAACTAGGGGACTGGCAACCCTCACTGGAATGGAAGAACTGGGATATTGTGGCCCTTCTGGAAACCTGGGCAAACACAACTCTGCCAGTCATATGTTATATGCTTTATATAATCCCAGCACTGGATGGGATGAGTAAATCAGGATTTCTAGGCACCTTTCCATCTGGCTGCACTGGTAGTTAAGAGCACAACTTCTCAGGGGTACCACAACAAGCAAGGCGGGATGACGCCCCTGGACCAAATGGAATTCCCTCCACAATATTCATAGAAACCCCACCACGTTTCTTAGCCTGGAAAGTTTTCCTTGCTATTCAATCATGCATTTGCAACAGGGTCAATGCCGAATGGATGGTGCAGGTAAAAAAATAAATCCGATTTTTACAGGTGGTGACAGATCCAAGCCACAAAGCTACTGCCTAATAGCTCTCTTGGATAATGAAGTCAAGTACTTTGCTACAGCATTTTTGGCTCAGCTAACTGTGTGGTCAAGAACAAGCAATATTGTACTCCTCAATCAAACAGGGTTCACAAAGGGTACCAGCACTTTAACAAGCATCTGGGCTCTCGCTCTCATTATGAAAAAAACAAGATTTCAGTTCATCTATGCTTCATTGATTTCAAATTGGCCTTTGATTGCTTGGACCGAGGTAAATTATGGGCAAAGCTTGCACGATGGGGCATGTGATGCCAATCACAAGGTGTAGGAAAATGGGAAAGAGGGTCCCTGAAAAGTGGACACACAAACACATGGGAGACCTGACAGATGACAATGGTACCTTCCTACCACAAAGACAGTTACAAATAAGAACAGGTAATACACTCACTGTAGCGTTCTGCTCCTGTTAAAGCCATCTAAGTGGCCCACGCTCTCTGCCACTGTTAACTGTCATGGCAGCAAAACTTCTTCTGTCAATCACCTATGGGAGTGAGGTGCTTCTAGGCCAAGACCCAGCCTACCTGGATGGATTACTCAGCAAGGCCTACAAAAGAGTTTTTAAGATCCCAAAATGCATGTCCCGGCACAGATTCATCTTGCATTTGGCCTCATATGGCACTCGATTGAAAGGCAGAGAGCTTTTAACAAGTGCTCCTGTAGGCTGAGGTGCTCTTGTGATAACTCAATCAACAAAACACTTTGGTCTGTGATAACCAACCCTCTAGCATTATCTTTCAAGGCTTGTCTTGACAGCGCCTTGGTAGCACTACAAGCAAACATTTTATCGAACCAGTCACTGCCATACCAGACCTTCAAAAAGGCTCTAGATACATGTGCAAAGAGAAAATCTCTGATTGAGGATAAATCAGCCTTGACAAAGAAATCCCATACATGGATGCTAGTCGACGGCTATAAGCAGCTTAAACCGGCCCTACACTTCAGCCACACAAACTCAGCATTCATGAAGGAGAAATTTCTTAGCCTCCGCCTCAGTACGTTTCCCTCGCTGGCACTGGAACTGTCATGGCAAGCAAAAGTAGGCACTGCTTGTCACCTATGTGGGTCACTGAAAGAGGATCTACTACACCTAGTCTGTATTTCTCCAGTCTTAATGGACCTAACAAGAACAGCATGTATTTCACGAGGGATAAGAACCTGCAGACGGACTATAGTTGCATGTCTACATTCTGACGATCCCATCTTGAACTGTATATTCATCAGCTTTCCTGCTGGGCTTCAATCAGTAGTGGCAGCAAGGTCTGGAGCTGAGTGCCTTGTATCAAAAGTTATTTCAAAACACCTAGGCAGCCTCGCTCCTGACACTTTTACAGTTTATAATTTTAGAGTCATTCGTATTTACACTAAGTGATCCGAATTTATAAGCAGCTTTAAATCATCAAGTTCACAGACAAACCCAGAGACTGCTTTGAGTATAGTGAAACCTCTTATTATCCTATTTTTTTTGTAAACAGGTTTTATTGGTTTTCCGTTGAACAAACATCTGTGCATGTCAAGACTGCAAAGCATACAACCGTATATTGGTTATGAATTATTATGACATTCACAGACTACTGCCCAGAGTCCCCCTTCACGCAAACATTCCCCAGTCAGAAAAGGAAAAAGGTTGCTGTACCACTTGAGGAGGTATGTCTGCACCTGATGACGGCCGAAAGCCAGCAACACATGTCCAGAGATACGGCACTTGCTGCACCTACTTAAGGTGAAAGACTTTTTGAAAAAATTCTCAATTTTTAAATAAAATGACTGCATTTACTATGATGCATTGGGGCTATTTTATGCTGGAGTGTGAGGCAGTGTGCTCCCTTTTTTGTGTTTAATTGACGGCTCCCATGAGCCTACGAGCTGACGAGCTCTGGTGAGGCACCTGTGCGCCTACTGAGTGGTACAAAAACCTGTGAAGACGTTCGGCGGCATTTCAAGCAACCCCTTCAGATATATTTTCTCTCTGCTGATGACGGCCGAAAGCCAGAAACAAGTGTCCAGAGATACAGCACTTGCTGCACCTACTTAAAGTGAAAGACTTTTAGAAAAATGTCTCCATTTTTAAATCAAATGACTGCATTTACCATGATGCATTGGGGCTATTTTATGCTGGAGTGTGAGGCAGTGTGCTCCCGTTTTTTGTATGTCTGCACCTGCGTGTTCTTATTCATATTTCAGCAACACATAAAGTCTGTGGAAGTATCCCGCGAGGATGGGGCAGGGTTTTTCAGTGCATCTAGTAATGTTCCCCAAGCTCGGGCGGTGTCTAATATGCCAATCCCGCGCCGAGCCTCCCGCAAGAGAAGTGCTCCCTTACAAGTAGCCCATCTGCTTAACTTTGCATGCCAGGTCGACATTCTGCCCCACTTCCCCCGGTCTTTCCAATGTCAGGTAATCTCTTGTTTGGCTAATATAAGCCCAAAATCTTGAAATTTGCTGGTCATCTTTGTCTTGAGGGTAATGGGAAACCAGTGCAATAAGCAATGGCCAAGGGATAGGGGAATATCTTTTTCGGTGATGTCCGCTAATTTGTTAGTGAACCACTCCCTGTAGTCAGATAGTAGGGGGCATTACCATATCATGTGAAGAATGTTAGCGGCAACTGCATTGCATCTGGGGCAAGAGGCGTTCGCTATCCAGAAATGTCTGTTAGTTCTACCCGGGGTGAGGTAGGCCCTATGGAGAATGAAAAGGTTGATTAGTTTAAATCGTTAATTTCTGGAGACTTTGGGGGTGTGCTCCAGAATGGCCTCACAGGCTGCATCAGGGATTGGGATTCCCAAATTGTGCCCCCATCGTGCCTTTAACATAACTAGTGGGTCGAGAGAGTCTATCTGCAGACAGCGGTAGAGGTATGTAATGACTTAAATGTGTCAGCGGACAACATAATGTCCCGAAAGCTTTGGAGGGCCTTAGGTTCCGCTCCTCCCACTGAACGATTAAACAGGAAGTGGACCTGGGGTAAGTCAAAGTCTGTTCTGAGGTCTTCGAAAGGGAGCAAAACGGAGCCTCTACAGAATACACCCACCATAGTGATCCCAGCCTCCACCCAGTCCTAGAGCCCCTGCTATGGGAAAGAAAGTGTAAAAACTGAAGAGGAAGGTCAGGGGAATACGGAACCTTGGTAGACGTCTTGCAGAGGCAGCCGAATCAGCATCGCAAAATAACCTTAAATTCTCTGCAACCCACCCTTTGGGACATGCTGGACTTGCAGCATTGTTCGTGTGAGGTCTTCCAGTGGTGGGACCATGAGGGCCACTGGTCTATCAGGTGCTTGTCTACCTACCAGCCATCCACTGTGTGAACCACTGCAGGTGGGTCGTCAAATAGTAGGATTCAAAGTCTAGGACTGTGAGCCCTCCTTGTGTAGTCGGTGTTGCAGTGTTGTCAGGGCTACGCGGCGGTGCCCAGCGCCCCAGAGGAAACATGTTATGATAGTGTGAAGTTCTATGAAGAATGTGCAAGGGGCTAGTGACACGACATTTGCTGGGGCAGTGGGCACAAATTATGGTCAGGATGGTGTCAGATGGGGTCCGGGCCGCCAGAGCTCACCAAGGAACATCTCACTCCATTTGCTGTTGGCCACGACCCCCCAATCTCTTATTATCTTAATGACATATTTATTGTTATTTATTATTCCTTTACTATGGTTTTAATTCACTGATGCAATAAAAATAAATGAAAAATAAAATGAACACCAATATACTGCCAGGAGGCAAATTGAAAAGCACTAATTGCAAAAGACACCCTGTTTAAGGTGTATTACATTTAACGTACACACGTAGTAACGGCACGAAACAAAAAAGCCTCTAATGCACAGAGTTCAGCAGTATTGGCACTAAGCTGCTTAAATTGACAACTTTAACTGGTTGATAACACATTACAAAAGTACAAATCATATATAAGACTTCAAATCCGTGGACTTCTCCAGAATGAGAAACTGAGGAGAGTGCAGACATGTAGGTTTTTTTGGTTTATTTTACATTTTTGTTACTTGTGTCGTAATATACAGGTTCATCTCTGCTTGCAGAAGTGCTTAGATTGATAAACGAAACAACTCCAAAAGAAAAGTCCATGAGCTGTTCAGACTCTTCCGTGCATCTTAGTGTAGTGAAAATAATTATGTTTGACCGCTGATTTTGTGTTTCACCACTGTACATATTAGTTGTTCAATGTTTACCAGTAGCACATTACATTTTGTATTCGGTTTAGCTGCCTATTGGCTTTATCGTGGCTTTAGACATTGCAGATGAGCTGTGTTTTTCCACATGGTAAACCAAGCTTGTGTTTTTCGTATTTTCTCTCACCGAACACTAGCATGATAAGGAAGCACATATTTTGTGTTTTCCTTTAGTGCAGCCTTGGGGAAGACAGCCTTGAAAACTTGGCCAACTTTCAACGCTTGTTTTCTTCCAACTCTGACCTACAGTAGCCAGCATGTTTTGACTATTACAGGGAAGGGCCTGTCAGCAGGCTTTTTCATTATTCAATCTATAAAAGGTGTCCCTGGGCAGCAGCAAGGGGAATTTTCCAAGACTTCAGTCAGGAGCGGACGTCAGCTGCCTGACCTGTCCCATAAGGGAGGAAAATCTCTTTCTCGCAGTTGAACAGGAGTCATCAACTTGCAGGCATGAGAAAGATGACGAGCAGCGATAGGCCCTACGGTGATGAATTTTGACTTTTTTTCTTTGCTTTGAAGTTATGGTATAACATAATCACATGTATTTGCTGTGTACATTGCAATTGAGAATCACTTTGATATATTTTCCTTTCATTGCTGTGACTATTTTAAAACGTGTGCCTCCAACCAACTAATCTCCTCTCTCAGGAACCTCGTGGTGAAGTAATAATAAATGTCTTCTTTAAACTAAGAAGTGCATTCCAGAGATTGTTTTCAGCTCGGTCATTAGTGAAAGCAAAACATTTTGGCATAGTCGATTGCAGGATTTGAAGGGGAAAAAATGTTTAACAAGTTAAAGGAGTGATTGTTTCACGTTGTGCCCTAAATTGTCCTGAAGTGCATAGTTCTGTTATTCTGAAGTGTAAAGCAAAACACTTAGGGGGTCATTACAACCCTGGCGGTACAAGACCGCCAGGGCTGTAATGACGGAAGCACCACCAACAGGCTGGCGGTGCTTCCCAGGTCATTACGACCGCAGCGGAAGTGCCGCGGTCGCGCCGCCCGGGCCGGCGGGTTCCCGCCACAATGGCCCCGGCGGTAATAATCCACCAGGGCAGCACTGCTAGCAGCGCTGCCCAGGGGATTACGAGTCCCCCTACCGCCAGCCTTTTCCTTGCGGTTTGAACTGCCAGGAAAAGGCTGGCGGTACGGGGAGTCGTAGGGCCCCAGGGGGCCCCGTGCAGCTTTTCACTGTCTGCATAGCAGACAGTGAAAAGCGCGACAGGTGCAACTGCACCCGTCGCACGGCCGCAACACCGCCGGCTCCATTTGGAGCCGGCTCCTGTGTTGCAGCCCAGCGGGGATCTCCAAATGGCCGCGGCGGGGGTGCGGCTGCATTGGTGGCCGCCCGGCGGTCCGATCTTAGCCGCCCGCCAAGGTCGTAATGAGGGCCCTAGTCATTCAATCACCACCCTCATCAAGCTAAAAAACGTTGTCACCCAGTAGGGGAGCAAGGCTGTCATGGACTTTAATGCAAGTAAGGAAAATAACCCCCATCTCTTGGTTTGGCAGCAAAAAATAGCTATAACTGGAAAGTAATTGCCCTCTCAGACTTCTGGGCCCCAATCCCAGTGCCAATGCAGCTGCTGCTAGACTGTTGATACCTACACCTCTGGCATCACCCGGGACAAAACCCATATCAGCTCTTCAGCCACCACACCCAACATTTACTTCTGTGTATTTTAAGGTCCTCTACCTTGCATCCTCTGCCCTCCCAGAGGAATGACCAGAAATGGTGGGAAGTACCCATATGTCCCACCCCAATAACTCCAACATCCTCTACTTAAGCCTGGCAAATCAGATTATTTAACACTGCAGTTAGATGAGTGTTTGAAATACCTAGAATCGTTCTTCACAATGTGCCTTCACCAGGTACACCTCAATAAAGCAGCTCACTTTACAGTCCTTCTAACTGTCCCACAAATGCATCCACTTGATAAAGCCCTAAAGGACCAGAGCAACAAAATATGACACTACGTCGTTGAACTCACCAATTTACCTGATCTCACCAATCAAATATCTATCAAACATGCTGCAGTACAAAAGAAGTAGGTTTTTTTTGTAGTTCACAAGCCTGAAAGTGGACACACTCCAAGAGAACTTTAACACAATGAGCACCCACCTCCCTGACAGAACCAAGCCTTAAAATTATCTGCATGACCAAAGCAACTTAAAATGCACAGAGGCAATTTAGTTTGCAACGTGTGCAAAATAGTTCTATTTGTTAAATTCATTTTTTCATTAACCTATGCATGTGCTCATTTATTCTTTCAGAGACTGCATGGAAATCACAGCATAAGAGAGTTGGTATATCATGGACCAGGCCGATGATGACCATTTTACTGCCTATCTGATTCTAATTTATTGCTCTGTGGAATGCTAAATAGTTTTTTTAAACTACAAACATATTACAGATCAAATATACCCAGGGCCACTGGAATTATATGATTGTGCGGCCGCAGCGATTTTAGCATGATAATAGATTTACAGCATTTGCCACATAATCTTCAGATTTTAACAACAAAAAAAAACTTTGTTTCTAGCTCAGATGGTCCAAAATGTTACTAAAAATGCAGCAACAGGTGTTGCCGAAGGTGTTTTGCAAAGGTCGACTAGTCATCTTTTTGCTGCTCATTGCTATATTTGTGTCTTAAACTGCTACTAATAAGGTGAACCAAAGCCCAAACAGTATTAACACATTTAAAAACGCCAACATAACGAAGTAATACCAGCACAAACTGTGCAGCATTAAACCTCATAATTTACTCAACCCAACCAGAAAAAAATGACCCTCTCCTGCCGCATAATTGCAGTGGCCCTAAGTATACCTTTAAAATCTAACTTTATGCGAAGACCTTACACAGCCCCAGGGGCGTAGCTTGGTCAATAAGATTGGGTGGGGGGTGAGCTTCAGATTCCACCACAATCAACCAGGCTCATAATGTTAAGATACACTATATATCACAAGCAGGGAGCACAAGAGGGGCTTAGGTGACAGGGGAAAGGGAGAGGAATGCAGATCTGAAGGGGAACTAAGAGAGAGAAAGCACAATATTTTGTGAAATAACCAACATTTTTTTAAGTATTCCCAAACAGGGTGAGGGAGAGAGCGTGTTGTGCATTTTTGTTTGTGTGTGTAAAACTCCAGGTGAAAGCCGACAGACACCTCACCATCCCCTACTAAAAGTCCATGTACCCAACTATTTATCAAAAGATACATTTGTTAGGGGGTGTAACATCCCACACACCAACCCTGAAGCTACGCCCCCCAACGCGCTGCATTATACTGCATTCATTAAAAATACACGAAATCCTATACCTCTAACTGATCTTAACTTTTGTAGGAAGAAACATTTACCAATACATTTCAAGTGCTTGGGCATACCTATAAGTAAATGAACGTGTACGTGCAATCCGTATTTGTGGTTGACTCACTATGCCCCCACTGGTGGAAGCAAATAAACCAGCAACAGCTCCAGTTGTCTTTACATAAACTACGGTGATAAATCTTCCTACAGCTAGTGGCAAGACAAATATGTTGTCAACAATAAATACCAGTAAGGCAGTTTTTCATTTTGATGACACTCAGACAAATGAGCTATTACGCAGACTGCTGTCTGGACCATATATCTGTCAGCAACACGGAGAACATTTCTCGATGCACAGAGAGCAACATTTTCGAGCAATGGTGAGCAGGCGCCACGTGGAGCTTCGGAGAGTCTCCCTCTCTGTTGTGCCTCGTGTCTTGTTAGTTAAGAAGCCATCGCGATATCTAGGACCGTCTCGCGCCTTATATCGGCCGTAGGTAAACCTGCTGGCGTATTGACAACCTTACACGTACAGATCTGTGCCAGCAGTTTTTAATTGCAGCTACCGGATCAGCCCTGCAGGCAGTGAAGGTTACATGTGACGGTGCAATACGGTACTAATATTAGGCCCTGTAGCGATTTACTACTGACGCATTAAAATACCAGTCGCAACTTTTACAGCAGGCAATTTAAACAATGCCCACTCAACTGTGCGTACATGATTGAACTCGCAACCCGGCAGACAACAAAATAAGAAACTTGAAGAAAAGGGAACCAAATATTCCTACTGTAAAGTTCACTAGACCTTCCATGATAGGGTATCCTTAAGTAATACGCATTTATCATCTTCTAATTTTGAAAATAATAATAAAAAACACATCGACCTTTCCAGTTTAAAAATAGATAATCGAGACAGCGCCAGATTTACTACGGTCACGTGCATGCAGACACCACTAATCTTCTCTCGTTTTACTTCCAACTGAGCTCATATTTCCTAAGCTTTGACCAGGAGGACAGAAACCAGCTGTGCGATTACCAGCCCAGAAGAAGTTTCTCCACACCCAGCAATTAGTGCAGAAGACAACTTTCTGCAGATGTATTTTTTATGCACAGAACTTTGATACTGATGTAGAATAGGTTTCTGACCACGGCCAATCCTGTCAGGTAATGAAAACGAGTTACTAGACAGGATGGGCTCAAAAACCAGTAACGCCCGCCGACCTCGGGCCAAGCTCGAGACTCCACAATAAATAAAAGCGACTTGAAGAGAGCAGCATCACGTGACTTTAGCTAGAACAACAAAACTCCTTACAAAAGACCCCACAAGTCTGATCCAGTGTGCAACCCACGATTAAAAACTCGAGTCTTCTGCATTTAAAATTGGCAAATAAAAGGAAAGCTAAAAAGAGAAGTGCACATTTTAGAAAAATGATATATTCTGCAGGCCCGAAGGATACATTGGGCATCAATAAAGCTCATAATTGAACCACTGCTATGAAAAGAGCCGACTGAGAGCATCTGAAGCAGCGTGGTAACTCCAAGGTACTAACTACTTTAGAAGCTAAAATATAAGCAGCAATTGTAGTATACTCACAATGAGGCATAAAGGAGGGTAACATAAGGTAAGCAAATAAGGTTTCATAAAATCTATCAACATTAGCGAATTTTTTTATGAAAAATACGAAAACACTGTCATAAAATCGTATTGTAATTGTTTCTATAATGCAATTTTAGTAGACTTGAAAATACTGTAAGACAAAAATTCTGTAGAGTTGTGCTTCATTTTAACCTTCATTTATAAGCATAGTTGGGTGCTGGCAGCCTGACACTTCCGCTCACAGGAGTCTAGTATGGCATGAAAAGCTCTCTCATAGATTCAAAGACAGAGCTGCTTTTCACATTGGCTCCCCTGACCCATATAGCAGACATTTCCATAGGTTAGCGACACACAGTTATGATACATTCTACTTGACGAGGGAGGGAGAGCATGTGTGTGTGGTTAGCCAAGGCAGACCCATAGTGAATTAATACTCTCCGTACCTCGGCTGCTTGACTGAGGTGATAAAAAAAGTAAGAAGGATACAGTGAAGCAAGGGTTGAGGGCGATATATATGGGTGAATTATCAGGAATCCTCGCTAGCTCTAGGACCTTGCATCACCTTATCAACTTCAGAAAACACCTGAAGACCCATCTTTTCTTGGAGATGTCATACTATAATCCTCCCCAAAACATTACTCTGGTCCTCTTGCACATTCCTGCAACCCTCCATCCTGGGCCCAGCTTCACAGTCCAAACCAAAACAAGAAGACAATGGACTGGGTTTTAGAAGGTTTTTGCACTAAAAAAGTCATGTAGATTTGAAAAAAAGTATCATTTGTCACCGCATAGCACAGATCTAGTTTGAGAAAATCAGGATCTTTGGGTGATTAGGGTCGCAGATATAACTCAGCACTGCAGTTACACGGTTAACGGCACTGGTGGAAAAAAGCGAGTTCAGGGAAGGGGTAGCTAAAAGAAATCCTGGAAGGACCTATAAAGTTTAAGTCAGAGCGTCTTCACAAATATTTCCACTTCATTTCCCGCTCTGAAAGCAATCATAAAAATATTCCAGAAAAGTCTGAGGTGGATGAGTATTAAGGCTGGAAAAGGTCATCAAACACTCCCTTAGCTCCTGTGGGCACAGGGACAGTTATTTCTCTACACAGAATGTTTTACTGATGAGGTTAGAAAAGTCGAGGACAGGATGTGCACATGCTCATTCACAGAATCCGAAGACTGACAATGTGCGGCAGTACTAACTACATGAAGTAGGAATACACCTTTAAGTACACAAGTTCTGCAGAGTGCCAGATGTACACGTGGGGATCTTCTGAGTCCCAACAGTGAGTATATGTACACAAATTATAGACCAAGCACTCTCGTTTTCAGAATGATCGGCAGTAGCGTAGCTTCAGCATGTGGGATCAATGCCAAGGGCATCTTCACCCTATTTCCACAGAAGGCCGGACGAGGGCAATGCTAACCCCCTAAAATAAATTCAGTTTGCAATGCGTGCAATACAAATCACAAATAAACATCATTTACATTGCCCACCAGTAACCTGCTAATTCTACTATCAGAGAAACACGCATTTACCTCAGGTGGTCCATCTCAAACACATTAAGGGAATGGGCTTACAAAAGTAGTTTTGCTCAAAGAATTAAGGGGGCAATTCTAGCTCACCTTTTACGATAATGTCTTTTTATTTTTTTCTACTGAACTGACAATGTATTATGCGAACTCACATACTTAACAAAGGGCACAAAGGCAGCATGAGACAGAAATACATATAAATAGTCTGTGTGGAGCCACCAGTCTTTCCCTGGAGGCATTAGAAAACAAACTCATTCATGTCGTTCCTTCGCCGCATGGGCTGAAGCAGCAAAAACGCGCACAGTCCTGGCCCTCTCACGAATAGGCCCTGCAGGCAGAATTCATAAATTGTGCAACCTCGTCCTTCTGTACGCAGCACCTGATAAAAGCGGATTCACCCTAAAGGAGCGCCTGTCAAAGCTCACTCACAGGGAGTGATCTGTAAATGTTGGTTTAATTAAAAGGACCTGCTACTTACTTGCAGCATGGGTTGTCTTCATTTGCTGAGATCCCCTCAGACCGTAGTGCCCAGCAGAGGACCGGAAAACTGGTGTAAAGGTACAGAATTCAGCAAAACTCATCCCGAGGCAGGTGTCCCACACACATGCTGCGAAATAACTGAAAGCTATGTAGCTGGTCGGTTCAGGACCCACTGCCCAGACACAACGGACAGAGGGAAGGGAGCTCGACATCTGAAAAAGTCTAGCGATGTAGAAGAGTAATGATTGACTGGCTTAGTCATCACTTTGTAGATAACTGGGCGCAAATCATAAAGCTATTTGCACTAGTAGGTTTAGTTTAAACATGCAAACAGTCTGTTAAGGAGTGTAGAACCACTGTTGACATTCACATAAGATGATCCAACTTTCATACAAACATTTTCTCATAAACAGAGTGGGGCATGTGGCCTACTGACTAGAGGTATCGACGTTGGAACTTGGGGACCTAGACCTGCTGACTTTGGAACCTGGGGACCTAAGTTTGAATGTCCTTGACCCAATACTGACTGATTCTGTGCGTATTACTTTATTCCTTGTGCCTTAAAAATGCTAAAAGTGCTGTAACTCTACTTGATGTACACGATTGTTGATCGTTTCCCAACACCTCATGTTAGGTTCAGAGTTCCATTGCTCCTTAGATAGGTTTTCACTATACAAGTACCAATACATACAATATTTTGTATTAGCTAAGTCAGCTCCTAGTGGTGGAGGCTAGGTGTTCCAAGGCAAGAATGCCCTGAAACTTTGTATATACCCAGTTGCTAGATATTCACAAATGTTTTCCTGACCAACGCACCCCTGGGCATTCCTAGACAGTATGTGGAAACACCCCAGGAGGCACGTGAAAACACAGGTACCAGGTCCATATAGCAAAGTTTTCATAGTGTGATGGCACACTCATTGGATGGCATAGATAGACATTAGCTGGACGGAATCCTAGTATGCCCCTAGTGTTCAACGGATAGATATTGGCTGAAGTCAAATCCCTACATGTTTTGCTACACAAAAAAGGGTTTTTGGTCTCAGCATAAAGTACCACTCTGGATATAATTAGAAATGTATCCCTATAAAGGACAGGAGTGATTCCTTTTCTAAGGAGGAGATGTGCAGCAAACACTTAGGCAACACTAACTGATAGTGGTCCTAGGGAAATGATCTGATTTTGAACTTTGGAAGGTCGATTTAAAACATGGGTTTTACCATGAAGTAAAACCAAGCGGACATCTTACTCATCATTATGATCTGCAAAACTGTAAATTAGGTGATAAACTTGCCCTAGGGAAAACCTGCTAAGTGTGATAATGCTCCACATCTGCTCTGGAAAGTTCCCCTATTCCACTGTCAAGGCTCCCAGTAGACTATAGGGACAAACGGCTGATGTCAAGTTCCTTTGTGTGTGTGTGCACTGGAGGCAGCCCTTTGAAATGTGAGTGGGGCAGGGAACAACTCTGCCCCAACCATTCCAGTAGGGTTATCTTTCCTGCAACACTTAGTCCCCCTTTGTCTCACTATCTGGGAGGAATAAACAAAGGCCAACTGCCAACTGTTCACAGTCATGTGACCCAGTACACAAGCTACAGGTCCCAAATAGGAAAAGAAAATGTCAACTTTCTAAAAGTGGAATTTTCAGAATTGTGACTTAAAATTCAACTTTACCATCAAAGAGGGTTTTAAATTACAATTCATTTGAACGTAAACATAATTTTCATATTTGCTCCCAAACTTAAGTTATTACTTATCAAATGTAATAAGGTAACCCAATGTTATCTTGTGGTAGAGATAGGCCTTGCAATGGTGAAAAACAGCTTTAGGAGTTTTTCACTACCAGTACATGTAAAACGTAAGAGCTACACATCCTAATTTTTAAATACAATGCACCCTGACCTATGATCCTTTAGGGGCTACCAAGAGTGACATATATAAGTCAAATTGTGCAGTGTAATGCTGCGCCTTTTGTGATAGTATTACTTCATTATTTTGCAATTTGTAAACTTGTAAATACTGTCTGGGCATCAACTGCACCTCATTAGTACCAATTTAATACCGAAATACAGCAATAAGCAACAGAAAGGTGACCAGTCAATCTTTGCAAAGAGCCTTCCACTGTGCTGCAACACATGTTGCTGCGTTTTTAGTAACTTTTGAACCATTTAAGCTGGAAAAAAAATAATTTTGCTAAAATCTGCAGATCATTTCGGCAGATGGATTAGGTAGAAAAAATGTGGAAAGTCTAAAATTATGCGAAAATCGCTGCGGCCGCACAATCGCATAATTTCAGTGGCCCTACTTACATGTACTACAAAGGAAGGTTTAGACCTGGCAAAAGGATTGCTTTGTCAGGTCAAAATGGCATTTTAAAACTGCACACGAGGCTGCAGTGGCAGACATGAGACATGTTTTAAAAAGCTTTTTTGGTGGGTGGCACAATGAGTGCTGCAGGCCCACTAGTAGCATTTAAATTGCAGGCTCTGGATACACAGGGTACCATTTATGGGGGACGAACAAAACTAAATGTTTCAATTAGTGTAGGCCAAACATATCATGTTTAAGAGAGAGAGAGCACAATACCGTTAGCACTGATTAGCAGTGGTAAAGTGTAGGGTCTTAAAGCCAACAAAAAAATAATTCTGCAAAACAGGAGGGGTTATGTTAAAATGTTTGGGGGACTACCAACCACAGGTGTCAAGTCTAACAATCTACAATTATAGGCCTTGAGTATTCTATCATCTATGTGAACTGACATATTTACTATAATTTACGAGAACGTTTGGGGAAGTATTCTGGCAAGACAAAACTTTTTAACATTTTATTAAAATGCATGTGGAAGTATTTACGCATCTGGATGTGTTAAATAATGTATTTCCAATTGCTTTAGCATTTAAACAATATGGGATTGTTCTTAGTTTTTTAATAATGTCTGCAAGAGACCAAATCTGACATTGCAATCAAGCTGTATAACGCTCAAGTATTTCTCTTCCCGGAAACAATTATGATGTAATTTGTTTTCAGATGCCATATGAAGAAATTCTGATGAACCTGAATCAGGGAATATTGAGTGTAGATTCTATGTCAAGACCCAGAGGCAAGGATTAGGCTTTGAACTTTCTTCACTTTTATTCCAGCAGCCATAACAATAAAAGCATCATCAACTACATTTCCCATGAGCACTTGGGAAAGGAAAGAAAAGTTCATCCAATCGGAGCAACACCGCGTCCTATAATAACCAGCGTGGACCGTCTAGCTCCCTCTTTCTTCGCTGCTCCATTAGCCTGAGATAAGTACTCCATTCTTTTTGTCTGGTATTGCCTGTTTTTACAACCTCACAGTGGCATCGAGCATTAGGCATAAGTGCCTGCTGCAGTACTCGCTGCCATCGCATTTTGTGTTATTTTATTGATGGTTTACCATTATTTATTGCTTAGTTATGGGGTATTTCTTGTGACGTCTTGCTGATCTCCCGTGCAGGGACGTGTGAACGTTCTTATTTCTATGCTGCAGCTTGATCCCTCAGCCCGGCTCTCGTGCATGGTGCGGTCACCGATCGCAAGGGAGCCAGCACATATTTTCTCCTCAATCGCGCTCGGCGCAGCTTGACCTCCTGTCAGTCCACGCGCCTCTATACTTGTTTATCAAGGAGAGACATGCGGCTGCTTCAAAAACGGGGTCTGTAAATCAAAGTTTAAATCAGGGCATTACACAATTAGAGAGAGCCACCGACTGGAGATTTACACCCGCAACACGGGTAGGACCACCCTGTGCTCAGAAATTTCTCCCGGTACTCGTCCAAGGTGATTCATTACCACAGTAAAGAAGGCAACAGGCCCAGGCCTTGTTGAAACCCTTCCATGGGTCTACAAGTAGGTGATTCTAGTTGTATTTTGGACACTGCTGTCCCCTATTGCTCCCTTGCTGTGTGGTTCTGCCCAACCTGGCCATTTCTGATACTCAGCTACCCTACCCAGTCACAGTATTATTATGGAGGGCTTTAAAGAATCTGAGGCTTATTTGGAGGAGAAGGGCATTACTTACCTGCCAAATGATGATGAATTCTGCGCTGTGATGGATACTTCCATCTTTAAGGTTGTAACTCAGCTGGTGGCACCCCTGAAGAAGAGAACTGAACAGATACAAGTGCAATGCTATAAACCCCTTGACCCAGAGGAAGACACTGCCAGACCTTCGGTCCCTAAGCCTCTGCTGCAGGTAACCACCTCTAACCCAGAGGCCAAAGACAAGAACGTAGAGGAGCCAGGGATAAACAAGGATGCCTTCGCACAGCTTAAAAAAGCCTTTATGGACTCACAATCACGCCTTTTGGACGCTGGGCACCCTAGCAATTCCAGAGACCTTCTCTCTTCGAGGCTGGTCCCACTGTATAAGTGAATCTCTTTGGTGGCCTTTATGTCACCGAACTGGGCAAATTTGTGAACACATTCACCTTGTTAGATAAAGCCCAATCCTCAATCAAGCGAGTGTTTACATCCTGTGTTTTTGCCGCAGACAGTCGTGGCAGGGGGCCCTCGACCAGCCGTGATTTGCAACGAGCCCCTGCAAGAGGTACAGACTCCTGTCAACAACAGTGGGAGACCCAGCCAGATTTGGAAACTTCCATTCCACAAGGAGGTATCCAAAACGACAAGGTGCCAGAGGAGGCTCTAGAGGTAGTGGCACTTACAACACTACCCAAGGTAAGAGTCCAGAACCCAGAAGGGTTAAAGGTCGGGGGTAGATTAGTGAAATTTCTGCATGCTTGGATCCTTCAGACGGTCCAAGGTTTCCAGATAGAATTCTACGGGGCACCTCATCAACATCAACAGCCAACTCCCCTATCTTTCTCTCAAGAGCAGTTGGAGCTGGAAATCGCACAGCTCTTACTGAAGGGCACGATCGTCCATACCATCCTACAGCCATCAGGTTTCTTTGTGGAAAAGAGAGAGGGTGGTCAGCGCCCAGTTATCAACCTAATGGAGTTCAATGAGTAGCTTGACTATCGCCACTTCAAAATCCATCACCTAAAGGACCTCCGGCAGGTAAATAATTGGATGGTCCGTCTAGACCTGAAAGACGCCTACCTAACGATTCCCATCTTCCCTCCTCACACACACGTTCTCCAGTTCCAGTGGGACTCACAGATATTCAAGTTCATGTCCCTTCCTTTCGGGCTGTCTTTCGCCCTTTGGTGTATCACTAAGGTGCTAAAATCAGTGGTCGAACACCTAAGAGCCCGGGGCATACACCTTGTCATCTATTTAGATGATCTTCTCCTCATGAATCAATGTCCGGTGAATGTCTCATCATCTGCAGAGGACTATCCACCTGCTGGAATCTGTTGGGTTTTTGATCAACGAGATGAAGTCTGCTCTGCATCCTTCCAGGTCCCTACAATCCCTGGGTTTCATAGTGGACTCAGTTCCGGCTACCCCCAGCCTTCAAACACATAAATTGCCCAAGATATGGCACAAGCTGTGGTTGACTGTCCATGCTGCGGATTTCGCTGCATCATGCAGCACGGACTGTGGGTTTTCTTTCATCCTCCTTCCAAGCCATTTTTCCCAGACTACTACATTATCGTGAGTTGCATCGTCTTAAGATCTCCCACCTGCAGTGCGGTCTCACCTCCTCCCAATCCATTCCCCTCTTGGCGGGAGCGAGAGAGGATTTGTAATGGTGGATTGCTCACATGGAAGCTTGGAAAGGCCGAGTGATCTTTGGCTCCCAACCCGATCTAGTAGTAGAGTCGAATGCCAGTAGTTCGGGTTGAGGAGCTTGCTCTGGAGAGTTTTCAACAGGAAGAAGTTGGTCGTTCACTGTACAGGTTTGCACATCAATTGCCTGGAACTCTTTGCAGGGTCCTTCGCAGTAAAACTGTGAACCAAAGGTAAAGCGCAATGCTGTGCCCTCCTCAAAATGGATAATGTGGCAGCAGTTCGCTATGTCAATTGCTTGGGGGGACTCGGTCAAAGACCTTGTCGGACTGGGCTGGGACATTTTCTGGAAGTATTGCCTGGCCAATCGGATCTTGGTATCAACGGAACATGTCCCGGGAATATTAATCAGGTGGCAGACTGGCAATCCCGTCACTGGAAGGACACCAGCCTCTGGAAACTTCACCCGGGAGTATTTTGTCAGACCCAAGACCGGTGGGGCCCTTTCTCAATAGACCTATTTACTTTCCAGATGGACAATTAACTGGACAGGTATTGCAGTTGCCATCCAGATGGGATGTTCACAGATGCATTTCTCCTGGATTGGAGCAAGGAGTCAGGGTAGACCTTTCTTCCATTGGCAATGATAATGAGGGTTTTCACGCTGGTCCAGAGGCAGCAGGAGGACCTGGTAGTGATTTAATCGCTTTGGATATCTCAAATTGGGCTTCAAGTTCTGATGGAACTTTCTTGGGATTTTCCAATCCCTCTACCCCTTTTTTCAACTCTGCTCCTGGATCCCCAGGGCACTCCACATCACCTAGTCCTGAAAGTCTCCTTGTGTCTCATGGTGTGGCGGATTACCGGGAATGCTGTAAAGTCCTGGGAATTTCACAAGAGGCTGCTGCAGTACTTGCCAAGGCATGGGCGGATAAAAGATACTGTTCTGCCTGGTTTCGATGGTTGGGTTGGTGTCTCCAACGACAAGTAGATCCCATGGGGTGGATGTTGTCCATGTCTTAAACTATTTGGAAGCTCTAGCTGCCGAAGGTATGGTGTACAGGTCGATCAACACATTCAGGTCGCCCATTTCCACGCAACATCTTCCAGTATAAGGCCGTCCAATTGGGGAGCATCCCTTAGTCTCCAAACTCTTGCGGGGGTATGAGGTAGTCCATTCTGCCAGAACCCAGATACTCCACTTTGTGGGATGTGAATATGGTTCTCAATCTGTTTAAGTCGTGGCCCTCGAAAAGGTATCTGTTGAGGAAACAGTTGTCTTCTAAGTTGGCCACCTTGCTATATCTTGTTTCTTGCCGAAGAGTGTCGGATGTGAGAGATCAGGACATAACAGGTAGGCAGGGTCGGAAGGGGTTACCCTTTTACATTAGTCTTAGAATGAAGAATACTCAAAGATTGTTTCCTATCCAGATTTTCCAGAGGTTCCAAAACTGTGTGTAGTTAAAGCCATCAAGGCGTATGAGACTATGACAGAGGACCTTCATCTTCCAGGGGAACGACACTTGTTGATCGTGCTTACCAAGCCTCATAAGGCGATATCTTCCCCTATGGTTGCCAGATGGGTGATGCAAGAAGCTGGTACTGATGTTTCTTGACTTGGAGCCCATTTGGTAAGAGGTGCCATGGCATTGAAGGCCTTTTCTGTGGGGCTCAGATTGTGAAGATATCCTCAATGCAGCAGACTGGTTGTCTGATTCCACCTTCAAAAGGTTTTATTTTAAACCTTTCACCAATCTGGCAACTCTAGTGGTGGATAAGCTTTAAACTAGCCTAATCCTCCAACCGGGTCCTGACATAGAATGAAAAATGTCTTAGCTAGAGTAACTGAAAGTTTCTCTTCTATTAAGGACACGGAGTCAAGGATTAGCCCACCCTTGAATTTCTCATAAAGGTTTTTCAAGTCCGGACGATGGCACATGAGGTTGTTTTGGTAATACTCTTGTTTTGAATTTAGATGCTTATGTGATTATATATGACCAATGCTAGTATAGTGATCTGTTGTTGACTTCCAGTTTCTGAACCAATGGTTTTACGCTTGCAATTTTTTCCTTAGGGGCGGATTCCAACAAATAGGATTGATATCAAGAAGGCGACTGTGTTCACACGAAGAAAGAGGGGGATAGATGGTCCATGTTGGTTATTGTACTACATGGTGTTACTCCGACTGGATGAACTGTTCTTTCCTTTCCCAAGTGGTAATGGGAAATGTAGCTGTTGATGCTTATACTGTTATGGCTGCTGGAATAAAAGTGAAGAAAGTTCAAAGCCTAATCCTCGCCTCTGTGTCCTTAATAGAATTGAAACGTCATGTTACGCTAGCTAGAAAAGTTTTCATTATTCAGATTATTTTTATATATATACATTGGGCATTAGGGAATCAAATTTACATGCCTCACATACCAAGCAACATTTTAAAAGTGACTTAAGAGTGTAACTATATCCAATAGCTTTCAGGAAGATGAAAAAGAAACTTACCTTCAATAACAATTTTTTTAGTCGAGACATAACGTTTTGGCAGTTTCTTCACTCTATGAATACTCCTTCTAAGCTTCAGACTGGTTCAGAATACCTTTTTCCAGCATTAGCACTACAGCGCAACCAGGTGGCGCTGTGTGACTCCAACCGCAATTCTGCCTCCTGCTGTGATATCACCAGAACAGATTAGAGGTCAACCAATGCACAAGTTTCCTTCTGTGCCCCTTAGAGGTGTGCAGAGTGGAACCGAGGTAGCCAAGACAGCAACAATTACATCATGACACGTTTGCATACCTTGGGATCTTACTAATAATGGCATTTGCTCACTACGGGGGAGGAAGCATGGTGAAGAATCTACATGGAGATTATGTATCTACCAGAAATATCCTTACCAAAGTTAAGTTACTATTTCTTTTGACGGCTACATCTTGCTGCATGAGTCCCAAAGCAGCAACTTTCTTGGACGTGGGTGAGTAGTTCTGATTAACCAATGGAATCATGAAACACAGCTTGTGCAATGTAACTTAACTGTAGCCATCATCAAATCCTACCAAGCGAGTGGAAATACAAATTGTAAGAAAGGGGTGATGCTAAAGGAGTTGATGCCTTCCAATTCGTACCACTGAGCCTACTTATTCCAGCGCCCTGTGTAGATCATTTTGAAGTAGGATTTTTGCCTGCCAAGATGAGGTTTGCAACCTCACTGGGAAGGCACAAGTACTAACTGGTACTACTTAATCTCCCACCTATGCAATTACCGCTTCTGAGGATTGTGAGGGAGAACCAGAACATCTTGCCAGAAGAGAAGGTCCCTCTGCACAAAAGATGAAGGGGCAGCTAAATGCGGAGTAGCAACAGATTGGAATACAGATCCTTCTCACTAAGTCTGGGAAAGGGGCTGTACTTGATCCACCTGCATCTTCAAGACCTTTGACAGAAAGGGAACTGGTGGCAATGTGTACAGGAAACCATTCAGAGAGAAATCTACTGCACAGAACTGGGGACGCTTCCTGCTCTGGGCATTGGCAAACGAATTAATGAATGAAAACCCCAATCTAGAGAAGATTAACTCTCACATAACAGTACTACTCCCATTTGGAGTCCTCTCAGTGAGAAGTGACTATCCACCCTCTTGTTAAGAGACCCTTAATAGCTTGTTAAGGGCAGCTGTTACCAGGAAGATTCCTGGTTGTTCAGCCTACTTTCCCAGTCATATTGTTTTCCAAAATAGCATCCATGACCTCACACTGCCCTGCCTGTTGATATAATTGGCACCGAAGGTGTTGTCCGACCAAATCTAGACATTGCTTCTAGAGATGAAAGGAAAAACTGCACCTGGAGCAAGGTGGACTGCTCGTAACTTAAGTACATTTATATCCATGTACTGCACCGACAAGGCACAGATAGGCAGTCAAGCAAGAAGTTTGTGACTGCAGTAGCATGAACCTGTAGACAGCTGATTAGGCAATCCCTTAGAAGCACAGCAGATCTTGATGCACTGACTGTAAAATCAATTAGAAACGGGTAGATCTTATTAAGGATAGTGGGGGTATGCACCCAGTTAAAAGTAAACAGAACAGGGGCATCTCCACAAACCATATGTCATCTAAGTGTTGAATACACGGATTTTACTCATCATGTTGCAGGAGTAATGACTTACCAAGAACATCAGCTATTTGTAACGAGCTTATTTTCGGTTTGAGCCTCATATATACAAAATTACATGTACAAATGAGATACTGTCAGACAACAAAAGAGAAAAAATGTAAGTTAACATTATCAACAAGTATAATGTAGAACATAATCATTATATTATGAGATGAACATAGAAATGCAGATGACTGACTCCTTAAGAAAAAAACAGGCAATTCAGTGAGATCTTCCTCGGAGTCAACTATGAGTTTGGCAGCCTGAATCACGAGAGGCAAGTGATCGGTGGTCATGATACTTACAGCGGTGAACTGCTTTACATTATTGGGATTCAGTTTTTAGAGAATCTCACAGAATTGTCTGTCCCACTAGAGACTGAAATGTATAGGCACACCTGGAGAGTATTGCGATGCCATCTCAGCTACATTAAATTTTTAATCAGCTAGGGCACGACCCTATAATTTGGTACATGTATATATCCCCAGGTGGGACTATACTAACATAATGTACAATTTCACCAGCAAATGCTGGGTTATGAAAGTAGTCTGGAATTAGCATTTCTAAATTGATATCATAATAATGATTATATGATACACATTATAATATATTGACTTTTTTCAGTTTTGTTTGTCAGTGTCTACTTTGTACATATAATTTTCTATATAGGCCTTAATCCAAGAATAACTCGATTATAAGAATTGTGTATAACTGATGTTCTTTGCAAGGCTGCAAGTCGAACACTTGTGATTATGTAATGTATGGTTTGTGGAGGTGCCCCTGTTTTATGTAGTCTGTCTAGAAACCCTGCAGTTGTGCCAATAAACTTCCTTGATGTTGCAGCCACTGTCTCATTAAACTTCAGTGGACGGTCCTCACTGAACATCGTTCACGAGGCACCAATAGGATGCACGTCGTGTAATCTGCACAAGAGCTGCAGGAACAGGCTCTGAGTTTGATACATTGAAACCATCAGCACACTATCAATGATCCTCTGAGGAGGGAAGGCTTTCATAAGAGCTGTCAAACACCACCTCACTAAACGTCAGTGTATGTGTGGGAGTAAGGTAAAGCTTCTCAATGTTGAAGGTAAAGCCCAGAAATAGATCAGGAAATAGAAGTTTGTGCCCCAGATAAATAATCTCAAGCAATATCCCATCCAATAACCTTTGCAGTATACAAACCAACTAAAACGCCCCTTTAATAGCTCTGACAAATGGAGTTCAGCCTTCTAGGGGGCAGTTTAAGCAATTGTCTACCTGGTGAAATCAGGGACATAATATGAAGTCTTTTATGTAAGAAATGATTCTCGTCACCACCCACCTCCCTCCCTAACAAGAAGGTATCCAGAAACTAGCTGGTGAAAGGATAAGAAGACATCTCTTCAACCTTTTCTTAATCTAATCAAGGCCATAATGTTCTCCTCTGAAGGGGAAGATTATTCCATAATTTCCCCTAAAGGGGCTACCTTTTGACTGTAGGGATATTAGCTATTTCTTTTTGGCAGGGTCTGCAGTTTCCATCAATGCCCTACATCCATACATTGGACCATAACATTGCATAAGTGGTAAATTGTGGTTAACTTACAATTATTCATGGTTGGCCACTTGGTGTGTGTGATAAATTTTAAGGGGGGTGGGGAGGTGCAAGGAGACTCTCGACAGCTGCACCCATTGGAAAACAAAATAATTACCCTATGTAACATACCCGAACTTTGGAACACTCTTGAGGCAGCTTACAAAGCAGAAAGAGAGTACCTATATGTGCAACATATTATAAATCACATGTATTTTCAGAAAACATGGGTGGCCCTGAGAAAAATAACAATGCACTGATCAAAAACATGATTAAGCAATGGTCCTCTACAGTAATCCATGTATAAGTTGACCAGGAATATGAAAAGCTTTGGAGAAGCTGGAATTGACTCGAAACCCCGAGAGGTCCAGATGCATCAGAATTAGAAAAGTTGCTTAAGAACCTATATCAGCAAAATCTGTCAGTATTCTCACACAAAACTCCCTTGTTAGGCGCCAGAAATCACAAAGGATAGCTATTGTTCATTTCATACTCTTTTTTTTTTAATGATGAAACTGGTACTAACATAAACAAAATCAATATTTTGAATATGTGAATAATGCATACTTCACTCATTTCATGCTCCTAATAGTGAACATAAGATACGTGTGAACATGAAGACATAGTAATTATGCCTGCTGACAGTGCATCGGTTTAATGCACAACATTCCATAAGTAATATTACTCGATAGTTACCACAAGTAATAACAGGCATACGCAGACACTACCGTCCAAAGCTGCCTTTCTGCAAGCTGTCTTGATCACTTCAAAGACGTGCTCGACCTAAACCTAGAGGACTTACATCAAGTGTTACATTAAGTAATAGTTCTGTTTCGAGTGGAAATTTACATTAACATACATTTCAGACATGCATTTGCAAAACTTCCTATGCAGGCTGATGGGTGGTGAAGGTAGGAGAACAATTATAAATACAAGCCTGAAATGTAACACCGTCTACACTTAAAAGAATTGCTATGAAGTATGCTGCAAATTACCCAAGAACATAATACACACGCCATGCACACGCTGCCAAGAAAAAATAAAAGCTTATATCGGATGGTAGTCTTGTCCTGTTCAGGACTATTTTGAGAAAGATAAGGGATATGAAGAACAAGGATCCAGAATAATTTCTTTAAGATTAATGAATTTGGTCAAGTGGGTACAAACAGATTTCTCCACAGGTCGTGAGGTTCCACGTTTGATATTTAAGGCCCTCATTAAGCACAGGTCCTGGTGGATAATAAAAATCCGACACTGAGGAGTTCATAATTTATCAAATGTGGATTTTGGTGCTCAATGCACTTAAATCTGCATGTCCAAGTAAGTACCGGACCTTTTGCCAATGTTAAAATCCAGCGGTGTTGATATGTCAAAACTTAAGGAAGGTTGTGATATTCATCAAGCATAGTAATTATCGGCTGTGATAAACATCACATCACCAGTGAGTGCGATTTCTGCACAAAAAAGCATTTGCACAGGGATCACAAGTTAACAGGCCACTTAGAATCAGGCTGTCAGCCACATATCCTCCCATCCATAATGTCATCCATCAATATTGGTACATCTCGTAATGCTAGTGGAAAATGAGTATCAAACGACTCCCAAATTAAAAATTAAGGTACAACATAAGATGGACTACATTACAAAGGCTTAATTCTGTAAGTAGTTAGAAGAAAGATTAATTAACAGATTTATTGCATGGCAATATTTTGCAAAGACATGCTCCTTTTGTGAACCCTCTTCACTGCAACTTACAAAGTAGATAGAATATAACTTTTAAGGTCTTTAAAACACCATAAGTCAAGGGTCACATCAATAATATGGTGTTGCCCCACCGGCCCACCTCTGGCCACAGACATCAATCCAAGGGGACACTACACACAGAACTTAAGGGCAATTAAAAGAATCCCTGCCCCCAAATACACCATGACCTGAGCAGTGTCAAAACAGTGCAGAAGAACAGAATATAGTGTGCAAGTAAATAATGACGTACAACGCACCACTAAAAACGAAATATGAATGAATTGCTAATCTCAAGTTTGTGAATGTGTATTTCCAAAGCCAAAATAGTTTAAAATGATTAAAGTGCTCTTTTACAGTTTATGTGAAATAGGCTTTTTTTTTTTAATAAGAAAAAGGTCTCCACGAGTTTGCTGCTGATACATTCTACCATTTTAAGACTAGAAGTAAATTCAGCACAAGCAAAATATCACACTGGGGCACGTACTGCCAAAGCACAACATCGAGTAACTCGGAGTGTGCTGCACAATATCCCAGTGGACTGCACATGCAAACCATCAAGCGTAGGATTGTGACTGCAACTGTGCAATTAATAAAATATGCACAAATAAATATGAGCCTAGAATATCTTAATAGGACCAGTTTACATAGCTTCCACCAGTGCAATTGTAACTGAAATTTTCAAATTACAAAGATCGCATTTGTTATAGAAAAATTTCATATCAGCATTTGAACCAATGGTCCAGTACAAAATGTTAAAATTCGGTGCAAATGTTGCATTTACACTTGTCCGGCATACAAATATTGGTGCAAAAATGTATCCGTACCAGTGCCGTCAACGATCTGGGAATGGCTGGGCAAAATGGTGCCAGTTTATTGTATGCAACCTAATTTTAGAATTCTCACACACTGAATACAGGTAAAGTATTATTTATCATGTTGCACTCAACTGCTTATGTCTGAAATCAGAAGCAAAAACAAAGACAGCGGGGGTTAACATTGTCTCGTTCCACTACACTTAAATTATTATTTTTTTCTGAAGAAAATATCAATTTGGCTAAATGTATGGCCATTACTTTCAATTATTTTTTTTTACAAAGTATTTATAAATTAAGAATATGATGTAACCAAGATAATAACCTCTCTCTCTCTCTCTAACATACTACACATGGCTATAACTATAAAAACAGAAGGTCCTTAGAATACAGTCTTATTGGCGAAAAACAACACTTCAAATCTGTAACTTTTCATTTTAGACTTCATGATTTATTCATCTCAAAATAATAGCATAGCTAATAGCCCAACATTATTAAAAATACAACGAGACAATTACTTATTTTTTAATACATTACAGAAAATCCCAGTTAGTCCTTCTCTACTGCTTTAATTTCAAAATTAATAAAATAACAGGATTAGATATTTTCACACTTCTCACCATGAGATACTGGTGTGAAAAGAGAGCCAATAGCTAGAAACGACGTCCCATTCCCTGTTCCACACTATCCCTCCTCCCTTCCAATCTGTTCTACCCGTTCCAAAGTAAGATTCACAATTACACGAGACAAGTTCCGAAGTTAGAATCTGAGCGATAATCTCATGAATTCCAAAATATTGTTTAAGCTTCCCTTTAATAATATTCTAGCAGAACTAGCTCAAGTCAACGCATGTTTCATCACTTTTCGAAATAAATGTTGCTTCATTGGGACAATTATTTATATGCATTCACCCACTGTGATATACAGGGAACTGTTGTTAAGTGAAACAATTTCAACGTGTATGTTTCTGAACTGTAGTTAAACGATGAAGCCCAGACTGGTTTCACTCTATATGAATTGAGGACCATAAATAAAGGGATTGCCACACCAGGCCAGATTTCTTTATCGAAATGAATGTGTCATGATAACTGGCTGCATTCTATGAAGAATCAAACCAGCAGAAGGATTTACAATTATCCACCTCAAGTGAGAAAAGGACCCCTAAATGAAAACAAAAAATGTCCAAATCACTCGTACAGTCCATCGTTTAAACCTAACATTTCTCCAGAATTTCAAAGCCTTATTTTCAAATGACTAGCCAAATGCAAAAGTCTCTACTGAAAGTCAATACTGAATCCCCATATAGCATAAAATTACACTATATGAACAACACACATTTCGAAGTCTGTGTAAGATTCACCACTTCTTCACTGTCTCACCATAAATGTATATTCAGAGAAAGAGTTGCAGAGTGTCAGGATCCTGTCTTGATATAAAAGTGGGCTGAGGGGGTGGCCATAGTGCAGGTCCTAGGCCCAATTATGAGCAGAAAATGCTTCACTGGTTAAAAGCAAGCCTAAAAACAGAACTAGCTTTTTCTCTTCCCCCAAAACAATCGCAGGCTATGGTCTCAAATATCCAGATAAAATAGGGGATCCTCTTTGGGAGATGATAATGCATTTAATAGCCTTGAAATTCTTATGGAAGTTATCATGAACCCCAATGCCCAACTGAATCACAGTTATGATATCACTTATTTAGCATTCTTCTAGACCCAGCATTTCTAGTTTAAGCAACAAAATGTAATACAGATTAAAACTGCCTTCAGAGAAATATATGTTTTCACTAGACTGAAAAGAGGAATGGCAATGTTTCCTACAAAGAAATATGGAAGAACTCCCTGCCGCTTTTGGCCAGTGTGATGAGCACATGTGTTGTAGGTAAGTGTCACTTGGTCCTGGCCCACCTATCTGGCACTGCAGATCAAGAGGCTGCCAGAGAACGAATGGAAAAGACAATTCTTACATTGGTGTGAACAAAGAATGTCTTTGCAAGCAAGATACAGACCCTCTGTCTTACTTTGGTAGCCCAGAAGTAGCTTGGATTTGGAAGGGAAACATTTAGGACAAATCGGTTGTAACATGTTAGCTGTCATGCAAGCTAGTTCTTCAATGGGGAGGAAATCGGATGGAGACCCTCTCAAGATAAATTCTAACCTCGTCTCTAGATGAAAACAGACTGGAAAAAGTGAAAATAAAACTGTTTGACAAAATTCTACCTTGCGAAAATATCTTTCTACGATGATTTCGATGGTATACTCTCACAATTTATTTCAGACCTAAAATTATAAATCAATATGCATACACAGATATATATATATGTATATATACACACACACACGTTTGTATGTAGAGGTGGAGATTTTATATGCAAAAGAATCCTCCAGTGCTTAGAAGAAAATGGCACTCATTGAGTGTTTGCAAAGATGTTTTCACCACTCACATCACTTATTACCACTTTGATGTTCTAGAGACACCCACATGCTTTTTTTGGCACCAATCTCAAAATTATTCTGGTATTGTCTGACTTATATACAGAAATACATTTAAAAAAAAGGAAGGGGTGGGGTCACACACACAAGCAGGGGAAGGGTAGGAAAATAAACATCGGTTGTAGGGCTAACCCTAGAATTCAAGGGAATAATGAATCCTAGAATAATGAAATTATATATATTTTAAAAATACTCATTAATGGAAGTATTATTTAATAAATTAAAAACAAAACACATGTAGATGAAATAATTGTATATACACTTACCAAGTCGAAATATGTGTAATATGAAACAGTTTATTAGACGTTATGCATCCGAAATCATGACGGCTCAATCAGTAACATACAATTTCGACTCGTTTTAATTTAAACTAACTGCCATAGCATGTTCGGGTGTAGTGCCAGATCATGTGTTTAGATGCGAACCATCATTTCTGTAGGGCTATATTTATGTATTGAAGACACTTTGGCTGTACAACTATTTATGATTATGTATTTACAGTCTCGTTTTCATTTTTTTTTTGCAGTGTGAGCCCTAGACCCTTACATTACCAATACACAGGAACTATTTCCCCCTTTGGGCACCGGAGGTCCAGTGATTTGCCAGAACCACAGGATGTTGATCCGAGGCCGGCATTCGAACCGGGGTCCTCGGATTCCAAGGTCGGCGTTATATCCACCAGGCCATCTCCTCCCTTCAGTCCACATATTCACGTGCTACCCACTTTTGCTTTTACCTTACAGGCAATACAATATAGTGCTCGCTAACAAGGCGCCCTTCCTTAAATGTCACCCTGTCTGCTATCTTTCAAAGGTAACACTGAAGACCATTACACACAAATTCACCGCTGCTCCCAAGGGCTTTGCGAGCAGCCCAACACTTGGCAACTGTCAAACATTTTACAGCTTAATCATAATTATCTGCCATGTCGAAGCATGCCACGCCTAGGCGTCAGCTGCAAGTGCGGGGCGTGAAGGAACACACAGCCTTTCCCTTTAACAACTACCAGCCAGTCCTGGAGTGTCAGTGCACACGCAGCGCTTCGCACAATTAAAGTAATGCGTCCAGCGCACGCTGGTTTCCAGAGAGTTTTGTATACCTGGAGAGAATTAAGAAAGAAGTAAAAATACGATTCAATACATGGGCGAGAAGAAACCAGGATGACCTTGGGAAAATGAGCACAGTGCATGACAGGGAAAAACGAGTGAGGCAAGTGTGCCTTTGAAAATGGGTGCACCGCAGTATCGTCTAAAATAAGGCGCACGAAGGAGGGTTTAAAAAAACGAAAACCCATGGGCTTCCAAAGGGAGGCAGGGGAAAAGAAAATGTTTGAGGTACCGTGAAGTCGAAACAGAGACTGCAGCATTGAGTTAAGATGGGATGTACTTTCCTTACCTTACAATGTTGTACTGCCATCTATTGCAAGGCTCTACACAAATGAAGGAGATGGATTTTGTAATGCCCCAACAATCTCTAGATGTATCTAACGAAATAAGATGATACCGCTGCTTTGACAACGAGGGTGGAGGTTTATGGGTATGTCATAGGTGACAACATTCTGAAAAGTAAGGCACATTCTGCAAGCCCTTTAAATCTACCCACACATTAAGGTATCTATGTGTAGTACGAACTGAATTTGAAAAAATCTGGCAAAATTATATCACTCGGGTTACTCTGAGTATCAGATTACCCAAATACCGGTTTAAATCTAGTGCAGACTGCTTAGGACGGTTGGTATTCGTTTGACAGAAAGTGACCCAACCAGCCTTGCGGCTTAAATTACTCCACTCGTAGCCTTTTGAGGCAAATACTATCTTTAAGGTACTCGGCTAGCTAGATAAATGAAGTGCCAACTTGACAATTAAAGCTTTTAGATGGGCACCTTCCGGTCAGCTGCCTGCCTGTTGCAGAAGAACCTTCCCTCTTGAAAGGAACAGTATGCGTTTTGCAAATCAGGTGGCAACACAGTAAAGTATGCCATATTTCCAATTGTACAGAGTCCATATTAGTGTCCTTAGTAGACACTGAATATCAAGAGCAAGGCCAGTCTTTAGTGCAATCTTAGTAGTTGGGATTGTTGAAATAGCTAGGGGCAATTGAGCTGCAATACCCACTTCAAAAGATAAAAAGGATCAACATGACCAGATTCAGTATCCCAGCAGAAACAGTATCCAGACCTTTAAATGGTTCTGGAACCTGTGTCTGGATTAAGTCTCTCAAGATCTTCATCCTAGTCGTGTTCAGGTCAGCATCTATGGAGAAGTTCTGCCTTCCCTGCAGACATGGCCAGGATTTTTTTCAGTTTGGCCAGAGCAGCTTTCCTGCACCCAGGATCACCAATCCCATGCCTGGATCTATGCCATACTGCAACACTTGTGATGGGCAAGCTGTGCCCATGTCAGATGCGCCAATCTTCAGAGAGGTGCAGAGGGCCGTCTACATTAACAGACAAACAGCAGCACTACTCTCACTTGGCGACAGTGATACACTGAACTGTTCGTAATATTTTTTACATGCCACAGGTCCAGTTTTCATCTCCCCATCAACCCCCTTTCTTTCCCTTCCATCTCCAACCCCCAGAGCCAAGCACCCTCAACTTACATAAACAAACTGGCACCAGCGCGGCAGAGCCAAGCTATTGGTGATTCCGGAGAGATGTGGGAGGAGCGTAGATGTTTGTGCACAGAGGCTCGTCACTGCTCTGATGTGATTTAAAAAGGGACTACTCTCTGAACACAAAACGGGTCCCCTGCTTCCTCATTTTGTTCACCAGCAGCATTGTGTGTGCCACACTTTTTCTTGCCAGGGCGCTATCTGAGTGCTCTAAGGTAAATGTGTTTCTTTCACTTGTTCAAAGGTGGCAGCAGATGAAATATCTATAATTTTCCAATCTGAAGGTGAAGGGTCTAACCAAAATCTTATATCTCTACATGGCCCAGGTCATTGTGTGTCTTCAGAGCCTTTGATCTCTAGCAATGCAACCTCCCACCTCCAAAGTATATGAGAGCATGAATGCTCATAATTACGAACATCGAACAAAGTTATGAGCCTCGAGCAGATTGTGAGGGTTACAGTATTTCCTAACTTACTAAATTATGGTTCTAATATGTTTTTATTATAACGGCTGTATAGGAAAGAGATAAGCTTGTCTACAACTGTGTGGCCAGTGAGGTGCAGTCATGAAAATCATTTAATTCCGCCAGATCTCTTCCTCCATCAACACCAGTATAGGTTCTCCCAGAATTGTAGGATGTGTTAGCTATAAAAGATAACTTGGCCACCAGTAGGTCAATATGGGGCTTAGTCTGTGTGTATTACCCTCTATGCTTCAAGTTACTTTGGGCATGTGTGTATGTTGGGTATGTGGGTATGTTTGAAGGTTGGCTATACTCAGTCTATGCATGGAACCTGGACCTAAAAGATACTATTTAAGGCATCCAGGAGGCCCTCAAGTACAGATGCAGATTGAGGCAATTCCATAGAAGACAAATTAAGATGTCATTAAAATTGCATCCCCTCCAACTCTTCTGGGGGCTACGCTTATACAATTCCTAATTTTTATATAGTGTAAGGTACCTATAAAAAGCTGTTTTGTATAGTGACTCCCTTGCCATAGCAGCCAATTCTGTGTAGCATGTTCTAGTATACACCTCCCTCCACAGACAGCTCTTTATCAATCGCCCTCTCCTATTTCTTCTGCACCACGTATTTACAGAGTGCACTATTTGAGTTAGCAATTTATTAATGTTAGATACCATTATTTTAATTATTCTCACAGGACAACATCCACTGTTCAAATTTAGCAAGGGGTCTGCAGGTCATAAAATTGATAGAGAGGTTCAAGGTCCAATGTCTGACTTGAGTTCAGTGGAATCATTCAGATTCAGGAATGCCATCCTGAAAATAGATCTTTCTGAAGGTTCTGAGCTCTGAGCCAATAAACATATCCTTTAATCTTTTTACCCTTTCTGCTCCATGTTTAGAAGCCGCGATGACTGAGATCCCTGATTAATTTGGGATTTCTATGTAGAGTCAGTGGGGAAGGGATTGTGGTGAATGACTCCCTCTCTGAAGGTCTATTCCAAAGCTCCAACATCGCTTTTGTGATTATGGAGGCCCTATATTTGTGCATCCATGGGAAGTGGCACACAAAGATCCCAGCTACTGTCTTGCCCACAAAAACATGAAGTGTTTTCTCAACTCAATTTGCATTCCCTCCACCACATTTCTCAGCTGGGAGGACTGGTAGTAACACATGATATTGGGCATTTTGACTGGCTCCTCCCATTTGGCAGGTTTTTGCAGGATCAGGGATGCTATTCTATGTTGTAACCCTGACCAAATAAAGTTGTTCAGGATCTTCTGTACATGGCAGAGGGTTGACCCACCCTTGGCTGACAGAGGGAGAACAGAGAGTGTATTGATGATGCACAGGAGTGAGGTCAGTTGTATGGCAGCTACACTGCTCAGCCAGGAGAAGCCTCCCGTGTGCCAGGTCCAAAAATCAGAACACAATGATTTGAGACAGTACGATCTAGTGTAGAGGTGATATGCATCCCAAAATAAGGGATGGAGGTGTCTGACCAACGAAATGAGAATTGCTCCTTGAGTTCTGTGACCTGATCTCAGAAAGCACAAGGTGTTTAAAACTAGCAATTAAGATTCGCTCTGAATCTTGAAAAACTGCCTTGCGATTTTAGTTTTCTCATCAAGGCCAACATTGTGCATTGTGGGTGGATAGCTCTCACGATGTCATCACGCATACATAGCCAGCTTGTCTTAATTCCCCTGTATTCATAATGGCCAAATTTGCCAACATTAAATCAAATATAATGATGAGAGTGGGGACCCCTGCCCTGTTCCCCTACCAAGATTGAAACGGAAGATATGCAACTGTCACTGATTACCACTGCTGAGACGTTTAGTTAACAGCTTGACACACAGTCCCTGAATCTTGTTCCAAGACCAGCTGCTACTCGTGTCTCGTCGATGAAGGGCCACAAGATGTAGAGAAATGGATTTTAGGCTTCTAGGGACACAAGGAAACCCATTTTCTTTGCCCTGTTAACACTGCCCACAAGGTGCAAGATGGTATTGGTGCTGTCCTTACCATTATGTCTGGAGATAAATGCTGCCTGCTCTGGCTCTAGTAATCCTGGCATCATTTATCATTTACTAAATTACTTTAGTTAAACGTGTCAGTTTTAGACGTTCTATATCTTGTCACATATCGCTGGATTATATTAATTGTATGTACCTATCGCCTATTGGCTTGGCTGCAAACCTTCAATGGAAAGTCAGCTGTTCTTGAGATGGGAGTATAGTTTTTTGTAACCCGACTGAGAATAATGTACTTAACATTGAGTAAATCACTTGTTCCAGTATACAGATTCCTGATATCTAAGAAAAAGGGATATCCAGCTGTATGACTTTGTTGTCCGATAATTCACAATGAGATTTTTATATTTGCAGCCTAGTGCTGCAAATTTCAGGAATTGCCAAACTCAGCACCGTCTCACCTGACTATCTGGCCACAGCCTCAGCTACAAACCAGAGAACGCTCTTATTATAGGGGAATGTAACACCCCGAACATCCAACCCTGAAGGTAAGGTTCCAGTCTATTAACAGTGGGAGCACCCAGGCGATGCTGCGGTTCCATGTGTTTATATGTGCTCAATATTCACTCTGAAACTGATCTCAGGTGATTCATCTAATCGTAACTAATTTTGCAGCCGTTATTTTAATGATTTTGTGTTTAAAGTCAGGACATTATTTTTGAAAAGTACGAGTTTAATCCTTTCTGTTTTATTGAGATCAAACGCACGCCATTAATTGCACCTGTCACTTTATAGTTCATTGATGATACATAAAATTTTAGGGGCATCCTTGGGGACTTTTAAACTTTTCATTTGTACTTTTGTGTATTCTTCTGTCGTACTGTGGCCGGGTTCAGCGCCACTTCGGACTTGGCCATCATTACAGCTGCCATTTTGAAAGCAGTGGTCCAGTCCTTAGAGCGCTTAGTCCAGGCCCGCTATTTAAGGCAATCCGGGGGCGGACGCAAAAATGAACCACACACCGGTAATTACACCTGTCACTTTAAAGTTTATTGCTGCTACATAACATTTTTGTGGCATCCTTGGGGAATTTTAAACTTTTAATTTGTACTCCGGGGAGCAGACGCGCAGCGGGTGCACCGTCAGCATGCCAAAGGGAAGCCTTTCTGGGTCCATCCACGTCCGGCCAGGGCCAAGAGACCCTGCACATTTTCATCATGCTTTGAATATATTCTGTTGACGAGCTGCAGTATCTTAATAAGGTACCTAGCAAACATTGCTTGCACACTTTTGCACCACATATGCTCCCCAACATCTTTAAAGAATGCAAAATCAGACTGAGATACCACAAATCCCTCTATTAAAAATGAAGCACAAATAAAGGCACACCACGCCACCCGGGTGCACATGTATAACTGCAGATGTCTGCCTAACACAGCCTAGAGCTATTTACCTTCCTCAAAGATAAGAAACCTGATGTCCTCTTTCTCACAGAAATATGGCTCAAAGAGGAATCTGTGCAAGACATTGTGACATCCCTCCCCCAAGGTTACTCAATGACTAGATGCGATAGCAAGGACAGCAGGAGTAGGGGTTTAGATGTTATTCTGAAAGAGGAACTGAAGGGGATGTTCACACCCATTGAAAATCATGGCTAGTGAATTCCTTCAAGTCTCGACTGAGCTCTCCCCTACTTTCACGTTCTCTGGCACCAACATATCGGCTTCTGAGTTCGGCTTACACAGTTTGTTCAAGTATTACCGGAAATAGTCACTGAGTGCAGACTTCAGAAAGCAAATTTTACTTTGCTAGGAGATCTCAACGTCCATTTTGAGGTTAGTGGTGATGCTACTATCAGGCCATTAACACAGGATCTTGCTGCACTTCAGTTAAAACAAATTGTCAAGATACTTACACATTGCTGGGTTCACCTCCTCGACCCGGTCTTCACTAGCATCACAATTATGGCCACAGAAGATGCACTTCCCATACTGTGGTCGGACCATTTTCTAGTTTCTTTCTGGTTAGACCTACCTAGCACTGTACAAAAGCAGCCCGTCCGCAAAGCCCAAACCGGCCTGGTCCAAACTAGATATAGAAGAATGAATAAGTACTCTTAGCAAATTCCTCTCAGCCTTGAAGGGAGATACTACAGAAATGTGCAGAAACTTCAAGAGATGGATAAATGATTGTCTAAACTCCCTAGTTCCATGTAAAATGAAAAAACCCAAACAAACCAAGGGTCATTCTCCGTGGTATACACCCGAGCTGGCAGAACTAAAAAGAGAGGCTAAAAAAATGGAACATAAATGGAGGAAACCATATGATGATCTTAATGAAGAAAATTATATAACATCTACAAAAAAGTACCAATATGCTATTTGATGTGCCAGGATTTCCCACTTGAAGACGAGAATAGATAATGTGAGCAATTCGACCAAGGAATGGCTTAAGGTAGTTAATAGCTTAACAAAGACACCTTTGTGACATGTTTGCAAATACCTTTATTAAAAAAGTTAAAAAACATCATAAACTCCCTGCAATCAATGTCGGCATTAAGCCCCGTTTCGGATGCAGAGCTCAGTTCGGATGTGAACTCTGCGGCCACAGCTAAATTATATTCCTTTTCTGCCTTAAACATGGAAAACACAGAAGGGATTATAGAGTCTATTAAGTGAGACTCACTGTTAGATCCAGTACCCCAGATATTTTTTAAAAAAAGGCAAGAGTATTATCTTGGCAATTTTAATGAATATCCTTGAAAACTCTCTGGCCAGCGGTAAAATCCTCCCCACATGGAAACATGCCATTGTGAAACCTCTGCTGAAGAAGCCCTCAACCAACCCACTTTTGGTGGAAACTTATAGACCCATCTTCATGTTTCCTATAGCAAGAAAAGTTATGGAGAAACACGTCAATAAGCACCTCGCCAGCATTTTAGAAATGCATTCTGTCCTCCACACCACAACACACAAACTGGTTTTAGACCTGGAAGTCGCACTGAGACCGCAATGCTAATACACACAGAGGAAATTCAGGCCAATCTGGACCGAGGTGGCTCGGCAGCCATGATTACGCTACATCTCAGTGCAGCTTTCAACACTGTTTCTCACTCTATCTTTTTTCAAAGGCTGGGGGAAGCCGGAATCACAGGCTACACTCTTTATTGGCTTACAGCTTTCCTAAACAAGAGGAGCTTTCAGGTCTGTGAAGAAATGTTCTTCCCAGATACCACAAGGCTCCTCCCTAAGCCACACACTATTCAATATATATGTTCCCTCCCTGGCAGAAATGGTGCTGGCACATGGTCTCTCACTTGTATCATATGCTGACGATACACAGATGATCCTAGCCCTCACTGCAGAAACAGATCGGAATTCCTCACATCTAAATTCATGCCTTAAACAGGTCACAACTACTAACCTTAAACTGAATGGAGAAAAAACAGAGGTGCTAGTTCTAGGCAATAACCTCCAAAGATGGTACAAACTAGCTTGGCCGGGATACATGGGAGAGCGACCACAAACTTTTCAGGCAGTTAAAAGTCTTGGTTTTTGGTTAGATGATAAGTTGACAATGGAAACACATGCTAAGAAACTGTCAGGAACATACTTCGGATTACTGAGATCCTTAAGAAAAGTCATTCAATAGCTTCCACCTACGTCAAGAAGAGTGGTCATTCAGGATCTGCTCAACGCCCGTCTCAACTACAGAAATTCCATCTTTTTGTGTAGTCCCAAGTATGTTATAAGATGTCTGCAGGTTGTCCACAACACAGCTGTCTGAATTCTACTTAAACTTTCAAAATATTGCTCAGTGCGGTCCTGCACTGGCTTTCTGTGCAAAAAAGAATACATTTCAAGGCTTTGTGCCTTGCCCAGAGGGCAATACATGGAAAAGCTTCTCCTCTCATTCGACAACTTCTTACCTCATGTGTCCCCACAAGACCTTTACGATCTGAATACCTAAAATTGTTGATAGTACCTAAGGTTAACAAAGAAAGATGTGGTGGATGTTTCTTCGCCTATCATGCACCCAAACTCTGGAATGACCTTCCTACTAGCCTTAGATTGGACTTACCAGAATCCACTTTTAGAAAGCTTTTGAAGGCACACCTCTTTTAATCTCAGACCAGTAATAATCTAACTTTCCCAGGTTTCCGGTATATGTGTTTCTCTCAGCGCTGGAAGGCCCATTTAGGTAGCTATGCGCTATACAAAAAACCCTGAACTATAACTAGAAATATTAACTATTATATTAAGACACGTGAGGATACCCCCTTATTCCTTCCATCCCTTTGCCTTAGACATTTACTCAGTACCCATTGATCATATTAAATTTTACCCGAAGAGGTTTTTTTAAAAATCATTTCACTGCGCTAATTTCACAGGTGCTCCCTGCCCCCTATATTTTCCTTCATTATTATTATTCCTTAGTGTCCAGTTTTCTGCAGCACTAACCTCTTAACAATAACCTGTGTTTTTTAAAATCAATTTTTTCCTCATGTTTTGGTTTCCAAATTTAACTACCCAGAGGTTTATTTTTATCTTTATGCAATTAAACCAAGAAAAAAATGTCCTGTAGGATAAGACCAATAGTTAGTATCAACACATTTTTAAACTTTTCATTTAGTTGCTTTACAAATTGCTGACTTGTGACACGAGGTCACTTTATAGTGCAAATGGCATAATTAGTATGAAGTTCTTAAATTGGACAACCCATCCTCCAACAACATGAAACCTCGTCTATGAGGGACCGACAATTTCTTGTGCATATTTAGATCAGGATTCAACAGGGTATGAATTGTGTTCAGAGGGGCCCTGCTTATTTTGAAGAGGAGCTAATCTGGTGGTTTCATGGTGGGAAAAGGAGACTTCTTAGATTTTTCTTGAAGGCAGGCAAACCGGAATAAATGGCAGGACCACAAATGCGATGAGGTCAAGTGGAGTGAAGTGGGTTGCATGGTTTCATTAGCTGAACCACAACTGCTTGAAACTGCTGGTTCTCCTAGCACAAGAGTTTCTCTTAATAAATTCTTGCTCCCAAAGAAAGTGGTAAACGTTGCCACATTGGAGACAGGACCCAGCTGAGACCTCAGGCATATTATTGTGTGAGAGGTATGAAAAAGAACATTATCAAATGGTGTTTTAATGTTAAGACTTTATTGTAAACCAACAGAGAGTACAATTAGGAGACTGAACTATTTTATCTAGCAGATTACCAAACCCTGACACTTGTGATGTTGCTTCTAACAGACCAGCATTGGCAAAGCCAATAGGTTTCACCTATGCAAGATCTATTGGCTTTGCCAATGTGTTTTAGCCATGTTGTACACTAGCATGGCTGCTGTCCGTCATGGCTGAAAGGTAGTGGAGTATCGAAGAGTGGCACAGTGTAGAGTAGAGTGGAGTGTCAAGGAGTGGAATAGAGTGGGGTGTCATAGTGGAATATCAGCAGAGTGGGGTATTATGGAGTGGATTAGAATGGAGTAGAGCGGAGTGGATTAGAGTAGAATTTCGTGGAGTAGAGTGGAATTTTGTGGAGTACAGCAGAGAAGAGTAGAGTGTCATGGAAAGTCGGATTAGAGTACTAGAGTGGAGGGTCTTGCCTTGAGTGGAGTGAAGTAGAGTGCAGTGGCGTGGAGTATCATTGCATAAAGTGGAGTGGCATAGAGTGTCGTAGAAGGGAGAGGCGTGGACTAGCATAGAGTGGAGTGGCATAGAGTGGAGTATACATGCCATGGTAGTGCACCGCCATTACAGACAACTCATTTTCAATTGACTTAACCATTACATTTGCACAGACATACAGTTTTACTGATAAAACTATGCAGTGCACAAATGATAATGTGTGGAAATGGCATCACGTAGTGTATTAATTTGTTTAGATCATATTAAAATAATAGTTTTCACCATACTTCGCAATTACAAAAAAATGTACTTCATATGTGCTTTCCTAACTCTGATATGTTCTGAAATATTTGTACAGTTCATTTGCAGACAATTACATTTCTTGTGTGCTGGAAAAAAAGCCTTTCCTTTCACTCTCCCAGATTGTAAGATAGATCAGAGCAAGGAAAATAAATGCCAGGCCCCCTCCGAAGACAGAGCTGGACATTTGACCTTTGTCTTTGAAAGTACAGCAAATGTGAAAAGTTAAGAAAACAATTTAAAGGGCTGTTTACAGAAAGGGAGCACTCATGAAAGAATACAGTAAACAAGCAATGTTTCAAGGGAGGGGCAACGACATGCTGGAAAGCCTAAAACAAATAAAGTCAGCAAATAAAAAGCAAGCTCATGTGAGTTATAAACCACAAGGCCAACGGTAAGCAATGGTAGGAACACAATCCTAAATCAGCTTTCAGAATATCCACAAGAAATCTTTAGCAACCAGTTTGGTAGGCTTTGACTTAAAAAACAGTGAAACCATCAACCGACATTCACTTTGACCCCATAAGCAGCAGCACTGGCAACAGCTGTTGAGACTATTTCTGACCTCTAGGCAATAAACAATTGTGGAGGATTTAATAAGCACTAAATTAGAGATGAATGCATCTAGCTTATTATGTTTCCCTTACTCAGGTGTTTTGTTTGTTTTTGGAACACTAGAATTCTTCAGATAGCACTTTGAAACCACTCTTTGAAAAAAACCATTTGGTGAAAATTAGCATGTAACAGCAAGACATTTTTGAGCCACCAATTTACTATATTCTTAGACAACTGCCCATTTCTTCTCTGATAAAGGGATGTCTACATCCTCAGCAAATGGTCTTCCTTCAGAATCCAAGAGTTAAGTTGAGACTACATCGCAGAAGAAGAAATCTGAATCACAACTACACAAAAAAGGCAAATGGGAGGCAGGTGAGTTATCACAGGTCACGGTCACAAAATTAGAAGTTGAGGGGGAGAAGAGATTGGTATATCACTAACCTAATGAGACTGCTCAATATTGAGTCCAGTGTGAGTATCAAAATAAATTTTCATCTCGGGCAACTCACGTAAGTGTCCTAAGGTGAGACATTATCAGCTTACTGCTAGTCAGCACTATATTCTCACACACATACACACACGGGATACAGCAAAAGACCTTCAGATAGAAGTGAATACAGGAAAGAGTGATCCCAATAGTCTCTTACTCACTTTCACTGTCACATATTTTTATCTGGTGTTATTTGCGAGGGGTTAAATTCCCAAATATACTATACCTGTTTTGTCTGCGTAATCACAATGTTTACTGGAGTATGCTGGAAATAGGAACATTTTATCCTGTTCGGGTAGTGCTCTTTTAAACTATGCATGACCCCTTATGCTACTACTCATGTACTACGGAATATATGTCTCAAAGTCATTGTTTGATCAAGTTCTTAAAACAAACTCTTCCAACCAAATGTTCAAACTTGGATGACCGACAGCTTTTTGATGCTCAAACCTGTATACTTCTCAGAGAATGTGGATCATTTTACAGTGTGGTTGTGCAACCTCTCTATGTAATAATGACACAATTCTGTATCACATCTGGTTGGGTTTGTCTGTTAAACTTTAGCTAAGTCCTGGGTAGCTGTGGCTCACAGCAGTCAGGCTTTATTAAAGGAACAAGTACAAAGCATTAAGAAGAACTAAACCAGTTGAATAAGAAGAAAACGCAAAACAAGAAAAAGCCAACACCAATTTATAAAAATAGGTTATAGTTTTCTCTTTGAATAGGCACCTCAATGACAAAAATTCACAGAGGATTCCGTAGCTATGAATTTTTAAGTTAACAATAAATCATTGCTTTTCACTCAGATGTAATAAATAATTAAAATCTACAGCGACTAGTGGTCCAGCACAAAACCAGTTGCCACATGTCTCCGGTTACAGTGAAAATAGTGGTTTCATCTTACTTGCAGTAAATTCTGTGCTGGGTGTCAAACTGCACTCTGACGACTCCTTTGGGTCCAGCAGACCTGGGTGCAACTTTTGAGGGTCAGGACCCAATCTCCCAGGCTGCACCTTGGTGGAGAGCAGGTTTCTTGGCGTTGGGCTCACAAGGGTGCAGGCGTCTCAGATTTATGGGTTCTGTGGCTGTAACAGGGAGTCAGTCAACTGACTCTTCGGGTCACCTTCTCTGTCTGGGGTTTCTTTGGTAGCCCAAGGAGCAGCACGGTGCAGCCTATCTTTTCTGGGTCCACAGAATAGCAGGGCTGTCCTTATTCAGTCCTCTCTCCAGCTCAGACGTGATCCAAGATCTGGGTGCCAAGGGTGCACCTTTAATGCCCATTTAGTGCCCATGAGGATTTGGCAACTACTAGCCAATGGGCTACCAGGTCCCCTTCCAGCTAGTGATGACTTCCTGCTAAGTGTGGCATTTTGCTAACCCAGAATACACCATTCTGTCCACTCCCAATATGGCTGAAACCTACTCTTGGAGCTCACTAGCCCAACCTAGAGGTCTGACTACAAAAGGGTGACACTCCCCTGGAAAAAAGCCTGGGCAACTGCTTCTTCTACTCTCTCCAAGGTGCCACCCTGTCTCCAAAAAACAAAAGAGCAGCCTTTTCATGTGTGATTAGCATTTGTCATTCAAAGGCGGCTTTCCTTTTGAACCTCGCCTTTGGGCTCACACCCAAATCCAATCCCACCAGGAGGAGGATGCATGTCTTCCAGCAGCAAACCCTTTGCTTGGCCTCTTGAGAGTAGTTATTCCCATCACCCAGGATGGAAGAAACTTTTCTCAAGGACAGAGGCTTGTGTGCAACCGTGAACCGCCTCTGGACACTCTGGGCAACACACTAGCTACTTTTTAAAGTTGCTATTTGGATAAAAGTTACATTAATTTTGACTTAAGCAACAAGTTGGGTTTAATGAAATGATCTGTTTGATACGTTGAAGTATCATGTTTACTGGTCCTACTTGGAAGTTTCCAGTGCTGAGTTGTCAGTGTGTAACTTCATGCTCGCCAATGGGGCTACTAGCCTTTCCACAGTAAAAACAACAATGCATGGTTTTTAATGTCAAGACATATAAAATTAATAAAAACACATGTCCATCTTTTTAATAAAATACACCTTGCATTTAGGGCTCAGTAGGCCTGCCTTTGGGGTGACTTATAAAAATTAAAAAGGAAGGTTTGGCCTTTGCCACTTGCTTAAATGACAACGTTAAGTTAGCAGTTTTAAACTGCTCAGCCAGACTGCCATGGCCGGCTAGGAGTCGTGCTTTCCTTTGTCACACTTGTAGTGGTACAATGAGTGCTCCAGTCAACGAGGGATACTTAACTTACAGGCCACTGGTACCCCTGGTACCATGTACTAGGGACTAAGTTAACTTATGTCAATTGTTGGTAGACCAATTAGACATATTCCTTTTAACGATCATAACACGGGCACTGAGGCCTGTTTGGTAGGACTCTGTGCACTTTCAAAGTCAAAATACCAGCAGCATCAGTTAGAGGGTGATCATGCAAAAAGAGGCATTTCCTTACAATTTCCAAGTACAGAAACAAATTTGACATAAGCCTTCTTGACAAACTAAAGCAGATGATTTCAATCCTGCTCTCATTCCAATATTGAAACAGTAGTTGTTTTGTGCACGCTTTCTGGAAAGTACCACCAGGCTGCCAGTATGATCTTTAATTGGAATTATGAATTTCAGCCCAAACTTGAGATCTTGGCCAAGGACTGCCTGATTCAAAGCCTGTCTCAAGAATGTCCTCAAATTAGCAGCATCTAAGTGCAAGAGGTTCCAGTAAAAAAAAGTCAGAGTTGTGACTGAACAGATATCACTAATTAGACATGTTATTCCGGGCAGAAATTATATGGTTGCCTTTAGCTTTGCTGGACTGGATGACATCACTGATTTATGCTTTTCCGCCAGGCTGTTTGGAAGCCATACACCGATTTCAAAGAGCTGTGAACTAACACTGTGAGCCTGAAATTCAAACCCACTTTCTGTGAGAAACAATAGAGGGCTCACTTGACACATACATATTTGAGAGCTTGGAGGGATTCTAAATCCACAAATTGTTGACAGCCTTTAACTTTCTCTAACAAAGAAATTCATTAGCTAGGTTGGAATACTGACATCATGCCTTGTTACACAAAGTAATATAATTAGATTAGGAACATACATATATTCACTTAAAAAAACAAAGGTTACAGGGACGTTCTAGTTGGGCTCACATTTTAACCATACAAAACCATAGTAATTTAGCTGTTATAGTTATTTCTATTAACTATAATTTATGCCCTAAGGTAACTATAACTCATGCCCATGCACAGTTTGTTCGGCAAACATTTTACTGCAAATATTACACTGATATTATCAAAGAGGTCATGAGTGGTGTAATTTATGGGGTAATTAGCAGTGCATGGTGAGGGCGCGAGATATAGTTATCTTAGGGCACGAGTTAGAGTTACTTGAGATAACTCTAGCTATAACAGGTGAATTTCTATAGTTTTGTACGTTTAAAATGCGAGCCTAACTATAACGTCCCTGCAACCTTTGTTTTTTTAAGTGAATATCTATGTTTTTTTATTTCTATTTCCTAACTAAAACATCCCTGTAACTTTTGGCTTTTCAGTGAATTTCTATGGGTTTTCTTAATGTATAATAATTTTCATTACTATACTTAATCCAACCACCACCGCGCATGGTCTTCGGTTGGCCAGGCTCTGTCACCAACCCCATATAACTACCTATCCTTGCGGGGGTCCAGTCCCTGCAGGCAACCCCCCCCCCCAACCCAACCCTGAGAGAGAGAGCGAAAGTGAGAGATTGGGAGAGAGAGAGAGTGATTCAGGCTTTGATGAATGATATACTGAGAATGAGGTATTTCCAAACAAATTAAAAATATATATATTTTTTGTCAATTAAAAAGAGTGAGATCACTCTTCAGTATGTACATTAAATATTTATAGTTGAAAAAAATAAAGCAGCAAATTACCACAGACTTACCTAGACTAGAACCCCTCACCTTTAGTGTGCATGTCTGAGACCTTAACCACTAGGCCAGAGGTGACTCCTTAGTCTGCAGGGTCCAGACTTAGCTATGACAATCAACCCAATTATTTTGAGTGGAAAAAGACTCCAATGTTCCATCACTAGGAATGTTTAACAGTGAAAACACTAGAAAACAAACAGTTAATGTGAAACTGTATTACTTTTCATTTTCAATTTAAGTGGCAAAAAAAGTCTGTTTAGGAGTTTACAACGCTAATAGCTCTAACTCGAGCAAATGCGAGACCCATTGCATTGCAAATGCTTGTTATTTTTTTACATGTTCAGGACAGGTGACTAAGTCCCAGAGTCCTGCAATGGCTGCCAGCAGTCAATCACAGTGTTTGCTCCAGCGGGAGTCTGACTCACGGGTAATAGAGATGACGGGAAATAAAACTTCCTGGGCCAACCAGAATGCTACATTTTTTAAATGGCACTTTCCCAAGAGTCTCTTTTACTGGCTTGCAGACCCAATTGTCCAGATATACAATTATTTTTTAACATAAGGTCTCAAAAACTACTGAACGGATTTACACCACAATCAAAAAAAGAATATTCTGCATACCAACATCTGTCTTCTTCCTAAAGAAGTCTAGCGAAAATGCATGGGGATTTTGCGTTTTGGGATCCCTTTTTTCTATGCCCCCGCCTCCCAATTCATACTCGAAGGTAACTATAACTCGTGCCCCCGCCATGCACCCTTCTCTCATCAATAATTTTACTGCAAAAGTTGCAGTGATATTATTATTTGATAGATGTCATCAGTAATTTATTATGTGGGGTAATAAGCAGTAAATGATGAGGGTGCTAGTTACAGTTACCTCCCCCTTTGCATTTTGGTTATCGGCCACGCCCCAGGGAATAGGCCCTGTCGATTGTCCAGGGCTGAAATCAGAATGTGCAAGGTCGCCTGTGGCCCCGTCTCCATTTTATTTATCGGCCGGGCTACAGGGGATGGGGTACCCGGGCCAAAACTGGCCTGGGGAAGGGAGCCACCCCTGCCCCCTCCCCTAATCATATAAATATATACCTCTCCTGGACCTGGCCTACCTGGGGTTAAATGAAACACCAACCACAGGAGACCGTGCTTGTTTTAAAAAAATAATAATTTTGCCTTGGATTTATTTTTACCTTGGATTTCCAGATCCTCCTCGAACTTGTAGCAAAAATTACAAAAAAAACAAAACAAAACAGTTTTGTCCCGGCGGTGTCCCTCTGGGATCCCACCACCAGGCATAGGGGGTGAGGGTATTCTTACCATGCCCCCTTTTAAGTCTTAGTCCCAAGATGCTGTCAACACATCCTGGTTGAAGTGCTGGCAGACAATCAGATCTCACAGAGAGATCTGTTGGAACTGCGGACCCTTCGTGTCCTTAGATATCTATTTTTGTTTTTTCCTAAATAACAAATTACAAAAATGGCTCTTTTTGGACCAAGAGCTACCTTTCTGTTGAATTTGGTGTAATTCCGTCTAGTGGTTTGGGCTGCAGTTGTGTCTGAAATCCCTCTGGGAAACTGCATAAGAAAAAACACATTTTGCCCCACCCTCCTTTTTTAGGGTCGAGCCTGCGTTGCATGCGCTCGCGCATGCGTATCGCAGCAAGATGCTTTTATATTTAGAAAAGGGCTCGGAGCCCTGTCAACTTCACGTCAGTGTTTTTTAATGGTTCGTGGGCTTGCCTAATAAAATCTGCTTGCTTTCATTAGTCGAAGGCAAGCATATGTCACGCCTTTTCCGGTGGCTAGCCCTCCTCGAGCGCAGTGACCAAGTACAGAAATCATGCGAGGCTCGCTGTTTTCCATCGGGCTCGTGGACTTCTTTTTCTCTAATTTACGAGCGCGATCTCGCTTGGCAGAAGTCGAGCGCTTTACATCGTTAATTTCACTTTTTCGGGTTGTGTACACAAATGCACTTTTGCCCGATAGGTGAAAAGTCGGGTTAGGAGTTTACAACGCGATCAGCTCTAACATGAGCAAACACGAGAACCGTTGCATTGTAAATGCTTGTCTTTCTTTTATTCTCGGTCCTGCTTAATGAATCACCCGGAAACTTTCAAGACAGCAGCTGAAGTGAGTGGCAAACTAGTTTTGAAAAATTAATAAATATTCGTTATTCAGCGTCAAAGTTATTTGCAAAACAAAAAGACAATTTTCCTATGTAAACTAGGTCCTAACTATAACTACCTACTAGCCACCGCCAGTAGCGTATATGTATGTATATATATATATATATATATATATATATATATATATATATATATATACACACACACACATATATATATATATTTGGAGAGTCTTCTGTACAGCATCAAAAACAAATACAAGCAAGCAAACTTTGGATGACACACTGGTGGAATGACCAGTGTTTCTGCAATTAAACGTCGTTAGATGACATTGATCCGCTCCACTGTGTCAGGAACAATAGAATCAGAAGATATAAATAGGGTTTTGAGAGAGAAGCAGAGGCACTTAGTGACAAACTCAAAGAATGACAACTCAAGTAGGGTGATCCAAAGATCACACAAGCAGGTGTGGAATACGCACTGTGAGGCCCTCCCTGAAACAGGATAAGGCCTAGCATAGATAGAAGTATTTGAGTGACTACTTTAAGCACAGCCTCCAATTATGTGAAAAGAATCATAAATATGAACCAGCACATTCTAAATTCCAATGGTTTGGGTTTGCTGAACCCAATGTTTGTTTTCAAAAGGAGCACAAACATTAAAAATCTGTTAGTACACACTAGACCAAGACCCAATAGAATGGAAGTAGAATCAAGATTGTGGAATCTTCCCCTGGCCACAATCCATGTGGTACATGCAAGGCATGTCCCCTCACCCACACTGCAAAATCAGTGGATTTAGGAATGAAATACCTTTGGAATTTGACCAACCACACAAAATGCATTTCAGGAAACCTAATCTACGGGATTAGGTGCCTGTGTAATTTACTTTATATAACCATTTCTACTGCGAAGGTCAAGACCAGGTTTATTGAACATAAGAGCAATGTGAGGTGTGGGAAAACGTACCGAAGTTGACTGCCCACTTTTTGGAGATGAAACACTCAGTGAGGGACCCAAAATGGGTTGTGATTGACAAACCATACATACCTATCATCATACAGGATACTAAACAATTCCTGTTTAGACAAGAACACCATTGGTTATACAGGTTGAGAAGCAATGAGAAGGGATTGAATGACAATATCCATTGGAACTACCTGATTAGAACTTGAACTATTCTAGGCATTATTAACAGGTCATACCTAGATATAAGGGCATGGCATTTTTCATCAAGGTATTTCACATCATAGTAAATGGAGTGGAATAGGATGGAGTGGAATAGGATGGACAGATGACTGGAGTCTGTATCTCAGTTTCTCTAATGTATAAAACAAAATCTGAAGAGTTCATAGGCACACCCACATGAGCAGGAAGAACAGTCTGTTCCTTTGACTACCAATTGAGAGTATGCTACGAAATTCAGAGCTCAAACGAGAAAATGGGGAGTTTTGGATCCAGTATTAGGACCACATGAATTAGGTAATGCCCGCCCTTACATGTCCCGTAATGTACAACTAACAGAAGATACGAGTAGGGATAAGGGTTATTTCAGGACCCAGCATGGGGCATTAGCAGGTGACAGCCACCCGCATAGGCCTAGCATCAAACTATTTATTCATCACCTAATTCTATATTGGACAATATGGACTTAGGGCGGGTTTTCAAAATGTATAAAACATTTTTGAGGCTCTGATGTAGGCCAAAACAGACATAGGCATGACTATGACGGCGGAGAGGATCAATTTAGGTAAATATGACTCCACTCCAAGATAGCAGATATGCATTGGCACTAACCCCAAAAGTTAGAATTGATGACAGCTAGCAGGAGCACAGGGTGACATAGAGGATGATGCCTCCTCCTTCATAACGAACTAGCACAAGACCGCCAGTATTCATCGGAGGGAAGCAAGTGACTGAGAAGGGGCAGTGTCAACTGCCTTAACAAAGTAAGTGGGATCCCATGAGTGGAGTGTCTGTTAGTGATAACTGGGTACTGCCTACAGGTTATTTTCTCAAGGACACCGGCTTAAACCCATGGGTTGCGGTCAACCTGTGCGATGCAACAGGGCGGCTGAGAGTGGCGGTTTGGCTTATAGTACTGACCATACCGTTTCCAACAGGCTGTTAACAATAATAATGAAATGAACCACCCTGAGTGATTGTGCGGCCCTGGACAACTTACAGAAGGCCCAACACAAGTAGCAACATTCAAAGGCGGAGTGGGGCACTGATATGGAAGGGACTGGTTTAAGTTGGTTGGTTCAGTAAACATTGGAGTGGGTTGCCTCGAGTGTGAGTATGGTCCAGAACAACTGAAAGGAGGGCACTGAAACGGCAGAGGCTAGAGTGAATGGTATTGAGGTAAGAATGTATCCCCAATCATCAGGGATAGATGAGTTCAATTAACCCGGCACTCTGAGATGATAGATACTGTTGAGTAGATTGTTTACGAGGGTGCCGAGTGGTTCAAACAGAGATAAAGGGGAGTTTTTCGAGATTGCAGAACCTGGCGTGTAGGTTCTGATTTGGAATGATTTACCTGACAAGACTATTTCTTTATACTTTCGTATTTATTTGAAAATAGAGTGTGACTACAGGGCGACACTCCCACTTTATCCCAGTTTTTGGAAAAGGAATGGTGAGACTCAGTTAGACTTATACATTGGAGTTAGCACCAGATGGGGGCATGCACCACTGTTTGAGCACTATGATTGGAATGGGATGGATTGAAATTATCACTTACTGATTTTAATGGGTATACAGGACTCACAGGACAATAGATTCAAAGATGGAACATGTAAGGATTTGAGAGGCATGTTTTTTTTGTTTCCCCTGGAATTGCCGAGGTGTTACGTTGACATTTAATAATATAGCCAGCAGAATCCGAACCTGTGTATACCACTAGGTAATGGGGGATGCTTATAACTCAACAATGGATCCGATACGCTGAAGAAGGCCCACTTACAAGGATGGGCTAGGAATGGGCCGAAACATGTTGGCATAGGCAAAGCAGGGTGTAGGACATTCATATCTTGAAATCTGCCCCTTGATATATTGTGTTTTAACCTTGTCAGAGGGACTTTATAATAAAGATTGGAATGAGTACCTATGAGACAGTTTTAATGTTCAAACTGCTGTAGCAGATCCCTGATATAGAGCAGATATGGGCCAACAAGGGAGCATGCAGAGCATGGAAGAAGCTGAGACGAAGGAAAGAGAAGGGGGGGCTAGCACTACGAGATCTGCAATATTATGCCTGGGCGCTCTTTATTAAAAATATGAGAGGGGCCCTGGACGGGTCAACAGTTTCAGAGCTGGGGCAGATATTAAAAGTCAGGATGGAATTTGAGAAGGTTACAAAGGTGGGATTTCTATATAAATTTGGAGATCCTACATTTTTCAAGAAGGTGAGCTTCAAAATAATGCATGACTCGGCAAAAATGTGGTATGCGGCGAGAAGGGCTACTAACTTGCCATACTACAGCAAATATGCACTCCTTTGGGACTCACAGGGCTCGCCAGAATGGACTAAAGATGCTCTAGCTGCACCTCTGAAAGAGGCTGGGCTTGTGCAATGGGGACAATTGTGTAATAAAGAGGGCCTGATCTCGTATGAAGACCTCAACAGGGAGACAGTTGGGAACCTCTCCATATTTAAATATATGCAAATAAAGAGTTGGGTGAAAGATGTTAAAGAAGAAGTGGGCGGCTCAAACGAGTAGAAAGTTTGCTTCAGCAGGTCAGCCCCAACAAGAAAGAAGTGTCGAGATGGTACTGGGCACTTCTTGAAACCGCTACTCCAGCTCAGAGATATGGACCACCGTTGGCCAGGATCCTCTAAGGGGAGATCAAACCAGAACAAATGAATCTCCCAGAGGTGGTCTCCGATAAGTCATTTGGTCTCCGGGTAACGTGAATGAGGACAAAACAAACAAACAAAAAACAAGGAGATAGGAGCCTAGAACAACCAAAATAAAATCGCTGTGCTCAGGATGTTGGTCTGCACCTGAGCATAGTAGCGTGCCCTATGATGAAGCATGCCGCTAGTAAGTGGGTGAGGGCAATTATTTAGAACCCATAGGGTCCCACATCTAAATTAATAAGGGTAATTCCAGACAGCTACATTACCTCTGTACTCTCTTAGTGTGTGTGTGTGTGTTGCATACAGCAAGGGAGGTCGAGAGCACAGTGATGCCTCTCATCCCCTTGGGATTAGTGTGTGAATGGATAAATAGAATGGTAGGGTGACAGCGTGTGGGAATAATGGCCCAAAAGGCCACAATGTAAGGTTGGTGGAAGAAAACGTATTTTGTATTCCCTTTCTGGGAGAGTGGTAGGGAATGCACCATGGGAAGTAGAAGCTTGGGCCACCAAGCTCTCAGGGGTGGGGTATTTCGTCAGGAAACTTGGGGCCCCAGGTGTGGGGAGATGGCGGCAGGCAATTGTTCTATTCACAAGAGCCCCTGTGCTGGGTTTGGACCAGGTACCCAGAAGTGCATCAGCGAGGGCATCATTGAATGGGAGCAGGGGTTCGGAGGTGAAATCTGAAGGGCCAGCGCCGGAGTTGGCGTTGAGCGAGGCCCATCCAGCTGAGTCGAGGATTACAATGGGGATGGTGCAGCTGGTGGCACTGCGACTGTCGGCATCAGGACCGGTGATGAGGAAGGTCGAGGTGGTATGACCGGCACCGGTCCAGATCCAGGACTGGATCCCCGAGAGTCCATCAGCACTGAAGCCGAAGAAGCTGACGCAGAACCTGATGGGGCCCACTCCGACCCCGCAGGGCCTGAAGGCGCTCCAGCAGGGTCAGACTGGCCCAAAATGAGGCACATGGCCTCAGAAAATTCTGAGTTTGGCAGGAGTCACTTCGGCTCCTAGAAATTTGGGTAGGCATGCAGTCAGTCCATGTGCTGGTTTCAATGAACGAATCCTAGAGAGACGACGCTCCTTCATCGTGTTAGCTGACAGACGAGGAGAAATCGAAGAGCGCTTCGACTTCTTTCTTGTGCCTCGACTTACCTGATTGTCCTGAGGACTATGAGTGGGACGATAATGACTTCGGACTCTACGACCAGGGACGGGACCTTCCTCCTGACAGAGACAGGTGCTGGGATGTCATTAGCTTTAGGGACTACTCCCTCAAAGCCTTTGAATGCATGACCCAGCAGTCGCAGCACAACTTCGGGTTGTGGTCGCACTTCAGACACCACAAGCACACGAGGTGTGGATCTGTCACGGACATCACCTGATGACAGGAACCCCAGGGATTAAAACCCGTCTTTCTAGATGACATTGCTCGACACACCAGGAGTGATTAAAAATGAATTTGACATAAAGTCAAAAAAGAGCAGTCAAAAAGAGACTGATGGGTAGCTTTCTTTCGATCAGCGCTGGCTGGCGTAAAAAGAAAATAACTGACATCGGCGTGCCTGAGTGGCGCATATATAGGAATCCCAACATCATTCCTGGCGCAGGCGATGCCAATGATGGACGGGGAGCCGATCAACACCACCTAGCGGCGCACAGGGGTACTGCTCACAAAAATCTTCTGGAGACTCTTGTCTGACTCTTGGGGAGAAATCAAAGGTAAGGAATCATGCACCTGGAAGTCAAACTTGAAAAAAATATCCTTCCATCGTTCACTTCCAGTACCACAGGATTTGCTCTTACTTTTGCAACTGGTACACATAAGGTGGCATGCCATTAGTCTTTACCATCTAATTGTGAACTTTGCGTTTGCACTACATAGGACGAAAAGTGAAAAGCTTCTATCATTCTCAAAATCAATGGTGTGCTATGCCACTCAATAATAGGCAGCAAACGAATCAGCTGGCCCAACACAAAGAACAGAAAGCTGTGCAGTGTGATAATACACACTTTCCACTGTATGGCAAGTTTGGAAGGCTCTTGGTGAGGGTCCTGACATGGTTGCCTGCTAGACAACGTTTTATTTACAGCCCATATGTACCAACACATTTTCTCATAGGTAAAGATTGGGTAAATTAATTTACTACATAAGGTCCTATATTCTTAATGGGATAACGATGTTTGAATCTACCCTATTCAAAGTGCTATGTACTGCCAGGACTGAGCTCTCCAAAGTAGGCGAACAAGAAAGCACACCTTCTCAATAGATGTGCAATGTAGAGCTGCAGCATTTTCCAAAATCTTACAGTCAAGAACTACACCAAAACGACTGCACTCGTTCTCTCCGCATGTATTTGCTTTATGCGGCAGGAAGTACTATGAGCTCCCACTAAAACGCATCTTCTGTTAAAGGCTAAGCCCTGCACTCTCTTTCACTGTCTGTTATTCCACAGCCTCTCTCTTTCTTTTATAGTTCTTCCAAGTGCTGAGATTAGTACTAAGGTAAACGAAAATGTATAATTTTAGTTTGGAAAATGGCCCTGAGGATTAAAGCTCGCCACTGACAAATGATGTGTCACACACAGTAATCCTTGTAAGGATAACTCATCTTTTCGTCTTTTTGAGGTCAGAAATCTGAATACCATTACAATGGGTCACAGCAGTACCGGTTATTTATAGCACAGAAAAATGGCTGATGAAGTTCTTTATGAAAAACAAATTAATAATGTGACTTATAGCATTCGGGTTCACCACCTTCTATTTAGGCCATCCACTCTACAACCTGCTTGCACAGTATGTTTACACTTTGAACATGCATGTAATACAATGTAATTTCTTTTGTGACAGAAACGGTTTTATTACATGATCACTGCAGTCCCACTTGGTAGGTTTCACTTAAACTATGGCTTCTTATAAGATTCTGATAATGGGCAATAAGTAAGAAAACCGGGGATTCCAAAAAAGGTGGGACAACTTGGTGGAGTGAGAGATCAGCGATAAAGAAGGGGAGAGACTGAGCCTGAGGGAAGACAGAGAACGCATCTCACAAGATAGTTATCTGCCTGCAACAGACATATAAAAGGCTGTAGAGCTGGTATTGTATTGTAATAATATTTATATATCGCTTACTACCACTGATGAGGCGTCCAAGAACGTTTCGGCGAGTAGCATGCTACTCCGGAACCCAAGAGGACTTAGTGGTGGATTAGTATAGGGAAATATGAGTACAGTGTTAGTATTATTATGAGTTAATTTGAGCAGAAGATATGTGAGTTTGTTAGTTGGATTGACTAGTGTAATGGAGGAATAGAGGAGGGAAGAATCCAGAAGTGTTAATTGGGAGTTTATAGTAATAGGATGAAGCCTGGGGTGAGTAAAGGAGAGATGGAGGAGGGAAGAGTCTGTGAAAGGGGTAGGGAGATCATAGTAGCAGGAGGAGTTTGGGATGAGTCAAAGGTGAGATAAATGGGGTAGAGTTTAGTAGGGCTGTTTGGAAGATTATGGTAGTAAACTGAGGTTTGGGTGAGCTAGATGTGGAAGAGGAGAGAAGAGCTTAGGCAAGGTTATTTTGGAGACGAAAGTAGTAGAATGGGTTTGGGATGAGTCAGAATGGGGATGGAGGATAGATTGCTAGAGACATGACATAGGGTGATAGCCAAAGTAAAGCTTCCAAGAGAGTAAATTTATATTATTTTTATTTATTTATAATTGTATTTATTTATATATATATATATATATATATATATATATATATATATATACATATACACTTTTTACTCATTTTTATTTAATTTATTTATTCAATATTTTCAATATAATTTACTTATTTATAATTTGAATTTTATTTTTAATTCATTTTTCTCTAGTACAGTAGGACTAGAGTAATAAGTAGATATGTAAATACATAGTAAGGGAATATATGTTCAAGAAATATAATGGATATCAATATATGAGAAGAAAGATTGTATTGTATAAACACAGATTTTCAAGATTTGTAATATTGGAAGTTAATTAATAAGTGTACTTTTCTAACATTTATTTCCTCAATTTTTGAATAGTGAAATGCTTATGATAATAAAACATTTGATCAGTGTGAAAAAAATTAGAGCTGGGATTCCTACGTATCTAATATAACAACTTATCTAGGAGCTATGCAATGACCTATGAACATGTTAAGCATAGAATATCATACACATATATATGTATATACATGTACACACACACTTACAAACACATATATATATATATATATATATATATACACACACATATATTTAATTGTGAATAAATATACATTTGTTAAACAGGTTTAAAGAGTATGTGTTTAATTTGTTATGACATAGTAGTGATACGTATTTCGTAAAGAACTATACATATCTAGAATATACACACAGTCAGATTAAACATATTTATCAACACAGGCATATGCAGTCCATTGCTGTTTGAATATGGTGGTTAAGAAGGAAAGAGCCAACTCTTGAGTAGTCTTCTAAAGACAAGATAGTTATCTGTGGATCTTACATTTGGGGGTAATGAATTCCATAGTGTGGCTGCTTGAACAGAGAAGGATGTACCACCTATGGTCTTTTTCTTGTATGGTGGTGTTCTAAGGCGGGGTGCCAATCTTGAGCAGAGGTTTCTTTGTTGAATGTATTTGGTTATTTTGTTTTTGATAAAAAGCGGTCCTGTTCTGTGTATAGCTTTGTGGGGGAGACAAGGCAGCTTGAAGTTGGATCTTCTGGCAATGGCTAACCAGTGTAGTGCTCGCAAGGCAGGGGAGATATGGGCTTGTGGCTTTACATGTAATAGTAGCCTGGCAACGGAGTTCTGAATACGTTGTAGTTTTTTCATAATAGAAAGAGATGATCCATGGTAGAGGCCATTGGCATAATCCAGTTTGGACAGTGCAAGAGAGATAGTAGTCTGCACCTTGTGTGGAAATCCGAGGTGGGGGAAGATGCGTTGCAGAGTCTTCAAGGTGATGAAGCTTGTTCATGCTAATTTGTCCACTTGGGCATTCATTGTTAACTAGGAGTCCATGCTAATTCCAAGGTTTTTAACTTCCGCGGATAATTGAGGAGGTGGTCTGAGATCGTCAGGCCAGGCGCACAGTGGGTCATACTTTTTCCAGTCACCATATATGAGTATCTCCGTTTTGGAGGCATTTATTTTGAGATGGCTCCAAGTCATCCACTGATCAACGGCTCTGAGGCACCTGAAGATATGTGAGTTTTCAATGTCTTTGGGGCATTCCAATTTAAGTAGTATTTGTGTGTCATCTGCATAGCTGTAGCATGTGAGTTGAAAATCATTGATCAGTTCTGATAATTATATCATAGATGTTGAAAAGCAAAGGTCAGATGATTGATGCTTGGGGGATCACTGCTTTTGTGAGGTACAGTTTGGATGGGAAGGGGGGAGAACAGATAATATTAGTTCTGTTTTGAAGGTAGGATGTAATCCAGTCAAGAGCAGTCCCTTCTATGTCTGCTTCGTGGAGTCTTTGAATTGTGGTGTCATGGTCAACCGTATCAAAGGCAGCGAGAGATCCAAGAGAAGTAGTGTAGCAACTCTATTGCGGTCAACTGTGTTTTTAAGATCATCCCAGATTGCTATGAGTGCCGATTCACTGCCTCTTCCTGGGCAGAATCCAGTTTGGCAGTCGGAAAGTATGGAATTGTTACATCTGGGCAAATGCTGCTCTTTCTATCAGTTTGCCCAGGAAAGGTCCATTTGTGATTGGTCTATAGTTGTTGGGGTCCTGTGGGTCTCTGTTTGTTTTCTTTAATAATGGATGTATGTATGCCTTTTTCAGGTCTTCAGGAAAGGTTCCTGTAGTTAAAGAGTTGTTGATGATTCTTCTTATAGGTACGGCAGCAGAAGTAGATAAAAGAATGTTCTTGAAGATGTGTGGTGGACAAGGGTCAGAAGGGCAACCGGAAGGCCTGCTTGCTTTGAGCAAATCCATAAATTCACCTTGTGATGTTTGTTTGAAGGACTGTAGAGGCTGGGTTGGTTTATTCTTAAAGGGGATTTTAGGAAAGGGGTTGGTGGTGATGGTTTTCTCCTGTTTTAAATAGGAGTCCAATGTGTCTGCCTTAGTTGTGTAATGAGTTGCCAGTTTGTTTGTGAAATTGTGAGTAGTAGGATGATTTCCTTCCATGTATTTAGGTTTTCAAAATTGATTGAGAATTTTATAAAATTCTTTGGTTGCAGATTTAGCATTTTGAATTCTGTCTGAGTAGTACCTTTTTTTAATAGCTTTTTTGATTGATGATTTGCATATTCTGTTAAGTTTGTGTAGCTGCAGTTTGTCCTGAATGGTGTTTGTTTTGAGCCAGGTCCGCTGCAACCTTCTGATTTGTTGCTTTCTATTTTTAAGTTCTGTGTTTCTCCAAGGTGTTGATTTTCAGTTGTCCTGTTTAATTTTTCTGAGTGGTATTAGGATACCAAAAGCTTCCTGTAGCCACTCAAAGTTTTGGGACAGAATTAATTGTATCTAGATCTGTGTTGGCTGTTACTTGTGTTTCTAAGCCATCAAAATTGAGTTTGCTCCATGGTCGATAGGTGCATGTATGTAAGAAGATGGGGGTGTATTGATTTGTTGTGTTTTATGTTGGAAAGTTATCAAATGATGGTCTGGCCATGTGATTGTTGTGATGCTATGAACGGTAACTAGTTCAGGCTCAGCAAATATTACATTTAGGATGTGTCCAGCAATGTGTGTGTGGGATTGTGTACAATCTAATGTAGGTTCAATGCGACTAGGCCAGTAGTGATAGCTTTTGGATGGGACATATTGGGTTTGTCAAACCAAATATTTTGGTCCCCAAGAATGCATAGGTTTGAGTATAATGTAGTAAGGTTTGAGACTGTATCTAGAAAATCATCTGGGAATGTTGAGTTGTTAGGTGGAGGTCTGTAAAGGAGGAGAAAGTTACAGGAGGAAGAAGGAGTAGGGTGGCATATGGTGAGGAGGGCTTCACAACCTTGTATGGAAATGTTCTCTGTTTTACTGAGATTTATTGCTTGTTTGAATATAATAGCTAGTCCACCTACTCTCTTGCCTATATGGTTTTGTGTGATGGTTTGGTAGCCCAGAGGAACAGCTTAATGCAACACTGGGACCATGTCATCTCCCAACCATGATTCTATTATGAACAGTAAGTCAGGTGTGTCCGTGAGCAGGTCGAAGATGTGGTGCTTGTTTTTTGAGAGTGATCGAGCATTTATGAGCTGGCAGTTTAGAAAAAGTGTGTTAGTGGCGTTGTTGTTTTGTTTAGGAGAAGGGTGAGCAGTATATTTTGAGCTTGTAGCAGGTGTGTTGTTAGTTGTGATAACAGCGTGAGGGCCACAATAGTCCTGTTTTTCAATATAGTGTTCCTCTTCCAGCAGGCTTAGGAGGCATTTTGTTGGGTCTGTGTGTCGGTGTTGGACTTGGTGGCTGAGAGAGACACAGAGAGTGTACTTTTTCATTTAGGGTAGCCTTATTATGTAATAGACAAGGGGATGTGAAGTTGTTAAGAGTGGCATGTTGTTTATTTTGCATGTGTCTGTTTAGTGTGGAAGGAGTATGGGTTGGGGTGGTGGAGGAGCATGTGGATCATAATGTAAGGCTCAAAATTGTGCAGTGGATGAGAGGCGGGTGAATGAATGTTGCTGTGTTGGGGTGCTTGTGGTAGATGTTTGTGAAGAGTAAGAATGTGGGGGTAAAGATTGGTCAGGATTTGTATTCTTTGTGTAGTCATGAAGGTGGATGTGACGGAAAGTATAATGAAAGTTTGTGTTATTTTGATGTGCTGATGTGTGTGGTCTGTATTGTTTTTGTGTAATAGTGGGAGGGGATATTGATGCAGTGGTTTCTTGTGAAGGATTTGCATGTGAGCTAGTGCAGGTGGTGGTATTAGAGTATTACAGGGGGTGTTGATGTGTTTTGGAGATGAGTGTATGATATGTGTAAGAGGGGCTGGATGTGTGTCAGGGGAGTTTGTGTTAGTTGTGATGACTGGAAGAGGTAATATGTGTGGTGGAGTGGAGTGTGAGGACTGTGTGGTTGTGTGTAATTGGTGAAGAGAGGGGAAGGGTGTTTGTAGATGGCGTGTTGGAAGGCTGGGTTTAGGTATTGTCATGTTAAAACGGGGTATGGCAGGAGAAAATAGAGGATAGTGCTGTTGGTTTGTATGAACAGGAAGTGTGTATCTGGAAGGCTGAAAGTAATGTATAATGTAGTTTTGTATTGTGTGGGCAATGGCAGGTTGTGTGAGTGGGAATGGACAGACTTGTGTTTGCTGTGAGAATTAAGGTGTTTTACTGTAGTAATTGTGGTAGATATGTGTATAGGTGTGGTATATGGGGTTTTGTGTTGGTTGATGAGACATTGCAATCTGTATGAGGTCAGTTTGTGATGCAGGAGTTGGATGTCTTTGCCGATGATGTGTTCGCATGTTGAAGGATGTGTAGGGATTAAGTTCGTTTCTGGTAAATGGAAATTTGGGCAGCATTTCTGGCTCTAGGCCCTACCTGGCCCAAACAGGAAATTGCCCTGTCCTGACCTGGCCCAAACGGACATCAGCTAAGGGCCCTTGTACTCTCCGCCCTTAGCCAAGATGCCTGAGCCCTTGGCTTAAATAGCCCTACAGGACAATAGAAACCTACTCCTAAACGTAACGAATCAGATTTGAAACCCTAAATCTCACAACCAATGGGAGACCCAACCCTATTCACCAATTATACCCCTAATCCTGACAACCAATCACAACCCAACCCTAAAAACCAGGAGCCAATAGGAATCTCAACCTTAGTACCAATCATAACCCCAAACCTAAAAACCAGGAGCCAATAGGAATCTCAACCCTAGCAAAGATCACCAACCCAACCCTAATCCCTAAGCCAAAAGAAAGACCAGCCCCAACAACCTATCACAACACCATATGCAACAACCAATAGAAACCTATATAATGGCCAAGTTAACTGAAGGCCCATCCCCTGTGGGAAGGGAGGAGGGACCTGTTGCTCTATTCAGAATCTCCTTGGATGCAGACAGGCTGAATCCACACTTTCAAGCTAGCAGAGTCTACTTTCCAGGTAAGGGAGAGATAGTAAAAAACACTGAAATACTGTTTGACGCGCACTCTGAAATGTGGCTTTTTCAAGGCAAAAACAGGTGGTGCAGACAGTTTCTAAACACAATTTAAATCACAGAAACAGATAAAGCAGTCTCCTAACCACACTGGTTAGCCACTGAGGTGTATGTATGTAGCATTTTTACTTTAAAAAGGGGGGGGGGTTTTATGCAGTCTTTTGCCACAAACTAGGAGGGAAATTTCAAATAGTCACAGCTAAAAAACAGCACTTTAAAAGGCCAACCTGCCTGAAACACAGAGTCTACAGTAAACAGGCACAGGTAGCAGTAGAAAACACTTAAAAAGATTTACCAGAAAAGTCCGGGCTCCTTACCAAGCTCTCCTAGGAATCCTTGATCACTGGGCTGTATTAGGGCGCAGGGAAAAAGCTAGGCACACAAAATGGAGGTGGCAGTCTTGGGGTTCCCTCCACAACCTTAAGGGGCCAGGGCAGGTGTGGGAGGAGGGATCAGGTTGCCTGGGACTCAAAGGGCCAATCAGCAACCGGTGCTGGAGACATGGGGGTGGTTGGGGTCAACTCTGCACATTTCTGGTGGTTGTGTGGAAAACTACAACACTTTTGGAAAGAAATCCTTAGTAGGTTTAAACCGATAATTGGCTACCCAATCTTGGAGACACCTGGGGTTAAGCTTCTGTGGTTATAGGACCTGGGATAAAAGGCATGAACAGGAACAACAGGACATCGATCAGTCAGCTAACAGCCGCTAGACGGCTGACTGAGGCGACAAGATGCCCCACATTAAACTAATGGGATTTAAACCTATGGAACTAAGTAGCAATGGAGAAAATAATGTCTGAAAGAGGACCAGTGCAACACCTGTGGGAAAATTTAGCAGCCCTTGATAGACCATCATATGGGGACTAAGTGAGGATTGATATTTCAGACCGACTCTGAGCACTGGATCTAAGTTCATTACTAAACATTACTGTAATGGAAACCATACATATGGGATTGTCCTCCAATGAAAAAGGGGGAATGAAAATGCAAGAGTCTTTAATCGCTAGGTAAGATCAGCCCAGCGTGTGCATTGTGGGAGGGTGAGAGAGTTGGGTAAGTTAAGTTTATTCTGTTTTGGGAGGGTAATATTTCAAAGGGGGAGATGTTTTTAAACATGTCCACTGCATTGATCTGCTGTATTTCCCTCAAACCTCTCAATAAAAATTGCTTGAAACTAAAAAATGCAGGTGCTTCGTAGTTTGTACATTCACCCTGGCATGTAGAGGTTGCAGAACAAAGCATGTCCCAGCTTAGGCTCAGTCACCTGGAGAGCGCATGTCTTGAAAATTACATTGGAGTCAGAAGTAGAACCCCTTCCTCAAAATGAGCTTCCCCAGGCCAGGAGCAATAGGCAAAATCTGTCCTTTAAGGCTCCATCGGTTCTGTTATGTTCCAATTGTCATTTCTAGCACTCCTTATAAAAGTGTAGCACTCCGTTGCCCCTGTGGTTTGATCTTTGGAATATAAGTTTCTTGATAAATGTTTGAAATAGATGAATCATAAAATCAGTATATTTTGTATACATTCCCTTCTATCCCTTATCCCTCTCTAAGGGCCTGTTTTGTGCAAAAGTACGTCCAAAGGACTCATCTACCATAAATGTATGAGAGGAATTACTTTAAAAAAAAAAAAAAAATCTCAAGAACAGGAGGCAAATCGTCTCTGGTTAGGGGGAGGTATACAACTACCCGTGATATGGCTGGAAAGAAACACGGCTTATTTCTATTAATCAGCTACTTGTACTGAATAGTCATTTCATTGCGCTTTCCTTCCTCTTGAGATGCCCAAAGTGCTTTCTCGGTTGTTGAGTAGCTATTCCCGATGGATAATTTACATAGCACGTCACGCGTGCTTTATCAATCCCATCTACGTCAGGTTTCAGATTACTCTTTAAGGGGTGTTTGAAAGAGTGTTATCTGCAGTTTTGCCTAAATCGAGCAAGTTGACTGAGGTATGAAGGTGTAGAAATAAGCACAGTGCAGTGAAATATTGATGTGAATAAATGTGAGGGCACCACGGAGTGTGAAAACACCCTTAGGCATGGGTGGCGTTAAGTAAACCAAGGAGGGAGGTTTCGTCCATTACCCTGAGAAAGGAGCGCATTCATGACAGGAAGCAGCAGAGGAGGATGAGCGGTAGGATCGACGGGGTCGTTTCCAGACCAAAACTAGTAAGTCACCACAGGAGGGTAAGGAGCCAGGCGTCAGTGAATGGAGGCCGGATCGGGGAAGAGGATGGAGCCCCTAGTCACATGGTTATCACATTCAATCGTAGGACAGGCCCTCAACTCAGCCCGAAGGTGGGGCTGCGAGCAGTTGAGGGGCACGCACAACAGCTGAACCGAATACAAACCTATAGCGGATCCCAAGTTTAAATATGGCTGCCTACATGGAGCCCTGATATCAAAATGCTATACAGTATCATCCAAAATATACAAGTTGTTACTAATTAAAATAATACACCTGTGCCACTGTTTCCCTACTGCCTCGAAAGTGTACCCCTCGGGTGGATTTCCATGCATTTGCTTGGGGCGCTGTCCATTTGGGCCAAGACCCTGGAGGTGGGCAACAAAGCCCCGGACTTCGCTTGCCAGCGGCATCTCTTCAGTGGAAGTTCTTCGTTACCCTACATATCATTCTAGCAGTGGAAGAAGAGTTCTGAAGAGGAAGAAGGAACGCAACATTCAAGATAAACTTTCGTTTGAAGAGATATCCAGTGGATACAACGTGGTCCTTTAATTTCAACCAATCTGATCACTTTGTTCATTTAATGAGAGCAGTGTCCAGTAAGGGAAGGTCTTGCAATAAACTGAAATCAGCATGCTTTTGGGAGCGCTAAGGTCTTGACACAAGTAGGTGATGGATGAAAGAGAAGGCAGGGAGGCTGCATGAGGCTAGGAGAAGCGTGCCCCAGAGGCCTCGAACACACCAAACGACAAGGTAAATACTGTCAGCTACATGCTGGCTAGGGAGTGATGCCGAAATTCATTCTCCCCTTTACAAACAATGCCGTGAGCCCAAGTGAAGGAGGTGAATAAATAGGGAAATCGGTGTTCTTAGAAGTATACATTATTCTTGGTGGTATTCAAGCAAAGAGTCACCAGCCACAAGGGAGGGAATAGCAGGACCTGGATTGTAGGTTGCATATTTGCAAAGTCCAGTATAAAGGTCACTAAGTATAATTTAAAAAAGGAACAATATTGGTATTTAAAACATGCTGCAACGCACCCATGCTCAGAGTACAAGTTATAATTTTAATCTAAATTCATAAAATACACTCAAAATACCCCTTTAATTTGGCTTACATAATGCACGGAAAAGCCCATAATGAGATATTAGCAAAGCTCTAATAATGTACGTGTGTAATGACATACCACTTGCAGGACTACACCACTACTGAGCAATCAACAGAGTTCAGATTAATGACATCAGAATCTGACCTACACCATGCAATCTTTAGTACTTAGATAGCAAAAGAGACGCCGGATATTTCGAATTGCACGGGGCGCTCACATGCCTCTGCTCAGACCTGTGCATGGTTATCGTAATGCTCCTCAACGCTGCACCATGCCCAAATATCCCACAATACTGTGCCATAAAGACAGTTCTTAAAAAAAAAAAGTCACAACTGGCATACTGAGGGAGTTCACGCAATGAACCTCTATTCTGGCTCGCATGCCAGAGATGAGGCACCACACACAGAGCTCAGCAGCATGCCTATTCAGATATGCATGATGTGTGTTATAGTATTTAGGTATCCAAAGAGGTCTTACAAATTTACTCCACCACAGCCTGCAGTATGCATTTCTGTCCACTAATGACGTGTAGAGAGCTCTCACAGCTCACGTCTACCCTCATGTGTACTGCACCTTCCTATTACTGTTCTGAGACAAGCACAAGGCTCTTAGAACACCTCAGTACTGACACATTCAGAGAGTTCTTGTAACTCACCTCTCTGGGCTAAGCTGCCCTCTTTCCTTCAGTCTCAGTACTGAGGCATTAACTTTGCCTATAACAAGCACTGGCAAAGCCAACAGGTCTTGCTTGTACAATAGGTATTGGCTTGGCAATGTGTTTTTGCCATGTCGTACACCAGTGTGGCTGCTGTTCAGCATGGCTAAAAAAGTTAGTGGCGTGGAGTTTCAGAGTGGAGTGGGGGAGTAGTGTCTCAGAGTCAAGTGGGTGAATAGTGTCGTAGAGTGCATCTGTTGAAGCACAGTGCCCTAGAGTAGAGTAGGGGGGGGGAGTAGAATGTTGAAGAGTTGAGGAGAGGGGAGTAGAGTTCAGCTGCAGAGAGTGTCAGAATGCAGTGTCCTAGAGTGGAGTGGTGTAGAGTGGGTTGGAGTAGATTGAGGTAGTGGACTGGATTAGATTGGAGTAAAGTGGGTGGAGTGGAACAGACTGGGGTCAACTGAGTGGGCTTGGGTGGATTAAAGTGGGATGCAGTGAAATGGAGTGAGATCGATTGAAATGAGCTGGATTGGAGTGGGGTGTAATTGATTATATTTGGATGGGTGGATTGAATTGGACTGGAGGGGTGTCGGGTTTGATTGGATTGGGGTGGACTGGATTGGAGCGGGGCAGTGCTTAATTTGAGCCGGTGGTTTCCAGTCGGGGGCTCCAGCAATTACTCTGGGGGACCTGCACTTATTTTTCTGCATCAGGCATTTAATACGAGCAAATGACTCATATGAGAAAGAGGGGGGAAAAGAAAGACTGAAAATTGCACAAAGGCAGAAAGCTAGAAAGAATGAGCTGAAGGGGCAGGCAATGGATGTAAATGGATTAAAGAGGCCAAAGATGGCTTTAGGATTATGCTGCCTCAGAAAATTATAGCAGCCACATGTTTCAGAGGAGAGCTTTGGGCACCGGCACATTTTTATTTACAAATTAATCACTGGAGTGGGGTGAATTGGAGTGGAATAGGGTGTATTAGAGTGAACTGGAGTGGGGTGGATTGAATCTATTGGATTTGGGGTGGACTGGATTTACTGTATTAGAGTGGGGTGGATTGGACTGGAGTGGGGTGGAGTGAAATAGAGAGGGGTGGGGTGGATTGAACTGGAGTAGGGTGGATTGGATTGGAGTAGGGTAGACTTAACTTTGGTGGGGTGGACTGGATAGGGTAGAGTGGGATGGACTGGAGTAGACTGGACTGCAGTGGAGTTGGGTAGATTGGAGTGGAGCTGGGTAAACTGGAGTGGGGTGGACTGTAGTGGAATGGACTGGATGGGGTGGATCGTATTTGGAGTGGGGTGGATTGTGGTAGGGCGGACTGTGGTGGGGTGGCCTGGAATGGGGTGTATTGGAGTGGGGCAGGGTGGACTGGTGTGGAATTGATTGGATTGGATTGGGGTAGACTTGATTGGGGTGGGGTGGATTGCAGAGAGGTGAATTGGATTGAGCGGAGTGGGGTGTTTGGAATGGAGTGTGGGATTTGACTGGCGAGGGTAGATTGGATTGGAGTTGGATGGACTTGACTGGACTGGGATGGACTGGATTTCAGTGGGGTGGGCTGGGGTGGATTGTGGAGGATCAGAGTGGAGTGGGGTGGGTTAGAGAGTGGTAGATGTTTTGGAGTAGGGTGGATTGGAGCAGGGGATTGAAGTAAGGTGAATTGGATTGGTGTGGGGGTGGACTGGACTGGAGTGGGTTGGATTAAGGTAGTTTGGCGTGAGGCGGACTGGAGTGGATTACAGTGGATTGGATTGTACTGGAGTGAGGTGGATTAAGGTGAACTAGATTGGAGTGAGATGGATTAGAGTGGGGTGGGTGGACTGGAGTGGGTAGATTGGGTTGTGGTGGATTGGATTGAGTGGGGTAGACTGGAATGGATTTGACTGGGTGGATTGGACTGGAGTGGATGGATTGAAGTGGGGTTGGTTGGGTTGGAATGGGGTGGGTTGGACTGGAGTGGGGAGGGGTGGGGTGGGGTGGAATGGACTGGAGTGGGTAGGATTAACTGGAGTGTGGTGAACTGGAGTGGGGTTGACTGGAGTGGGGTGGACTGGACTTGAGTGGGGTGGATTGTGATGGGCTGGATTGGGGTGAGTGTACTGGACCTGTGTGAGGTGGATTGAATTGGAGTGGGGCAGATAGGATTTGGGTAGATTGGATTGGTGTGGAGAGGATTGAACTGGGGTGGGGTGGGGTGAACTGTGATGTGGTGGGGTGGATTGGATAGGGGTGGGTTGGACTGGAGTGGACTGGAGTGGGGCAAATTGTTTTGGACTGGAGTGGGGCAGATTGGAGTTTGGAAGATTAGCCAGTATTGGAAGGGGCAGAGTGGAGTGGTGCAGACTGTTTTGGATTGCAGTGGGGCAGATTGGAGTGGGGTGGATTGTTTTGGATTGGATTGAGACAGACTTTTGGATTGGAGTGGCACAGATTTTTTGGATTGGAGTTGGACAGAAGTTTTTGGATTGAAGTGGGGCAGATCATTTTGGAGTGGGATGGATTGATTTGGAGTAGGATGGATTGATTTGGAGTGGGATAGATTGTTTTGGATTGGAGTGGGGCAGATTGCCTTGGATTGGAACAAGGCCGATTGCTTTGAATTGGAATGGAATGAAGCAGATTTTCAGGAGTGGGGCGGATTATTTTGGAGTGGGGCGGATGATTCTGGAGTAGGGCAGATTGTTTTGGATTAGAGTGAGGCAGACTGTTTTGGACTGGAATTGGGTAGATCGGAGTGGGGCAGATTATTTTAGATTGACGTGGTGCAAATTCTTTTGGATTGGTGTGGTGCAAATTATTTTGGAGTTGGGCAGATTGCTTGGATTGGAGTGGGGCAGATTTGGGTGGGTTGTGAGGATTGAAGTGTGGATGGGAGTGGAGTAGGGTGAATGGTTTGGACTGAGTGGGTGAGGAGGGGCCGACTGGCTTGAATTGAAGTGGGGCAGACTGGAGTGGGGTTGATTGGGGAGTACTGCATAATTATGTGTTAAAGCATAACTTGGGATATTGTACATAAGAAACAAACAATATTGGTTTGCAATACTTAGAACAAGCTAATTGTCTTCTTTTGAGAACAGTGCCCACGAGCAAAAACAAAATATGAGAGAAAAGTGAGAAAAAAAAGATATGGAAACAGAAAAGAAACAAGCTAACTATAGAAAATAAAACTTTGCAGTTTTGTTTGTCCTGCTGGGCACGTTTTTGCCAGTCACACACCTTTGCTTTGCAGGGCTCTAGAAGTTAAAAAACGAAAGTACGACAACCATTTTGGGAGCTGCGGACAGGCACTGATTAAGCTGAATCAATTAGAGCTTGGTCCCTGCTCCACAGTTAGGAACGTAAATTATACTATGCCTGCAGTGACCAATTATGAGGCTGTAAAGACGAAGAGCTATGTAAGCCAACAAATGATTAGCAACAGGTGAGCTCTAAACCCACTGTAAGATTACAATAATCACGAAGAGAAAGAGAGCACGTGCTGTTTAGACCAGACCTTAAAATGATTTTGACCCAACGCATTAGATTACGGAATTAAAACAAAAAACAAAAAAAAACTTTCTGGTGAGACTAGTCAAAGGATTCACAAGTCTTCTGCACTTATCAGTTTAACCTGCAGATTTACACCTTCAAAAATAGAAGGCTCATTCAGCATTTTTTTCTTTCAATGTAGTTAAAACAAATAGTATTACTCAGTAAAATAACACTTAATATTAATAGCCTCAAAGGAAAATCATTTTAAATGTGCAACAAAATGTGTTCTGTTTAATATACATTTGCCTCAAGTGCTTGCATAAGCCAATCTATCCTACTGGGAGCCAAGCAGCCCTTGAAATTGGTAGTAGTTGCTGTGTCGTCACCCCCATCACCTTACCACCACAGCATGCAGGTACGTTTTTAATGTTTTTTTCCCCGCTACCTCAACCTCTTTCCCACCTCAATTTATTTTCATTTTCTTAATTGATACACCATTGTTTTATTAATAACTGTGAATGTTACATGTGTTTTAATTTAGTAACATTTTCTTCAATTCAATATTTAAATCACATTTTATTGTTTATAATTATCCCTAACCTCGACTTAATCCTTACTGACATCGTTGTTTTTAATTTAGTTCAATGAATGTTATCGATTTAAATTTAAAATATTACTCCACTAAATGCATGGATACATATCCGCATACGTGCATAGGAGGGAGCACAGGGTACATCCTCGTGTCATGGGCGGAAGTCGCAGTGGGCCCCGCGCGAGCGTAGGCACTGCCAGCTCCAGACTCCCACCTCTCATCTTTCCGGACAAAGGCTAAAGGATGAAATACACATTCCGCACGAGCGCCTCTATGATGGGAAGAGGGGATTTTTCCCGGGAATATGACTTGTAAAAAGACGTGATTTGATGCTGTTGCTTCTAACAAACATTGGTTTGAGCAGACACGAACCTAACACAAGCTCAGGCTGAAGAGGCATGTGTAAAAAGGTAACCGAACGGAATTTGACACAATCTGTAATCGGCACGTTTGTCAACAATTCACCTTCTGTCAAGTGCTCTGGGTGCTCTCCGGCTAAGGTATTGTTCAAATCATTATTTAAAGCGGACACTTCACACTGTGCTGCAAGCAATCAAGTGCACTCTTCGTTAAAAAACTATTATCTGTTCGTACTCCAGCACAACACCATGCTGTGCTGCAGGAGCACGCGCCGTTGGGGAAGCAGGGCCGCTGCAATGAAATATATACATTGTGAGTCAAAGGCTGCCTCTTTTAAATGACATAAAAAGCGGACTGGCTCTACTGCTTCAGAATGGGAGCATATTAAATAAACGTTCTGGGGACTGTTCTTTAAAGCAGTCGAAATATTTTAATCAAGGGAACTCACGGCATTAACAGAGAGAATAAAACAATATTTCGTTTTCTTATGGTATTTGCAGAAGACTGCTTTGACTGGGGCTTGAGACCAGCACACCTGTGTCTCAGGACAGGATAAGCTCAGATTAAGATTGGGTTACCAAATTTTCCTGCTGTGTCACTGAAAACCACTACAGGCTATCCTGGCCGGACAAAGGCCTATTGGGGCCTGCCTCAATCGAGCCTGCTCCCCATCATTAAAGACGGAAAGCAATAGCCACTTGAGAAAGCCCATAGCCTACTTTATCCGTGCCCCTTCCATCCAATAAAAAGTTTCAGCAAACCTGCATCTACTGCCAAAAGGCATAAGCTTAGATAATATTCCTTGTATATATTTCAGTGACTATCACAGAGGCCATTCACAATAGCACACTATGGTTTACAACAAAAGTAATTAATTAAAATAATGAATTTAAGTGCATATATAATTAAGTGACTATTACGACGGTGCCCCCATGATGTCCTTTGGAAACACATGGGTGTATTTTAAACTGGTAAAGAATTCAACAATCGTCTTCAGTAACAGGGTTTAAACATGGAAAATAACAGCTGCTATTATTCAAGGCACTGGGTGGGAATGCCAATGGCCGATGGCTGTTTCGTAACACCTAACATACGCCTTAATAAGAGGATAATCCACAATACATGTGAACTCCAAATCAATGACTGGGGAGGTTAACAAACATCCCTGTACAAAGGTATTCAGCTGAGACTGAGGCACTTGGGCCACGATTTCCCTAGGTGTGAATGTCTACAGCAGCAACTGTTGTAAACTACAACATTCACATGGGTGGGCAGTAAGAGGATGAAGCGCTGTTAACCTATTTACTTGTGACAGCACGATACTCACACAGTACTTGTAGTAGGCCTCTTCATAGCTCAAGCTATATCACTGGAGACATATAGGGCCAGATGTACAAAGAACGGAGTCTGTAAAAGTCGTTGTATATTGCGCATCAACTTTTACCAAATTTATTCTGTTTCGGCAAACTGACCAATCTACTAATAGGTTGGTTTGCAAAAACTCAATTCATTATGGGCTGTTATTCAAACTATTTCATGCAAATTAATGAGGTAGGACGCAAACCACTATAAATCCCTGATATCACAGGGATGGTGGCCCGCTGAGGGCAACATACCACTAAGTCTGTGATTGCTTTCAAATAAAGTAATCATATATGTTTTTTTAAATGCAGCTAGTTTTCCTTAAAAGAAAACGGGATGCTTGGAAAAAAAAAAAAAAAAGTTTAACTAACATTCCTAAAGAGTAGGCAAGGGTCCACGGTTTACTCTTAAAAAAGTTTTTTTTCTCAACATTCACGATGGGGATGAGGACTCTTGGGGACTGCTTCCCATTTCTAAAAGCCTTACAACTACTCTTCAGTAGTCCGTAAATCATTAAAGTTTTGCAACAAGATTTGGCACAAGACATTAATACGTAGCATTCTGATTCAGTATTTGGAAGGGACGCCCTAAACACTCCCCTTCCATATACTGATTTGGTATGCTGTCACAAAACCAAATTGTGATTCAGTAACCTATTACAGAATCGCAATCTTTTTTTTTGTTTTTTTTTTACACACCTAAATGACTTTTGGCAGGCACAAATAGCCTGATACTGCAAATTGGACCTTTTGCAAAAGCCTTTGTACATCTGGCCCATAGAGCACTGCCACACCACAGTCCCACAGTAATCAAAGCCAAAGAAGACAGAGAAGAGATGTAGTGCTGGATCGTCTCGACAGCCCAAATGAAGATTGAGCTATGACCCTCTTTCCATCTCCGTTATGCAGCTTGTTAAAAAAACAGGAATACAATTGCGATGACCATGAGCAGTGATAAAAAGACTTAAAACATGGTTGTACTAAAGTGGCACATCTCTGCTGAGTAGTACAGATACATTTGGTGGGCATAAGCAAAGAACACCGCCGTAGGGGGTGGGCAGAAATTCTGAGCATATAAACGTGTTGGCTTGAAGTTAAAAACACTTTCCTGCTACAGAAAATTTAAAGATGGCACTTCTTATCCGTCTTTAATGTCTTGTTTTAGGAGTTGAGGGAAGCCCTGCTTTTCAATGGGAACCCATGTTGATGAAAAGTTTCTTTTGTGGAAGTTTCTGAATAGTTCTAACACTTGTAGACCACACAAAATGGGGCAGGTCAAGCCACACACATCCTACCACTCCCTTAAAAATAAGATGAACAAGACTTTGAAAGTTCAATCCAGCAAAATATGTGTTTCAACAACTGTTTATTAGGTGACCAAACACAATGAAAGCACCAACTTTCGAACATTACACAATTCAGACACACATCAACATGTTACGCAGAAGTTTATGTCATCATTTTGAGTATCGGTATGATCGATTATATCACATTCAGAATGGGCCATTGCTTGAATGGAGGGATTTAGGGAAGGAAAAGGTAACAGGGAAAAACCCAAATGTATTAAAAAATCCCAAGTGAAGGACTAACAAGTCTCACAAAACAAAACTACTCAGCAGCACACAACTTGGTGTTCAGCAGCTAATGAGTTTGCATCATGCACAAAACTGGAGTCACCCCCAGGCGTATTATAAAATTATTAGTGGCCTTCCCCTAAGGTAGGAAAAACTGCTTACTCCAGGCAATGCTTGTTTTAATGTATGGGAAATTAATAACAAAAAACCATGCCAGCAGACCACAAAACAGGCCCACAAACAGCCCAAAAAAGTACCACACAATGACCCGTCAGACCAGCCCACCAGGCACTCCCGGATTGCCCCATAGGACAGCCCGACCCTGATAAGAGAAATATTTTGGTTTTAAACAAATGTCTGGAGCACTTTCTCAAGCCCTTCAAGCATGCCCCGCACTATCATGACCGTACCCAACTGAAGAGTTGCATCATTCAGTGCTTGAAGGTAGGCAGAACACCTAGCATACCAACTGTTGGTCTGCTTCTTCCTGCAATTCAAATGTCCCGCATAACCTTTCTTTCATAACATATTCGATGGACCTCTTATGATTCTTTGAAGGAAAACTCATCACTGACATTCGCACTTCACTGCATATTTTCAGGCACCTCTTGTAAATCAAGTTCTAGCATAGCATACCATCTGCAACACAATTCTCAGAAGAATGTAACCAATCAACAACTTACAAACATCGTTCTATCACTCTCCAGGATTTAATGTTTAGTAGCTGAAACACTCAGATCAACCTTACTTTGAACCACTTTGGTAAAGAGCTCTTCAACTTCTCCAAGCACTGCATCAACTGCCTTCATACACATTGTGTTCAGTACACATTATCTTCTGTGCCAAGCCATTGTGTTGTGCATAAATTACACTCTCCCATCTCAAATCAAATCAAATTATTCAGGAGAGGCTGGCCAGACAAACATGCACACAGGGCTCTCTTCAGCCCAGCAACACAGTTGCTGGGCTGGAAAGAGACAGGCTCGCAGTCTGCCTGGGAGCGCTTAGCCAGGGCGCTCCCAGCCACTCCTGACGCTGCTCTAAGCAGCATCAGGATTGGCACAGGGCTGTCTGGGAGCCTGTACCTGCAGCACCAGCGAGACGGGAGGAGGTAGAGGAATGGTGCGGGAGCGAAGAATAAGTGTGTTTTTTTATTTTTTTATTTAATTCTCCCCCCCGCATGCCACCTGCACCTTTTAATTAGTGTGAGCCGCAACTAGGCATGAGATGTGTCCGTTAGCTGTCCATGGTAGGTTAGGGGCAGAGCCTAGCTCAAGGCCGTGCACAACAGGGGATATCTGCCTGCAAAAGGCTGGACATAGTGCCTGACTGAAGGCAACCCCCAACCATGGATTGTTAAAGGACATACATAGTAAAGAATCGCAATCAGTGGGTTGGGTTCTGGGCTTGGCTAGAGGACAATGCGCAGCTTCGGGTGCCACCTAAGGTGACTGGGACAAAGGATGAGTGCAGCGGGGGTTTGCAGCACATGAGAGGTTGACTGCAGAGGCTGGCCGAACGCCTTGAGCAGTGGGGGTTGGCTACCTGCAGTAGGGTGGGCATAGAGCCTTCAGCCAACCCCTGCTTTGCATGGCTGGGTTGTGCACATATATAGGATGACCAAATATAGGGTAGATTCAGAGTATAGCTGAAGGCTTTGCAGCCAACCCACGCAGCAAACTGTTGCAGGACGCGCAGAGCAGGGAGTGGCTTTTGAGGTGGGCTGGATACAAGGATTGACAGTGCACAGCAGGAAGAGGTGGCACACAGGGGTTGAGCATTGCATTTAGTATGCAAGTTATGGTTTGCAGGGTTGTTGTGCGAGTTAATGTTTGCAGCTCTAACCATAACTGGGGAATTTCTGATTTTAGGGTTTTATTTCTTAACCATAACTTTACTAACAATGATTTCTAAGTGAGCTGCAGGGGTTTGTTAACATATTTTAAGGTAGCATACCCAATCTTAACCATAACTTGACATTATATGTGTTTTTTCAGTGAGTACATGTACTCACAGACAAAACGGGCTGTGACAGAAGAGTATCAGATTAGCATAGTATCATAGGTGAGTGGCCACCATCAGCTTCAACAAAACAACTGATTAACCTTTTTGAATGTTATCACCAGAGGATATCAGATGCTCACTGTGTTTAGGATCCTTCATCTGTACAGAATTGCAGAAACCTACATGAGATAGGTTACACTATCAGCATACGTCGAAGAAAATTATTACTATGAGGCATTTAAGATTAACACTAAACTTTCAGTGCTATTCTGCTAGATTCAAATAGTGACGGCAAAAGGGCTGCATTCCAGCTTTTCATCAGACAGAAACTTAGTGCATGGGAAAGACCACTGTGACACCCCCAGGACCTATGTCAGCCTCAAGTCTCCACTAGGTAGATCTCCTAATGACCAGTAACTCATGAGCTCACTGAGCCAGGAGCTCTGGTATTGAATCCACTGAGCATACACTGCTTTATCAGTTTATACCATTTTAAGACCACTGATCTTACCAATCTTTCAGGGAAGTGCTCATTTGACCTGGCATACTTGAAACAATATTGACAGACAATAAACTGTATTAGCAATCACGTTGTGTTGGCTGTGATACCATGCGTCATACCAACAGTGTGCTGGACATTGAGGGCTCCAATACATGACAGAAAGATTTTAGTCATAGTTACGTGGAAAAGTATACCTGCTCATCTCTAGAAATCACCAAATATTTTGCACAAGCTTTCTAGTGCTTATCGGACGCTGCACAGAGGACAACGAATAGTGGTCCGAATGATAATTCTGAAAAAAGGACTGCATCACTTAGGGACTTAAGTCACCCGAGATGCAGTGTTTCTTAGGCACCCTTTTGAAGGCCATCTTGGAACAAAGAAGTAGACCCTTGTAAATTCAGATCCATAGATGCACTTAGGGTGTTTAACTGCCAGACACTGGATGTATTACTGATTTTGATGTTAACTAAGGTAAGTATGACCAAATCGGAAGTTTGATAACACTTATTTTCTAAGGTTATATCTGGCCATTGTCAAAGAGGAAGATGTTGCTTCCCAACAAGGTGTAAATAGTAATCCCAGCAACATGCTGATCACACTTGAACAAATTGAATACATTAGACTACACCTAAATAAGAGATTTATTTTTTCTCAGAGCTGCTCTCAGTCTCCCCATGCTTGCATGGTCATCAAATGGGCTCTATTGCTTTAACAGTCTCAGGTGGCAGAGGCAGGAGAATCAGCATTTCTGGAACAACATACTCTTTTTGTAGAGCAGCATTTATCATATGTACAAAAACAGTTTCAACCTTGAAAGTTGGGAACCTAGGGGTCACCTTTGATGTCAACTTGACTTTCTCCGACCAGATCAGCAAGCTTACCTCTTTGTGCTTTCTTTTACTAAAATCACTGAGCAAGATTGCCCAGTTTATTTCTTTTGAACTACAGAAGCTGGTAATCATTGCTGTGGTGCTATCCAGACTTGATTACTGCAGCACACTCTATATGGGCACCCAACAATGAATTTGTAATAAATTGCAGAATCTCCAAAATGCAGTTGCCGGTCTTTTAATGAAAATCTCAAAGTTTAAATCAACCTCAGAAGCCCTGTTGTAGTTGCATTGGCTTCCCATAAAGAACCAAATTGCCTTTAAGGCATTGTGCACTGCCCACAAATCACTCCATAATATAAGTCCTGGGTACCTTGAAACTAAATTCAAATGGTACACCCCCAGTCGACCCCTCTGTTCTGCCACATCAAGAACAGTTGTAATTCCCCATTATAATAAAGCATCTTGGGTTGGTTAAAGTTTTACCCTCACCACTGGTAAACTTTGGAACAAAATGCCCTGGCATCTCAGAAATTAGGCCAATCATCTCTTCTTCAGTAAACAAAACATGGCTTTTTCAATCTCCACTATTCAACTGGCTGAACATTTGTCTTGCAGACATTAGCGCCAGGACACCTGTGGGCAATTGCACACTCTATGAACACTGTCAATATCAATTTACCGAATATTGATTTATGGGATTCTTCTTCAGAGTTCTTGCACCCGTCACTGTCTATGGGGAAAGTTAGATATTTCAGTTGTCTCCGTTGCAAGTTTAATTTGTCAACGTCTTGTCGACATTGCGATGTCTGACTTCTAGCCATGATTATCTATCACCAACAGCACTTGATTGTAATGTTTCACTCGCATAATGGCTCATTTATGTGATGGCTCATTGGTGATATATCTCTAACTTATGATCTCTGACGTCATACCAGTGTTTTGTCAAATAGAGTGTGTGCCAACATTCTGTTGATGTCATGGTTCATTACATTTAGGTTTAGCCATCGTATATGCCATGTATCACAAACATCAGGTGGCTAGCATACACTCATCAAGTACCACATTGATGCGGTCAACAGTTTCATAACCTATCAACTTTGAGTGTTTACAGCAGGTTAATCGTCTAAAGATATCAGAGTTTGCCAATGTTGTGAAAAACACATCTATAATAGGTCACTAACATAAGTGTTCACTGATTGTTCAATGAAATTATGATTTGTTTGTGTTCTAGTTATGTTATGTTATGTTTTTGGATTTATATAGCGCATAACTGCCCAAAGACCTTGCAGCGCTCAAACTTGAAGCAAAAGCATACAGCAAAAATACATTGAAGTTCAGACCCTGAATAGCCATGTCTTGAGGGCCTTGTGGAAAGATAGATCATGATCTGTTGCTCGGATGTTAGTCAGCAGTGAATTCCACAACCTTGCCCCCTCATATGCCAGAGAGCTTCCCCCCAATCTGGATTTCTTCACTTTAGGAATAACTGCCAGGTGTGCTGATGAAGATCTCAGTGATCTATTGGGGATATAAAAGGTCGCTAATGACCTCAGCATTTCAGGACCTCGATTATGCAAAGCTCTATGCATATGACATAATGTTTTAAACTGTATCCGCTTGTCTACAGGCAGCCAGTGCAATGATGAAATTCCATCTTTAATGGATTCCTGTTTAAGAATATTCAGTACAAGGCGTAGTTCACTGGTATCAAGGTTCTTCACTGATATCTTTGGCTGTGAACAGCAACTCAATTCAAGGCCATGATTCACAGCGAGCAACCCCTTGAATACACCAGAGGGCCAGAGGGAAAATGTGAATGGCCTTTAGTTCAGGAAAGTGGATGCTTCATATCCAGGGTATTATGTGGCAGGGTTAAGTAAATTCTGCGGCACATTTTGTGACAGTCTTACTTCTGATAGCCTTCTGGAACACATCCTGGTGGCCCCAGGATCATTCACCAAAGTGGGTTGGGGGGCATCTAAAATAATAATGAGTTCACGTTTGTTCATTTTGTTCCAGGCACGATATTTAATAGCTTTTGTAGGTGTGTCCACTATTATGTTTAAGGGAGGGAGTTTTAAAGTAAACCTGAAGGCACAGTGATCTGTCTAGGTGAGTGGGAGTGTCACATCCAGCTGTAAATCTTGGTTTCTTGAAAAAATACCCTCCAAAATATGCCCTGCTAAATGAGTGACAGTATTTATCAATTGATTATAGTCTAAACAACTGAAGATGCTGATAAGTTGCTCTGTCTCTTTATTTGATAGAATTTTCAAGAAGGAAATTAAAATCACCTAAATGGCGAAGTATGATAACGACACACAGGATTCAAGAAGGTCATTGAGGATCTGATTTAGGAAATGTACTGATGGCCCCATCAGTCTATATAAAGGAAGTCCATTAAAACATAATTGTGATTGACCCTGCATTTAAAAATGAGTGCCTCACAATTCAATTCAGTTACTGACTCGCACCTGACCTACAGATGCTCAGGACGGACACTAATTAGCCTGCAACCCGGTTTGGAGGCACAGTCATGTTAAATGATAGAATGGCGCTCTGGGACAGCAGCTGCAAAATCAAGACCAGAGGTTTCAGCCTCCTAAAACTTGGTAAGGAAAACAATCTACAGCGAATAGGCGTCAAGAAATTCAAAGAGTTCGTATTTATGCTTGATTATTGACCGAGTGTTTATCAGGATGTAGTTATTGCTGGAAATGCCGGCAGGAGTGGTGGTAGCATGGTCAGTAAACTTGGAGTTAGGTATGATCGGTTTAGGGAGCGACTTAGGAACTGCACGGTAAGTGGCAGTTTTCACATTGATGGCATTCCAGCTCATTGCAAACATCAAACATGCTGCAGAAGGTATTTCTTTCTGGATGGTTGAGTTGTAAAATCTGCTCCCTGGAGAACTTCTGGGTGGAAGTTTGACAATGGGCTGTGGCGCAGGCCACAATCCAGGCATGGACGGATGCAGACCAGCTTGCCTTTGACACGCCGTACGTGCACCTGCTGCACGTCAGCTCAACATCACGATTGTTATGGTGGGGGGGAGTTGGGTGTATTTGGCAGCGTGAACACTGCACCGCTAACCGCCTTTCCCCTCTGCCTGGGCAAGATGGCCATCAGGGAAAATAATAATAAAAAGAAGGGAAAGCTCTTACAGGCTCCATAGTTGTCCACCAAAGAAATGTGACCAAAACGGTGGGAAAATGTGGCGTTGCAGTGTAAGCATAGCATAGGAGCATGGTTGAGATTAGGCTCTGCTGAGTATTGTAAAAACCTCTAATCATGGGCTTAGGCCAAAAGGAGTAGCATCTTATAATATTTTATTGAGAATTCCTAGTCTGCAGAGCGAGAATTAATACAAACAAGTATGCAGAACAATAAAAGTTCCAATGCTGGAAAACTGTCAAAATCCAACTTGGATTATCATTAGTTATTTACATGTTTCTGTAAATGTCATAAATTAGGTAATCTTAATATCTGCTGTACAATAGCAGTGAGGTAGCACCAGACTACAAAAGACTGTAAAGAATTGTTGACAAAACCAAATATGGGCCAGTGTGTCAGTTAATATGTGTGCACCTACACTGGTAGAGGTTTAATGCCCAAAGTGATCTGTGTATGTAGTAAACAGTGAAATATATATATGCTAGAGCATATTAAATTCTGCGTATTCACAAGAGCAATTTATTTATAGATTCGTGACCACATCCCATACTACTGAAATGACCTCCTCTTTAAGGTGTCTAGGAATATGTTTATTGCAATAAGACATAAATAGGCATTGGCAATAACAATACATCCAGCTCATAACTGAAAGTACCTGGTGAGTTTGAGTACTCAATACCTCCTCACATATGCACTCTGCCACTCATGCATCCATTTATCTACCCACTGACTCATCGCAATAAAACATACACTCAAACTCAACAAGCATTCGTAAGATAAATTAAAAGAAAAACGCTATTTCATACATGTGATGGAAAGGTACTTTGAATTAAGAAGGAGTAAAAAACAAGCATTTGCAATGCAATGGGTCTCGCATTTGCTCGAGTTAGAGCTATTAGCGTACTAAACTGCTAACCAGACTTTTCTTGCCCTATAAATTGAAAATGAAAAGTAAAACAGTTTCCAGTTTCACATAGGCGAGCTGATTCAAAGTGCCACGGCATCAGCGTGAAGCAGCACACAAAAGGAGAAAGAAGTTCACTCGCAGTCAAACATATCGGCAAAAGTGCAATTAGCCATGTAACAGGGGCAATTACCAAGGCAGTAACTAAACCGCCCCAAGGAGGGACAAATGTAAAGCATTCACCAACTAAAATAAAGGATTTTTGAAAGGCAAGCACATGAACAAGTAATAATGGTGGTCGTGCGTGGGCGTGGTTAAAAGCCCAGATACATACCAACACGTTGGAAAAGCAGCGCTTAAGCGCTGTCATGCTCAACCTAATGAAACAGAGAAGTTAACAGCAATCTTAGAATGGTATTGTCTACAGTGATTAAGTGCTCTATCAGTTCAAGTGGACATGTTGCTTCTAAACATAACAGTCATTTCAGAATAGTAATTCAATGATACACTATGGACAATAAAATCCCCTTCAACATGACTGATCGGTTTTAGAAGCAGAGGTGACGCAGGATTTGGTGCCCCGCGGATATAATGAGCAGTAAACAAATAGTTTGGTAGCACTCTCTATGGAAATGCCAGGCGCTCAAAAAGCGAAAAAAAAACATAAATAATTAAGAAAGAAAGATAAAAGGGGACCTAAACAGAGGAGAAAATAAAAACTTATAGTAATTAGCACCAGGGCCTTGGCACTTAAGTGAACTCAATTTCAGGTAGATGTGCACATGTGATCAGGCAAAATGATGTTACACACAGGGCAATAGAGCACATAGCTGAAGTGACGATCTATTGCCCCATGCCATATGCTGCCATGGATGGAAACAAAATGTGAATGACACTCAAACAGAACAATGACTGAAGAAAGTGGACCCCAAATCCTTCTCGTTATATGTTTATGCATGTTTTTTATTAATATTTCTGATGGGCATGGCAGAAAGTTAAAGAGGTTGGGCCAGTTCTAAAAATGTATTTAACACACCCACTACTAAATCCTTTTTTTTAAATTAAAGTGTGTAAAAACATACAGTTGGCAAAACTTTATACAACTCCTGCAACGAGGACTAGCAAGGATACTCAAATGACATTTTTTTTTACCCCTGGTGCTTGTCAATGGGGTGTGAAAAATAGAAAAACATTTGCCCACTATATAAATCTGTCAAATTGCATGTAACAAAATTACATTGAAAAGCTTTAATACAGTGTAATAATAATCCACCCTTGAGGGCCTTTGCCTTTATTAGTTGTTTTTCACAACTATAAGTCAGCCCTACTGTCATAGGAAAAGCGTTCTGTAATAACCATAATAGACCTTAGGCATTTGGCATAATATTTTCTAATTTAATAATCAGTTCTGAAGCCTTTATAATTGGCTCGTCACCATAACCAAGCCTGGCATGCATTGCATTACAAACATACAAAACTACCGTTGGCAAAACAATATACAACCCATCCTAAGAATACTGAAAAGGATTTGTATAGTTCTAATCTTCTACTATGAGGGTTTGAAAAGAGGGGTAACCCAGTGCTTAGTTTGTAAATAAAAACTGCTGGTGCCTAAAGCTCTCCTCTGAAACATGCGGCGGCTACAATTAAATATGCGAGTACGGAGTGCAGAGGCAGCGTAATCCTGAAGCCATCTAAGGCCTCTTTAATCCATTTACAGTCACTCTCTGCCCCTTCATCTCATTCTTGCAGCTTTCTGCTTTCTTTCTTTGTAAGGCTTTTTCATTTTTCACTTCCTCCATCTTTCCCGTATGAGTCTTTTGCTCAAAGTAAATGCTTGAGGCAGAAAAATAAGTGTTGCCTCTGCACTGGAATCCACCGGCTCAAATTAAGCACTGGCGTAACCAACACCAAAACTCTTACCTCCCACAGTAATTTGTGATAATACATACAAATACAATATTTATCTACTGGTTTTACCACAGTATAACAACAATCCACCCTAAATGGTCTAATGGCTTTATCATGTGCTTTTCACAGTAAATAAATGAGGCCTCCTGCCTTTGTCATAACTTTTCAAAATAAACAGAACAGATCTATGGCATCTGATACAATGTTCCCTATGCACCAAACAGCCCTATATACTTTATCAATGGCGTGCCACCATTACCATCCAAGGTCTACTGCACTGCGCATAAACTTTCCCACAAAGAAGCCAGTAAGTATACAGACACAAAACTACAAATATGTAAAACAAAATTACATTTGACAAAAACATATACAATAACTCCTAAGAGGCCTAACAAGGAATATCACTGTGCAAATCTTCTACTCTAGGTGTTTGTCAGCAAGGGTAACAAACATCAAAACCCTTGCAGATTAAGATAATCTGAGATTCTATGTAAACAAAATACCTGCAAACATGTGGCCACATTGTGTCATAATAATATACTCTGACAGGTGTACTGCTTTTCACAATAAATAGGTCAGGCTCTACTGCCCTCGTTGTAGCTTTTCATAATAAACAGATCAGAACTATGACATCTGACTTAACATTTCCCAGTGAACAAATCGGGGCCTACGGCCTTTATCAGCGGCTTGTCTCCATGAAAACTCTCCAGTAAGTCTTCTTAAAGTTATTTTTCTGCTGATCACACACATACACACACACCTACACTTTAAGCAAACGCGTAATTATGTATGTGCCTATATATGTGAAAAAAGCTGGTAACACGGCCGAAATGTGTTATGGTGGTCATGTGTAATTAAACTGAGTGATAATATATCCTGTGAGGTGTCAAAACTGTTTTGCTATCCCACAAGCAGGTGTTGGGAGATATTTATATATATACACACACATATGAGAAACACAATGGTGGTCCCCTCTGTGTAGTTATATTTTGGGTGCAATTACCAAAGGAACGGCTGTTTTTCGTTGTTGTTTTTTTTTTTTTTTTTAAGTTTGTTAATAAATTTGGTGACACTTGAGGAACGGGTAAATGGAACTATACCAAATTTGGAAAAACCTAGATCTTGGTCCAGATAGCAGCTTTTTGTGATTTGGTGTACATTGTTTCAGTCATTTTTGAGACATTAAAGTTTGAAAAACTTTGTATATCTGGACTGTTGGGTTTGCGGGAGGCTCGTAAGAGTCTCTCAATGACACAACTTCAAATAATATAGCAATTTGATAGGCTGAGGAGGCTTGCGATCTGGTTGGCTGATCGCAACATGAAGAGAAATGTTGCAGCCACCATTTCAAGACATGGGGGACTCGGTCCCCGTGCCCTGACATGTAAAAAAAAGTGGGGTTTAGGGTTACCCTGATACCCTGACCCCCTAAGACCTTAAGGGGACCCAGTCCAAATGTTTAAAAAATACCGGTGTCCCAGAAAAACCAATGATTTCCCTCTGGACCATACAGGAGCACAAAGGCTGTATTGCCTCCCATGAAGCTCTTGCAGGATTGGAGAATTTTGCTTAAAAAAGGGGTCGGGACCTGAGTGTCTGTGATGGGTTTCCACCAAAAGGCAAAGGCAAAGCGAGGCAAAGGGTTGGCTGTCTGCAGTGGTTTAGTGCAGGGTTTAGCCGCAGGGCTGGTCCTGCGGCCAACGCCACACCATGCATGACTGAAGGCAGTGCGCAGCAGGGGTTGGCTTTATGTATGGCAATACAACATTATTTATGTTTAAAAAAACATAAACACTAGAAAGTCACTAAAAAACTAAAGGTAACATCAAAGTTAAGACTTCCTTGGATGTTTTAGCAGGAGAGTGCAGCAACTTGCATACCCAGCAGATAGACTAAAGACCAGTGATCTATCGAGGAGGGGCCGTCCTCTGCGACCGATCGCACATCTTCAGCAGGGATACACATGGAGCGGTGAGGGATGAAGGGGACACCAGCCAAGCCAGCCAGATCAACTGAATTAAACCTAGCGATTGGGGTGACAGATGTTGCAGCCAGATCGCCCTCACATCCAAACTAACATTATAGTTAGGTATGGTAATAATGTCTTACTTTGCATTTTTTTTAATCTCAGACATTCACTGAAAAGCAAAGGTTAAAGTGTTAGGTGCAAATGTCAGTTTAAATTTAATGAGTTTTTTTTTTTTGTAGAACACAGTGCTTAATTTGTAAATAAAAACGTGCCGGTGCCCCAAGCCCTCCTCTTAAACACGCGGCTGCTGCAATTAAATGTGGAAACATGGATTACTGAGGCGACGTAATCCTGCAGTCATCTCGGGCCTCTTCAATCAATACAAAGCCACTTCCTGCCCCTTCAGCTCACTCCAGTAGCTTTCTACTTTCTCCCTTTGTGACGCTTTTTCGTTTTTCCCTTCCTCCGTCTTTCCCATATGTGTCTTTTGCTTGCAGTAAATGCTTGGGACAGAGGAATAAGCCCCGGCCCTCAATAGTAAGTGCCGGTGCTCAGCACCGGAAACAACAAGCACAAATTAAGCAATGGTAGAACACCATGTTTGTGATGTGCACTGCCCACAGGAGGGCCCTCCTTCACATAATTCACCTCAAAGAAACCAAGATAGCAAAGAAATATTTTTGCACAATAGATGGCCATTCAGTTAACCAAGAACTCGGACTGCCAAAGAAGATTTAGATCATAGAGGTCACCTTCAGGATGTCTCGGTATAGAGTCTCTGGACAGGCCAAGGGAAGGGATTGCAGATTTTCCAGTTACAGATTAGCTGTTAACTGTGAATCGCAGCAACTGATGCTCATCTTTCACAAGTCCGGAACGTAGGTGGTCGGTCGACGCAGATGGGTTAATAGGCACCTAAATTATGTTGCCTTTTGGTCGCCTGTCGATGCACAAGGGACTTCTCATTTTATTGAAATGAGGACGATTGGAAGCTTGGGGGGCTGGAGAGTGTGTGTTTTTTTATACTCCTGTTGGCAAATTGTCTTTCTATGATATTGGCACATGATGGTTGCTATTATGTCCGGATACCTGAAGTGTTCTAATGTATTGCACTTGCTATGGTTGGGCTGGGAGCCTGACGTTCTATGACTGAGATGTGTTTGAATGTATTGTACATATTGTCATTCTTGTTGAAATGCCAGTAAAAATTGTTTTAAAAAATCTTTCACAAGTCCTTCTTTTAGATGGCGTGCAAGAGAGGTACTTTGCGCTGATACCGCCACATAGTATGGGAGCCTGGCAGACCAAGCAGGAACAATTCACAAGAAGTCCCCTAAAATTGCAAATGAGTGAAATGAGAAGCAAACTTTTTCCGTCTGGCTACCATGTGAGAGTCACACTGCAGAAATATAGCTCTCTTCCCTTACATGACTGACAGCTGCAGGTCACCTACCCTTTCTCAAAAAGTGACTCAAGACAAAAGTGACTCAAGACATTAATATATCCTTGGGTTACTGAGGCTTTAAAAAGACTTAAAGGTATACTTCATACAGTATCCAATTAGGAATGTACTGGTTAAATACCTCACAGGCAGAGAACTGCCAATAAAAATGGGGAAATACATGCAAAATTTGGTGCTTTCTGCAGCAAATTCTGCATGTCTTGTTTTTTACCAGTCATTTCCCCCCCAGAAAATGTCCGCAGTTTTTCCTGCTGAAATGTACGTGCTCAAAATTGTGGGGTACAGCAATTTCTGCATATCTTATAATTCTGATCCCTGCTCAATCAACATTTGAGGCTGTGCAGGATCGGAATTTAGTCTTAAACCTGTAATCAGGGCTTCAGTTAGAAGAAAGGTAGAGGCAGCACAGCCAGACCAGCATTCATCATCTCAAGTACAAATGTCAATTGTAGCAAATATCACTACTTCGAAAAGGAGGAAAGGTCTTATGACAGGGAAGGTTTATTGGAACGAGTGGAGAAAATGGATGGAAAACAGACCTTCTGGTCTATATACCACTAAGTGCCATTTCGGTGGACGGCCACTTTTTCGAAAATGATCTTGGTTCCTCCCAGCATCACACGTCGGAACTACACCCAAAGCTCCAAAATGACTTTCTTGGCTTCGGAATGAGACATCAGTTTTTTTCCCCCCTTTAAAAGGGGGGGCAATCCAACGTAAATGTATGTGAAGTTTGAATTGCGTTGCCACCAAAAAATAGTTATCAGACAAGAATAGAAGCAGGACAGGTCACAGTCACACATGCTACAGGAGCAGAAAAGGAAGCACAAAGCTCAAAGTGCCGCAGGAAAAGAGCGGCTGCTCGCCCTCGTCACTCAGGGCAGTACTGCATATACTGTGCTACTCGCATCAGGCCAGATTGTGGTCGAGGCAAAGCGCAAATCTGCCACTTTCAAAACTACCTTAAGAAAATGGGCGCCATTTTCTTGTATGATTAGTCGCAATATAATCAGTGAATTCCATGCTACGCCAAATCAGTGTTTAGCACTTATTTTTATTTTCTTCTGGCGTTTTCCCCCCCTATAACTTTAGGGAATACCATTTAATATGCATAGGTGACTAATAGACGTGATGTTGAACTGAAACATAGGTATACATAAATATGACGCATAAATGGGTATTATGCAAATCTACAAACATTTGAGTACATTCATTTCGTATATTAATATGTTCATTGCTGGACATAAATTAAAGTGAAAAATGTCACATTAAGTTGTCACTGCACTCCCTTGGTTTGGTCTCAATAAAAATATAATAAATAAAAAATGTAGTACACGGTATAAAAGGCTATTTGGAATATAAATCCATGGGCAGCACTCTGAACAGAACACCTGTAGTCACAGTCTGGGAGGAAAGAACACGCTCTAGCCAAACTGCACCTACTACGAACAAAACGTGGGGGAATCCTATGGTAAAGTTCAGCACGCGGGAATCTTACAAACGGTTCTAAACGAATCTACACTGCCATCTTGTGACACATAGAAGCACTGCATCCAAGCGTTCAAATTAAGTTTCACATCTCACAACAGATACCACGAAAAGCATACTTTCGAACCTACGCTGCTGCCTCGCATCAAGAAAGTCAATGGAATAATCTACTGGGAAGTTCACTCCCAATTGGACGTACGTAAGTTAAAGAACCCCATACGTGGAATTTCTAAAATATAACTTCTATATCCTATGTTCTGTTTAAAATACTTCACTTGTTTGTATTTTGCTTTCTGGGGATGAACAGAAGTTGCTTTCCATTTTTGCTTAAGATATATATATATTTTTTTTAATCAAAAGTTGTGTTTTATTTACCCCCCCCCCCCCCAAACCGCACCAATGATCGCGATCCTTGTTCTGCCTAAGCGAGTCAGCTGCTTCATGATATATTTTCCACTGCAAACTGATCCCCTTTCTTGTGGATTCTAAACGCAATGAAGACTGAATTTTGGCTGCGAAATGCTGGAAAGAAGCAGCTTGATATAAAGAAAATGTGGGCCAGCGTCTTGAACTGTCGACCTCAGAACTAACGAACCAGGTTCGAGCCCCAGTCTGGGCTCAACGTCCTGCGATTCTGGGTAATTTACTTAACATCCTTATGTGTGCCTAAAAACAACGTGCAATGTCTGCCATGTAAAGCGCTCTGATGCCCTGGGACCAAGATAACGCTATATAGAACTGTGCCTACATATAAAATGATGTCTAGGAGTCAGAATTCCTAGGACGCAAACCTATATAACAAGCAGTAGCAAAATTGTTTAGCTTTACCTTGAACTCCTGTGTTGATCAACAGGACGGATCACCGTTTAAAAGAAACGCATCCATACAGTACTAACTGCACCTGAAAGATGAGTAAGCCATGACTCCATTCAGTTAGTTACAGAAAGTGGCACAGGCCGGTGTCCTGGACCCAGATGAAAGCAGGGACGCTCTTGGGGCTGGTCACTCGCACAGGAAGCAAAGGCCAGATTAGTTCCTGGAGCCAAAACGAGCAATCCAAGTGCACAAATACCGATCAGCTGCCATGTGCAGTGGCTGCTGGAAGCAAGAGTCAGCCAGCGAATGTTCCTGCACTGCAGTAAACCAAAGCACCTGATCGATACTTCATGTTTCTGAGGTGGATCACAGAGCAAAAATAGTAGATCACAAACTATCCTTGAAAGTCCAAAGGTGAAATAAGCCAAGAAGTTTAAGCTGGGTCATACGTCATTCTTTCCAGAAATAAATTGAAAACTCTATTAGTTAAAACTCTCTTTCACAATCACCTGAAGTCTTGAAGCTAGTCATGTCAGCAGCATTTACCACTCACCTAAATACTGCCTCTGAGTTGTTGAATATACACGATCCACACTACCTTAGTTTTAGGGTTGTGCGTAATAAATACAGTGGTATTAAATAAACGCAAAGAGCACAGACAGCACGAGATAAATACCACGGACCCCAAGTCAGCGGTGCAAAACGCAGGGCAGCTCCGTGCCAGAGTTTCTTCCTATCCACTTAAAATACATTTACATTGAATTAATATAAATATGATTCATTTACATCATTTCGACAGCACAGAGCAGAGCAAACATAACCTATGCACCCCACCCCCAACGAACTACGTTGGACGTTCCTGTTCTATGCAAAGTAACACAAACAGAAAATGCAACATATATTTAAAACATCAAACAGACAGACTACAAACACTGTATACACCGCCTCTATGGACTAATCGAAAGAATATAAAATGAAAAGAAGCAAAATGAAATACAGAACAAAACAGAAAAGACAAGAACGTGTTATTTATATTTTAAAAAGCTCCAAATAGGCGTCACTTGATTTCTATAATGAAGGAGTACAATAATTACTCTTTTAAGTGTCGAGTTATGAGAGGTTCTGACATATGCTCCCTGAAGTTCTTCTGTGATGTTACCAAATCCCTAAAAGACATGATTCCACCTTGTTCTGTAAGAGGAGATCTGACAGCCAAGTGATGCTGGTTTTGTGCAGTTTGTAGGACCGGCTTGATCTTGCAGCTGTCTGCACACATACCGTTGCACATTCTTTAAAACATACATAGCATGGGCGCCAGCCTTACCCAGAGGAGTATTACTCACTCACCTCATGTTACTGGCTGTTACGCGTGTCATTGAGCTGCCCACGGAGTGCTTGCATTGTAGTGCATGAACACTATTTTACATCTTATAAGTACACTGAATCGTAAACACATATTCTTCACCACATGGATGCATTGTTTACAGAAAGCAATGGTTTTGTTTTACTGCAGCAGGCTCTTTAATGTTTTATTCAGGACTAAAAATGCAACCCAGGCCTACTGGCTTTGGCAGTGGCTTTGCTTTGCTGGTGCATGTTGTATTAACGCTCGCTTGTGCTACACCGTGAAGAGAAGGATTGCGACCTAACTCAGTAGCTTACGTTGGTCGAATCTGTGTTCGGGCATCAACGACAAAGCCATTATGTCCAAGAAGCCTATGAGGGCAGAGGGGCAGTGCCCTTTACCCATCGTTCTAGTACTGTTCTTGATTGCATTGACATTTACTCCTGGCTTTTGTAAGGGTTAATTTCCTTGCTTTTTCAAGATGGAAAGCCCACAGAAGATATGTATTAGGTGTTAACGACACAGGTTGTCATGGTCATCCTCCTAGTCAAACCCATGTTAATCCATTTTATCATGTCTGCTACTCTTTACCACAGGGGAAAGTGAATTGCCACTGTAAAGTTGTCATATTAACAACCAGATTTATTTCTGTTAGCCAGAGATGCTGCTTTTTACTGCAAAGGCATAAAACAGTGCGAGTTGAGTCCTGTATTTAAGCTTCATTTTCTACATTCCTTGCCCACATAGGTGAGGTAGACAGAGTTGCGATAGAGTGAAAGAAACGGAAGGGTACACAGATTCCGAGCTGGGTAGAAAGAGAGAATTAAAAAGACAGGGCTGAGGTAGAAGAGATTCATTAAACTATATATTTTATATTTAGTTGCCATCATCTGCCTGAGAGCACAATGTATAGGGTTGAGCAGGCCGGTCATGCCCAGACGTCATATTACAAAAGAAGCATGTTTTTTTAAGCACACCATTATCACTTTGCCAGGGGCCCCTTGGGAAGGTGAGGCCCTGGGAGATCATCACTTTGCTCATATCTTACAAAGTCTCTGTGTACACTTTATACAGTCCGCGGGCATGTGGGCGCCCCGGGGCACTCTGCCATTACAGAAAGGGACGCAGATGCTTGCGCGGCCTTTTCTGTAATACAGATAGCACTGGCGCACATACAGCACCAGCGCAATCACCAGAGGGTGTTCCCTCATTTGCATGGGGGCGTGGCCCGATGCAAATTAGGGTATCCCTTTGCCTCTGCATCTGTGGCGTGTTATAAAGGAAGGCGCAAAGGCAAAGAAGCTGTCAGCAGGCGCACTGACAGTGCACCACCGGTCAGTGATATGGACCACCCCGACATCCCCTTGCAGGCTAGTGCAATCACTCACTGCACCGGCTACAAGGGGATCTCTAATTCCCCTTAAGAGTGCAGGTGCACATTGAAACATGGAGCGGCTTTGGAGCAGTCACTCTGTTCTTCACTTGACTGACCTGCCCTGGAGGCAGCACGAGTTTGCAGCTGCGCTGGAGGCGGGGCCTACAACGTAATAGGCACTCTTCCTCTGTTTGCACCCGGCGCGCATCTTTCAAGGTGCGCCTAGGCGCAAACAGAGAAAGTTCACCCTCTGCATATTAGGGCCCCAGGTCTCTAAGATGTTCTTCTGTTCCTAGGACTATGGTAGCTGTTGCATTCAAGCTGGCAGACTCAGAGCAGGTTTAAATGCCTTAAGGCCCTGCAAGCTGTGATACGTTTCTAATGCTTGTTACAAGATCAATTGTAACATGAGTTGCACTCCGATTTATAGGATGGGGCCTACTGCTCCTCATGGTTCTATGTATACATAGTGCTAGTAAGTTTTGTATAAGAAATTAAACCAAATATGAGTTCCTCCTAGTGTGGGGGGCAGAATGGATGAAGTGGAAGGAGGGACAGAAGACTTCAGTGATAAGCTGTACACTGCCATAAGACAACCTGTGCATTCCTCAGGCACTTGAGCGGAATGCTACTCAGCAATCACTAAAGTAACCATTTAGAAGCGTCCCCTGGCTCCTCTGGGCAATCCGTCAGGTGGACTCCAGGAAATCTTGGGTGGGTTACATCTGTGTAAAAACAAACTCTCCTTCAACTGCAAAGAGCCTGGCCAGATACCACAAAGATGAGTTCATGTTCATGTCAAGAAGTTGCGTTTTTTAATTGACTGTGTTTTTCTCAGAGTAGTTCAGCTCAGTCCAGAAAGATTTGTACCATACAACCTCTAAGAAGAAACACCCTTCTCTTAGTTGCTGCTTCCCCATGCGATAGGTTGCCCAGTTTCCCAATGATAGTGACTGCACCAGGGATCTATGATCCAGAACCTCTGATGGGGATATGGGCCATCTTTCTAATTTATAGTGGTGCAGCAGGTTGATCTGAAGTAAATCTTTCTTCTGGGAGCAGAAATGGCCTTAGTCTCTTTCTATAACTTGCCCCTGGCCATGCCCAGCCCCTCTCGCCTCTAAATTTCCTTTTCCATCAATCACTCCCTACGTCTCCACCTCACTGTAAAATCTCACCTCTTTTTCTTTATCTACTTCTTCCTCTCTATCCTCTTTCAAGCCATCTCATCTTTCTCGTTATCTTCTCTCTCTTTCGACCTCACCTATCTCTAGCTCATCTTTTGTTTATGTTCTTACTACCCCTTTCCCTTTACATTGCAGGAAAGGCACCCACAATGACTTGGCGAATATTTAGTAGACTAGTATCTAATATTAAAATATGACATATGCACATAGTACGTGAAATTGTAGTTTTAATCGCCAAATTCTTGTAATCACAAATAAATCCCCCTTTATAACTCGCATTCTCTCTGCAATAGCAAAAATCCAAGCTCTGCTCTGATATAGCTATATCCCATCTTGGCTCTCCCTGTGTAGTTCCTTTTTAAACCCTCCAACACCCCCCACCCCCGCAGCCAGCACAGGCATTTGTAAGAAGGTGAGGAGGGATGGGCTTGGAGCAACTCAGATGGAAATCCTATCTGCAAAACGAAAACAAAAACAGTCACACCCTTTTCTTTTCCCGAGAGTCCCTCGGTCATCATGGAATATTATCTATCTATCTATGTTCTTATCTATAGATATACAGAAACACACAGAAAAAACACCAACTTTCTCACTGGTCCAAAAATCCACTTACTGCACATATGTGAAGGAAAAGTTCATGCTTTTGGTGACAGGCCATCAGATTTGACTGCTTGAAAAGCATTTTATTAACTGATAAAAAAAAGTTACATTTTAAAAAATGTGTAAACCAAGCGATTTATTTATTGGTCAGAAATGTGGAATGGGTGGATTATTGGGCTAATGAGAAAACCGGTGTTTGGATTATTTTAAAAGCAGCTGCCCAATATCTCTACTCTCACCAGCACCGCAGTGTCAACTTTCAAACCTCCACTGTAACAGTAATGCACGGAAAATGGGATTTAGTGTATAGATCTCTCGCTCTCTCCCTCTCTCTATATGTATATATATGTAAGGATATATATTAGTAGGGTGCGCAACTTAATTCAAACTGGTGGAAACGCCAGTGTGTAAAACCTACCCTCCAGAACTCCTCCATCTTGCGCAGCACCGGTCAGCCCGGCAGTGTGGTTGGAAAAGCACAGCCGACCTGTAAACACCTTTCCAATGACGGCCTCGACCAAGGGACCGGCTCCGACCTACTGTGAACGTCATCCCGCACGGCACTGGCCACAGAAGGTAGCACCACTTGTGAATATCGTGGCAGAGCCCCTGGGTCAACTGGACTTCCAAGGATGTGTAGAAGCTGCAGATGCCCACTGCCACAACACAGGCATGCCACTTTGTAATGCTTTAACTCTTTAATCTGCAAACCACACCAACATTAATTTTGCGCTGATTCCACAGTGAAATGGCCGTCCCCCCCCGTACCCTATAAAATAACAGTTCTAAGTCAGTGGTGTAGCAAGTATCTTTTGGGACCTAATGGAAGCAAGGACAATTCCCCCAAGCCCTGGCTTGGGAGTCAATAAGCAGTTCGAATCTGAGTACAATATAAGCCACTCAGACCCCCGGGGCCCAGTGTCAGGGTTCCTGCTGCACTGCGGATGGGTGCGCACCTTCTGCAAGCGCGGAGTACGATCACATTACGCATGCGCTGTGGGGGCACGCAGCACACGGTCACGCTAGCCCTTTACTCCTCTGGTTAAAGTACCTGGGATTCTAGCCTTGTTTTCCCGTTTTGTCACCACAGACACGCCCTTTTGGCAGTACCGCATCAAGAGTCCTCCCACGTCCAAAGACGGCTACATCTGTTGCTTTCCCTATTGTTGGAAATTCATGCCTTAATCCCATTTCACTTTATTCATGAAAAGGTCACCCCGAGTGAAAGGCACGGGACAGCTACCCCACTGATGAATACGGCTTAAAGGGCTGACGGAGGACACGCAAGCAGAACGCTGGCAACTTCGGAAGGACGATGCTTGCCAGAATGTTATCACTACAATGTGAGAACTGCAATCCACAAAGGGTCTGCAGTGACTTACTCTTACAGTACTTCCTGCCTTGGTCCTGGATAGCAGGGACATGCCAGAGAACCATGGGAGCAAGTCACCTATAAAACTCTTAGTGAATCGGCCACAATGTGTTTATATGGCCCTTGCTAAGACATAGCCTGCAGTTTCGTAGTGCAGCACATACTATAAGCTTTTATTACTCAAAAGAAAGTCCGTTTCTCGACCTTAGTGCCCATCCCTAAATCCCTAAATCCTAAAAACCTGTTACTAACCATGCACACTACCCATCCTTAAACCTTAATTCTGCTTACTACCCCTGAAATCTCCATAAGCCTGAGCCCTATATCTCTTTACTACCACTAAAAACTACCCATCCGTGAACCCTGAAAAATCCCATCCTACATCTAAAAAGTACCCACCACTGAATACATAAAATATCGAATCACCCCAAATAGTATCCATCCGAAACCCCACAACCCTTTAACAGCCTTAAAACATCAACAATACATTAAAAAAATAAAAACATATACTTAGATACATAGTTATATATTATAGCATAATATTAATGCATACCTATTAGTTTTCCCATTTTTTATTACATTTACACTTACATTTAACTTAAACATATGTTAATAACAACATTTAAACATTAATTTACTTTAATTATTTGCCAATAAATTAATTCAAAATACATTTGAAATAACAGTCCCCTTACATTATGTGTGCGCATATATGTGTGTGTGCGCACAAAGCGTTTACAGTGACTTACTCTTTACCTCTTGTGTCCTTCCCTGGGCATCTTTCTTCTTTGCCCTCGTACTTCCTTTACATACATACATATACATATATATATATACATATATATATATATACAAAGGAGAACTCTGGGAAGTTCCCAATTTTAGGTGGAGAGCTGCTCTAGTAAGGAGCACCCTGCAACACCAGCGACACTCTAGATTTGCTCACCTCAAATGTCTGCTTATCTAGCAAAGTCTTTAAGCATAGGATCTCCACAGTGCTATCCACGCCGAGCTAAATAATGACAAAGTCTGACAAAGGGGGTTATTCCAACTTTGGAGGAGGTGGTAATCCGTCCCAAATGTGACGGATTTACCACCAGCCGTATTACGAGTTCCATAGGATATAATGGACTCGTAATACGGCTGGTGGTATATCCGTCACTTTACCGTCACTTTTGGGACGGATTACCACTTCCTCCAAAGTTGGAATAACCCCCAAAGTCTTTTGCCATTTGTACAGCAAAATCTTTAAGCATAGGATTGACATAGTGTCATCCTCACCGAGCTGTAAAATGACAAAAGCCATTTACCACTCCAGGCACAGTATTACAGCTTTGGACTGGTCAAATACCGTCCAAGCCAACCTGGAATGAGTAAAGCAACCCCTGACACGTATTTCGCTCTCATTAGAGCTCTTCAGAGGGGTATAGCTTTGTCCAGACACAAGGGAGCACCCAGTATAAGTCAAACCAAGGCCCTTTCAGGGTTAGAGTGACGCATAAATTATGCAAGAAACAAAGGAGAACTCTGGGAAGTTCCCAATTTTAGTTGGAGAGCTGCTCTAGAAAGGAGCACCCTGCAACACCAGCGACACTCTAAATTTGCTCACTTCAAATGTCTGCTTATCTAGCAAAGTGTTTAAGCATAGGATTAGCATAGTGCTATCCTCGCCGAGCTAGATAGTGACAAAGTCTTTTGCCATTTGTCTGGACAAAGCTATACCCCTCTGAAGAGCTCTAATGAGAGCGAAACACGTGTCAGGGGTTGCTTTACTCATTCCAGGTTGGCTTGGACGGTATTTGACCAGTCCAAAGCTGTAATACTGTGCCTGGAGTGGTAAATGGCTTCTGTCATTTTACAGCTTGGTGAGGATGACACTATGTCAATCCTACGCTTAAAGATTTTGCTGTACAAATGGCAAAAGACTTTGTCAGACTTTGTCACTATCTAGCTCGGCGAGGATAGCACTGTGCTAATCCTATGCTTAAAAACTTTGCTAGATAAGCAGACATTTGAGGTGAGCAAATCTAGAGTGTCGCTGGTGTTGCAGGGTGCTCCTTACTAGAGCAGCTCTCCAACTAAAATTGGGAACTTCCCAGAGTTCTCCTTTGTTTTTTGCATAATTTATGCGTCACTCTAACCCTGAAAGGGCCTTGGTTTGACATATATATATATATATATATACATACACACACACAGACACACACACACACACATATATACACACCTAAAAAAAACAAAGGTTACAGGGAAGCTATAGTTAGGCTCACATTTTAAACGTACAAAACCACACAGAAATTCACCAGTTATCTCAAGTAACATTAACCAGTGCGCCAAGGTAACTATAACTTGCGCCCCCCCCCATGCACAGTTTTTTTGTCAAAAATGTTACTGCAAATATTACATGATATTATCTAAGTATGTAATGAGTGCCATAATTTGTGGTGTAATTAGCAGTGCATGGCAAGAGTGTGAGTTATAGTTACCTTAGGGCATGAGTTATAGTTACTTGAGGTAACTAACTATAATTGGTGATTTTCTATGGTTTTGTACGTTTTAAATGTGAGCCTAACTATAATGTCCCTGTAACCTTTGGTTTATTAAGTGAATTTCTATGTTTGTGTTTAAAATGTCTATTTCCTAACTATAACGTCCATGTAATCTTTGGGGTTTTTTGTGTGAATTTCTATGATTTTTTTTAATGTATAATAATTTTCATTACAATATGTTAATCCATCCACCTCCAGCGGTTGGCCATAGGGCTTGGGACTAACCCCACATAAGCTCAACCTTGCACTGTGCACGGCCTTCACCCGTGCGCAGCGTAGGTTGCTGCACGACCTTGCCTGCAGCCAGACCCTACGGCCAAGCCCCCAAACCACCCAGCTTCAAGCTGTGCACAGCCCTTTGGCTGTGTGTGGCGGAAGTTAGCTGCAGCCTCCAGGGGTGTCAGAATAGGTGTGAGAGGATGTATCTGGGGGTGAGAGTAGCTGTGAGTGTCTGTCTGGGTGTGAGAGTGCATACATCAGTGTTTCAGTGGGTGCATCAGTGTGTGGGTCTCTGAGTAGGTGCATGAGGGAGTCAGTGGGTGTGTGAGAGTGAGTGGGGCTGTGAGTGAGTGTGTAACTTTCTGAGTGGGTCTGTGACTGGGTGCATGAGGGTCTGACTTGGGCTGTGAGTGCTTGCACAAGGCTCTGAGTGGGTCTGTGAGTGGGTGCGTGAATGTGGGTGAGTGAGAGAAATTGATTGAAATAGAGAGAGAGAATCAGCTATGTCCCAAGTGGGGGGCGGTCCCAGGGCCACAGTGGCTCCACGAGGTGGGCTGCACAGCCCCCCTCCAACTTGTTAGAAGCCCTAGAGAGGTTGTGACCCCCAGCGCTTGGGGGTTCAATAGGGCCCCCATTCTTTTTTTAACTATTTGCCCCGAGGAGGTGGTGATCCCTAGGGAGTGTGGGGTGCCCACATTATATTTATTAACAGCCCCGGGGAGGTGGTGATGTCTGGGGTGCGTGTGCCTCCGCATTATATTGATTTATAGCCCCGGGGAGGTGGTGATGTCTGGGGTGCGTGTGCCTCCGCATTATATTGATTTATAGCCCCAGGGAGGTGGTGTTCCCCGGAGCAGCAGGTGGGCTCGCAGTCCCCCGCATTTTATTTAAAAGCCCCGGGGAAGCTGCATTATTCTGCAAATGCCTCTGGGACTTGGCCCACCTGGGGGCTTTAAAATGATAAAGCACGGGAGCCAGGGCTTTGTTTTTTTAGAAACATGTTGCCACGGATTTGCAACCCAGCCGCGAATCCGCTGCAAAAATTAAAAAAGAAATTGCTTTCTAGCCCTGGCTGGGGTTCTCTTTGGGACCCCAGCACAAGAGCTAAGGGGTCAGGGTGCTCGTACCCTGGCTCCTTTTCTTTATATTTTACCTTTCTTCTGGGAGTCGGCTGAAGCAGAGTCCCAGCATGGCTGACAACATGTTAGCGGCTTTTTGTTGAAGTGTTGTCAGCTAATCAAACAAGCATTTGCAAAGCAATGGGTCTCACGTTTGCTCTAGTTAGAGCTATTGGCGTTGTAAATTCCTAACTGGACTTTTCTTGCTACATATATTGAAAATGAAAAGCAAACAGTTGACATAAGCGAGCCCATTCAAAGCACCATGCCTGCCAAGAGCTTGAGCATGAAGGAGACATGCAAAAGGAAAAAGAAGTTTGCTCAGTCAAACATATTGGCAATCATGCAATTAGCCATGTAATAGGATCAATCTGCAAGGCGGTAACAAAACCTCCCCAAGGCAGGACAAACAAAGCATTTACCAATGATCACAAATGATTTGTGAAGGGCAAGCCCACAAAGGAGTGAAAGTGACGGGCGTGAGGTGGGCAAGGTTAAAGTTCCACAAGACTTACAACAGTTCAAAGCACTTGCTAGCTTGACCTACAAAATGTCGTTTTCTGGACCAGGACCTACCAGCCTGTCAAATTTGGTATAATTCTGTCCAGTAGTTTTGGTGCTATCACTGTTCAAAATCCCTATGGAAAAATTCAAGGGGAAATATGTTTTGTGACTCGCCCCTTTTTCTATTCAAGCAGCAAGAAATTATAATTTGTGTGCAGAAGTTTACACACTGATTTCGCTCTTACATTAAGATAAGCGACATTCTGGAAACCTGTTATCTACGAAAAATGACAACCCCAAAAACATACACGCCAGCACCTTTCTTCACCTCTAAGGTTTGGCTTTTGGCGAAGGTAACTTTGCCGTCCTCCTCCTACTGTTCACTGGAAAACAAGTGCCGCGCTGCATTCACACGCTGCTATAAATCTCACCAGACAGCAGCATTAAACAGGCTTAGGAAGCTATTAATTACAGTAAATCACGCGGCCGTGTTTACGAACAGGCTCATCTGACAGTTTAATGACCATTTTTCGTAATCGACAAGCTGTTTCTCTAATTAATTGTGCGCGCACATCGTACTGTTTTCTAACTGCCCTGCTTTTGTTGCCTAAATAAAGCTAACACCCGGCGTCTTATGACTCGGCATAAATGTCTCCATATCCCCGGGAGACGTTTAAGCAAAAGGAGGCAGAGTGTAGAACGTTCACTACTCTCAGCCGTCTATGCGGAGTCCAAGAGCTACAGCGCGGAGATGTCAGCCCGCATCCAGACTCAACCACAGCAAACAGAGAGTATGTTCAGCCCCTTGTCAGTAGGATTCTACTCTGCGGTGACAGCATGCAGGTCTGCGGCAATGTCGCACGAACACAGCTGCAGTGGAACAGAACGTGTCATACTGCTCTCCCTAAAATCTTCCTGTGTGGAGGAAATCAGAGTTTGGGATATTTATGCAATCAGTGGTCATTTATTAATAAAAAAAAATTACGACTTAAACATCCACTAAGTGATTCTTCTCCCTTATGACAATTCGATCCCTATAGTATGGTACTCATAAATATAATTTAAAAAATAATGCTTGTTTCGTTCGTTAATTACAGATTATTTTTTCTTTTCAGATCCTGATGCTTGGTGGACAACTTCGCTCAGCTCGAGAGCCAGTTGTACTCCCCCCTCAAGAAAACAGAAAGAGTAGAGCTCGGGTAAGTACATACCAACTCTCTAAATTCTCGGCTCTTTACCTTTCTCGTCCTTCCCTTGACTCCTTCCCTAGGCATTTTTATATTTTCCCCTTTTGCTTCCTTCGCTTTTTCTTTTCATTTCATTTCGCTGGCTTCACCCACTTAGACTTGTTGTTTTTTTCATTCTTACTGTAGACACTTTCCGTTTTCTCTTTTTCTTTCTGGAAAGCCAGCTCTGTTTTAGAACTTATTCAATTATTGGATTTCACCAAAAGGAAAAGAGAAAAAAATACTTTTCCTGCTCTCCTTTTGTCTTCTGCCTTTCCTATTAGCCTGTTAACACCTTTTGTTTCCTTATTCTTCAAACTCATTCTTAAAGTCTTTTGTTGGCTCACTATTAGGGAGGTCTCTTTTTCTCTGTCGCGCACTTGTTTTTATTATTATTGTGTCTTTCTTTCTTTCTCTTTTTCTCCCTTAATCTCCCAACCACAGCCTTTCTGACACTTGCCTAGAGTGGTCCATTCTTGGACCGCTTCTTCCTGGCTTGTTGAAACAGGCTGTGTCTTTCTGTGGCAATGCTGTTGGAGCTACTATAATGTCTATTAGGGCATCTCTGTTCCTATGTTGATCCGGTCTCCATTCCTCAGCTTTGGCCCATCCTTTGACGTACAGGGCATGTCTCTCTTGATGTTTGTGTCACTTCCCTTTAGAGTTCTTTTTAGGTCACAGCTGTCTGGTTTGCTGAAGACGTCTTGGGGAGATTCAGAAAGCTAACCTTGCAATGCATTCTGCCCATTGCTTGCCATTGGCTTTGTGGTTTGCAACTCTTATATTCTTGTTTTCCATTTGCTGGCTTTGTTTTAGGTTGTTGAGATTGAGTTTGTACCTTCCCTTGCCAAACCCATTTTTACAGTATCCTTCTGAGTACTACCTTTCTGTAAACAGGCCTGTAAATCTTGTTCTTATCTCATCACATTTGCTGTGCATTCAAAAACCGAGATCAAAAGCCAGGCACTGTCTTCCAAGGGTTCTTGTTTACTTTTCTTTCTCCGACTTCAAGGTGAGAGAATTTATGTGAAAATCTTGCTGGCTACTGGGGGTAGGAAAGATTTTTTTTTCTCGCATACAACAACATTTAAATGAATTGCAACATTTCAGAATATAGCAGAACTAAGAACACAACGAAGCACATTTTTTTAAAATTTCTGAAGCTTCTTTGAAACAAATACTTTCACATTATCAAAACAAATTACACTAGGTGATACAATTTCTACACATTTTTGTCTGAGCACTATAGTTTTATTAGGATAACGGTATGTCTTTGCAAATGTAATGAGCATTTCAATTGAAAACGAGTTGTCTGTAATGGCAGTGTGCCACCACACCATGAATACTCCACTCTACACCACTCCACTGTACTCTACTCTGCACCAGTCCACAGCACTGCACTCTACTCTGCCCCACTCCACACTACTTAAAGCTACGGCTCACTACTCTACCCTCTACCACTGTACTCTATGCCAACACACTCTTCGTCACACTACACCACTCCAGTCTAGGCCACACCAATCTACTATGGCCAACTCCACCCAATGCCACTATGCAACACTGTACTCTATGCCAATACAATCTACGTCAATGCACTTTACTCTGTAACATTCAACTTTATTGCCCTGCACTCTATGCCAATTTGCTGTATGTCACTTTAATCTACTATGCACCACTGAACTCTATGCCGCAGCACTTTACACTACGTTACTCTATGCAATTACAGTCTATGCCACTCTATGCAATTGCACTCTACTCCGCACCACCACTGCACTCTATGCCACTCTACTCTCAACCACTGCACTCTACGTCACTGCTCTCTACTCCACTCTACATCACTGCACTCTGACACTCTAGTCTGCAACACTGTACTGTCCCCCACTGAATTTGCACTACTCCACTTTAAGCTACTCCACTCTATGGCACTGCACTCTACAGCACTATAATCTACTCTGCACCACTTTGTGCTACTCTACTCTGCATCACTCTATGCCACTGCACTCTATGCCACTCAACTCTACTGTACACCCTACACGACTGCACTCTATGCCACTCGACTCTACGCCACTGCATCACTCAACCTTACCCCACTCCACTCTGCACCATTCCATTCTATGCACCACTCTAATCTACACCACAGCATTTTATGACGCTGCATTGTAGGCCACTGAATTCAATGCCACTGCACCCTATGCCGTTATATTCTGCAGCACTCTATGCCAATGCACTCTAAACCAGTCCACTCTACTCTATACAACTCTAGTTTATGCCACTCTATGCGACCCGGCACTATGCCACTCCAATACATGACACTCTATGCCACTCCACAACACTTTACTCTACTCTTCGTCATTCCAATCTTTGAGTCTTCCACACCATTCTCCTCTGCACCACTAACTTTTAGCCATGCTGAACAGCAGCCACGCTGCTGTGCAACATGGCTAAAGCACAATGGCAAAGTCAATAGCTCTTGTGTAGGCGCGACCTATTGGCTTTGCCAATGCTTTTTTAATTTGCGCCTTCCTCTTTTCATGGGTCAGCTTGTTTGTGTCTTGAAGTCTTTTCTCTTTCTTTTTCCTTGGAGGGCATCCCCGACTGGGATCCCTGCGACAATGATGCTGCATCAGAATGCTGGTAAGTCATCCACTGACACAGCCCTCCCCTAAAATTGTGCCATTCAGGCGAAATGTTCAAATGGTATGTTGATAACAAAAATCTATGTTGGTTTGACGTTCCCGACCCTGTGTACTGTTTAAAGCACTATGGTTGGAGGAACCACATTATTATTTAAGATCTGCGTAACTTCTTTGTGCTAACCAAGAAAGGGAGCAAAGTCTGTTTATAAAATGTAAAGTTTACCCTCCAAGTAATAATTCAGAGTTTCAATTGCTGATTTCACAGTAAGACATTCATTTTCTATCGCAGAATATCTGACCTCCCTCAGATGTAATTTCTGATTATTGAATTAATAGAATGGGATGTTCCCTCCCTTGATCATCTATGTTGGGGTAGGTTGCTGCTAAGCCTATTACAGAAGCACTGTTCTGCAATACAAAAGGTTTAGAAAAATCTATCTATTTTAATACTGGGTCTGAACACAAAGTGTTTTCTAGTTGCTGGAATAGTTGCTGGAATTGTTTCTGCACCTATAAGGAGGACCGCGTTAACTGTTTCATATCAACAAATTTATTAGTGGTCCTGTTAGGTGGGAAAATCTTTAGCACTGCCTAGTTGTAGGAAATCCACTACATTTCTATCATTTTGAGAAAAAGGACACAGTTGAACGGATTCCAACTGATCTGCTGAGGCTAAATGTTTCCATCATATAGGTTGTACCCTAAATAGTTCTTTTGGGAAGAAACTAATATACTTTTCTGAGGATATGTATGCAGTCCTCCTTGCTCTTTGCAGAGAATACAGCTTTTAAGTGCAATAGGTAAACAGCACATGTTGGACTATAACTCCCAATGCCAACCAGGTATGCTGCTGTATACGCTGATTCCTTTTTAATAAATAATTCATTATTTGTTGGTAGGTGATAGAGAAACCACAGAGACCAAACAGTAGTGCTTTGAAGAGGTGCAGGCCCCTTGGAAGTAGAAACAGCTGTCTTTTCCTTATCAGCCAGTTACAGGGGTATCTGCCACTATCCCTTAGGAAGATCCAGAGTTGCAAGGTAAGTGACAGATCCCAGCTGTTCAAACGTTCCATCGGTACTAAGCATGGGTAAGAGTCAAATTGGAAGTTTGAGTTAACCTTGCTGAAATCAATGCAGAATCTAATATTTCAGTTTTTCTTGGGCACTAACACCATGAGGGAGTTCCAATCACTATGAAATGTTTCTATGACTGAGTTTTGGCATCTTCTCAACTTCTTCTTTTAAAGCTTGTCTCCGGAATTCTATACAGTCTTTTTCTTAGTACTGTTTGACAATTTGTAAGAATATGGTGCAATATTAATTTAGTACGTCCTGGTTCTTAATGAATACTTGTGGCAAGCCATTAATCAATAGTTCAGAGTTTTAGGTTTCACTGATATTTAGAAGAAGCATACTATCCCTAGCTTGCAATGTGAATACTGTGTTCCAAAACATTAATTTTCTGAGTCTTTCTAGTCTTTAAGTAGATTTATATGAAAAATGTGAAACTTTTTCTATTCAGGCATTTCAATATGAAATGTTACTTCTCCTATTTGTTTTAGAATGTTATAGGGAACCCCACCATTTAGCCAATAGCTTGTTCTCACTGTAAGGCAGCATTGCAAGTACCAAAGATGGGTATTCTTATTACATTACTATTGTTCAATTCAAAGTAACTTTATTTGGTGCAAAACGAGCATAAAAGCACATAAAAGGCCAATCCATGATATTAAATACAACAAACAATAGATCAAATCCATTAAAATCACCTTAATATCAATAAATATAATATACATACACTAAAAATGGCCCTACGAATCATCAGACAATATACAAGGTTATGGCTCCCAACGCATATTAGTATAGCTTTAGCGCCGGATAAACATAATACACATTGACTAAGCCAGTGCAAACTGTATCCCTGGAAAAACAAAAATTTCCTCAGGATTTGGCTCTCTTTGCTGCAAATGCCTAAAAGGGTGTTGCAAGGGTAACAAGCTATTGAGAGCTGACAAAATAAACTCATGATCCACAGCACTGCCCATAGCATCTTACACCCATGATCAAGCCTAATAACAATATCAAATATCAATAAACGCAATGCAGCCAGATCATTAAAACAATAAAAAAAATCAATAAGCTCTGATAGAACTAAATTGGTCCTTGAGTATTCGTGTTCTGAAATGTAACACCAATACGCCGACTTTACAACATGTTTATCCCCCTTACGAATCCGCTCAGGATTGTTCCAAAGCGCTAATATCTTCCATCTCCTACTCCAGTTATAAACAAACCTCAACCAAGGTATTTTAAGGGCGTGGTCGAGTCTTATTTGATCCTGTAAGCAATCTCTATACATATTCCAATGGGGGGCCTAGCAAATACATACCCAGTAGAGAAGAGGTTTCAACTGGGCAAGGTCAGACACCTCATTAATGCCTAGATCATTGTGCAGGGTGATGAGTGGCGTACTAACAGGGTTGGCTACTAGGACACTAATGAAATTGTTTACAGCGACTGCTAGCCTATGTGTGTTTGTGTAACCCCAAGTATCAGCATTCAAGGCCTTAGCACTGTAGGCCTCAGGATCAGGTGGTAATGATTGAGTGAAAGTTCCTTTAAAGAAGTGTAAAATGGAATTAGACCTATGTGTTAGCGTAGGTGAACTCTTTACAATTTGGGGATACTACTTAAACTTATCTGTGACTTCCAAGTAATCAAAGCACAACACCCTGTCGAGTTTTGCATTTCCCACCTTGACACAGTTAATTCTAGAGGAATTCTTGCAGAAGACTATGTATTTAGTTTTTTATGCAATTTATCTCTAGGCCCCTGTCCACCCAAAATGACAGGAACTTAGTCAATAAGTTTGGAGGCCCATGGGTGATTTAGAAATTAACAAGTCATCTTCAAAAAGAAGAATCTGGATTTCTTTCCCAGTTTTAAGCAGGTGAATTGTTAATGCACTGCCTCAGGGACTCAGTCACGTCATTTATGTAAAGAGAAAAGAGAGTGGGGGCCAGTATGCAGCTTTGGCACACCCCACGGCAAATGGGTATTCTAGATGTCAGTTCCCCCTGGTCCCCCACCACACTTGAGCATAGTTTTCATGATGTAACATAACCAGAATGTTCACAAGATCACTAGAGACATAAATGTTCCTTAACACCCTCCTTAGGTTGCCTCTGGGAACCCGGTTTCTGTTGACACAAAGTGACCTGCTTCCAGCGAAGGAGTGAAAACCTAAACACCTGATCAATGGTATTAATTTTCACCTGAATCCCTGCGTGGAAAGGGGAAAGTATATCAACAGTAGATGCCCAAACTCCCAAGCTAACAATCTATCCAATACCCGCCTCACATTTTTTTTTTTTTTTTTTTAGATTATCCAATAAACTAATGGGCTGATAATTACCAGTGCATCCTGCATCCCTTTTTTTTTTCTTTAATAAAGTGGTATGATTTCAACCCCTTTCCGAGTGTCTGGCATCTCACCCCTGTTGACTATAGCAGTAGAGAGTGTTCACGTACCAAACCCATATTTCGGGTTCTGATTTATGTAAATCCCCCAGTATGCGATCCGGGCCATGGGCCTTTAGGGGTTTCAAGCTGTCTATTGCTGCAGAGGTATCTTCCATGCTAAAGACGGATGGTTCACAGGAGCCGCTAGCTGGAGTAAAACAATTATCTATCTCTACCTCTTCCTGGGCCTGGGCATTCTCATGGATACTACTCCTGGGATATAAATTGCCAACGTAATCCTCCCACTTGTCAGGTGGAATGTGAGAACATCTTCCCCTGGCCTCTGGTTCCAGTTGCAATCAGCGACCAGAAAGTGCAAGTGTCTTTTGCTTTAAGGGACTGTAGCAGGTCCTGCCAACTGTACTCGTCCCATTTTTTCTTTGCAGCTTTAAGTGCAGTTTTATAACTGAAGCAAGCACATCTAATATCTTCCCACTTACCCTCCCTTACAGCTTTACACTGATTTAGCCTGCCTGCACTCCTTAGAGAACCACCTCGGGCCTTTCCTCTCCTTCCATTGTTTGGCCTGATAGTCACTATAAAAAATAGCCTTGAGCGTGGCAAAAAAAAAAGCTGTGTGGGTGCTTAACAATGCACCAGGATCCAGACAAACTTTCTTAAAACATGACGTGTTAAACAAAATGTTTTTAAATTTCAGCATGCAAGTCCTGGTTTACCATGACTCTGGGCCACGTGACTCTACGACAACTACTGGCCACAATGGGTTCAGGTACTACAGCCAAATTCAAGCGGGTTGACCTGAACAGCTGGGCGTTCGAAAAGGAAGTGCACTGGGGGTTATGATCACTAACAGTAGCACTTACCACCTCCATATCAGTAAGGTCTGGCCAGAGTCGGACGTCCACAAGGACGTAATCATTAACAGTTTTCTCACACACTCTTTGGAAGGTAAACTCTTTACTTAGGTCTGATCGAGTTCTCTCATTTACAGGCGCGCAAACTATGCCCAACCACCAAAGAGCCTAATTGCAGAGCGGGGTTAGAATAGTGACTCAACAGTCTCCCTGCCACTCTTGGGACCCCCCAGTACTCGTCCTCTTCCACAATTACCAAATTAAGTGCAGAAGAAGGTTTAAAAGTTGTGTTAAAATCGCTGGCCACTTTAGCATCCTGCTTGTAGATTGCAACTAAAATATCTAACATGCTTAGAACTGGTGAGTCACACTTTACTGGCATGGATCTAGCGTACAAATTCAGTATAATCAAGGCCAGGCTGATAGGAAATTTGAGCTTGATGCCCATTAAATCTGGTGAATCTATTGTGAGGGGCTCTTGAACGTAAGCAATATTGTTATTTACCAGAATCATAAGGCCCACCCTGATCTTGCATCTGTGCTATATGTGGTGAACCCATTAACAAAAACCTTAGATACAGCCCAGGTTTCTTGTAACATACAAACATCAAACTTCCCAATGAAGGACAGCCAATCTTTATCATCCAGCTGGAGTTAAACTCTGCCACATTCAAGAGGCTACATGCAGGTTCATCATATAATCAGCTTCTGCTGGGACGGGGTCACTCATTCGCTCCATATCGATCCTGGGAGTTGGCTCTGGGTCTAGAACATCACTAAGGGCTGGGGCAATTCCAGCTACAATTGTCACATCAAGATTTAACCCATCACATAGGTCCAAGGACAGGTGATTAATGTTATTGACTGGATGTATCCCTGGTGGTTGCAGTCAATCTTGCTGATCTGATGAGGTAAGTGCTAGAGAGAGATTATTGGTGGGAACTGTATAATTGCAGGGGGCATTTCCCAGGTCTTGTACTCTTCCCTAAACTGCAGGAAGTTCAGCAGCTACAGCTGCTCCCTTGACACTGGGGAGGTGGGGGGTAGAAAAAACCTAAGGGAAGGGCTCTAATTCCCCCCTGACCAGAACAAGAATGACTAAGAGAATATAGTAAGGACTGGACGAGACTAGGTACCTTAAAATTCACAATAACACAGTCACCGAGTGAAGCTTTCAGAGAGGGGCCCATCCAGGATACCCTACGAGTAGATATGATTTCCTTGGTAAAATCGTGAGCCCAACCTAAATAATCCCTCAGCCAGTATGAGACTTTATTTAAGAGAGAGGCGTTTTCAAGTACAATAATGTAGGGAATACACTCTGGTGGAATATTAGGCTTAATACCATCTTTTTGTGACCCTATATTTGGGCTCCCCAAGGCCACCTTTCTATGTACAAAGTCTATTTTTGATCCCCCAAATGCAGCAATTACAGAATTATTGGAGAATTGTTGGCATGGGCTCTTATTTGATCTATTAGTAGCACCATAGGCCCTTCTTTCTTCTTCCTTCAACATTCAGGGGACAGATGTTCAGAGTGGCTCTGGCAAACTGCATGGGCCTCAATAACCTCAGCTTCTGCCCTCTGGGTCAGATCCGTGGGTCTAGTCACTCTCAGGGAACCAGATGAAGGTGTGGCACCAGCATGCAAACTATCACATCTTATCCCATCAATCTTTTTAAGTTCCATGTCAATCTTCTCTAAACAATGATTGATTTCAGCTTTAAATTCAGGGCGGTATTTATAACATCTGTCAGTACATCAATCGAAAAGCCCTTCAGTAACACCTGACTAACAGACTGAGTAGAGTTGGCCCTCTGTCGTTTTGATGACCTAATGGGCTTCTGTCTCTTCCTTTACCCTCCCTGCTTGTCACCACCGGGCCTGAAACTAGGGCTGCAATTACAACCACCTGCTCCAAGGGAACATGAGCCAGTGAGGAAAGCATGGGAACCTCCTTTGCCCCCGACAAGGCTATATCCACTTGATGTGGGACTGTTACCCCGTCAGAGTTCTGGTTCAGCAAAATGCTATCCATACTCAGTGGGGGGAGAGCTGTGGAGTAACAGAGAGGCATCGCTCGGTCAACACGATCTCTTTATTAATGATACCCACTGCCCGAGACAAGAGGTTGTCCATGCTTGCTTGCTGGGGTCCAGGTGTGGTGTTAGAAGCGTTCTTTCATTTACATAAGTTAGTCTTAGGCATATTGAAGTATCTCAAGTCAACACAAAATAAGAAACGCTTTACAGGGACCAGGCCGTTCAGATGAAAAAACCTTTTACCTCAATGATCGCCAGGCCAAAGTTTCACCCAGCCAGGAGAGAGGGACCAGCCTGGCCTTGTTCGGCCGCGGACGGGCGCAGATGGGCCCGGTCTTGGACTGGGTGTGGCACGGGTCTGGAACATCAAAGCTGAAGCGCCTCCTGGCGCACAACAATCAGGCCTCCGCCGCAGGTGTAGATGGGTGTTGGAGCCCCTCTCCACCCGATGCAAGGTGAGTCCCACGCTGCGGATCTGGCACGTCTAATATGAAGCGCCTCCTGGTGCGCAACAATCAAGCCTCTGCCGAGGGTGTAGTTGGGGTTGGAGTCCGTCTCCACCCCAATGCAAGGACTATTGTTTTGAGCACGTAATAAATTATCCTGTTCTTCCTGTGTAACCTTTTCCATTTAATTTCTTAATTGAAAAACATACATTAACAGATGCCTCTCTTCACTATGTTGTTCCTTCCACTGTTCTCTATCCATATCTAATAGGTTCAGGGAGTTCTACAAAACAGTAATATAGAGGTAGTCTATCCTGTAGGACATACTTCATTTGTCCCAAAAGGAAATAAGGTTAGAGGTAACAGTTGGTTCCAATTGTTCCCGTCTCTGTAAGTTGTATGAAACTAGTTTTAGTGGTGAAATTGTAGCTCTCTACTAGCCTACTCGCATGGCAAGCAGACTAGAGCTGAGTAATTTCCAAGGTCTGGCAAACCTGTTGAATGAGTTGGGATACAAGTGGGGTACCTTGTTCGGTTAGTATCTTGTAAAGAAATCCCTTGGTCGAGAAATAAAATGCCTGGTTGGGAGTATCTAGTGGCATAGTCAACTAGAATATGTGTGTGTGTCCAGGTACATATGGCACGGGGACAGGTAGTAGATCTATTTCCCACCCTCTGAAAAGGTATGCTATAAATAGCTTCGGTTGCAGTGCATACTCTACTGGAATATGTTTTCTGGCACACTGAACCACTCTGAAAGTTTTGACTTACGCAAATATCCTGAGGCCAGAAAGACTGTTCCAGGATAGCTTTTTCTATCCCCCACCAAAGTGGCTTTCTTTACCTGGGTATTGGTCAGAAATTTGTTTTAGGAAGGGTGCAGGCACAATATTTGGCTGCCGTTTACTGCTACAGTTTATTTGATACAATAATACTCTCTCTATTTGACAGTATGGACCTACCCGATTGTGTTGGCCACCAATCTGCGCTGTCTGGGATTGTCTTAATGCTTTAGTTAGTGATGGGTTTTTATGGAGCGATGCCCAAAAGATTCTGTCACCTTCCCACTTTCCTTTCACTATAGCTAATTCTTCTTTGTCATTTGTAAAACTGACACTGCATGGGGCCCTTCTCCCTCCTCCACAGTTTTCCTAATCTTACTTCTTTGGGGAAAATATTTTTTTGACCTGTGCCATTTGCAAATGAATGATAGCTGTAGGGTATTTTTTTTTAATAGTATATCTTTTCAACTAACCCCCCCCCCCCCAAAAAAAAAAATTCGAGGACTCGGGGATGTGGTATACATTCAAAATGACATGTAACCACCCAAGGACTGGGTGTGGACCAGGCAACAGCACAGCAAATAATACGTTTTTCTGGTTTATTATCACAGCAGGCCTGGAGATCCCCCCATCCGCATCTGAGGTCTAGTCCGCCCATCTGTAAGACAAATATCCTCCAGTCTCCCCTAACCATCCCATTCTCTCTCCTCTCCAGGGGCCCCAGATTTTGTGTGTGCAACCTCGCACTACGTATACTAGTTTCTCTGCCCCCATATAGCAGTTTAGACTGTCCTCCCATTCCCTTATAGTGGGCAGAGTCGGCACCCCCTCAGTATTTAGGATAACTCTAAGGGCCACCATCAGGGCCAGGTGACAGAACCGCAGGCTATAGCAGTCCAAAGATTGGTCGCCCCAGATTTCCAGGGACATCAGCTGGGATGTAAGCCTCACTTCATCGTCCATGGTCTCCGAAATATTATTGCCCACATGCTTCCAGTAGGCCCCTAATTTCAGACATTTCCACAGTGTATGGATTAGGGTGCCCTCATGTGACAGCCCCACCAGCAGCGGTCATCAGATGCCCGACCTATATTAAACAGAAGGGTCCTGGTGAAGTAAGCCCTATGCAGGCTCTTTAGTTGTATCAGGCAGAACCCCACCCACATCGCAACATCTCTTGGATACCCACATGCCAGACTCCAATCATCATCCTCCAGGCTACCCAGAACTCTCTCCCACCTTTCCCTCAGGCGATCTAAAGGTGAAGGACTGTTGGAATGTGGAATAGATTCAGTACACTGCATGATTTATCAGAGAGGAACCAAACACCCTACATTCCAATGGGGATTCCTCCTGTATCTCAGCCTGTGGTGCCCTGCATTTGCAGAGCAGGAACCGCATCTGGTGGTATCTCAACTACTTACTTTGTGACAGTTCGTACTCAGTTTGCAGGTGATCAAATGGGTTTACTGCACCCACCCTCCAGATGTCACCCAATTGGGAGATCCCCAGGAGCTCCCATTTTCGATGAAACTCTATGTTCCTTAAACCCTGGATGAGATACGAGTCCCAGAGAGGGGTCCACAGTGCTACCCTGCCCTCCCAGTGCACTTGTCGCCCTCCTCCAAGTGTGGACTACCGTCTGTGCCGGGATGGGAACAGGGGGCAGCCCACCTCCCCAATATAGTTGGCGAAGGTATCCCTCTGAGGCCACAAAAGTACAGGCCACTCGCAGGGATGGTTCCTGTTGGGATGAGTAAACCCAGTCATTAACAGTCAGCAATTATGAGGCCCAGTAGCAGAGTTAAAGGTTCGGGTGGGCAATGCCTCACTCCGTTTGGCATCTAGATAGTAGTGATAGGGCTATTCGAGGTATCCCGCCTTCCCAGAGCAACACTCTCGTAAACACTGTCCCCACCCTGCAAAGGGTGGTGTCCGGGACCAGATAAGGGGTATTCTGTAGGATGTATAGGAATTTGAGACAGAAGATCATCTCACAGAGCGCCGCTTGACCAAGGAGTGAAAGCAGTAGCTTCCTCCATCTCGCTACATCCCTGGGTAGGCCTCCAGAACCATCACCAAGTTCTCCTGCACAGAGATGTCTTTATTTAGTGTTAGAAAAATACCCAGATATTGGAACCCCAGGGTCATCCATTAGAAAGGGCAGTTCCCCACTGCTGCCAGGGCATCTATCCCCAGAGGGAAGGCCAGTGACTTATTCCAATTAATGCAGAACCCCACACAGGACCCAAAAACTGTTAGGACATCCATAATTCTCTGCACTAAATGTTGGGGGTCCGCCAGGTAGAGGAGGACGTCATCATTATATAATGAAACAACATCCTCCCAGTTCAGATCCCATCGAAAGCCCTTGATTTGTGTATCTATCCTGATCCACGATGCCAGAGGTTCAAAGGCCACCACAAATAGCAGGGGGGAGAGTGGACAACCCTGCCTGGTGCCAGTGGACAATCTAAATTGATCCAATAGGACCTCATTCACCCCAGCCATCAAGAGTTTATAGAATAGGCTAATCCAGGACAGGTAATATGGGGTGAAGCCCACGTTCCGGATGACAGTCATCGTGTATGGCCATTCTAGGGAATCAAAGGCCTTCTCAGCATTCAAGTCCAAGAGGCCCCCGGCTTTTGCAACACCCACTGTGCACCAAGCAGGTCTTTAATATCCTCAGATTATGCCTTGTGGCTCTGTATGGCATGAAGCTGGATTGATTAGGATCAATAAGGGAGTCTATCATCTATATTAGGTGGTTTGCTTGAATCTTGGCCAAAAACTTTGTTTCGGTACTGATCAGGGAGATCGGCTTGTAGGAAACACAATCGTCAGTCACCTTCCCCTCGTTGTGAATCAGGACAACCGTGCCTTCTAAAATGTCAGGCAGCAGGATGCCTGCTTCCCTGGCCTCGTTAAACATGGAAAGAATCAGCTTCACCACTTTCGGTGTGACACATTTATAGAATTAAACCGGGAAGACTTTGGCGCCAGAGGTTTCACCATTGTTCACCTGTGAGAGCTGTCAGCACCTCTCACTCTGTAATTGTCTATTCCAGTGCCTCACCTCGGTCTGGACCCAGGCGGGGGTGGTAAGGGGTTGGGAGCTTGGGAGCTCTCCTACGAAGGCCTATAGGTCTCCTTGATCACTGGAGGCCCGGCTTTGATACAGCTGTTCTAGATAGTTTACGAATTCCCTTGCAATAGACCAGGGTGTCTCCCACAGTGCCATCCCTTCCATCCTAATCCCTCTGACCACGAGCTGCCCCTCCTTCTTTGCCAACAATGCTAGGAGCTTGCACGCCTTATTGTCGACCTCATATATCTGACCCTGAGTGGCCCGAAACTGTGCTCTCGCCTCCTGTCACACCAGGGCTTCGTATCCCTGCCTCCTAAGAAGGCCTGTGAGCCCGGTCTCTGTTGGGGGAAACCACATAATCGGCCTCAAGCTGCAATAACTTCTCCTCAAGCTTACAACATGCTTTGACATTCCTTGTCCCAATCCCTTCTCAGGTCCACTGTCCGTGCAATCAACCGACCCCCTCAGGACCGCCTTATATGCCTCCCATTGGTCAGTTATCGATCAGAAGGAACCCTCATTTTCTGTGAAGTAGCTGCCAGTCACCGTAGCCACCATCGTTTTGGTCTCTCTACTACAGTCTGGCTCAGGACACCCAGGTAAACCTTGGTGAATAGTGGCGAATGGTCTGATATATCCCAGGAGCGGAAGGTGGTATCAAAGTACCTAGTCATCTGAAACATGGGCACTAGGAAGTAATCCAGTCCAGACATAGCTCCCAGTGGCTTGGCTGCATGTGAGTACTGGCGTGAATCAGGGTTTGTCACTCACCACAAGTAAACAAGGACCACAGCTTCCACAAAAGTGGCCAGTCTTTTGTCAGGTCTGGCTAAGTCTCCGGAGCTAGTCACTCTGGCCGTGTCCCCCTGTAGTGTGAGACTGAGATCTCTACCACAATGGTCAATGCATCCGGGGAACTTGTCAGCCAGGCCCCCATGCGTTACAGACCCATAAATTGTAGACCCAGGGGAAAGTACCTTGACCCAATGACCACACCCTGCCTGTAGCAGCAGCTGTGGATTGTGGCCTGACAGTCATGTTTATCCTTCCAAGTGTGGAGGACCGCCATCTGTAAAGAGAAGCAAATCAGGATTCCCACACCCCCTGGATCTCTTTGTGAATCCCACATATGCCGGTACTTTGTACCTGCCTCTACCCAGAAACCCCCAATTGTTGCGACAAGGTGGGTTTCCTGTAACAGGATCATGACTGGGTCATGATGGAGCAGCTATTATCTCACCACACCTCTCGAGTTTGTTCCCCAGGCCGTTAATATTCTGTGAGAGATGCTTCAGGGTCAAGCCCAACCCAAGGTCCTCTTTTTTCTCGTTCTTCACTGGCCTTTGGAGTCCCCATTGTGTCTGTCCGTTCCAGCCCTGCTGAACTCGTTAGCTCGTCCATGTCCTTGTTGAACAAAGCCATATACCCTGAACACCCCCCTCCCAATCACCTTGTGTTGCACGCTTAAAACTCCCCAACATTCCAATGCTCTAGAAGCCTGCCATCCTATTGTTTCAAATAAAATATAAATCATACAGAGTATTCTACAACACACTCTCAGATGACCATTAACGTGTGTGGCCCTCCTGGTTTACTAGTTCACACCCAACAAAGGACTTAAAGATTCAGGTTCCTTGTGTCCAACTGACAGGTCAAGCTTCGCCAGACAAAATCTTGAAAGTCACGCCTTCATCCGAACAGGTCTGCAGTCATCGGGGTCACCGTCGGCCCCTTCGCTGACTTCCCAGCAGGCACAGAGTCAAGGGAACAGTCATCTTGGTCTTCAGAAGTGTGAGACAGCTCGACCCATCTAGTACTCATTAGAGGGTGCACCTTTGCCCGCTCTGACTCCGCTTGCACTTTCATTGGAGCTGCCCTTCACTGGTGCCAGGCCCTCTTGTTGTTGATCTGGGAACTGTCCAGTCTTCCTGAGTCGAAGTTTCCCAATCTGGCGGTCGATCACAGCCCTTGCTCTCCAGTCATGTCCATGCTCCCTTAGCAGTGGTGAAAAAGTGGGTGTTCCCCTGGTCCACCACCCAAAGTTTGTAGAGGAAATGGAACACATATGTCAAATTAAGTTCCCTCAGCTGTTGTTTCATGTCCACAAATGTTTCTTGCTGATGCTGAACTGCCTGAGTGTAGTCAGGGTAAATGTTCACTGTTCCCCCATCTACCTGCCAAGGGCAGCGCATCCGGGCATGTTAGAGGATGTTGTCCCTGTCGCAATAATTAAGAAGATGAACCATCACTGATCTGGGGGGTGCAGGGTGCCCCCGGCTTTGGCAGGCCTACAGGACTCTATAGGATCTCTTGACAGTAAAGAACTCGGAGGCCTTATCTTCCAGGACCTCCTACAGCAGCCAAGTTTCCATGTAGAGGCCCATGCTGGGCCTTTCGCTGCATTCGGGGAGGGCTACTACTCAAACATTATTGCAGCAGGAGCATCCCTCAGCGTCCTCAACTCTGTCCCGAAGCCACCCCACTTTGTGCTTCAATGTTTGCAGTTGTTTGTTAGTCATGGTCCTTAATCATGGATTGTATCTGTTGTGCACAAATTTCTCTCACTCTGTCTGTCCATTTGCAGTGGTCTGCTCTCAGAAGGCCGAGATCTACGGTCACTGCATCAATCTTTCCCTCCAATGCCGACTTGGTATCCCTTATAGCCTCTAGTATTGCTGCCATGTGGGCCTCCAGCCCCTCACCTAAGCACAGGACTGGCAGGCCCTCTTGCATTCTTCGGGTCACTCTGTCCAGCAGGCGGCAGGCCAGGCTGCAGTTGTTTGTTCTGCACCATCTTGCTTGCGGAGGCAGTAGCAGCCATTCTCACGATATCGCTTTGCAACAGCGAAGAACACAGGGAGTCGCCTTGCACTAGGGGTCTCTGACAACCCCGGACAGAGCCGGCTGGCACCACCCTGGCTCCTCCCCCCACCAACTGAGCTAACTTCTCAGCCTGGTGGAGGGGACATGCCTGACCCGCCACACTAACCGAATCCTCCCAAGGGGCAAACCACTCCCTCCCACACCCCAGCAAGCATGAGCACGCCCGCTCACCTTAAATCCTCTCGCCACTGTTGGAAATGTTTTCTGTGTTGAAGTGGGCTCTTCTGCATCGTGTCCGGTCTTCCTTTAGGGTCCTCTGACTTGCTTCTCCTTCCCTGCTGGGATGCCACACCAACCAACCCATTGCAACAGTTCAACAGTGCTTGTTTTCCGTAAGCCAGGATGGAGAGGGGAAATTCACTGCACCCGGTCCAGGGACCGCAAACCAGTGCCCCTGCTTCTGGGGGTGGGGTCAGGTGGGGCACGGCTCCTTCAACTGGCATGGTGGCCGGCCATACAGTGCAGGCCTTCCTGGTCCCAGCAATAAGTGTCCTTGGACCTCTCGCAACACTTGAGAAATGTATCCCTCATGAATCCGGGACCATCAAGCTAGGATTATATAGCCAGGCCCTCCTTGGCCTCCAGAAGGATTGCCCACTGTCCCTCAGTGCAGCCACCTTCCGCAGGATGCTCCTCGGGCCCTTGAGTACTGAGTGGCGGTCCCCTACCATTTTGATGAGGGCAGTGGTACAGGCCCATTGGCCAAGGGGAGATAGAGGACCCCTGCCATTGCATGCAGCCACAGATCTCACGCTCAAGGTCTCTCAGCCACTGCAAGGCAGGCAGCCTTGCCTCGCCATGTTCCCAGTCTCAGCCACGGGCCCCGGCCCCCTCACCTCAGGAGTTCCCTCCCAAGCGAGATCTGTGGCGACGTCAGTCTCACTAAGTCGGTCCAGCTGCTTGTGGTCTTGCGGGGTCCACCGAGTATCCTGGAGCCCCAGTGCCGCTGTTTTGTGGGGTCCATCGAGTATCCTGGAGCCCCAAGTGCCGCAGTTGCTCGAACCCCGCAGAGCAGGATGATCGCCATCAGGAGGGCTCAGACCGCAGAGCTTCATAGGCTCGCGTCTGGCGTCATCTCAGGTTGGCCATCCCTTCACTATTCTTTAAATCTTCATGCAGACATGACACTAAGACTTTGGGTTCCTTGTCCAACAGATTCTGTCTCACCAAAGGCCTAGTTACAGTTTGTTTACAACCTGTATTAATTCTTGCTTCAATCGTTTCCCACTTCAGGATATTTACATACAGTTCTGGGCAATATGTAAAAACACATGCTTCAATCAAAACATTGTGGACCATGAGGTTTTCCTTGTATGGATGGTAGGGACCCAGCTTGGAGTTTTTCTTCTGATTTTCTCTGCATTTTAGTCGAATTAAAGTCTCTCCTCATAGCTATCCCAAACACTAATTTCTTGGCATTGGGGCTCCCTGCCATTGGCCATTCAAGCTCCCCTTCCTATAGTTACCACAGTTCCATCTTGAGCTTGATAGCAGGCACACACTATTTCTATCACCTTGTGCAAGCTTACCTTAGGGTGCAGTTTCATCCATTTCTGTTTTATTACAGGTAAAGAACTGATAAATGGTTTCATATATACTTTCTTAAGAATTGTTTATTTAGTAGCAATATCTGGCTCAAGACATTTGTCTGCCAGATCTTTTAATTTGTTAAATACCACTCAAGGAGAAGCCTCTGGTTTCCATTTCTCCATGTGGAATTCCTGATGATAACTTTCACAGTGAAATGCAATTGTCTTGAACACAGTTCCCCCCCCCCCATAGAATATGCAGGACATGTGGGGGTAGAGTTGTAAAGGGCCTTCATACGCTGCTTCTCTCAGGACTTAGGTTTTTACAGTTCATTCAAGGCACCCAGAGAAAGTTATTTAAGTGAATCAAATGATCAATTAAAGCAAATGAAATTAGCTCTCCCACCCATTATCATCAGAGGCCCAAAGCAGGTCAAGAAGATGGCTGCATTGTGTTATGCATTTGAACTAAGTAGTTTTAGATTACAGACAGCTATGCCATCCACAATAATAGCCTCAAGCTACAGACTTCTTTTGACAAAACAACATTATTACTCTGTGAATATAGTTTGGAAATCGTTGTATTTGGAGGCCAGTACATGTGGTAGAAGGGAGCCCAGTATCAGAGGGGGTGCATAAATGACTCGAAATCACTTTTCAGCATTTGTTTTCAAGTGTTATGAGTTATTCTTTTTTATTGCTCCCACTGTGAGATGCTGCGTGGCATATATCCCACCCAGGGCACCTGGTAGGTTTAATAACATTGCTACTATTGTTTGCTACATTTCTAAAACACACAGAGCCCCCAACAGATATTATACAGAATGACAATGCAATTTAAGTAATTTTAAGAAAGCAAAAACTTTGCATTCATTTAATCATGTATGCTAAAAAAAAAAGGCAGATGTCCAACACTCATGTCCAACAGGCTGCTCATATGTCACAAACTGATATAACGGGATATGAATATTTTGTTCTCATCACTGGAATTCTGCCTTAGTTTTGAGGTAAGTTAGTAATCACTAGTTGGGAGACAGATTAAGCTACCTGTTTGTTGTTAATGTTGGATCTCTTAGCAGCTTTTGATATTGTTGACCAAGATACCCCATTAGATAGACTGACATCAGCAGCCATAGCTATTGTTCAGAATGTGGCCAGTATTCACTTACTTCTGTTAGGGAGATCACAAAGGGTGAAGCTGATGTCCTTGGTTTTTAATGTCCTGCCCCCTTTGCGGTCTACTCCAGGGATTTTCTCTCATTCTATTTAATGTATGCAAGAGTCCACACTAACGTCTTAAAAAGACCATTTGGTTTTCATAATCAAAATCTAAAGATACTTAAGTCTACTTAGATTTTTGCAGGATCCTAAGTCCACTATTTCCCTTCAAAATACATTGAAATCCATCAGAGTCTGGATGGGACAGAAACATTAACAGCAGTGCGTAATTTGAGCCGGTGGTTTCCAGTGCAGGTGAACGGCACTTATTTTTGAGGTCCGACACTTATGTTTGAGGGCCGGCACTTATTTTTCTGCCTCAATCATTTATTGCAAGCAAAAGACACAAATGGGAAACACAGAGGAAGAGAAAAACAACAAGCATTTGGAATGAAATAGTCTTGTGTTTGCTCATGTTAGAGCTCATGGCGTTGTAAATTACTGACTGGACTTTTATTGGCACACAGACTGAAAATAACAAGAGGAAGAGAGCGAGAGCGGGAGCGTTGGCCCTGGAAAAGCCCCCCTCTGATATTGGTTTATGTTTACAGAGGGAGCTGGTGGGGAGGAGGGACTGAACACACACCCACAGTGCAAGGCAAACAGGCCAATACTGAAAGAAAAATTCCCCTTCAGAAGAGATAAACAGGACACAGCGTAATTACACAGTACTTTGTGCTGCTCCCAAAGTGAAAAAAGGCAGGACCAAGAAGCAGAACTGACCACTAGCAAGCAAGGATTTTTGATGGAGACTGCAAATAACAAATCAAAATGCTGGAACTTACTCTAGTGTATACTTTAGTATACAGCAGGCCGAACGCTAACGCTCGACCTAAAAAAGCAGAAAGCTGAAAGAGTGAGTTAAAGGGGCAGGAAGTAGATGTAAATGGATTAAAGAGGCCCAAAATGGCTTCAGGATTACGCTGCCTCAGTATTCTGTGCTCAGCAGCTGCAAGCTTCAGAGGAAATCTTTGGGTACCGGCACATTTTTATTGACAAAGTAAGCACTGGTTTACAGCTTAATAGCAATAAGACAGAGCTCATTACCTTCGGAGCATAGAGAAGGTCATGTTTAATGGGGCCCACACTCCTGTTCCTCTTAAACCAACATACCCCCCTTCAGTCAAAAACCGGAGGGAAGTCTTTACTCTAACATAACTCTACACCAATAAGTCAGCAACTACCTCTTACAGCTGACTTAGTTTAAGCTCATCCTGCCCCAACTTTCTATCTTGAACAGGGTGCACATGGTGAAAGTGGCAGGTAATGTCCACAAAGATTACTGCAACTCATTGTATACCAGCTTTCCTGCTCACCAGCTAAGCTGGCTGTGAACAGTACAGAAAGCTGCAGCGCTTCTCTTCTAAGGCCTTAATAAATTAGATCTTATTTATTTTGGCTGTAAGAAGAGCTGTAAACTTGCTTCAGGTGAAAGAAAGGATCTTCTTCAGGTCAGGTTGAGTAATCTACATTTAGGGTCAAGCACATGAGCAGGAGACAGACAGCAGAGGGAGAGAGACATAAACCAATTTATCCTGCAAAAGTCTAGGAAATGTCTAGTCCCAATTGTTCAGTTAATTCTTCCAGGAAGAGGCCCGTCAGCTCTTCATCCTAGTAAGGGTACAGGCTGCGATGGGAGGATCAAATACTGGACGGAGGGTAAGATGAAAGCAATCCTGTTTCTCCAAGAAGAATCTGGGCTTCGAGACATGGATCACTGGAGGTCCCGTCAACTAGTCCACTGTGTCCGCTCTCCCTGTGGGGCGCTTCCTGCGGAACAGCTGGTATCACCCATCCTTCAATACCTGCCAAAGCTGGGTCAATATAGGGGTGTGGTACCTGGAAAGTATGGGGTTCTCATTAAAATTCTACACTCATTTCTAACCTGTGGCAACTGCTACTGGGTAAAGCATATACTCCTGAGGATTGGGCAGCTGTGCTGTTAGTCCATGACAAGGTCCTCCAAGAGTCCAAATAAAAGTTCTTGTTCTTCAAGATCCTAAATGACTGGTACTGGTCCCCATAGAAGCTCAAACAGGCAAAACTCCTCCCCAAAGAACTCTGCTTGAGGTGTGGTGCTGTACATTTTGTTTGTCTGGCCCTTTCCGCCTATTGCTCTGGAGTGTGGGATCGCCTCCATAATGTGGTTCCACACAGATTATGCATTCCCCCAGCTAGCTATTATTCACAACATTTAAGATTTACCTATGGTGTCAATGCAAAAATATCTCTGGCTGCTTCGCTGGAAATGGCCAAACTAATATACTTTGCTACTGGTGACACAACACCTCGCTGACTTGCAAAGAATGACTGTGTGAAGTACCCTGAGAAGCTTGCAATGAAAGAATTTCTTATCAGCACAATGTTAACCTGCACACTTTTGAGGAAGTCTGGGGTCTCTTCCTTTAAAGTGATGATCTACTCCGTACTTTTGCTCACCCAACGATTCCCCTCCACCTCCTTAAATGATGACATTAGTTGGGGCTAGAGAAGAATTGTCCTTGAATTGACTTGTCCCTGAGTGACCTTGTCGCACTAGGGATAATACCCACCACTTGGCTCTGACTGCATAGTACTCTCCTGTTCCTATAGTATTTTGCCTGCGTCCCTCTCCTGTGGCCCTATATCTTTCCTGCTCTCTACCACCTCCCCGCTATCACTTCCTCGAAATGTGACCTCTCCATGCCTCTGCATAAAGAATTTAGAAGAAAAGCACTTGTCTTTCCTCCAGGGAATACCCGGTTCCATTATTGGAACCTACGTTGTGGTAAATTCTGCAGATTTGTTGCCTTCTCTCCGTTATCATCTGATTACATACTCCGAACAGGGAGTTTTGTATGGGACTGCTAGCTATGTTTAGTTTCTTATTTTAGCCTTATAGCCCACTGTAGCAGGCTATACCAGCTATTAAAGGCCCGCTACAGAGTTAGCAAGGGAGTGGGACATTAATGCCGGTATGGCCCAGCTACAAAGGGCTATAAGGATATTAGAACATTCTGCCTCTCTAGGGCAGAATGTTCTAACAAATAAAACAATGACCTCACGGAGCCTGATGGGATTGAAATCCCCTTGGACTCCGTGAGTCCTATATTCACAGTAATAGCTATGAACAACATTGGAATGGTGGAGCACCAGGCCTCTCCCGGCAATTAGAAGCCGGGAGCACTCCACTGTTTTCAATGGGCTCCCAACACTCCAAAGTTCTAATTTGCATTAATAAAGGATAAATAAAGGTGGGCAAAAAACCAAAGCAATTCCAAAGACTGGGTACATGGAGATCAGGGTGAAAGGCCTCTGTCCTCTTCCAGACAAACAGCAGCAGGCAACTTCCTTATCTATGAGGGATTCAAGGGAAATAAAAGGGCCTGTCAGGCTTTAGAGCCACAATGCAGTCCACACTGCAGATCACGTCTGACAACTCACCATTATGCCACTGGTGTACTTTCTGTGCCGTTTTAGTGTGGCTTTGCCTACAATTTAGATTTGCCAGATGGGGGCTAGCCAATTATCCAAAAGATTCAGGAGTTAGAGGGCATATACTTGGAGGTGGTTAGCAACCTCCCATTGTCCAGAGTCAAAATATGCGAACAAACGCAGGTGACAAAAATGTGGAAACACACAAAAATAAACACTTTCATACATAGGCCCTCATTACAACCTCGGTGGTCTTCTCAGAATACCGCCAGTGCTGGCGGTATTTCTGGCTCCCTATTTTGACTTTTCCGCTGGGCCAGCAGACGGTAACAGTGTTACCGTCTGCTGGCCCAGCTGAAAAGTCACATCAACATTGCTGCCGCTCGTAATAGAGCGGGCGACAATGCTGATGTGCAGCGGGTGCAGTAGCACCCATAGCACATTTCACTGCCTGAAATTCGGGCAATGAAATGCACAATGGGGCTATGCCTGGGGGCCCCCGCACTGCCCATGCCGAGTGCATGGGCAGTGCACGGGCCCCCAGGGGCACCCCAAGTCCCCCTTACCGCCAGCCTTTCCATGGCAGTGTTTACTGCCGTGGCCAGGCTGGCGGTCAGAGACTCATAATCCCCAGGGCAGCGGTGCTTGCACCACTGCCCTGGGGATTATGACTGCCAGGCGAAAGCCTGGCGGTATAGTGGAGGGGCCGGTGGTATGGCCGTGGCTATTGGCCCATAGTCATAATAGCTGGTGGAATACCGCCAGCCTGTTAGTGTGTTACCGGCAGCTTACTGCCGGCCGCCAGGGTCGTAATGAGGCCCATAATGTTAATTCAAAAATGGCAACATTTCAACCCATCACCTTTATTGTCGTGGATTAAAAAAGCAGAGCAACTGCTTATAACACCCTTTAAGTATTCTCTCTGTAAAACCACATGTCTCTATTTGTAAAATCAGGGGTCTCTTCCCCTAAAAAGGACTGGGTAGTTTCAGCTAAGTAACATATGTTTCTTAAACCCCCATCCACTAATTGGGGTAGCAGGTGTGCCAGTCTCTTTAGGTACTTTTGGTTTAAGATGTTATTTTACTAACACAAAGGCAATACAAAGAAATATGGAGAATACCCATGGCCGGTAAAAATGGATACAGGAAATTGCCTCAAGAATTCTTCGTAGAAGAAAGAAGGACTTGAGGAAAAAATTCCAAGCCCAAAAGAACATTGGATATTTGCAATTCGCTAAAAGTAGGTGATGGAAAAGCCCAATGTGGTAGCCAAGTGTTCATTACCCATGTGATTTGAGTTTGCATGAGTAGGCTAGTTGAGAGGTGTAATGTATGCGTAGAATGTTCTGAATGTGTACAGTTCTGCTCGGAGTTATTAGAAGGGCTAATGTAGCATTAACATCTAGCTCCCTGAGGGGGTTGTATACAAGGAACATACATACGTTTGTACTTGAACTTGTGCAAACTTAAATTCAGAAAACATTCATATAGGAAGACAGTGAATACCTTGTAGCTACATACTACAATGTAGCAACTAATCATTCTCAATTTTGGAACATTAAGTGGTTAGGAGTTAAATGGAAGCATTACAAGAAAGTTACTAGAGCAGGCAAGGAGACGCCACCAGCATGACTACAACTACCAGCAGAGAAAAATGCCAGTATCTGCTACGGCATCCGTAGAAGTGAAGTTTACGTGGCACACACTGGGCCACTGATAAAAATTGGTGGGGGTCACCTACAAACGTTAGTTGTATTGAGTGTGTGAGCATGCATATATGTATAAGTGTGCGCATGTTTGCTTAATTTTTTTAAAAAATCAGACTTTATTTTCGTATACACATCTTTATACACACAAATACAAAGTCAGACTTCAACATTTTAACTAAAGAGTACTACTTTGCAGAGAAACGAATTTGAGAACATAAATGTGTGTGGTAAAGTGCAGAGTCTGTTTTGTTCTGTGGTGCCTCTTGGCATATTCAGCTTCTTTGGAGGCGGGGTTCAAGGGAGGAACGTACAATCAGGGCTTGATTACAGGCTCTATCTGCCCTCTAGAGATGCCACCTATAATCTGATGCTTGTGTGAGAAGAAGGGTTTCAGTGAGTTTGTCCTCAATCACTTTCAGCAAAAATTTGAAGCAGAACAGCAACTGCAACATTTCTAAGAGAAGACTGCACACAAGAAAAGTAAAGTAGGGCAATTATAAGTATGTGGTGCTGCTGTCAAGTGCTGGTGTGCCCTTCAAAAGAACCTAGGGTTTTGTTTCCTGGTGTTGCAGCGTGAGCTACTAGGTTCACTCAAGCAAGGAATGGCAGGAACAGTGCTTAATTTGTAAAAACGTGTGTCAGGGCCCTCATTAAAGGTCCATTGCAGCTTGTCCTACCCACTCACTGCCCCTGCAGTGCTGTCAATGACCAAACCAACACAATTACTAACCATCACACTTCTACAAGAGTGACTGTTCAGGCCATTCCAGGCTCCTCAAGCTATAGGAATAGCTTTGGCTGCAGGTATTAATCATTTTTAATGTATATTGAATTATTAACAGCTGTTGTGCGCATCGCTAAATGAAACAGACAGTGCCACCATGTGGCACACTGCCAGTGTTGACAATTAAGTGCCAGTGCCAAGCACCGGAAGCCACCAGCTCAAATTAAGCACTGGATGGGAAGTAGACTGCTGTGATGTGCAGAAATTGATCTTCATTGTAGTCAAGTGGAAGCGGGCAAACAGCTTTTGATATGTTAAGACTGTAAACATTTACTAGCCTTAAACAGAAGGGCTGAAATCAGTGGCAGAAAATGGGCATAGCAATTGTAGGTGCCTTTTGAGTGGGGGTGATATTTTGTCACAGTAATGTGATTAAATGTAGTTTTTACTTTTAGTGATTGAAAAAGTGCAATTCTTTCATTTCAGTTTACAGATAGGGAGCGTTTAATCCTTGCCAGCTTGGTGTGATGTAAAAGTGGAGTGACTTGTTAAAAGTCTCTGATGTCAGTTTTAATGCAATGTACAATATAGTCCTGTGTGTATGTGTGGTTGAACTGCAAGGGCGTGAGTTTTTGTGCACTTCTGTTGGTTGGTGGCCCAGGAACTGGTTTATATTTGATTGGGCTGTGGAGCCCCCGACAGGTGGGAGTTGAGCAGACATGCAAGTACTGAAAGACTACGTCTGGGGAGCTTGTAGCTGGGAGGCTATTTGTTGTGAATGGGATGTTTATTGTCAGGCTGGGGAATGAAGCTCTAAGACTGAGCAGTGTTTGAAAAGGGTAGTGTTTGACTTGAGGTATAGAGCTCCACCACCCAGTTCAAGTTTGTATGACTTGCAAGCCTTTGCAATTAATTTGCTGAGTGAGATGTAAGCAACTATATTGGAATACGAGTGTGTCGGAATGTGAGTGCATACAGCGGCGGCTCCTCCGCTATGGCGGAGGAGCATCGCCACCACCACCCCACACTCCCTAGCAGCAGCCGCAAACCTTTAACAATGAAATGATAATAAACTATGTTTATTATTGCTTCGATGTTGAAGGGGCAGAGCATAGGTGATGACGGGGACGAGGAGGAGTGCACTGTGAACTCCCCTCAGTGCACATCTGTGTTTGGCTGGTCATCTCGGGCCGGCCAAACACACATGCGCATTGTGCTCTCTCCAACCTGGCACTGTGTTGCCGAGCTGGTGAAAGCAGGCACAGGCTCCCAGTCTGCCTGGGAGCGCCCTGGCTGGGCGCTCCAGCCAATCCTAACGCTGCTTTCATGCAGTGTTAGGATTGGCTGCAGGGCAGGCTGGGAGTCTGTGGCTGCTGAGGGAAGCGAGGAGCGGCGCAGCAGGTACGTTTTCTTTTTTATATAACTACTTTTTTTTTAATTATTATTAATTTTCCTCCTCCCCAAGCACGAGTCATCCTGCTCCTTTTAACCCCCGCGACCCACGACTGAGTGAATAGCTGTTCTGATGTTGGGAGTTGTTAGTAGTAGTCAGTGGATTTTAGTGAATGTGGTGTACTGAATGTAGTCTACATTATTCTGGGAGAGTATTTATTTGTTGTACAAACAGATCAATGCAGTAAATTCAATGAAGTGTGTATTTCTTTGGGGATATGGAAATTATTTTTTGTGCAAAGGGTGGTCTGTGGAATCTAGGTGTGGTGTATTATCTATATCAGTGAGACATGCACTAGTAGGCTAACTGGGATATGGAATGTGTGCTGTAGTGTGTAAATACATTATTCTTCCAGAAGGTAGTTAGGACGCTCATTATAAGAAAGGCAGAGCACACCCACAGTAGAATGCTGTGAGCTGCTCTGCCAAATAAAATGCTCACTTATTGGCTATAATTACTGCTATGGGCCTGATCAAGGAGCATCCAGTGGCTGTCAGCTCCCTGTCTATCATGTGTGCTGGTGTGGCCAAGGCTCTGCACACTGGACTCAGGCTCAGCCACAAAACCATTATATGGTCTGTCTTGACAGCGCCAGACAATTATGTGAGAATCACTAGAGAGGAGCCAGGAGTACATGTTTAGATTGGGAAGAAGTTGTGTGCTTTTACAAACAATTGCCTAAACTGCACACAGATGTAATCATTTTGCTTATTTAACCAGCAGCCTCAGGTTGATCTTTAAGAGGGACACACACATTCTAATGCGAAGAAAGTGCTTAAATGCCGACATAATTTCTGGTGTTTTTTTCTTACCAGCAGCACAGATGGGAGGAGGGCAGTCATTAACCAATATGGATGTTTAGGTCTGGCTGGCAGTGCATTCGTAAGCTTGACCTATTGGCATTTCCAAAGCTTGTTTTCACCTGTAAAGGTAGCTTTGTTTCTGTTATTCAAAAGTAAAGGAAAGGGGATTTTATCAGAGGCACCACTGCTCCCGTTTCACTCTTTGTAGCTGTAATTAGGAAGCAGTTACTCTCTGTTTGGAGATATGCATGGGAGCTCTAGCCTTGCCTTGCTGAAAGATACAAAGTGTTATGCCACTGAGCTATAGGGGGAAAAAGAGGAAATGTTTTCGTTTTCTCCAGCTCTGTGGCGCTCGCCCTGGTTTCTCCCACTTAGAGAGGCAATGGGTGGAGCTGCCATACCCACCTTCAAAGGTATACAATATGAACTTTATGGACATTTCAACTAAATACTCTGCAATTCTAAATGTGAATTCTGTTATTGTGTTCATTCTTTTGATCACGTATTAGGTATTACTGCGCCTTGTGATCAATTGTTCACATTGGGCACTTTTTTTATGGTTCAATGCATTTCTATTTCTCTATGAATTCTGCCTGAATTTACCATAAAACAGATTTAGCTTTTTCTGGTTATACATGGTCGATTTTGCTTTTTTGTTAATTATTTTGTGATTTATTATCTATAACACTCAAAACGGACTGATTTTACTGTTCGTAAGTAATACATTGTTACAGTATATATCGTTTAAAGTTAGGGTATGGCAGCTCTGTCCTTTGCCTTGCAAATGGGTGCAAGGCTGAATGCCAAAGAGCTGGAAGAAAAATAAAATTTAGTTTGAACCAGATTCGTGGTGCTTGGCATGGTTTCTACCCCTCTGGGTGTGTTAAAAAAATCAAATAAAGACAGCAATCAAATGTACTCATTTGTTGTTAGATAACAACTCAGTACCTGCCTGGTTCAACAATGTATATCTGCACACGTGTAGGAGAGGCAATACTCTTAATAATATTCTTAGCCCTAGTTATTTATTTGATAAAACTCAACCAGATTAGTTAAATAAGAGTAATTTAGGTTTTTACAAATGTGGGTCATGTGCAATGTGCAGATGGACATGGCAGGCCAAAAAGGATTTCTATGAGCTGAGTGGCAACAGAATATGCATAAAATCACACATAGACTGTAATACGAAGTATGTTGTGTATATGCTCGTATGTAAATGTGATAAGATATATGTGGGCAGTACGATACGCCCACTCAAAATGAGAATCGCGGAACACTGGAGGGCCATCAGCCAGGAAGATGAAAGATATCCCTTAGCATCCCACATGAAGGTATGTGATGCACAATTAACTCATAAGATGTTTAGATTTTTTGGTTTTGACCATTGTGGAATAAATCCACGAGGAGGAAATCGGGAGTTAGCACTGCGGAGAAAAGAGTCTACCTGGATATTACGCTTAGGAGCTGTAGAACGGGGTTTAAATACAGATTATGAGATGAAATATTTTCTGGGCGACGTGTGAAATTAGAGATTCACAGAGGATTAAATTAATAGTATGAACCTTATACTTCGATATATCAGGAGTATATAGCCCAAATTAGCCTCCCGCCCCCAGAAAGAGGGCTTAGTATCTTGATGCAATATCTAGTAAAACTTAGTTAATTTATTCCTATAAATTGTGAGTACTATAGAGCTGTGAGAGATACTAGTATTGTAGATTAAATATAGGGAATTAATGATCAGTTGTTATACAATTTTGAAAGATAAGTATAGAGTAGTGAGTAGGATAAAGGGTCGCTCGACACTATGGTTAATTTTTCATTTATTCAATATGCTTTAATTAGCCCAATCACGAACCCTTTGATAATATCTGATCATTGCATATTAGGAACATAAGATTTGAAGATGGAAGGTCCAGTGTTAAATAATGGGAATAGTCAGTTTTTAGTTTTTATGATTTAGAACACGGACCAGATTCACGCTAAGTCCGTCTTCTATTTTCATGGAATCGGGACGCTTAAAAATCATGTTCTCGCGTTGTTTCGGCTTCGATAGCCGATCTCAGGCGTACTCGCCGAACGCTGTAATAGGTGAACATAGGTAGGATTTGCCGATATATTTTGTTTGTAGTTGAGTAGATTTATATCTTTCTTAGGATGACCCATTCTCTAACTAATTTCTTTGGGTATATGTTATAGAGATAAGGCGGAGAACACGTAGATATTGATACACAGTCAGAATCATCTGATATTGGTGAGTTACTTGGAGAAAAGTATGATGACAGTCTGACACATTAATGTGGCATTGTGTTATATGAGATTATTACATCTATGAATCTCTAATTGTAATTTCATCTTAACAAATGGATAGATAATAAATATTTTAGAATACTGGGTGCTACAAAGGTTGGTTACACAAGTACACCTATTTACAAGGTACATACTTTATTGGACTTGGCATGTAATTATATTATTTCATCATTTTATTTCATTTTCTTACTCATATTTTGGATTCACTAAGAAGTGATTCTTGGTTTTCACTTTATGGGGTATTGATGGGGCATTTTAAGTGTGGTACCACTAAGCTGACTAGTGCTCAAGGTCAGTGTTGCATTTGAGAAGGTACTATCATTCACTTCAATTGTCACAAAGACGGTTCTCGCATGTTGGGATATACTTTAAGGTCACAGGAGACTGACTTGGTTCTCAATGTTTGTCACAGAGAGGTGTGCACAGGTTCTAACAATTGGGTCAAAATGAATGCAATGATTTGTTTCTGATTTTAGATTATTGTTTTAGGAAGTCCTGAGGAAATCCAGGGATACTCCCCGGATGAAACACGTGTTGACGGACAAGCAAGTGAACTATCATACATTAATTTGATTATTGTTGGTGGAGATCATATGATGGATATACAAGTGAACAATTACGTTTGAACTTCAAATACATTTTTTGGTTTCTTGGTTCTGGGATTTTCAATTGGATTACAGAACAAAGTTGGAAAGACTTATTTAATTTGCGACCGGAGATTGTTGGAATTGGGAATCCGTTTTAAAATACCCAAGAATGAACTTGAAACTGAGACTTCTCTTGTAATAAATTCTTATTTGAAACTTGGATAAGGACATTTATTTGATTGTAATACAGCTGTTCAATTACTTTTTGTATGTGTACACACTATTTGATTATTGTTTTACATGTGTGCAGATATACATTGTTGATTTTGAGGTAACTTTAGCGATTACCGTGTGGGGTATTTGGAGGGTGGAACCTCATTTACTGCACTGTGTAGAGATTCCAGATTAAGGTTCATTTATATTTAGGACAAGAGCGCCATTCACTCTATTGTCACCTTCCCTTTTTATACCTGCCTGGTTCATGCTGCATTCATCTCAGATTAACAGGTCTGTGGCACTAAATAAAATAAATAGTCGTGTCCTGTTGAGTTTATTTTACTCTCCTCCCAGTTATAAGTCTCTATTATTCAAGAAAACAACGTCCAACATAATTGACTACAAGACTTTACTGCTGTATCAAGTATGACTAGATTCAAGATGCAGCGTGACAAGCCCGTCCATTCCAACAATTCAGCTGTTGCAATGCACCGGGGCCCTGCTACCTTTGACCTATGCTGCTGATGCTGTAGCAGTCTCCCCAGGAAAATTCTTGCATGGAGTGACTTTAGCTGTGCACAGGGCTTTAAGTGGGCCGCGTCCATCAGGGTCTCAATTCCAGCAGTAATTGAAAAACATACTTGGAAAGGAGCCCCTACCGGGCTCTATAATCATGCCCTCACCATTCCTGGGAAAAAACTGATCGATTTCTCAACAATGACTGTGAAGGACCATAAACGTCCTTAAGTAATCCATGTCAGTAATGTAGTCCCTGTTTCCATTTCACATGCTTTCCTTCATCTTGCACAACCTAAAATCATTTGCTTTTTCCTCATGTTGTATTCCTGTATTTCTTTCAAACAACAAAGGTCTCTTGTGTTAAGTGCATATTGTGAACTGAATCGCCTCATGGTGCCCAGGTGAATTCAGGTTGTGGGTGGGTGTTTTTAACGGTGCACGATTGAGAGCTCTGGAGTTGGGCTAAAAGCAGTGTCTCTCTCACGGTGCTTGTAACTAGCTAACAAAGTAAACAAACTATATGTAGATCTAATCCTGTGCCTCTTGGCAGAGCGCATGCAGAAATGGTCACAAATTGTCTAATAGTGATTGTGGGAAGGTGTGTGAAGGAGATCCATAGCTGTCAAAACATTTGCCAGCACTTAAAAAAGAAAAATGCAGGGCTTATCGGCGAGTGGGTGGGTTGTGTGTGAGGCGACAGAAATGACATGCTGCAAACAAAATGGATGACGTAAAATATACAGATGGAGGATTCCAGAAATATGTGGAGAGATACAGGACACAAGGGGTTAACAGAGTGAGAGACTGTAGAGAAGAGTGGCATAAGGAGGGTCTTTTTTTAATTAATTTTATTAGAAACAAGGGAACAGGAGTTTTTAATGAATGAAACACTTCGAAGACTACTACCCTTTACACGACCCTACTAATATTTAATTCACAGTCTCATTTTCAGAATAGAAAGAGTTTGAATATTAATAATTCACAACAAAATCATTGTTGTTACTCGTTGACCTGATACAAAGCTAACAGGTCTGGCTTGTTTACGTGTATATCTGTTGTTGCTTTGTTTATCTGGAGGCAATAACAGACAACTTATAGTGAAGTACCCAAATATCATTCAGGCTGCCTGCTGGGGGAAGCACAGGATTTTAGTTGACAAGTTTTAAGCCATGTCCTTAATTATATAGGCCTTGCATCTTGGAAAGGATCTGACGATGCCCTTTTTAACTAACCCCCACTCCCACCGTTTAATCCACTGGAACTGTTCCTTCCTTACAGACATGGGCAAGTGGTCACATAGTGGAACATTTACAGCTGCTCGAAAGTAATAAAAGTGTTCTTCATTGAGGAAATATGCATTGTTATGACTAATAGGCAACAATGTAATTTTCCCTGGGTTAAACGTTTTTGAAGCATACACACTGCAGTAGGGCCAGCATACATGCTCAAAAGTACCACCTCCCGTAATTTAAAAAATACTGCAACTCACTGAGGTGTTCCGTGACATATAAAGTAACACAGCTGAAGGCTGGGCTTCCTCATAAAGTCACATAACTCATAAGTGAACAGCAAAAATATTTGCAATGTACTGCTTGGGGGGGGGGGGGGGGTATTTTATACCTTATTATACATACTCACACCTGTTTTTATTACTGTGATAGTGAATAATATTATAATGGAGTCCAATTAGCTGGAATGTGAACCTTTCTGACAGCTGAAGTAAGCAACAAATGCATGTAAATGTATAGTGTGTGCATGTGTGCACACAAGAGCGTATTCATGTGAGAGAAAGAGTGTGTATGTGTGATCGTGTAAGTATACGTGTGCGTGAGTGAACGCAAAGGGAAAATGGTGTGTGATGTCATTTCCGCTACCGCTGGCCTTTTGGTGAATTGATGTTCATGCTAGTGTCTGTAACTGTTAGATAGTTTTAGTTAAGTGACTTCTAAAAGCAGTTGTAGTTCTGACCATGCAGTAATCTGAAGATAGATCCTATCCAATAACGTATCTTTGACGCTACCTGCTGGTTGTGGCAGGAATGATGGTGGTCTTACAAAGCAAGTGATAACTTATTACCAGTGGCGTAACGACACTTCAGGTGCTCCCTCTGCACAATGCATGGAGAGCACCCCCTCCCCCACCCCGCAGACTCTCTCAGGCACTCTTAGGCCGCTATACCGTGCTGAGGGGACCCCCTGGAGCTCCTCCCTCCACAAGGTAGGGGCCTTTGTTACAGCACTGCTTATTACACTACAGTAGCTATGCCACTTTACATTTACAGATGAGGAGTCACATCACTAGACAATAAGAAGAAAATTAGAGACATGTTTTAATATTATTATTTCAAGCTTACGTTTATACCTTTAAATTGTTCCTGTTAGAAAAAGCTGGGGAAGCCCTGGTAATGCAGCAAACCTGGACAAGGCCACTGCTAATGTTAAAGCATCAGGTCATTCTATAGAGTGATTTGCAGAGCTAAGCAGGATACAGTGAAAGATTACAAATAACCCCTACAAAACTCATGGCAAAAAGAACATTCAAAAAAATTAAAATACTTTCACAGACATCACTCAACGTCAGTTGTTAACAAAATACATTACTTTTCTAGAATATCTACACTCGAATATGTGGCATGTTTTATAACACAGTACAGCATGACAATCAAATAGCAAATTGTGAAATCATGCACGTGGTTTTACACATGATCATTTTAAAGCCATCAGGCAACGATAATCTTGAAGTCGTAGTTAATTGTTAACACGGCAATGTGTATCAGAAAGCAAAAGATTTCACAACACACGGACAAGAATTACTATATTTGCAAAGTAAACTAGTTTTGAATGTTTGACGGTGTTTGTTTTATCTTTACCTATAATAATTAAGAAACGTATCCATGGACCGAAACCGATAAAGGCCAGACCACAGTACCGGGTAAGAGTTCCTAAGCTAAGTGGGCAGTGACAATGAGAAACACCGTCAAGGGATCTGAAAAGCTGTTCAAAGCTGCCAGCTTACTGAAAATCATAAACTGTGGGCCTCTTTCTCACACTACTTCATCCATCACACCATTAAGCGCTGCATCCCATAACACGATAACTGCACCCCGGTCGTCCTCACGCACATGTGAACACTTCCCACATAGGATCAGAACAAAGACAGCACACTCCAGCCACACACCCAACACGGTGTAGCACGCAAACCATGGAGGCAAGACCTTCAGTGCACCAGTTGGGCTAGCCAGTGCTATGTAAATGTTGCAATTCAATGTTTTTTTCTCAATGACAAGCCAGGTAATGGGCAGTAACCCTCTGTGACCGTGAGCAAGTCTCTTTCCCTCGAGAAACACTGCCTGTGTGTCTGAAAAGAGAAAGCCACATACAGCCTGCCGGGCTTATTCACCGGAGACACAGCTCTAACTGCTCGTGTCAACAAGTCATAGGCTTAGGAAGTGCACTCGGGAGCAGCCAGAGGAAATAACGCGAGCTTTTCAGAGGTATGAGCGGAGGTATATACGTAACTCCTTCATTCCTTCCTATCCAGAGGGAATGTCTGTCGGTTCCTCCTCAAGTGTCAACATGACTAACACAGGAAGGGGAGCAGCGCGGACGCGGCGCATTCTCACGTTACTGGAGTTTGATATCCGGTGACCCGAGCTGCGTGGAGATCGGCAAGGGCGACTCCCGGCCACCAGGGATTGGGCCGGCCCCGGCCTACCCACGGGCTACGGTCACATGAATCAGCGAATGCTCATGTTTCTCCAGTTGCACGTTTGATGAATAATTGCAAAGCATACACAACGCAGTGAGGCCAGAATATGTGCGTTAGAGTATCACCTACCACAATTTAAAATATACTGTAAGTCGCTGAGGTGTTCCGTGACATATAAAGGGACACAGCTGAAGGCTGGGCGTCCCCATAAGTCACATAACTCACAAGTAGGGCTCCCGGTTTTATGGTATTTATTTTTTGACACTTCTGTCTGTCTGTTATCCATATTTATTTTTTGCTTCTGTTATCTGTATTTGTCAATATTTATTTTGGGTTTTGTGAAAAAAAGAAGTTGTTGAAACGTATATTTCCCCATTTATGTAACCGATAAATGTGCATTCATGCTTGGACCCCTGATGGGTTTCAATGATATGAACACCCACACATGATAAATCAATGCACGTATATGAAAACATTAACATTTTAGTATCAAGGAGCCTGTCTACGGCTGTTTAAGCCTCTTTACTAAAATTCCTTTCTTTGTTTAACCCCTTGCCTGTAAACCTGCACAGGTGTTGGCCTAGAAGTCATGACTGATAGTATTTAGAATCACTAAAAAAAGAATCTAATTTCCTTTTTTATCCACATTTAAAAAAAAAAAAATACAGAGAGGAAAATAAATGTTTTTCTGTCTGTATTCATCTGTAAAAATGAATAAAAAATGAAAACAGGGAGCCTTACTCATTCATGACACTGCAGAGAGAGGGGTATTTTATTCCTTATAATACATGCTCACACCTCCCAGGAAGTCTGGCGTCTGCAGTGTGAGAATAAACATCCCAATGTGCATCTAGTTACTGTCTGTTACTGTCAGGTAGTTTCAGCTAAGTGTCTTTTAAAAACGGCTGTAGTTTGTAATCTGAAGACAGATTCTTTTCGAGGACGTATTTTATGACGCTACCGGCTGATTATGGCAGGAGGCGTGGTGGTGTTACAAAACTACAGTGATAACTTATCACATTAGAATAGCTACGCCATTTTCCTTTTGCAGATGAGGAGTCACATCACTAGGCAATAAGAAAATCAGAGACATGTTTTAATGCTATTACTACAGGCACACGTTTATTGTGATAACAGTAAGCCTATTACACGTTTGAGATTTTGTATTTAACTAAATATTATCAACACTTCAACACATGCACAGAATAAATGCAATTTTTACAAACAACTGAAAAAGATTATAATTCTCCCTACTGAAAATCACTAGCTCATACTCAAATGAGGAGCTCTTAACAGTAGATGGCTTTCATTTTATGTTTAGCTAGAATATTTAACTGCTCTTATGCAGGGCTGCCAGCGTGTTCCTGTCCTGTAGCGCTGTAAATAGCTGGTAACATACCTTTACTTTTAATTAGGGTTCCTGGTTTTATGGTATTTAATTTGTAACATTTAAGTCTCTATTTACCCATATTTAATGCTTGCCATCTTATAGGTATTTATCTATATTTATGTTGTGTTTTGAGAAAAAATTGAATGGTATAATGACACATTTCTACATTTATTTAACTGATGATCAATCAATCAATCAAAAAATGTATTACTACTCACCTGTTAGGGTCTCAAGGCGCTGATGGGGGTGGGAAGGGGGGGTGGGTTGCCATTTACTGCTCAAAAAGCTATGTCTTGAGGTGCTTTCCGAAAGTTAGGAGGTCCTGGGTCTTGCGTAGGTTGGTGGGGAGGGAGTTCCAGGTCTTGGTGGTGATGTGGGAGAAGGATCTGCCGCCGGAGGTGGTGCGTTGGATGCGGGGGACTGTGGCGAGGTCCGCGGAGCAAAGAAGTCGAGTAGGTGTGTGGAAGTTTACTCGTTCATTGAGGTAGGCCGGTCCAGTGTCGTGGAGGGATTTGTGAGCATGGATAGGGACTTTGAAGATTATCCATTTGCTGATGGGCAGCCAGTGTAGGGATCTGAGGTGAGCGGAGATGTGTTTGTGGCGGGGGAGGTTGAAGATGAGACGTGCGGCTGCGTTCTGGATTTGCTGGAGTTTTTTCTGAAGCTTGGCTGTGGTACCAGCGTAGAGGGCATTGCCGTAGTCGAGTCTGCTGCTGATGAGGGCGTGGGTGACAGTTTTTCTTGTTTCTAAGGGAATCCATTTGAAAGTCTTGCGTAGCATGTGAAGGGTGTTGAAGCAGGAGGACGATATGGTGTTGATTTGTTGGGCCATGGAAAGAGATAAGTCTAAGACGATGCCAAGGTTGCATGTGTGGGTGGTGGGTGGTGGGGGTGGTAAGTGGGTGGTGGGCCACCAGGAGTCGTCCCATGCTGTCTTGTTGGGGCTGAAGATGATGATTTCTGTTTTGTTGGAGTTAAGTTTGAGGTGGCTTGCTGTCATCCATTTGGAGATGTCGAGGAGTCCGGCGTGCAGGTTACTCTTGGCGGTGGAAGGGTTCCTGGTGAGGGAGATAAGCTGGGTGTCGCCTGCGTAAGAGATGATGGTGATTCCGTGGGGGCGGACGAAGTTGGCATACTTTAATGCCTATCGCTTTTTAGCAACTTATGCAACCAAATATAACAAAATATTATACTGACAGGTGAATAGTATCATTATTAATTCATATATACATTATGATATGCCTATATTTAAGGAATTCTCATCCTGTTTTTATCTCCCCGTGCTGTCTATCTGCGAAGCTGTTAGCCTGGAATTCACGAAAGACAGCATGGCGAGTGGCTCAAAAGAGGCACAAATTTGAGAATTTTTACACTTTTAATAATAAATACAGACAGGAAGCACATTGCTTCCTGTCTGTCCTTCTAAGTAAAAATCAGTAAAAAAGGAAAACTGGGAGCCTTATTTTTAATTAATTTATTTTTAATTTACTTATTCTCTCCTCCAGCAGCAGGAAATATCCTGTTGATTAACAGACGGCCCGAGTAATTATTTGTACACTTTTGCCTGCGAGGGAAGGTGCACCTCTCTGCTAGAGAATGTTTCGGCAGCTTGCTACTGCATAATTAAAACATGTTAACCCTGTGGTGAACCATCACTAAGGACATGGTTGTTTTGTGTACAATCAGGCAGAGGTGAAGACGGGCCCGTGGTTGCAGGTGAAGGGCACCAGCACCTATTTATGGGGACAGGAACATGCGCTTCACCGTTAGTCTGCCAAAGGGCGCAACAAGGAGACCGGCAAAAAGGGGAGAAAGAAGGGGGTAGCGAAAGGTAGAAAAACATTGATGAAAAACAACCTGGAAGGGTGATATAGAGACAGCAGGTGTAGGGGATGGAAGAAAGAGGAATGAGGCGGAATCAAGAATAGGCAACTTGGGTATCCCTCAGACCCGAAATTAGCCAATGCTGCAGTGGCCTCTTAAAAACAATTTGACTCCTTGAACTTATTTTTATTGATTATATTTATTATGTTTGCATCTTCTTAATATTCGAGCAAATGCGAGGATTCATTTGTTTTTTTTAGCTATTCTTGCTGATTATTTAGTTCTGTCTCCTATTTAGATAAATATAAGTTGTATAATGCCAATGCATTCCTCAGGGTCATGAGTCTGTCTGTACCACATATGGGTATGTTTTCATAGGTGCTGTGGTTTGAAAGCACACTAATGTAATATTTGAACTGTAAATTGTGGCAGTGTCATTGATTACAAGTGCGCTTATCTTTTGGTATCCAATATCAGCGAGGGACTTTGATGAAATGAAGCAAAACTCTACAGTTTTTTCACACACTAAAAGGTCGATCGTTCAAGCAACAAATTCCCATCCTCCTAACTGGCTGGCCAGGACACCGTGGAGAAATTGTATTTTTTCTTCAAGTTTCACAAGGGAAGATATTTGAGTTTCATCTGATCTCATTCATCATACAACATAGTTGTGGCAGAGGGGTCCCCTAATATATTTGTTCCCATGAAGTGTGTAAATATGAGACATTCACCATGAGGCTTGCACCATGATTTCTGCACCACAGGGCAGAGTGAGTAGTAGGTTCAACTGGGTTCCTTCAACCTCGTTAGTTCTGGCAGGCAGTGATTAGTTATGATGCTACACAACATTGTTCTTGAGCTAGTTAGCAGCATCAAATGGGACCAAACTAAAATATCACTGTATTTTCAGCCTAAAATGAATGACTAAATGCTGATTTTTCTGAGCTGCTATTTATTTTATGTCTAATGTCCTCAAAACATTCTGTATAAAACTTGGAAAAGCAGTAGATGGATCTGGATGGCTCAAGTATACTCCTAAAAAGAGGCCCTTCTAAGTATTGACTACTTTACAAATGGCGTTAGGTGTTCCCTCAGTGAGATGCTACAACTGCCCATGGTCAACACTTGCGGTTGAAATGTTTGCTGTTTCATCATTTGTACTGTTTCTTTATCAGCCCGTAAGTAATAAAATACGTTGGCGTGTCAGTTTGTATGCAACAATTTTAAATTAAGCCTAAAAACCACGTCAAAATTGCGGTGGAATTTAAATCAGATAAACATAAAAAATTGAAAACATACTGGAATGGCTGGAGAAAAATATTCCATGCTCTTTCCCGATAACAGGCAGCAATAGTCTCAGTGCTGAGAGGCTTGTTTGGGCAGGGGAATGGGTCTACTCTGAGAAAACTCTTGCCTAAAGGTATTGTAAAAATAACTGGTAAATGATCAGATCTGTATGTTATCCCTCTTCCTGTCACAGTCCTTACTTTCTGAGGGTGAGCCCAACACCAGGCGACAGGCAATCCCCTTCCCCTAAAAATAAATTAAGATTCTTCTTACAACAAACTAGTTTAATTTTCCCTATGAACAGGCGCTTCCCATATTACTTCTTTTTCTGTGTCTATACGGAGAATGGTCACTTTTCTTCCCCCAAAAATGCTTTTATAGTTGGTAGGTGAATGATGGCAGAATATATGTATTTTCTGTTCCTTCCCTTAGTTTCCCCATCCTGCACGAAGTAGCATCAAGACAGGGACTCAAACTCTCTGGTTCCCTCAATGGCTCTGCTTGAGCCAGTACAAGGCAGATGCAGAGCCAGGAAGGGTACTTTTAGTTCTGAAGCAGCTCTGCTGTGGAAGCCTCATGCTCCACTCTCGCCCCTGGTTGTCTGACTTACAAAGACAGACCACCTAGTTGTAAAGGGGGTGGGAGGAGGACCAAGGTAGGCGGCAGTGAGGTATGGGATGCACACCCAGGATTACTTTTGCACTACGCAGGAATCAAAGAAGTGCACTCCTGCTATTGTGTATCTTTGGGAGACTTCCCAGATGACAACCCAACTACAGTGTCCCAAGCACTGAGGAGAACTGCAACACACTGAGGTGGCTGGTATGGTGTAATCAGTCACAGTAAATATAAGCAGGCATGACCTAATAATTCTGATATAAGCCACAGCGGGTATAGCTCCCAGCTGTGATGCAAACAGATGTCCACTCAGACCTCTTGCAAGAAAATAGTGTTAGCTCACAATGCACTCTTGAAAAATGCTTCCGGAGAGTGGTATGTCAGGAAACGTCAGATCTACAGCAGGGGGTTAAGGAGCCCCTTGCCTTGCCTCAGCCTACCTCTATTAACAGCTACAGCGCCTCTCAGCGGCGGTCAGGGTTATGGTATGAGAAACACGTCATTTCAACATGGCGGCAAGCTTTCACGCCTCATCTCTTCAGTTCACGCCCGCAAGCTTTTGTTAACATTCTGGGCACTACCAAGGTTTTTTTGTGAATCAGCATTGTATCGATCCCAAACTGCTTCTCCCCTTGTGTCTCCCATCAGCAACCGATGCATTGCTTTGGTACACTTCAGGCTGTAGGGACTGCTGTGTGGAAGATCCCGTTCCCCTTCTACCTCCTCTCCGGGAGGGATGCGAGTAGGCGAGTCTCGGTGACAGCACGAGAATAGTGGATGATAGGGTTGAAAAATATTACGCTGCTTTTTATATGTCATCACCACTCTTTTGTTCTAACAGAGGAATTTGGGTCTAAGCATTAACACGCCTGCCTTGGCTCTGAGGACTGAAGTTCCACCACCTTGTATGACAAAGGTCGTTTGCCTGATGAACTAATGGTTCGCTCTGAAAGTGCTTGAATAATATGTGATGCACCGGGGTTTGATGGCTATATGCTCTTTTCTCTTTCGACAACGTATATAGCAATTGTAGTAGTATCAGGTACCCAGGCTTTCTTGAACCTGGTGACAGTCATGCTGCATCCGCCACAGAGCCCTCCCTTGCAGCCACCATGCTTGACACCTAGCGGGTTACATTTTGTTTGCATGAGCAAAAGCCAGGGCCTGCTAACAATTGGACTTGTTGAAGACAGTGTGCAGAATTAGTCCTTCTTAAAGTGTGCAAAAGTGCTTAAGTGTATGATGTTTGCACAAGGTACACTTCTGTGTCCCCAGTGTCACTCAGCTCTTCTGAGGCCAGGTGCTGAGCAGGAGGGCGCATGTGGCGGAGTCCAGGATGTAGATTAACCACACGTTATTCATTTTGCGCAGGGCCAACCGGGCAGCACCGGCACCCAAGCTGCCCCCTTTAAACCCAGATAATAGGGAACGCGCCAGAAAAATACAGGTGGAGGGCTAATAAGGACAGGCAATGAAGCCACCCCACTGCATATGTGAATGTATCTACTGTAATTCCACAAGCAGGTCATCCACATACTAAACTGAGTTTGATATATTACTCTCAGAGTGACAACATTTTCAAACAAAAAGGCAAGAGCGTTGACAAGCTTTGTCAGTACGTTTTAACAAGCATTTACAATGCATCGGGTCTCGCGTTTGCTCGTGTTAGAGCCGATCGCGTTGTAAACTCCTAACCCGACTTTTCACCTATCGGGCAAAAGTGCATTTATGCACGTAACCCGAAAAAGTTAAATCAAGTAGGTAAAGCGCTCGACTTCTGCCAAGCGAGATCGGGCTCGTAAATTAGTTTAAAAAAAAAGTCCACGAGCCCGATGGAAAACAGCGAGCCTCGCATGTTTTCTGTACTTGGTCGCTGCGCTCGAGGAGGGCTAGCCACCGGAAAAGGCATGACCTATGCGTGCATTCGACTAATGAAAGCCAGCCGATTTAATTAGGGAAGCCCACGAACCAATAAAAAGCACTGACGTGAAGTTGACAGGGCTCGGAGCCCTTTTCTAAATACTAAAGAGTCTCCCTGCTATACGCATGAGCGAACGCATGCAAACCAGGCTCGATGGGCTCGGAGCCCTTTTCTAAATACTAAAGAGTCTCCCTGCTATACGCATGCGCAAGCGCATGCAAAGCAGGCTCGACCCTAAAAAGGCCTTTTTCCAATGAGTAAAACAAATGTTGTTTGTTTAAGTTCAGTTTAGTTCATTCGTTTTTGCCAGGCTAATTAAACTCATGTCATCATAAATAAAATCATTTCTGAATAGTAACTGCGATATAAAAATAAGCAACTATCAAAGACAACCGAAACCCTTGTTATTTACAGCAAAACGAATCCTTAGCCAAAACTATATGTTGTCCCTTTCTTCAGATATCGGAATCAAATTCACCTTTGCACAGATTCCTCACCTTAGGAATGATCTCTCCAGGCTACAGGTTGGACTGGAAATCTACCCTTGACCTCAGGGTAGGTCGCTCCCCTGCCCTCACAGCGCCACCAGACCCTCTGTGCCTGCCTTCTCACTGTGTCTGTGGTGTTGCCTGTACCCCGAGTGTCTGTGCTGTCGCCCGTTTGTGATCGCGCTCCCCTTCACTTTCTGTACCCCTGAGTGTCTGTTTGGCCGTTTGTGATCGCGCTCCCCTTCACTTTCTGTACCCCTGAGTGTCTGTTTGCCCGTTTGTGATCGCGCTCCCCTTTCTCTCCCGTGTATCCCGAGTGCCTGTTGTTATAACTGCCCCCGCCGTCCCCCTCGTCCTCCGCCGCTTTTCCCTCGTTTTTCTCTCGTTTTTGTACCCTTTTTGGTACTTTTTGTTTTCCCAGGCCTCCTCGCCTTTCTCGAGGCCTACCGCCGATTTTCCTGCTTTTTTCCCACCTACCCGCCCCCTCCCGCCTCCCAGCTGACCCCGCCTCCCCAGCTACCCTTAAATGGCGGCCGCTGCGAGGCCGCGCAGCGGGCGCGCCGCTGGCGCGCCTAAGGCATGCCCGTCTGCACCCGTCCGCGCCTGGACCGCGCCCAGCGCCCGAACCCCTGGCCCCCGCAACCCCCGCCTGACCTACGACTCCGCCACCCTAGCCATCCTCAACCCCGGCCGCACGCCGGACTGCTACCGCACCACCCCGAAAGAACCCACGGACCCTTCACCTGCAGCAACTGCCGCTTCACCAGTCAACGGACTCACACCGCTCCCGTCAAAATCGACTCCCCCGGAAGCAATCTCCACTGCATCCTGGTCAACACCCGATCCGTCCACAGGCACGCCATCGAACTGTGGAACCTCATCAACTCAACGAACCCGGACATCGCCTTCCTCACCGAGACCTGGATGAACCCCTCCTCGGCACCCGACATTGCCATAGCCATCCCCGACGGCTACAAAATCATCCGGAAAGACCGCACCAACCGCATCGGAGGAGGCATCGCCATCGCACACAAAAGCTCCATCCGTATCTCGACACACACCGACAACTCACTCCCCGACGCCGAACACCTCCACTTCGCGATCCACAGCGACCCCAAGACCACCCTCAGAGGCACCCTCATGTACAGACCACCAGGACCACGCACCAAGTTCAGCGAAGACATCGCAGACTTCGTCAACCCTCACGCACTCTCATCCACCGACTACATCCTCCTAGGAGACCTCAACTTTCACCTGGAGAACCACACCGACAACAACACCACCGCCTTACTGGACAACCTCACCAACCTGGGACTGAAACAGCTAGTCAACACCCCCACCCACTACGCCGGACATACGCTCGACCCCATCTTCTCCTCCAGCAAACACACCACCTTCAGCCACACCACCGAACTCACCTGGTCGGACCACAGCTGTGTCCACTTCAGCTTCAAGAAGACCACCGTGCATCACCACACCCAGCAACCACCAAGAAGACACTGGAACCGAATCACCACAGAACAGCTCGCATCAACCCTCTCCCAGAACCAACCCACCAGCACCACCGACCCCAACAAAGCCGCCTACAACCTCACGAGCTGGATCGCCGACTGCGCCAACCTCCTGGCCCCCCTTAAGACTCAAGCTAACACCAACAACCACAAGAAAAACTCCTGGTTCACCCCCGACCTCAAGGACTCCAAGAAAGAATGCCGCACCCGCGAGAAGACGTGGCGCCTCAACCAGACCGAGGAGAACATGTCAGCTCTCAAGGACGCCACCCGCCAACACCACCAACACCTCCGCGGCGCACGAAAAACAGCCTACCAGAACAGACTCGACAACAACGCCCACAACAGCAAGGAACTATTTGGCATCGTCAATGAGCTCTCCAACCCGGACGCAGAAAACAACTCCATCCCTCCCTCACAGGACCTCTGCGACTCCCTCGCTGCCTCTTCCACCACAAGATCACCAACATATACGACAGCTTCACCACCACCAACACGAACCCCCCCTCGGAACCCGCCACCGACATCACCACCATCCTCACCTGGAGCCCAACCACCATCGAGAAAACCACCCGAGTCATGAACTCGATCCACTCTGGATCCCCTTCCGACCCCTGCCCGCACCACATCTACAACAAGGCCAACAACATCATCGCACCCCACCTCCGAGACGTCATCAACGCATCCATCACCTCCGCCACCTTCCCAGAGAGCTGGAAACACGCAGAGCTCAACGCCCTCTTAAAGAAACCCACAGCAGACCCCAACGAACTTAAAAACTACCGACCCATCTCCCTCCTACCGTTCCCCGCCAAAGTGATTGAGAAAATCATCAACGCTCAACTCACCACCGCCCTGGAATCCAACGACTCCCTCGACCCCACACAGTTCGGCTTCAGGGCTAACCACAGCACCGAAACCGCCCTCATCGCAGCCACGGACGACATCAGATCCCTGACCGACAAGGGAGAAACCGTGGCCCTCATACTCCTGGACCTCTCTGCAGCCTTCGACACGGTCTGCCACCGTACCCTGATACACCGCCTCAGCAACACCGGCATCAGAGGCAAGGCCCTGGAATGGATCATCTCGTTCCTCTCCGGAAGAACTCAGAGAGTCCGCCTGCCCCCCTTCAGATCTACAGCCACGGAGATCATCTGCGGCGTACCCCAAGGATCCTCCCTCAGCCCCACTCTCTTCAACGTCTACATGACCCCCCTGGCGAACATCGCACGCAAACACGGACTCGACCTCATATCCTACGCCGACGACACCCAGCTCATCTTATCCCTCACCAACAACCCCACCTCAGCAAGGACCAGACTACACGAAGGCATGAAGGAAGTAGCGAACTGAATGACAGACAGCCGGCTGAAACTGAACACAGATAAAACGGAGGTCCTCATCCTCGGCCCTACTCCCAACGTATGGGACGACTCCTGGTGGCCTCCCGCCCTAGGCAGCACTCCCCAACCCACCGACCACGCACGCAACCTCGGCTTCATCCTGGACTCATCCCTCTCCATGGCCAGACAGGTTAACTCGGTGACCTCAGCATGCTTCAACACCCTCTGCATGCTCCGCAAGATCTTCCGCTGGATCCCCACCGACACCAGGAAGACCGTCACTCACGCCCTTGTCACCAGTCGCTTGGACTACGGGAACACTCTGTACGCCGGCATCACCACCAAGCTGCAGAGGAAACTGCAACGGATCCAGAACGCTGCCGCACGACTCATCCTGGACATACCCCGCCACCACCAGATCTCCGGACACCTGAGGAAACTTCATTGGCTCCCAGTCAACAAAAGAATCACCTTTAGACTCCTCCCCCACGCACACAAAGCCCTGCACAACCTCGGACCTAAACTCATCAACAACCGCGTCTCCTTCTACACTCCTCCGCGCACTCTACGCTCAACCGGACAAGCCCTGGCAGCCGTACCCCGCATCCGCAAAGCCACCGCCTGAGGAAGATCCTTCTCTTTCCTGGCAGCGAAGACCTGGAACTCTCTACCCAGCCACCTTCGCAGCATACCCGATCACCTCTCCTTCAGAAGGCAGCTCAAGACCTGGCTCTATGAGCACTGACCCCCCCCCCCCCCAGCGCCTTGAGACCCTTTAAGGGTGAGTAGCGCGCTTTATAAATGCGAATGATTGATTGATTGATTATATCCTCTAGCAATTGCTGTCAGTGGCTCCAGCCATTACCCTGTCCTCCGAATATGATGATACTATGATACATTAAGTGCCAACGTGAGCTGCGTCATTTCCTGAACTTTTCCACGCCCCAGCGGAGGGCACCAACAGAGACACATACAGAGCATAGCATATTTGCCTAACTTGGGATCTTATTAGTCACGGACATAACTCCTCATGGGAGGAAGTGGCGCGAAATCTAGTGAAAGATTGAGCAGCCAAAAAACACATCATTACTGAAGGTAAGTACTTCTTCTGATGGATAAATCTTCCTGCAGGTTCTCACCTTAAGAATGAGTCATGGAAGGTGAAACGAAAAAATGCTGGCTAACTAAGGAAGTCATGCAGTACAGATTGGGCAAAATACTGTCAATACGTGTCTGAGATGTGGGCAGCAGTGCTTGGCAAAAGTGTACAAACATACCAAAGTGGCTGCATGGCAGATGTCAATAACTGGCACTCTTCTAGAGAAAGCCATGGAGGTATCACTGGTTCTCGAGGAAAAGGCATGGATACCTTCCTGAGCATAGTTCTTAGCAAGAGTATAGTAGATCTTGATACAAAGCATGATGCAGTGGGAAATGCTGCTTCTGGTCACTGCCTTACCCTTCTTAGTTCGCTCCACATTAGCTGATCATCCCATTATGTCCTGATGAGTGTGGTCAATGTAGTAAGACAGCCCATGTTTCAGGTCCAGTCTGTGCATGAAGTTATTGCCATCAATAAAACCTTTTTCAAACAAGAAGTCAAACCAGACAACTGTACATCAGCTCAAATGGGGGTGCCATCAAGAAAGTCAAAACTAGATTGAAATGCCACTGAGGAACAACTAATGGAGTGGAAAGGAACAGGTAAACAAACCTTTAAGAAAATGCACTGCTAGTGGCGAAATAAACAGGGAGGGTTGAGTAGGCAGACACAACAAGGAAGTCAGGGTCACCTCATAGCACTTAACTGTAGCTGCAACCAGACACTGCTATGCAAGGGACATCACAAATTTGACCTGTTTAATAGCAGGCTTTCAGACCACCAAGGTATGCCAGATACCTCGTCAGCTAAGCAAAAGGACCCTGTCAATTCTGTTATCACCCCCTCAGGATTCGGTGGAAGATTTGGCCATCCTGCTAAAGGAGCAGGACTGCTCTGACCATAGAGGAACGAGTGGCTTAATGGCAGTTGATTGGCATTACTATATCCTTTGGGTCAAGTACGGGGTGATCAGAATCAGCTATGCTTGATCCTCCTGCACCTTTTGGGACACGCTGGATCGGCAGAAATACATACAATAGGCCCTGAGACCAGATATACCTGACGGGGCTTTAGGGGGACATTCTGAGGGAAGCACAAAACTAAGGACACTCTTTGCTGAGCAAATCTGCAGAAGATTACTGTTGCTTCTTTGGGATGTAGCTCCCATTCTGGTCCTCTTGTAGGAGGTCACAGAGGGAACCACCCAGACACTGAGGAAGGCTGATAGGTGAACAGCCACCAGAAAGATTCCCTGACTGTAAGACCACCTAAACAGGTAAATCACTTACCACCATAAGGCACCATAATGTCCAGGAAACCCACACCACTGTGTGTGTTGCAATAGACTGCGGTGGTGTTGTTCACCAGAATCGGAATGTTACTCCCTGAGGTGCAGAAATGCCTTAATGGCTAAATAGACCTCCCCAGCTGCTGAAGCTTGTTGGTGCAGGCGCTGCTGCAATGCAGGCAAATGCCCCCTTCCCCAACCACCTCACCGTCCCTCATATCATCTTGTTCAGGTGGGCACCACAACCCAGAGCGCGGGGACACATCTGCGATCACAGTGTCCAAGCTAAAAAAACAGGGGAGAAAGGATGCACGGGATGTTACGTCTGTGTTTGTGGGATTTTATTTTAGACAAATGATTCATTACTAATCCAGAATACATCATCCCAATAAACCTAACCAAAGATTGTGGAATTCCCCAGTTTTTTAGGTAATCTATAACAATTGCCATTGACTTCATGTGATGACCCACACACAGCTGCACTTAACACTTTTGAACAATGGAATCAAGACTGCAGTAACTGATTGGAGTAACGCATTTCGGCCTTTCTCTCTCATGACGATAAAATGATTATTCATAAATTAAAAATTAAATGGAAATGGACAGAGTTGGGACTTGAGTTCAAGACAGAGGGATCCATTTAATTTCCATGCACACACATATATATTTATTCACTGAAAAACACACAAAGGCTAAAGTAACATTATAGTAAGGTGAATATGTGAGTGACAACATTAATCTTTTGAACTTAAAAAACACAGAAATTCACCAGTTCTAGTTAGCAGAGCCAACTAGAACTTGCACGCCCACCATGCACTACTTATGACCTCCCATATTACATCACTCATTACATGCTCTATGACATCATTTATGACATCACTGATGATATCTCAAATTATATCATTGTCGATATCACCGACAGCACCACTGATGGCATCATCCAAGCTTCTTTTGTGTACATTGCTGTATAAACAGGTAAAGCATTAGAGCTTTAACCAAAGGTTAAAGTAACATTATAGTTAGGTGAATTTCTCAGTGACAACGTTAACATTTTGAACTACAAAAAATACAGAATTTCAGCAGTTATAGTTAGCAGCACTAACTATAACTTGTGCCCCCATCATGCACTGCTTATGACTTCACATATGACATCACCTTAAAGGAATCGGCTCTAGGGGACGGGCTCCTTTGTGAGTTTTCAGGCTCGGTGTGGATAGCCGTGCTGCCCACCGTTCCCATATTCTGTATTTTCAAACCCGGGCATGGGATCCCCGGGACCTTTAGAAGTTAGGGGAGGGGGGCTGCACAGGGCCTCTAATGGCTTTGGGAAGAGGGCAGCGCGTCCCCCCTCACCCATAAAAATTGCTTTTAGCCCCCAATGATAGAATCCCCTAGTGTTATAATGAAAAAATGTGGCTTGGCTGGCATTTGTTTTTTTCCGATCTAGCGAGTCTTGCTGAATTTTGGCATTTTTTTTTTATTCTGGCCCCCAGAGGGGGAGGGGTGTGTGTATGTGGGTCCTTCTGGAGGTCCGGGTAATCCTACCGGTTGGGGTCATTACGAGGGACAGCTGAGGGAATGGTTCTTCACGTAAAGAGTCCCTGAAAGACACAGCAAGAAGACTCAGCAAGGTAAGAAATTAAGATTTACCTGCGTGGCCTCATGGGCCATCCCTGATTCTCTTTTTTTTTTAATAACAAATATTCCTTTTCCTCTCATTTTGGTTCACCGCTCCTTCAGCAATTTTTCCTCTTTTAATCGCATACAACCATTAGTTAGTTTGGGAACTTGGTTGCAGCCACACCATCAATGTCTTGGGGAAGGCACATAAGCGATAGTGGGCTATGTACCAGCTCATACGCCAGATGGCAGTCTCCGAAGGGGACTACAGTTTGAGTTTCAAAAACTATTTTTGTGGCAAAACATTTATATTTTGGCTTTATTGTCCAAGCAAAATAGAATGTCCTTGACTGTGTTCATTCACTGCACGTGCTTACTAGTGCCTAAAAACCAATAGCACCAACTGGGGAAATCTGGTCCCACTAGACTGGGACCAAGTGACAATTTGAGGCAGACGACACTAGAGCCCAGCTTGGATACACTGAACTAGAGGCCTCAGTCACAATCTTACCTTCAGGCTTAGAAACCTTTCTGGAGGATCTTCTCCTGACGTTGTGCGGTCCCCTCCAGCAAGCTGATTCTGAAGCAACGTTGTCAGATTGCTTCTCTGCGAGACCCCAGCCAAATCCTGGAAGTATGGGGCTCCAGCGCTTTCAGTAAGATGAACCTGAAATTCAGATCTGGCAGCGGTTGAAGGTAGTCAGCTTGACTTTCGACGTCAGGTCAGTCTACTTATGGAGCTTTTTCCAAAAGTTGCTCCAAACTTCTGGAACTTCTTCCTGAAGTTCCCCTTGAGAGTTCAAAGTGCCCAAAACATAAATCCAAGAGTCTAGAGGCTGTGAGATATTCCTTGGAAGTTTGGAAATACAATTTCCACAATGCACCTGGTCAAATCCTTAAAAGTCAACTGGACACACTCCAGGCTGGGGACCTCTTGAGGGAAAAGGTGCAGGGAGGCTTTTGTTAACCTGTAGCTTTCAGGGAGTCTATTCCATAAGGCAAAGCCCTCAGGGCTGTAGTTCCCAGTGTGTAGCAGGAACAATCCTTAACAGAGCAGTCCAAACCAGGGTTCCAGCAGGGCAGTCCTTCATCTCCTTGTAGTTTCAGACAGCAGATCTGAGTTGCTATTCAGCTCTCTCATATTCATTCAGTGATCTGGGATGACAAGCGGGGGGCCAAGCCTGTCCATTGAGATACAGGATGCCACCCAAAAGCAAGACAGCTACCTCCTAAGTGTGGCATATTTGTGTCACTCAAAGCCCTGCACTTCAAAAATTCAAGATGGAGAATTCCTCTCTAGGAGAGCAAGACATGGCTAGAACAACCCACTGGTGTAGCTCATTTCCATTAACACTACCCCTACAGACCTCCTTAAAATTTCATTCCTGGGCTTGCCACCTGGCAGGGGGGACAGGAAGAGGGGGTAGGCCTGGATGGCATTCTTTACTATCCTGTTCTCTTTGAAGCCCAGTTTGATTTACCCAGCCCCTTTCTGGCCTGTGCTCTGCAGCTGCAGAGGGCAGAGCTCCCCCGCCAGCAGGCCACTTATCACCTCATTAAGGCAGCCCGGCTAAGCCTGACCAATCATAAGAGGCTGCTAGAAAGCTGGATGTTGGCTCACAGAAAGGAAAATCCTATAACTACTCTTCTGTATCAGTTATGACAAATTCAACAGTGGCAAGTTGTTCGATGTATCATTACCAATCTTTTGAGTGCTTGAATAACATTTCTAGTTCCTTCCTACCAATATATATACTTAAATAAAATATTTCAACGTTAGCTGATAAAGCTAATTACCTACAATGGGAAAAAATGAAATAGGCAGTTTTTCTCTCACTAGGGCACATAAATATATTTTATAATGCCCCTGCTTATAGTTACATGGCATCTCACCCCACGGGCACCTAGGGGAGACCTTAGAGGTGGCTTATATGTAAAAATAACGAAGATTACCACTTTGGAAGTGCCTTTAATTACAAAGTTGAAAGTGCATATATTTTACTTTTAAAGCCAGTCTACAAAGCAAGGCTGCCTTTAAAAAATTACAGCAGGCAACAAAGCAGTGCACATTCCAGTGCAGGAAATCTACTGCGCCTCTAATCCTCTCTGCCGTATTATATACTGGGGACTAATAGGTAGTATGAATCCCCCTTGTCTTATTATATAGTAGGGACTTACAGAGGTCTGTCATTGCCAATTACAATTATACCTAATTACCATATACCTTTTTAATCAGAGCCCAGTTAGCAGAGCCCAGGGCACAGTCATTTACCACCAGTTTCAGTCACAAACAATGTGGGTGAACAGGGCTAAAAGGATGACTTTTTCACAATGGGCATGTGAACACTACACAGCCGCTTCATGAATCTCATGTCAAGCGCATTACCTTTCTAGTGTAGTTGACTTGAAAAGTTTGCCTAGCACTGACAAAGTAAATCTTTTTGATGAAAGCACCAGAAAGATTTCCTTTATAAAAAAAAACAATGTTGGGATGCAGGGAAGAGCTTCCCTTGCACAACAGCTTTACATTTTTCAATCACTGTAATGTTAAGTGTACTGACATCAAAGTGACTGAAATGAAGGCAGGTGGTGCCATTAGGTGCTGAGTTTCACTCTGATCAGTGCTCAGGGGGGATTACTCTGCTCCCTAAGCAACTATCAAAGTGGGAGAGGTACAGATGGAAAGGGGAGAGTAATCTTAAGGGGGTGATTCCCAAGCAGACTACACCATCTAGATCCCTAGGGATTGAAAGTGTGGCCCCACAGTCATGGACAAATGCTCTCCACCACAATGAAAACAAATGAAGACTTTCTGCCTCCACAAGAATCCCAAAGGACGCTAGGGATATGTATATTTTTTTAAGAGCATACAGGTGGTCCACAAAGGTAGTGTGCCATGCCTTTACGCAAAAAATGGGTCCACAGTTTCTCTGCCTTCATGGAGGGCAGAGTGGAGGGTTGCTCCCGATTCGGGACAGAAAGCTCACTAGATACGAGGGAAAACATTTAAGAAAAAGCAAAAAAAATGGGTGGGTAACAAGCTCCTAGGCATCAGAAATGCCTTCACTCCATAACGGCACCAGCAGTCTCTCTGTCCCCCCCTTTGGAGGGGGAAGATTGGATTACTCCCAACCTGCCCTCCTGGGTGAGGGGCATAAAACATACTAGACACCTTAGAAAATGCTATAAAAAAAAGTGGGTCAGGGCTAGCCCACCAATGCATCAAACAATGCGGCCACCACAAAATGGTACCAACATTTCTCCCCCGCCCCCTGAGGTGGGAAGGTTCAGGGAGTTAGCCCCTAATCTACCCCCTATGGCTACAGAAAGATCCTAGAAATCAGGGAAAATGCAAAAAAAATGATTGGAAGGGATTACAACAGACTACACAGATTTGAACCCTTCATGTGTAGACTACCATGGGAAGCTGGAGTTTTACAATGTGTGTTTGAGAGTTTTCGAGGGTGCTATATTGCTGAAGGCATTCTCTAACCACTAGTTGAAATTAAGCATGCCACCAATGAGATTGCAACTGGTGGGCACAGGACAGTTATTAAGTGTGCAATTCGGATTGACAGGATTTATCCTCGACCACTGATGTTGTAGGATTCTTCTACTAGGAGGATAGCTGTAGTGGGATGCAAACAGATTAGCCAATGGAAGTAGGATCCCGAGTGGTCAGTCCATACCAGAGGAACAGATTTTAGGACAAGAACCAACTGAAAATTTGCAAACAGGTATAAGAAGGTGGCTGCTAAATGGTTGGGGCCCAACATCAGTTGGAAAAGACCGAGGCACTCCATGCCCTAGAGAAGAGTGAAGGAGTACGGGATATTGAGACTGTCTAGATGGAAGTTCAGGTCTCCTACAATAGAACAATAAGCAGATTTGCGGAAATTCGGGCTGAGATTGAGGGCGAGATTGTAGCTACAATCAAAGTGCCGCACGGGGTGGAGATAGAGCGAGTTTTGGATAAATAATCAAAGTAACAAGCATTAGCAATGCCAACAGGTCTGGCTTTAAAGGAATTATGTACGCTAACGTAAAGCATTATAAGTAAATAGCATGGGAATGAATATGTATTTGTGTGGAAGAAAAAGACTGTAGAATAATACAGTGATGCAAATTAAAAGGTCAGGCGACAGTTGTGCTGTCAGGACAGCCTTAAATACCCATGCAGGTTAGAAACTGCCCTGTTCCCATCTATGCTGCTGACAAAGAAAAACATAATTAATTATATAGTTATCTAAGACACCTTAACAGCGTTACAATGTCATATGTGTACCCTGAAAATTCTAGTGCAAGCAGACGGATTAATAACAAAAATTATGACAGTTGTGTGGAGGGCAAACAGTGTTTTGTGTAAGCACATAATTTCTACCCAATCAAAACATTTACTCCTGGCTCCCAACATGTAGGCGAAACCAAAGCCCATCTCTAGGGATGCTCACATAATTGTCCGGCGACAGCTGCGCCGTCAAGTCAGACCATAAAAACCACGCAACCGAGAAAAAGAGCTGGAGAATAAGGACTGGTAGACAATGGCTACACCCCCACTAATTCTGGCAGTCGACCTAGATGTTATATTAGATAGCCATTGGGAATGGCTGAAGCGATGTTTGGAAAAGAGTCTGATTTCAACCAAGTCTCAGATGTAAAAAGAACATCAGGATTATGAGCGGAAATTAAGTCCCACATATTAATCTGATGTTTCAGTAGCAAGTGTGTGTTTATGTGAAAGCAAATTACAATATGTTGCTGATTCTGACACAGTGGTGGCTGAAGCAGACCATATGGCTTGTAGATGTTGTTACAGCTGAAATAAAGACAGGGGACACAGTTGCAATAGTCAAACAGTGACTGAGTGGGGAGAAACCAATGTTCTACTCAGAATTGCTTCAACTTGTATGCAGTATTTTACTCCACAAAGACATAGTAATAAGGATTCACACACTATATATATAAATATATATATATATATATATATATATATATATATATATATATATATATATATATATATATATATATATATATATATAAAACCTACAGTAGGTAATTATAGTTAGGACCAACTTTTCCCATAGATGAGGCGTTTTTTGTCTACCACCATTTGACAAATCTTCACAAAATTTTCAAACTAGTTTCCTGCTCACTTTAGGTGATATATGGAAAGTTTCAGGGTGATTTGCCAATGTGGGGCTGACAAAAAAGGGGGATCCCAAAACACTTTTCCCCATACAATGTCTATGGAGATTTCGCAATTTTTAGACATGGTCACAGCCCGAACCGCTGAACGAATTACACCAAATTTGGCAGAAACCTAGATTTTGGTCCAGAAAGAGCCATTTTTTTGTAATTTGGTGTAAATCTGTTCAGTAGTTTTAGAGTTACTAAAAGAATATATATATCTATATATATATATATATATATATATATATATATCTATATATATATATATATATATATATATATATATATATATATATATATATATATGTGTATATATATATATATATATATATATATTTTTTTTTTTTTATTATTTATGGAAGCAGATCCTTTGCTGATCCCTTACCCACAGATCTGAAACCAAAAGCAAGGCCTTGATTGGCTGGTCGCAACCTGAAAGGAAAAATGCAGCAGCCATTTTGTTTCTAGGATGGGCTCAGGGAGAAATTATAAATTTTTAAAAAAATTACATAAGGGGCCAGGATAGAGGAATCTCTGAGAGACCTCTTATGGGCAAAAAACTGCCCAAATACTTTTTTTTTGCCAGATCCACTGATATGCGGATCTAGCACAGAACTGAGCCAGACCCCCAGTGTAGAAATTGTGAAGGATCCACAGACCCGTAGGCCAATGGAAAAAAAAACATGCACCTACTCATGTAGCAAACCCCCAGCAGTCGTCGTATTAAAGTATGGAAACTACATATTACTTTTCATTAAGAAAAAAACAAATATAGAAATTCATTTATAAAAAAACAAAGGTTAAAGGAACGTTATATTTAGGTTCACGTTTTACCTAAACAAAACCATAGCAATTCAGCAGTTATATTTATACTTATCTGAAGAAACTATAACTTGTGCTGTTAAGTAACTTTAGGCCACAAGATATAATTTCCTAACAAGTGTAACTAACTGCTGAATTTCTATGGTTTTGTGTGGGTAAAATGTGAACCTAACTAACGTCCCTGTAACCATTGTTTATTTCAGTGAATAAATGGAGAGAGAGAGAAAAACAAAATATATATATATATATATATATATATATATATATATACATATACAGGGAGTGCAGAATTATTAGGCAAATTAGTATTTTGACCACATCATCCTCTTTATGCATGTTGTCTTACTCCAAGCTGTATAGGCTCGAAAGCCTACTACCAATTAAGCATATTAGGTGATGTGCATCTCTGTAATGAGAAGGGGTGTGGTCTAATGACATCAACACCCTATATCAGGTGTGCATAATTATTAGGCAACTTCCTTTCCTTTGGCAAAATGGGTCAAAAGAAGGACTTGACAGGCTCAGAAAAGTAAAAAATAGTGAGATATCTTGCAGAGGGATGCAGCACTCTTAAAATTGCAAAGCTTCTGAAGCGTGATCATCGAACAATCAAGCGTTTCATTCAAAATAGTCAACAGGGTCGCAAGAAGCGTGTGGAAAAACCAAGGCGCAAAATAACTGCCCATGAACTGAGACAAGTCAAGCGTGCAGCTGCCACGATGCCACTTGCCACCAGTTTGGCCATATTTCAGAGCTGCAACATCACTGGAGTGCCCAAAAGCACAAGGTGTGCAATACTCAGAGACATGGCCAAGGTAAGAAAGGCTGAAAGACGACCACCACTGAACAAGACACACAAGCTGAAACGTCAAGACTGGGCCAATAAATATCTCAAGACTGATTTTTCTAAGGTTTTATGGACTGATGAAATGAGAGTGAGTCTTGATGGGCCAGATGGATGGGCCCGTGGCTGGATTGGTAAAGGGCAGAGAGCTCCAGTCCGACTCAGACGCCAGCAAGGTGGAGGTGGAGTACTGGTTTGGGCTGGTATCATCAAAGATGAGCTTGTGGGGCCTTTTCGGGTTGAGGATGGAGTCAAGCTCAACTCCCAGTCCTACTGCCAGTTCCTGGAAGACACCTTCTTCAAGCAGTGGTACAGGAAGAAGTCTGCATCCTTCAAGAAAAACATGATTTTCATGCAGGACAATGCTCCATCACACGAGTCCAAGTACTCCACAGCATGGCTGGCAAGAAAAGGTATAAAAGAAGGAAATCTAATGACATGGCCTCCTTGTTCACCTGATCTGAACCCCATTGAGAACCTGTGGTCCATCATCAAATGTGAGATTTACAAGGAGGGAAAACAGTACACCTCTCTGAACAGTGTCTGGGAGGCTGTGGTTGCTGCTGCACGCAATGTTGATGGTGAACAGATCAAAACACTGACAGAATCCATGGATGGCAGGCTTTTGAGTGTCCTTGCAAAGAAAGGTGGCTATATTGGTCACTGATTTGTTTTTGTTTTGTTTTTGAATGTCAGAAATGTATATTTGTGAATGTTGAGATGTTATATTGGTTTCACTGGTAATAATAAATAATTGAAATGGGTATATATTTTTTTTTGTTAAGTTGCCTAATAATTATGCACAGTAATAGTCACCAGCACACACAGATATCCCCCTAACATAGCTAAAACTAAAAACAAACTAAAAACTACTTCCAAAAATATTCAGCTTTGATATTAATGAGTTTTTTGGGTTCATTGAGAACATGGTTGTTGTTCAATAATAAAATTAATCCTCAAAAATACAACTTGCCTAATAATTCTGCACTCCCTGTATATATATATATATAAAAATATATATACACACACAGCTCTCTACACGAGATCAGGGCTATTCGCAAATTATTTGCGCACCTAGACAAAAAAAAAAACTCAAAAACTACTGAGCGGATTTACACCAAATAACAAAAAAATTGCTTTGTGGAACAGGAGCTACCTTTCTGCCAAACTTGGTGTAATTCTGACCAGTGGTTCTGGCTATAGTCACGTCTAAAATCTCCATGGGAATTAACATAGGAAACACACTTTTTTAGACCCCCCATTTTTCTCAACACCCCTTTGACAGATCACACCGAAACTTTCCATGCACAACAAGACCCTAGGGGACACTTATTTAGGGGACAAATTCACGAAGATTAGTCCAACAATGCCAAAGATATAGCCAAGTCAAAAAACACTTTTCCTATGGAAACTTGGTCCTAACTATAACTACTTACTGGCGACTGCCAGTAGGTAATGTTATATATATATATATATATATATATATATACACACACACACACACACACACACACATATATATATATATATATACACATATACATGGGCGGGTGGTTTTTGTGCTGAAAACGAATTGAATGGAGCCTAAATAAATGCATTTCTGAAATACGAGATCCCGGAGTGCGGTGGTTCCTGAAGAAATCTAAGGAATGTTATGTTGACATATATACATATATATATTTATATATACAATTTGGAAAAAGGTAAAAAGTAACGCTTACCTTAGGGGAGGACGAAAGGTCCTTCCCTGTGGAAACAATAATGTGTTCACTTGTTGCTGCTTCAGTCTTTGGCAAGAGCACTGGTGGAGCAGGAGCCTTCCGCTTCATTTTCTTCTCACTCTCCGAGTCTTGCACAGAACACACCTGACTATTAAAAGCAGTAGCCGGCTTTGGTTCATAAAATGGATTAGACCTAATTAAAAACAACGAAAGGGGATTCAGTTGAAAATATTTTATTTGCGTTCTTACAAACTGAGATTTCAGTGTTTTTATGCATGAAATTCACAAGCAATTTGGGCAAAAAGTACCCCTAGCAAAAAGTAACCAATGAAACAGCTGCGAGTTCCCTAACACATTCCATTCCTTTGCCAAAGATGTAACTGTTCAGAGGCAAACTGGTCTTTTACAACATATGACAGAACTGCGTTGTAGGGTGCTACTGTGTAGTGTCTAACTCTGTGGTTCGAGTGCTCGAGCGATTGCCAGATCACGGAACCAAGTCTGTTCTACGGGGAATACCTACCCAACCCTTTCCTGCTGCTACACGCCATTTTAAGAAAGGTCAGAACAACCCATGTTGTCTTGTACTAACCACGGGATAGGAAGCAATGACCATTTGTAGATGCTACTGAGGATCAGATTGACTAATATAGGCGAATACCCAAGAAGAATAGGAACATACACATGTATCAATATAGAATAACATAACATCCATAAAAATGGGGCACTACAGGTACAAAGGGAAATCAGCCTTTAACAATGTATTACATGAGTTGCATCATTTAAAATGTTGCGTAGATCTCATGGACACTTGGTTTCATAGTGCTGCACTAAGAGGGGAGATGAGGGAGTCTATAATTTGCCACACCGTGAAGACTAAGTTGAGCATTTTAGTGAAGGAGACTTCAGAGCTTCAAATAATGGGGACTGAGAAAAAGCAAACTTAACGCCCAAAAGATAAACTACCCACTTTGTGCTTTTAGGCTAAGCACTGACAGAATGACTATACTTCTGCCACTCTTGCTCAGAGTTGGCATTTAAAAAAATTATTTTCCTGCACCTCCAGAAACTGGGTTTATTACAATTTTATATACCTTTCTTATCTTTCTAATAATGTTTTACTTTCTGGGAAGAAACGTCCATAAGTGGAATTCTTGAGCTCTATGTATGTCTCTGTGGCCAAACATTTTGGAGCAAAGCCTGTATGTTCAGCTTCGCAATTCTCAATGCCCTACTGATATATGATTGACGCCCTCTTCATCTACAACTTAGATTTGGTGGTGCCTACTTCGCTGGAGCTGCAGTCCATGCAGAGACGACTATAAACGTGGACAGGAAATGACAACTCCAACTAGCTTTGTTGTAATGGACAAGTCTATGGGGCATCAGTAAAAGAATTAGAGAAAGATGCCCCTTACAAATCCATGTCCTAAACATAAACTGAATGAGCCTAACAAAAAGCATGATACACAATACACAAAAGTGCAAACTAACTATGAAACAGGCTGCATGGTTCCCAATGGCACCAAACTCTGTAAAACTGATCCAGTGGAATTTGAAAGTGCCCTACCAGCGTTGATACTAAAGGCACCAAAACGAATAAGTGAATTATGCACGTACTTGATTTTAAAAGATTTACAATCTGGCATCATCAACATGTATCTGGCATCATCAACATGTTACAGAATGATTGGTTTAAAATATGAATAGCATTTGCAACTATAATCTGTGCAGCATTTGCAATGCAATTGATTGTAGTGTGTTGGGCTATCATATAAAGGGAGAGTGAGAAAAGGGGTCACAAGGACAGGCACAACTGGTGTATGGATATGTTACTAAGCCTAGCAAGCTTGCAGCTCTTTTCTTACCAATCTCTTTCACTATGGGGTTAGAGTCTTTTTTGGGGGTTCGTTTTTATAGGTCTTTGCTAATGTGTGAGAACTGTACACTTAATGGTTGAGAGGAAAGAAATTAGAATTAACAGCAACTTGATAAGGCCACCATTTTAATTTTTAATGGAGACAGTAAAAGCATCTCTGCAAACATCTACATATGGGAGGCAGCATTAAAAAGAGGTGAAATTATGACACCTGAAAGAATGACAAGTAGCTCAGTGATGTAGAAGACTGCCTAAGTTCAAAGGGTGTCTGTCCACTCAATGAAATGCAGGATATTAAAAATGCTTGAGGCAGGCTTATTATTAGCAATGCTAAACAGCCCTCTACGCCGGCATCACACTCAAACTCAAACGCAAACTACAGAGAATCCAGAACACAGCCGCACGCCTCATCCTGGATCTCCCACGCCATGAACACTTCTCACCACACCTTAGAGCCCTTCACTGGCTCCCCATCGACAAGAGGATCACCTTCAAAATCCTCATCCACGCGCACAAAGCCCTCCACAACGAAGGCCCAACCTACCTTAACCATAGAGTGAACTTCCACACTCCCATCCGCCACCTCCGATCTGCCGACCTCGCACTTGCCGCAGTCCCCCGCATCAAACGCACCACCGCCGAAGGCAGATCCTTCTCCTACCTCGCCCCCAAGACCTGGAACTCCCTCCCCACCAACCTCCGCAAGACCCAGGACCTCCTGCTCTTCAGAAAAAAACTGAAGACATGGCTGTTCGAACAGTAACCTCTCTCCCCCCCACCCCCCCAGCGCCATGAGACCCTAGCGGGTGAGTAGCGCGCTTTATAAATATTGTTGACTGATTGAAACAGGAATGTAAAAATCAAAGCAAGTGTCCGAATCCTTTGTTCGAAAACTGCTTTTGCCATGTACAATAATAGGCCAATTGACCAGTGAGGTTCTTAACCGCTAGTACAGACACCACATCTTCAGCTGTTACAACCTATTTTGATTGCACAACATCCAAAATACTAACTATAAAAAGAAACAGAAACAAATACAACAATCAGTAAGTAGTAAAGAAGACACAAGAACAACTGTCACTTCAAGTGAACAAAGTATATTCCTCTTTTGAACCATAAATTTATTCAATTCATTCACAGCTAAATCGTTAGTTGATGAACGTAGAAATTGAATTGTGTGTGTGTATGTGAATATATATTTATTTATTTTTTCACCGAAAAAAAAAAACAAAGTTTACAGGGACGTTATAGTTAGGATATAGAATTTAAAAAAAACATAGAAATTCACTTAAAAAACAACAGTTACAGGGATGTTATAGTTAGGCTCACATTTTAAACGTACAAAACCAAATAAACTCACCTGCTAGAGTTAGCTCAATTTAATATAACTCATGCCCTAAAGTAATTATAACTCATGCTCCTGCCCATTCAAAATTTAAATATAACCGAGACCTGGCCCACCCGGTGGGCTTCAATGAAACAAGGGCAGGAGCCTGTGCTTGTATTTCTTTTTTTTTTTTTTTACAGATACCTACAGAAAAAAAAGAAAAAAAAAGCCCTGGGGGCTCCCTAAGTGACCATATCACCAGAGCTAAGGGGTCAGGGTGACTCCATCCTGGCCCCTTTTCTTTCTTTTTTTTGGTATTTTTTAAAAACTTTTTTTATATTTTTTTTGTGGGACTCGGCTACAGCCGAGCCCCAAGATGGCTGCCAACACTTGCTTGTTGAAGTCTTGGCAGCCAATCAGATATCAGCAAGGGGACAGTTGAATTTGCGGAGGATCCACATCCCTAGATATCTATATTTTTAAAACTAATTTCTCCAAAACTGCTAAAGGGATTTACACCAAATCAAAAATAATGTGTTTTCTGGACCAAGATCTAATTTTATGACAAATATGGGGTAATTCAGTTTAGCAGTTCGAGCTGAAGTTGCGTTAAAAAATCCCATTGACGTAAAATGGGGGAAAAGTGTTCTCGGCCCCCGCTTGACGGATCACCCTGAATCTTTCAACAAGATAACAGAACCCACAAAAGTATACGTTTTGAAAATGTCATGAAGATTCGTCAAGCGGTGCCAAAGTTATTGGCAAAACAAAAACCGCTCTGACTATGGAAAAATGGTGAGAGAGAGAGAGGTGCACACATATATATATATATATATATATATATATATATATATATATATATCTACCTATAAATTAGCGGCTGAATTTTGGCTAAATTGTCAGGAACATTTTGACTGGCAGCTATGGTAATCTACTGAAATGTCACAACATAAATATATTGCTGGCTGTGTATGCACCCATGGAATGGTTGCTTAGCTTTTTCTTGCTGTTGAGTTTAGGGAAATGTGTATAACCGCATGTCAGGCAGACGGTGTAGTGAAATGCTCAGATAAAGTCTGTGCAACGCTGTCCGCAGCTAATTTAAAACAGAAACGAGAAAGTAGAATCCACTGAACCGTGCAGACATGAGAAACATAAAATCATTAAATGGATTTACTTAGTACCTATACTTAAAGAACTGCACTGAGGTAGAAAACAACGGGCAACTGCTCCCTGAACACAAACTTGAGGTTGGAGCCAACCAATCATTTATGTGAGGTTGAAGCCAGCCAATCATCTATGTGCGGTTGAAGCCAGCCAATCATATCCTTAATTGCAGGCGACACAATGGTGCACAGTCCTTTGCTGGACACCCCACTCTCCCGTGAACACGCTGGGGTACACATGTTTGGACGGGATACACAAGACAAGATAAGCCTGTTGATGAAAGCTTTGTTTGCAGAATGGCTCTACAGCGCCTGGGGGGCAAAAACAACAAGCCTAACAACGTAGTTGACATGTCTCGCAGAGGCTGGCTTCATGAGAAAGAAAGGATCTGACCTCGGCTCCGCGATCCGAATGCATGGCCCGCTGATGGAAGGCACTCTCAAGGTGTCCTCACTCCAGTGCTCATCAAACACTAACGCAAAGAGGGAAGTCAAAGACAACGAGGGAAGTCAAAATAACTGCGCACACAGAATGGATGGACATGCGACACTGAGAGGGGAAAAAATGAAACCTGATTACATTCCGCCCGAAAGAGGGGACTCGGCTGCACCTGTCAATCGCTGTAATTTATCTGTCAGTTTCCCTGAGCTGTCTTCAAGCACTGCAGGAGTTCAAAGGGACGGGTAAATAAAGATGAAAGGATACCGAGCAGAGAACAACAAGCCAAGCGTCAGGTACAATGTTTTGCGCACATGACACCTTTCTCCTGCCCAACAGGTCCAGCGTGCATAGTCGTCAAGACAACGTACGCAGAGGAACACCTGGCAAGGACTTTAAAGGACTTTAGGTTTAATTTTCGGACTCAACATATTTTGTGCATTCTAACAACTAGGATGCAATATTTCGAATGCAACATCATTGCTGGTGCACACAAACTACGGCATTTGTAAACACACCTCATCACAAGCGGCGGTATGCCACCCAAAGCAAGAACTGGAGGTGGGGCGGGATTCCGCCACTGGCCATTCTTAGGGGTCTAGTTTCTCCGGTCCTAAAAAGCCAGTGTCTGCAAACGGTGGTCCAGCCTGGAGACAGTCAGGGGCCGGATGCCCTCGGCCCCAGCTGCGGTTCACCAAAAGCACATGGGCAAACTGCTGCAGCGATAGGAGCAGGGGCTGAGGGCTTTCTGGCCCCTGCCAAACCCATGCAGCATCACAGGAGGGAGCACACCCCAGGCAGGCCGCGGACCCTACTCCCCGCCTTCCTGGCGCCTAGTCTGAATTTGGTTAGTTTACATTAGCCCCTGGTCTATGCTATAAATAATTTCGACATCAAATAGTTTTTTTTATATTCAAACACGAAGACGAGGTTGAACAATATTGAAAATACAAAGTACAATTTCCCACATAGTCCCTGAAAACTTCAGTGTAAATTACAATTTTTCAGAAACTTGTTCTTTCTTGACTAATTAAAAAATGTACACAAAGGAGGAAATGAAGTAAAATGTTTTTTTTGCCAGCTCTGGAAAAAGAAGCCCTTACTCCAAATCACTGATTCACCATTTGACCATTGTATGATCCTGGGTAAAGCATACTCTCTTTTTGCCTCCGTTCCCTTATCTGCCACGTTTTGGAGCACTCAGCTCCAGCATTCAACACTGTCTGTCCAAAATGGCAAGCATGAAAGCATCGGAGGCAATTCAGTGTACGTTAATACTCGTGCAAAGGCCGCCCCCGTAGGGGGCATGAAGGGCCGCCTTTGCCCGGAAGGGACCGGTCAAACCGGTTTGTGGGCGCACACCAAAAGGTCTGAGGCGCCTCACCCCTCTCCCCCCAATCCCCCAAGGTCAAGGGGGGAGGGAATCGAGAAATAAACAAAACGGGCCAATGGGTGAGTTTGATATGGTTCAAACTCTCCAATGGCACGACCAGCAGACACGGCATTAGGGGCTCGGGGGTGCCCATTTATACCGCGCGGGTCACAGCAGTCGTCTGTTCGTGACCAGGAGGACGCGCGACGTAGCCCGTCAGGTATTATAGTAGTCAGGTCATAGATTCACGATGAATCACAAGAAGGAATATGCAGGGAGCAATACAGATACAACATACAAATCAGCCTGGTTGGTAGATCCAGGATCCAGAAGTGTTCCTCGTGAAATGGTCATGCGGACTGACTTTAGGACTATTAGTGAAGGAGACTAATTATCAGGAGCATTTTTACTTCTTTTCTGAATGAGGTGTTAAAGGGGTCTGTCCTAGTTTCAGATGACAGTACATTCCATATTCTTGGGGCTAGAACGGAGAATGAGCGGTGGTATTCTTTCTGTTAAACATCTGTGGTTTTAGTAACAAGGAGTTAGCACTTCTCAAGGAACGACCTCCACCCGATAGTTTGAGCTTTTTGGCAGGGAAGACAGGTGTGTTGTGGTGCAGGGCTTTATTTGTCCTTCAAGCTATTTTCAACTGGATTCTTCTTTCAAATGGGAGACATTTTAGAGGGTTTAGGTCTGGTGTAATGTGGTCGAATCATCTGGATCATGTGAAATAGGTGGAAAAGTCTACTCCCGTCCACAGACAGCAGCATTTCTATTTGCTGCTCCCTGCATGCTGGAGCAATGTCGCCCGTGCTGGAGGCAGGGAGCTGGCAGGTACTACAAAAGCATTAAGGCTCCCCCTCAGCATCCAACACCGCACACTGGGTACCCTGGGTGGTGCCAGGGCACCCAGCAAAAAGTGTCTGGGTCCCAGGGTCGAAATCAGCCGGGGGAGCGGGTGCTGTGGGGCTCCCCTTTGGACTAATTGATCGAGTCCTGGAGTATAGGGTTCCCACTGCCAAAATCAGCCATAGGGAGGGCTGGGCCACCCCCTCCTCTTTTACTAATTGGCTTGGGCCCCGTTGCTTAAAACTGCCCTCATCCTCCTCCCCCTTGCACTAATTGGCCAGGCCCTGGGGGATGGAGTCCCTGATGGCAAAATTGGACTGGGAAGGGGGGAAGCACAGACCCTCCCCCTTGCACTAATTGGTCTGGTTCCAGGGGTTGAGGTCCACGGGGCCAAAACTGGCCCAAGGAGGGGGTGCACAGCCCCCCCTTCGCATAATTGGCTGCCCCAGGGATGGTGTCCCCAGGGATGAAATCACCCTGGGGAGGGGGGCTGTGCCCTCGCCATGCACTGCTACTTACCCCACATATCACATCTGCAATGAAATCTTCTCTGACAATTCATAACATAACTGCAACATTTGAAAAAAAAAAAAAAGAGTGATGACAAAACTGTGCATGGCAGGGGTGCGAGTTATACTTACCTTAGGGCTCAAGTTATAGTTTCTTGAGATATATAACTAGAACTGTTGAATTTCTATGGTTTTGTGTGAGTAAAATTTGAACCTAACTAAAACGTCCCTGTAATCAGTTTTTTTCTATGAATATATATGTGTGTGTGTATATATATATATATATACACACACACCTATACATTCACTAAAAAATCAAAGGTTACAGGAACGTTATAGTTAAGTTCTGAATTTACTCGTACAAAACCACAGAAATACAGCACTTATAGTTAGAGTTCTTTTAAGAAACTAAAACTCACACCCTAAGGTAACTATAACTCGTGCCTTTTTATTTAAATAGTAATTTTCATAGCTATATGTGAATCTAACAACTGCTGCGCACAGCCATCAGTAGTGGGCAGTGGCGGCTGGCAACAGGGCACAGGCCCTTGAGGCCACCCCCTATAAGGACTCAACCTTGCACAACCTTCTCTTGTGCACAGTAGGGCTTGCCCGCAAGGACTGGCCTGCAGCCAGTCCCTGCAGCCAATCCCCCCAAACCACCCAACCCAATGCTGTTCACAGCTCTTTGCGCATGCACTGAGAAAGTTGGCCGCAGCCTTTCTGGGTGTGTGAATAGGTGTGAGAGGCTGTATCTGAGGGTAAGAATGGGTGTTTAAGTGTCTGTCTGGGTGTCAGAGTGTGTGCATCAGTCTTTTAGTGGGTGTGTCAGTATGTGCGCAGGTCTGTCAGTGGGTGCATCATGGTGTCTGACAGTTTGAGTGGGTGAGTAACTGAGTGGGTGTGTGAGGGTCTGACTGGGTCTGTGAGAGTGCATGAGAGATTGAGTGGGTCTGTGAGTGGGAGAATTGATTAAAAAAGAGAGAAAGTAAGAGGGACAGAGATAGTGTTTTTAGTCTTTGATGTCTGATATACTTTGAATAAGTTATTTGTCTCCAATTTAAAAATAAAAGAGTATATTTTTTAAATATAATAATTTGTTCTTTATTTTAAAATGAGTCAACCTGGATTGGAACCCCGAAAGCTCAGTGTGAAAGTCACAGACCTTTGTACTGAGCTATGTGTTTTTTTTTATTTTTTAATATTATTATTTTTTTAAGCCCTTTATGGGTTTTCTGGGACCGCAAAGGAGCTCTCACGGGATCCCATGTGGTCCCTACCTATTTTTTAAAATTATTTATTGTTCTTTATTTATTTATTTTTAAACAAAAAGCCCTTTACGGGCTGTCTGGCACCGTGAGGGAAGCATTAAGGCTTCCTTCACGGTGCCAATGCTTCAGCAAGCAGGGAGCTGCTTTGATAGCAGCTCCCTGTTTGTTGAAGCATTTATTCTCTGTCGTGCAAGGGACAGAGATGACATTTCGGATTTTGACAGCAGGACCTGCTTTACAGGTCCTGCAGTCAAAACCCAAAGTGTTAGCTGCAGCCTGGCTGCAGCTGCAGCTGCAGCCACAGAAAACAGCTATGTCCCAGGGATTGGCATCCTAGGACAAAGCAGGACCCTTGGGGTGGTGGCGGTCCCCACAGCCATCAGTAGCTCCTAGAGAGGGGGCCGAGCAGCCCCACTCCAACATGGACAGAGCCCCGGGGGTTGGTGGTCCTAGGGTTGGGACACCCTTTCTTTCTTTAAACATTTTCCCAGGGGGTGGGGGTCCCGAGCCCCAGCATACAAAAAAAAATATATATAAAAGCTCCGGAGAGGTGGTGGTTCCTGGAGCTGTGGGGGACCTATACAAAAACAGGCACGGGAACCCGCACTTTTTTTTTGCCACAAATTAGCGAATATCGCAAACTTGCAGCAATAAAATAATTAGAAAAATATTTTTTTGCTTGGGTGGGGGGAGACTAGTGCGAAGGGGTCAGGGTGTCCCTACCCTAGACCCTTTTCATTTTTAGATTTTTATGGGTTTTCTGCTCAAACTGAGTTCCAAGATGGCTGTCAACAATTCTTGGTTTGAAGTGTTGGCAGCCAATCAGACCTGTGCATTAATCTGCACAAGCAGTTCTTTGTTCGCAAATACTTTACACCCAGAGATATACAAATTTAAATTTCCCTACATTTCTCAAAAACTACACCAACCTGGGAAATGCATGTTTTTTTAGCCCCTTTTTCTCAGCCCACGTCTGACGGATCTCCCCAAAACTTTCCTTGCACACCAAGAATCACCAGGTCACTTTCTCTGGAAAATTTTGTGAAGATTCGCCTATCGGTACCAAAGATATAGACAAGTCAAAAAATACTTTTTTCTATGGAAACATGGTCCTAACTATAACTACCTAGTGGCGACACCCACTAGGTAATACACACACATATATATATATATATATATATATATATATATACACACACAAACAAACACAGGGACACACACATATATATAAATATATATACACACACATATGTATACACAAATATACATATACACACACACATATATATATATATATATATATATATTAAATGAAAAAATAAAGATTAAAGCTTAGTTATAGTTAGGAAAACCTATTTTCCCTACAGAAACCAAGTTTAAACTACATAAACTTCAAAAATTCTAACGTTATAGCTATCACTTTCATTTACAATTTATCCACCATTTTCAAATTATTATAAGTAGAGGACTTTGTTACACACATTTTTCAGCTAGCTAACCAGACAACACTAACTATAACTCGCCACTATATACCATGCACTGCATTGTGATAAATAATGTAATTTGAGAAGTTATAAGTATGGTTATGAATGCTATAATTTCATATGCTAAACGTGTGCATTATGCAAGGGTATAAACAGTGCATGGAAAAGGCATGCGTTATAGTTAATGTAGTGTGGTGAGTGAAGTGACAAAACTGTGTCCGGAGGCGTGCGACTTAGTCATCTGAAGGTGGTGCATAATTTATAAACTGAATTATAGCATTACAATTGTTAATGTTTGTGTATTTTAAGTTGGAAAGAATACATAAGGAATTTCTAACTATAAATTATACTTCTCTGTTTTTTCATTGCTGGTTAACACTTTTTATTTTTTAATAAATAAAAAGTGTTTCAAAATTGTAGTGTGGAGTGTCATTGATTGGAATGTCATAAGGTGGAGTGTAATACAGTACAATGCAGGAGAGTGTCAGAGTCTAATTTCGTAGGGGGGAGTTTTGTAGAGTGAAAGAGTGGAGTAGAGAGGAGAGGAGTGGTGTGGCGTGAAGTAAAGTGTTATACAGTGGAGTGGTGTGTCATACTACGGAGTGGAGTATCATAGAATGGAGTGTTGTATGGTGTAGTGGCGAGTCAAACAGTAGAGCTGAGTGTTCTACAGTGGAGCGTTGTCAACTGGAGTGTCACGAAATGGAGTGTGGTGAAGAGTAATAGAGTAGAGTGTCGTAGAGCAGTGGTTCCCAACCTTTTGACTTCTGTGGACCCCCACGTTATGATTACTGAAACCCGGGGACCCCCATTGAATCATTATTGCAGTCCGGGGACCCCCCCACTAAGTCATTACTGTAAGCTGGGGACCTAATCTGTTAACATTCTTCAATTTTCTAAGCAGTTGTGGACCCCTTGAGGAGGCTTCGACCAAAGGTTGGGAAACACTGTTGTAGAGTGTAGCAGAGTGTTGTAGAGTGTACTGGCATAGTGTGGAATTCAGTGGAGTAGAGTGACGTATAGTTCATTGTTGTCGAACGCAGTGTTGTGCAGTACAGTGATGTCTGCTCTTCGTGCTTGTAAAACGAGAACAGAATTTTCACAAAACCCTCCTTGAACATATGCTTTCAGAAGAATTGTAATACAAGAAATTAAAGATTATCTAAAATGATTTTAACAAAGCAGCATGGAATTGTGCAATAAGTTCATCCAGCTATATTTTTGCATGTCTAGTTTAATGTAGCACCTTGCAGGTTGGCAAAGTTACAGAGTGTGGTAAAAGGCCTTTTCCATTCAAGCTCCCACAGGAATGATTGCTCACCACTATAGAAAAAAAAGCAGAACTAAATTATATCAAATGGTGAAACTAGAGCTTTACCCACAAACGGGAATGTTTGGGATATGATGTAAATTTGTTCAGTAGTTTTTGAGATATTTGTTTTACAAAATGGTTTTGGATAGGCTTTGAAGGGTTAATCATAAAGGGTCTTCTGTGTATCTTGAGGGTATATCCCTCAGATATTTGTGTACCCTCCAATTCTCCAAGAATAATACATTTGAAAAAATAAAATGTCACTGGAAGAGAGAGCATTTTTCCATTTGTCCAATGTGAGATCTCTCAATCCTTGGAAGATCTGACATTCTAGACAATCTTATTGACTGGCAAAAACGAAACATTTCTCCAGCAGTTATAACAGGATGCTGGCACTGATATCTCCAGTCTGCAAAAAAGTGAGAGAGGGATTTACAAACCTTTACCCTATGGGGTTGTCACCATGGGAAGTTTGGCGCCTGCCCCCAGCACCTATACAACACACTGCTAGCAAACGCCAAGAGCATGCAGCTTTTCCTGGGTGTTACTAGACAACAGAAACAGAAAGTTATGGTGATCATACCATCATATGAAACATTGCAAGAGGATATTTATCACAGGAGCTTACGGTGTTAAAATGAAGCCCTGATGAAGTTCAAATAGAACTAAACACAATGGCTACAGAGAAACATGTTTGGAAATTCTTACATCAATAATGGTTAATTTATCAAAAGAAAACATGTCAATATTTGTTCCTCGTTCATTATAGCCGAGTACATAAATATGATGTAAAATATTCCCAGAGTGCTGGACCACATTATTCAGAGTGTTTGAAGAAAAGTATTTTTCTCATAAGGGGGATGCGTGATGACTGATTTCACCAGTCCGAAAGCAAATAAACCTAGATTATAGATTTTGGCATAGTGATAAAAGTGGCTTGTTCTTGTAGGGCCTCGGCCATTTATTGCAAATCATTCACCTGTGTTATCGTACTGCCCCCTGATATACCTCCATTAAAAAATTGTTTACCTGTAAGAATACGTGCCTTGATAAGAAAAGTAGGCATCTCTGGGACACAATTCTTGTACAGAATATGAATCGGGATTAAGTGCCTTTTCGCACCTGTTCCATAACCTATCAATAACTCTGACTATCATTGATTTATGAGCATTGCAACAAATCTAAGTAGCACAGCACAATAATAACATCTGAGTCATTTGAAAGTACAATGACTCGACTAGAACCATTTCGAACAGCCCACTCAACATGATGCACAACACAAAGGTCAGCTTCCTCAGATATGATAAGTTCTTGAACAATATAGCCTGTACCTTTTGAATATATCTCTGCAGGCACCAACTCCTCATTGACAATCATTCCACTTCCAATAATTGGAAATTCAGTGTTCACTGATGCATCAGCAATGTTTTGACGAGTTATCATCTCCAAGTTCATCTTGTTCGGTGTAGATGACCAGAATTTATCAACTTGCACAGGTATAGGTATAATTTTTGATGCTGGCCAGGTCAAGTTTTCCTCTTGAGACATTCATCTGATTCGCTCACATTTTTTGGCAGATAGTTCAAGATAAGTGTCAAAGACAATGTGCAGTTCTTGCAAGGTGCATACTGACTTTGATATCTGTAGAACAGTCTGAACAACCTCTCGGAAGTTTTGCAAGGATGAAATCGTGACCATTTGCAATTGTGACATATAATCCACAACAGCAGCAGTTTTCAATGAGGACGCATTATCAAACTGAAATTCTTCTGGTGAAAGTTTTTTTTTCATGCTATTGTACTAGTTTGTGCTTCACTGGCTTGGTTGCAGCATCTCCATCAAATAATGCATTTGTTGGAAGAAGATCATGCAACAGAATGTCCTTTATAAATTCACCCCTTCCTTTTGCTACATCTCTCTCTATGTGCTTGTGAAAGTAGTTTTTTTGTAACATGTTTTGTAGTGGCTGGTGGGATTAAATGCTTACCATAGCAATTAAAACACAGAAGTTTAGTGATTATGTTAAACAGCTCTTTCTCTTCCAATACAAATCTCTTCTGATTCAGTTCTGCGTATAGTTTCGATCCATGTTCAACGACATCTAACAGACGTGTCTTTATATCGTTATCCACATATTGTTTGGCCACGTAGTTGTGTAGTCGCACAGGTTCAGTCACTTCAAACAGGTTTCCTTGCAGCTGCATGAAATGAAGAAGGCTGTCAACATGTTTATTAAAAAGCTTTCTTTCCCAGAAGTTTGTGGTGAGGAACAGTTTCACGAAGGTCCATTAATTTTCAATTTGTCATCTCTCTGAAAACATTGCAAATAGAAAGTTTTCATTGTAAACTAGCTGCCATAGAGCAACATTTACACTTTTATGTGTCTGACCAACAATTACCTTAAAGTTTTTCTGTGATCTCTGGATCGTCAGTTCCAGTTTTATATCTGGAGCCACAACATTGAAACTTCCCTCTCTGTCTTTCACCACAAAATGTCGTTGGATGAATTTTCTGTAGAGGTGTGTTTTTCCACCTCTAGCTTCTTCACTCTTTCCACATACCAGGACCCATATCTCAGGTAGTTTATGCAACCAAATTCGTGAAACACAGTAATCAGTGACTTCACAGCCTTCACCTGCAGCTCCGAATCACTTTCCCGATCAGCATGTACTAAGATTTTCTCAAGAACTATCATGTGTAAAACATTTCCCCAGTACTTGCAAAGTTCTGATTTTTCTTCACATTCTTTGACAAACTCTACAAACTTGATTTTCAGGTTTTCTGATTTTGAACTAAGTGTAATGAACATTGCCTGGCTTTGCATGATGTCTTTTGAATGAAGTCCACCCTATGCCTTGTTCACTTCTGAGATAAGCAATGCAAAACCTATTCTGTCATTCCTGTTTCAGAAAACATTCCAAAGCAATGTTTCTATAGCCTCAGATATGATGGGCATACCTTGTACCAAATGAACATACCGAGTTTCGCTAAATCCTGACCGGACAGTTTTGCTTCCAAAAATTTCAACCTCAATTAAAGCATTGTGTATGCCACATCCACTGAGAAATTCCTGCGCACCGCAACACAACTTTTGACATGTGGAAAACTCCCATCATTAGATTATCATCAAATTCTACTAGACTGCTCATAAAAATGTCAGTTACAATACGGAAAACACCTTAATCACAGAAAATTGGCAGGATAGGATAGTCTTCAAGCTGAGCATGCACATTTTGGATTTTCTTTAGAGGTGTGTATACTGTTGGGTAGTTTGTGACTGGAGATGGTATTACTGGTGAAAACCCAACCTTCTTCAGTGGGATGGTACCCTGGGAGATCAGAGCATGAATTCCAACCCACTGGCATTTCTTAATCCTACAGTCTACACTGAATACGTGATATAATAAATTAATTCAAATCAGATTTGTGGACCTCAGCATCAGGTAGAAGATCCATGTCCTCAGCCATTTTGAAACTTTCTGGTAGACAGGGACGTGTTGATGGCTTGTAGTGAGTTTGCACATGCTGGCAAAGCATTTGAGTTATACGTTTGCAGCATTGTTTGTTTATGCCTACAGCTGACACAGCTTGTTCTCCAGCAGCTACTTAATTGGTTCAGTCTTGAAAAAGCACCATGGCAGTATCATGTGTGCTGGATGTTCCAGACAAAGAAGAGCTGTCTTGAAAATCAAAATTATCAACAGCAACAACTGTAAATCCTTTCCAGGTAAGGTGACTTGGAAGTGGTGTGCTGTCGGATTCACAAGATTCCACAGCATGAGCTCCGAACAGTTCCTGCTCCGTACTATGTCATTATAACTTGTTGATGCACCAATCCTATTCACTGAAGTGAATTCATAGATTGCCTGGGCAGTCATTATGTGTAGCTAAGTTTTCTTTTTGCTGTGGTGTAATTCATAAAACATGATTTGGAAAAGACAGTACATCTGCACAGACTAAGCTTGTCTGTTCATGGGATTGTCTTCCACTTCTTAGCTTATATCTTCAACACCATCATCAATGTTGTCGCCTTCTGTTTCAAACTCCGGAACTTCAGTTTGTAACAGTTTTGCTTTGCTGATATTAAACAATGATATAAAAAATGTTGAGACAACATCAGGCATTCCTATTGACTCCCATGATTTGCAGAACTCTGGGGCATCACAAAATTTGTCATTAAGTATAAAATCAAAATCTTTCAGGACGGTTCTTAAAATGGTTCCTGTTTATTTTACTGCATCCTGTGATCCTATTTTGGCACTTCGGGAGTCAAATCAGCTGAGAACAGCATAAGTGGGTCATTCTTTCTGTAAGACTGACAAAAACAAATTCTGTCATTGTACATTCTCACCAGAAAAATCTTAATTTCATTATTATGGATCAATGCAGTTTTATCAATGTTGACCATTATTTCGCTGATTTCACTGAGTGTGAAACATTAGCCAGCACTCAACAATGGTTTTAAAAATTAACTTGCTTTTTCAAAGAGTGCAAACTTAACTGAAGTTTGGTGCTACGTTGCTGCTGGGACCTCAAAGTAAATTCATATTTTCAAATGTATGCATGCATGCAGTTTGGTGGACATACAAATCTGCTGGAAATACATTCACCTCACTGTTTAGATCAGCTACTCGGCTGAAAACTTAATCTTGGAAGAAATTAACTCCAGATAAAAACATGTTTTTTCCTTTGAGATTCACATATTCTGTACTTTGTTCTTTCGTCAATCCCTTTGTTCTGGCTAAACGACAGATAACACACTGAAGATCCTCTGCTTTCTGATCAGTTGTTAGAGGTTGGCAAGAAGTAGCCATCGATCTTCTATGTGAATGGGCATTGGGTTTGGTTGTTTTAGCTTTTTCCAAAGACTCAGATTCTTGTTATGATTCACTGGTTTCTGCTATTTTTTGACAATTATTTTTCTAGGGCTTTTTTTCCATTGTATGCGATTTGAAGCACTTGTTGTTACAATGATAAAATACTTGATCCTCTTAACCCATCAGTTTCAAACTTTTGTGAACGTCGCCTTGCTGTATTTCTGCAGCACCTCGAACTCTGTTTTGTCTAGCCGCAGTTGATGTTAGCTTTTCTTTCAGATTAGTTTGAGACATGACACATTTTTCTTTTATGAAGGAGTCCTCAGATTTTGGAGTTAGCAACACTCTGCCAGGAGGTAAAGATCCTTTGCTACCACTCTGCTATGCTCATGTTAACAAATTTGAATCAATGGAAAACCTGAAACAAAAGCAATATTTAACTCAATTACCAATATGATGGCAAAAATACACCACTATAGAGCCGCCACTTTGGAAAATGGCCAAAGGGTTGCTCTGAGGAGGTATTTTGTGTCTCTATAAGACTACTTGACACCATTCAAAAGGATCTACCCCCTTGTGATACCACGTTAACTCCTTCCCCATAGTCTTTCCATAGGTACAGCAAGATTAGGGAGGTATGAGGTTACATTCTGCTCCTGTATAAGTATTTGGTTTCTCGACAGTTTAGAAACGGGTAAGGAATTCGAATCTGGAAGTAACATGTTTAGGGTATCCCTTCAAAATTGTGATTTATTTACCAGATTTGTTAATGGTTTGTGTCAGGAATTCTGGTGTCACATCACTGAAAAGTTACCAACACACCACAGGAGGTGGTAACTCATTCCTTTGGAACTGCTTTCCCTTTGTGAATACTAAAAAAAAAATAAAGTGTGACAGAAGTTAGAAGCTCATTGGACCACTGCTAAACTTCAGGCTTTTTTTTTTTTTTTAAATCACAGCGAGTCCCAGTTTGCAAACTACCTCATTATTATTCATGCAGTAGGTCGAATTGCTATCCATTCAACATGGGAGTTTTGTCAAATGACCTATTAGTACATAAATCAGTATGCAAAATCAGAACTGATTCACAAAAAGTCAAGGCGCAATTTGCAACCCATGTTTACGAATCAATTCGTACAATTGCTGGCTGGGTGCTGGCAGGTTCTGGCATAATTTTGCAATTGCTCCTGATGAAGCCTCCAAGAGGCGAGTTGTGTCCATTAGGATACACCAGGGGTCAGATAGTCTGCACCAACATGAGAAAAACCGGTAATCTCATCCTCAGTAGAATTTTTCTGGTGGACTGTAAACTTGGCTACGTCACTGCTCAATTTGTTTGTTTGCAAGACAGGATTGATGTGTCCCTTGGCAAGGCTGCAGGGGAAAAGAATCTCAATGGTGTTTATGTGGCCCTGCAGCTCTGGGCACATTGTGGCAGTGTTCCTTACAAGTGTAACAGCATTTATATCTTATCTTACACCAGGGAGCACCAAACTGGAGACAGGCCATCCACAGTGAGCATTAGGGGTAGTAAAGCTGCAGAAGAAAGAGGGGCTCATATGTCTAAGAGATAGGTCCAGGACAGGGAGGAGTGTGACACAGAGAAGGGTACACAAGAGTGTACATGCTGTATATGTTTGCAGCAACCCAGAAGTACATTACGATCTGAGCCACATGAGAGGGATCTACGAAGGAGGTTGGAGAGAGCTTGCCACCAGCAACGTTAACTGCAGGACTTCTCTAAAGCATTCCTGTGGTCCTTTGCAGTGGACCAAACTCTAGAAAGTTAGATCTTCATACAGAAAGCATGCTTTGCGCTTTGGTGTAATTCCGGGTGCCCAAGTGGGAACGGGGCACCTAGCTTAGGCCCTGGGAGATGGGGATGGGTGGGGGTGGGTATTGTACGCCCCCTTCCACTTTTAATGAACTCAGACATAGGGGATGAGGTTTCTCAGGACAGTGTTGGCTCACCCCCCCCTCCCTATTAGACAAAACTAAATAACTGCCTGCAAGGTGGGAACCCAAGGGTCAGCAACTTAGAGGGGGGGGGGTGCAACATCCCACCCCCTAATATTACAAAACAATATTCAAAAGAATAGGCACCCAGGAAGTAACTATAACTATAACTCGCACCTTTGCAATAGACTGCTAATTACCTCTAATATTACATCACACAACATGTTCAGTGACATCATTGATAACATCAATGCAACATCTGAAATGAGAACACTGATGGCAACACTGGGGGTGCAAGTTACATGTACTTTAGGGCCGACTTATAATTACTTGAGCTAACTGTAACTGGTGAATTTCAGTAGTTTTGTTAGTTTAAAACACTACGTTAAAAGAGACATCAATTTCACCGAACTATAAAGTCCCTTTAACCTTTGTTTTATACCTAATGAACAAGTTACTTACATTCAGAAATACCTTATCTGAAAGAGACAATGGATTCTAAATATAAGTTTGGCGGAACAAGGACCTCCAAACCTGTGGTGGCGGTTGGACCGCCGCACTCCTGGTGGTCCGACTGCCAGATTACAATCCTGGCAGTCGGACCGGCGCCACGCCAGGATCATGGATCCCACGGTGGGTTCCCTGCCATGAAAAGGCTGATGGAAAGGCAGTGATGGTCAGTGCAGGCCCCCGCACAGCACCCTTGGAATCCTCTGCTGCAGTCTCCTCCCCACGGGGCTGGAGGGCCGACGGTCAGCCCACCAGTCTCGTAATGAGGCCCTATGTCTAGCTGCAGATTCCATACCTTAGAATTAGCCACAGAAGTCTGAATTTTCTGAGCAGTACCCCTGCACGCCCTACTGGTTCTCCACCGACGGCTCTGGCCTCAGCACAAGTTGGACCCCTAGGATCCAATCTTTGATCCGGATCAAAGCCAATTATGCCACATCAACCTTCCCCAGCGCCTGTCCAGATGTCGACTATCATGGAGCCACTCCCCAGTCCTCATCCTTGAATCTGACATTGAGCCGGAAGGGTGTCGATCGACACCGCCTAAAGCGGCGACTGGAACCATGCCTTCCAGGAAGGCGCCTGAGACCCATTCATATGGGCTAGGTGTTGGGGAGGATTGGGAGGGGTTGCAGGACCCTGAAGAATACCAGCCTTTTGATACCAATATGGACTGGCTGCGGTGGAGGGAGCGTCATTCGTCATGGTAGTGTGGATGCCGGCTGAGATCCCTGACCTTCATTTACCCTAGGTGGCAGTCAAGCCAGAGGTGCTGCAACCTACAGTATTCCCCTCCGAACTGCTACTCCCTTTTAGTGAGGCCCTCACGGACACCCTACTTGGGACCTGGTCCAAACCCAGCACAAGGGCGCCTGTGAATAAGACTATTGCTTGCCAACACCGCCACACTCCAGGGGACACAAACTTCCTCACCCAATACCCTACCCCACAGAGCTTGGTTGTCCAAGCTTCTACATCTCATGTAAATTCTGGACCATTCCGTATCGCACCCCCTACAGAGGGAATCCAGGAGGCTGGGCACCGTAGGGAAGATGAGGTTTTCTTCCACTGCACTGCAGGTCTTTTGGGCCACTAATCCCACGCACTGTAGAATACGTTCATGCAGGTGCTGCCTTCGGTCCAGGAGAAGGCCCAGGCCACACTGTCCCAGGCTTATGTCGACTGGATAGACGCAGCAAAGTTCACAATAAGATGTGGACTGGATACCACCAATTCACTGGGAAAAGCAGTTTCATCAACAGTTGCCTTACGACGCCACGCCTGTTCGAGGACAACTGGCTTTTCTGGAGCTGTTCAATTATCTCTGACAGACTTTCCCTCTAATGGCTTCAGTCTATTCTGAAACAAGACGGATTCAACTGTGGAACGCCTTAAGGACAGTTGGGCTACGGCCAGTTCCTGGGGGTTTTCCATGACCTCTCCTCATCCGCAATCTGCCTTTCACTCCTTTCAAGGCCCCGGAAGTATCTTCCAACTGCGCCATTACACTATCAGCCACTGCACATGCTCCCCAGCTTCTGTGTGGGACCAGTCCATCCCCGCCAGCCTCCAGACTCTACTAATCTGCCCTATTACCACCATGGGCACCCAGGTGGTGGCAGGATTCGCCATCACCTGCCCCACAGGTGGTCCATAACATCGGACAGGTGTCCTTTGGGTCTGCCATGCCACCCACTTGAGACCGGCTGAGGGAGGATCACCTATACCTTCTTTGCCTGGAAATCACAGCTCTCTTGGTCAAGGAAGCCATAGAGAGGGTGCCGACATCATCAGTTGGTCGTGGTAGCTATTCCCGCTACCTTCTGGTGCCGAAAAAGGACAGCGGTCTTTCTCCTATCTTAGACCTATACCCTCCCAATCACATGGATAAGTTCAAAATGCTCAACCTGGCTCAAGTCCCTCCCTCGACCCAGGAGACTAGACTTGCAGGAAGCATACTTTCACATCTCTGTCCTGCCTGCCCACAGGTGTTACCTATGGTTCACAGTAGGCTGTGAGCACTTTCAGCTCATCGTGCTTCCCTTTGGCCTTACCAGCGCCCCTTGGGTGTTCACCAAGGTGATGCAATGGTTGCAGCCCATCTGCAGAGATCAGGGGTGGCAGTGACTGCACCCCCAAGGCAGACCTCCTGCACTGGCTAGGGTTCATTATAAATGTGCCAAAGTTACACATGACTCCCTCTCAGATGCTCCCTTTCATCAGTTCTGGACACACTGCAAGTTTGGGCTTTTCCTCCTGAATGGCAGTCAAGGATATTCAGGCTATGAGGCTGCTGGTCCTCAAGGACTCCAGCATCTTACTTGTGTCATGTACGCTGGCATATGCAGACTCTATAGTGGGACCTGAATTTTCAGCAGGTGTAGCATCAGGGGAATCTCTCTGACATGGTCCAGATCTCAGAAGTAGCTGCAAAAGGTCTGCAGTGGTGGCTAACAAACCAGGATTAGGCCAGTGGCAGACCCCCCTCCCTTCCCCACCCAGATCTCACTATGGTGGCAGATGCATTGCATCTGAGATGGGGGAGACCATCTGGGAGAGGTGGAGATCAGAGGACTTGAGTCTCTGGGGAATCCAGACTCTACATCAACCAGTTGGAGCTCCAGACGCCTCTCTACCCGCCACCAGGGGAAGGCTAGTGCAGTTGTTTACGGACAACACTACCGCCAAATGGTACTGCAACAATCACAGCAGGATGGGGTCGCAGTTAAGAGTGTCTGCCTCTCTGGATGTGGCTTTAACATCAGGGCATTCCCTTGGTGGCTCAACACCTGGCGGACTCTCTGAACACCAAAGTGGACAAACTCAGCTTAAGATGCTTAGCCGATCACGCATGGCGTCTGCAACCGTAAGTGGTGCAAGGTCTCTTTCAGCAGTGGAGAGAGCCTTGGTTAGATCTGTTTGCCACTGACGAGAGCGCTCAATGGGAACATTTCGGCACACTGGAGTTTCCAAGGTGGCTCTCGCTTGCAGATGCTGTTTGTCTCGAGTAGAGTTCAGGCCTCCTATATGCTTTTCCACCCATACCACTCCAGCCCAGAATTCTCAAGATGATCTGGAACAACCAGGCCCAAGTCATTCTTGTGGCCCCAGACTGGACAGTTTGGTATTCTGAACTGTTGAGCATAGCCATCAATCCTCCAATCAGGCTGCTCCTTTGGGAGGATCTTCTGTTGCAGCAGCAGGAGAGGGTTCTCCATCCTAACCGGTTAACTCTTTGTCTTCTTGCGTAGAGATTGAGCGACAGCAGTTGACAGCTTTTGTCCTTCCTCTCGAAGTGTGTGATGTCATCTTGGCAGCCAGGCGTCCTTCTTCTAAGACGGTATACGTCTGCCGCTGGCAATAAATTATAGCATGGTGTTCAAATAAGCAAATTGATCTCCTTTCTGGCACCTCTTTCACAAAATCTTTTCTTTCTCTCTCTCGCCCAGCAGGGCTCGGCTCTGGGATATCGCTCTATGCTTTTTTTGAGGTTGCCTTATCAGCCATCCCTCTTCAAATCCCTTGTTGTAAATATGTTCTTGAAAGGTCTTCAGCATATGTTCCTTCCTTCACCCTTTATAAAGCCTCAATGGGACCTGAATCTTGTCTTAACATTTCTCATGTGCACTTCCTTCGAGCCACTTCATAATTGCCCTCTCAGGCTACTTACCATCAGGAACATCAGGACAGCCTTCCTCGTGGCCATAACATATGCCTGGAGGGTGAGTGAGCTTCAATCCCTGTCATCTAAGCCTCCTTACAGCACTATCTATCCTGACAAACTGGTGCATTGCACAAGAACCTCCTTTCTCCTGAAAGTGGTCACTGCTTTTCACGTAGGCCAATCCATCACCCTACCTACTTTTTAAACTCCTTCCAAAGAAGAGGAGTGACTCCGCCATCTGGACCCAGAAACAGCATTGTTGTTCTACCTTGCCACACACAAGAGATCCGGTGGACAACCAACTCTTCATGGGGTATCTCGGAGCGAAGAAATGTTGGGCCCTGCAAAAACGGCACATCACCAGATGGATCGTGCTCTGTATCAAAAATTGCTATGCATTTGCCAAGAAGCAACCACCTGAGGGAATGAGAGCTCATTTCACCAGAACTAAGGCTGTGATCACTGCGCTAGCACACAGAGTTCTGGTCCGAGACAGCTACCAGGCAGCAACGTGGGCCTTCACTGCACAAGTTCACAAAGTACTACTGCCTAAACAGTCAGGTCTGTATGGATGGGCACTTTCCTTGTTCAGGTCTGCAGGACTTTGTCTGAAAAACGTCTGCAGATCCACTTCCGGGGATATTGCTGCTTGGGATTTATTCTAAGGTAAGGAATCTGCGGCTAGAGGTCTCTCCCAGATGAACAAGTTACTTACCTTATTTGGTAGAGACTATCTAGCTACAGATTCCTTACCCACCCACCCATCCTTCCTGGTCTGCAAACAATTTTTTTAGGGGCGCGGCTTTCACCTGACAGGACCCTAGTTTTCCACACTAGTGGTCAGTGTTCTTCATGACTCCATGCTCATGGCAGGGAAAGTCGCAAAAAGAAGCTGACGTTAGTGTGGAAAAACCTCAAAATATATTGACAAAAAGTTACTCAAAAAATGACGAGGGGTAGCTCTGCTCCATATCTGTGTCTGAAAGAAAAGAAGCAACGTAAGGGAGCCTGTGTTTAGCACCTATATAGGCATCGCAACCATTATTTCTGGTATGGACTATGTCACAAGAAGCTGAGTGATGCCACCTAATGGCTCACAGGTGTACTGGTCCTGAAAAAATTCCAGATCCAGTCTGACGCCTGGGGGTAATTCTAAGGTAAGGAATCTGAGGTTACAAGAGTCAGAACACCAAAATATTAAAGAGGGACCTATTTGCTTTACCCAGGGGTCAGCACACCAACATATACAAAGCAGATCTATTGTCAAAAAGTCAGCAATAACTATTATCAAATGTATACTTTATAAATGTACACACTGCAATGTTTAACAAACGTGATTGTCATGTGCCCTCGCCATCCACTAATAATTACCTCACATATTACATCACTCATGATATCACTGATAACATCACTGCAGCATTTGAAATGACATCACTGATGACAACACTGATAACACCGTGCATAGCAGGGGCATGAAATAACTGTAACTTGTGAATTTCAATTGTTTTGTTTGTTTAAAAAAGTATGTTTAACTGACATTTTCACCTAACTATAACATCCCTTTAACGTGTGTGTGTGTGTGTGTGTCTGTGTCTGTTTCTCTCTCTCTCTCTCTTTTTTCCCCCCCAGACAGGACCTGTCCAATGTGCAGATTGTGGTTGACTCAAGCAACAATCATATATCTATACACTTCTGTCCACATAGAATGAAAATAGGTGCACACTCGCCTGGTTTGTCTAACTGATTTTGTTACCAACAGCAGTACAAAGTTTATACTAAGTTTCTGGGTGGTTTCTATATGGATGAGGAATTGGATGAGGAACTGAGAAATTGGCTGTGCGCTTCCAAATATTTGCCAAAGCAATTTGATATTGTTCTTGATGGTGTACTTTTGGGTTCCCCTTTAAGTTCTTTCCGCTTATGAATTATTATGTGCTCACCTTTTTATTTTGACTTGTAGTTTGCACTTTACTTAAGATTGAAATTTACTGTGTTGATATTGATGTGCATTCCTCTTTTACAGTCCAAACATACTGTTTTAATGTTTCTTCCAGGATGTATTTCCAGACCATGAAGATCTATATGGACCAATTATAAGATTTACAATATCATCACATGGCTGGAACTGTGTATTTTCCCATTGGAGCTGAAACTATTTCAGTTATTGTTACTGGTACATTAATGAAGTATTAATACATGGGTTGGGTTAACATTTTGAATAAACATTTGCAAAGTATTAATATTTTGAAAATACTGATGGTGTGAATGTTCAGGCATGTTATTCCTAAGTGCAGATTCCACATCTTAATAGTTCTCTAATTTTCACTATATTCAGTTTATGAAAGCCTATGTGAGACAACGTTGATTATGTTGTTCACAAGGCTCTGTCGAGCATAAACATTGTTTTCTGCTCAGGAATAAACACTTCAGAGCATGTGCCTTCTTTTGTGCTGGTTTATAACTTATGATCAACCACTTATGCATTTTGGCAAAGCGCCATCCCCAGAGGGCACTAGTGTGGCCCTACAATCGAATCTCCATAACCTACACCTCCAGGAGTGGAGATTGAGTACCTTAGATCTGCCACCTGAGATAGTGAATTTATCCTTGCAGCCAGGCACCCTTCAATGAAATTCATTTACGCTGAACTCTAGGAGAAGTTTGTGGTGTGGGATCCGTCAACTTGATCCTCTGTGGGCCAAACATTTTAATGTTGTGCTGTGTGTTTTGTCGTTGGCCAAGCAAGATCTTGAACTGGGGCACAGTTAAGTGTTAAATGTGAGCCTTTTTGGGTTTATGTGATCAGCCTTCCCTTCTGAAATGACCTGTTGGGATGTGCTTTCTGAGATGCTTTATTTGCATGTTGCCTCCAAAAGTTTTGGTTATGCCATACTGAAAACTCAATTTGGTCCTTACATTCCTCCTATGCACACCATTTGCCCCTGACAATCAAAACAGTCATTGTAATTGCAATCACGTCTATGCGCCATATGAGTGAACTGCATGTGCTATTGCTGCAACCTTCCTACATCACTTTCTTTCCAAGAAAGGAGATGTGTTCCTGTCAAAGTTTCTATGGTAGCAGGGAAGGGGTCCTTAAGTTTAAGCAAGGTTGAATCACCAAATACATAAAAACCAAAATATAGTACTTTGCTTAACACGCTTTCAATTTTATTTTCATGCATAGATGAAGACAACTAGTATCATGATCAGGACAATGAATCAAACATTAATTACTTGTATTTAAGGTGTTACAATCTGACAGCTCACAAAAAGTACACATTGATCAATCATGAACAATATACAGCAACTTTGAGGCCAAACAATATTGCATATGAATTCGAAATTTGTGTACTTACATGTGACTAATCTTACATCAATGGTTGTGAAAATGTCCACAACATCAATGTGTGTATGAATAATTCTTCAAAAAGCTCATATTTGAGATAAAAAACATTTTATTCCAGTTATTGTTTTTTTTGGGGGGGTGGGGGTGGGGGGGGGGGGGGGGGGGGGAGTCTTCAGTACAGTGATTGTGCCCAGTCAGTTGTCTTAAGAACTATACTATATTACACCACAAAGCACCAGGGGCTATGGCATAGGCCTTTTCAGGGGAGAAGAGAAGTCTTTAATGAATATGTCCCTTTTATGTTCAGGTTGTCTCTCCAATTTCCTTCAAGCCCTAGTTCCCTAGTTTTACAGTGTTGATGCATTTCAACGCTCTGTTTAGGGACTCCCGAGAACAATTAACTGGTGACTCTTGAGTCATGCTGCCAGGTCAAAAATTGGCAACTGTCACCTGCATTGTGAAGCCTTTTGCTTAACTTGCTATTTGATGGATTTTCAGCTGGCTTTGCATATGGGGTTGTATGGACCACACTGCACTATTCCTTCAAGGAGTTTCAAAGTGTTCAGCGACTTAATAGGTCAGCTTGGCAGTCTTCAGTGTCTCTGGAAGTCTCTGTTGGATGATGCTGGCAGCAGGTCTTTGTTGCCTGTCAAAAGTGGTGTCACCCTTCCATATCAGACAGGCAATTACCCTGCCAGCTTCTTTGCTCCACTCAAAGGAGGAGGGGAGGCATCAACAGCTTCACCCTAAAAGAGCCCTGAACTTTTACATTGATCATACTAGGGAGCACCGGGAGCATAGTGAGCTCTTTGTGAGTTTTGCTGGGACGCTGAAAGGCAAAGCAGTGAAGAAGAGCACCAACTTGAGTCAGATAGTCCTTTGTATTACACCCAGAGCCCTCTGAAGGCCTGCTGGCCCATTTCATCATGGCCGAAGCTGTAGCACTCCGCAGCTACCTGGGCATCAGTGCATACGTTCACAAAGCACTACTGCCTTGACATCCAGATCCTTATAGAGTGCCATCTTTCCTGCTCATTCCTGCAAGACATCCTAATTTCAATCTACTAAGCAGACCCTTCACCTTTGGGAAGTACTGCTATGGTATCTATTTTAATGCTGAGGAATCCGTGATTAGGAGTATCAATCAGAACCCTAAGGGCATCTCCTAATATTAGGAATAGCAATTTCCTAATTGTGATTTTCTGAAAATTACGTTTAGGAAATCGCTATTCCTAATATATAAAACTTGCTGAGTTTCAATTAGCGATTCCTAATGGGTTGCAATTCGACCTACTTCGTGAATATTAATGAGGTAGGTTGCGGTTTGCAAACCATTAGGGATGACAGCCATCACAGGGATGGTGGCCTGCTGGGGTCAGCAGACAGCCATGTCTGTGTCTGCTTTTAAATAAAGCAATTTTTTTCTTTTAAGAGTAGCCTGTTTTCCTCATAGGAACACGGATGTGTTTCAAAATAAAAAAAATGACAGTTAAAATTAATTTCTTTAGAGTAGGCAGTGGCTCTTAAAAAATATATTATTTTCATTCTCAAAGCGGAGGACCCCTTTCCATTTGCGAATGGGTTACCACCAACTATGAATTGGTTGTAAAAATCTTAATGTTTTGCGACCAGAGTTCAGTAATGCTCTTTCTGGTGGCTACTGTATCTAACTGCAGATTCCTCACTGCTCTCTCCCTTCTCCATTCTGTGAAGTGGATGTGTGCAGCGTAATAACGTCTCAAGATAGATTTCGGTATGCTGTCATATTCAATTTGCTTACAATGATCCATGCCTGAATGTGTGGAAGGAGAAATATTAAATGATTGACATCAGCAAGCAGCAGTGGATGTCTATATGCGGCCCTTCCCCGTGACTTTGGGGGCAGTAACAGATCAATACGATGCCACACTGCGCCATATGTCAGAAAATAGGAGTTGTTGCTTGGAGAATGTTCCGGATCCAGCCTGGCTCCTGGGATATTCCAATGATGGGGAAAGTACATGGAGATTCAGAACTTGAGATCTTGAGTAGACTCAGTAGATCCATGTGTAAAATACTGACAGCCAGTGTTCCCTTTAAGGTGCGCGCATGAGCGCCTGCACATCTTAACTTTCTCAAGCGCACAATCTAGATTGAAAGCGCGCACACTTCACAAATCTTGCAAAATACTGTTTTCAGCTGCTTTCACTAATGCGAGAGGCACGAACACATGGTCACTTGTATGTTCGAGAACCACAGAGAGAAGCGGATACAATCTAGTGTGGAGGAGAATTTCAATGTGGAAGAGAAGTTCGGAGGGCTGCAGAGGGTCACAAGGTGCGCGGCACCTGGCTTCCGTGCAGTCACTTGCTGCATTAGTTTGGGTGATATGGGAGCGGCTACAGGGGCATACAGGCAGCAATGGCATCTCTGATCAATTTATTTTGGACTAACTGGCATTGCTGGCATCTAAGGGCATGACTCTAAGGCCTGGTAATAATGTTTTGCTTAAAGTGACAGCTGATGCTCCTGCAGGAAGGGCTTCTGCTGTTCTTGTCCCAGCCGTTCCACTCGTGGATAAAGATCAGCTTGATCATTCTTTGTGCATCAGTGCATTGGCCGGCTGGCGACCTGAAACCTCCATTCCTAGACCCTGGTGACGCTGCATCTGCTGCATAAACGGAAGATATGCATTTTCTTCTGGGGGCACCAGCTCACTGTGCCTATGTAGTGTGCATGATCTGTCCTTATTACCAGGGGAGCACCTACACATTGGTGCAGCAGGTGCAGTGGCACCAGAGACCATTAATTAATGTAAACTTCCATATTTTCCTATCCCAACAGCAGTTAAAGGGGACACTCCTTCCTTGCTCCAAAGATGATGGTATTGCTAAGCTACTTCCTATTACCTGGTCTTTTCACAATATGCATAAACCTGAGCTACGTGCCACTGCTAGCAATGATGGAGGATTGTACTTTCTGACTGGAAAGTAAATTTGCTCAGGGCCTTGCACAGATAACAATATGTGTAACTGCAGCACCACTGTCTGAGCAGGTAGGAAATGTTTTCCTACCTCTTCTTGGTTCATGCTGGCTTCCCTTCAACATAAAATAAAGTTTTCCGTTTGTTTCATTTACAACCACAGTTTGCGTTTATACATTTTGCACTCATAATAATCACTGTACCGCACATACAGTTATAAATCCAAGTGTTTTGGAAATACACACCACACGCATTCTTACATCAACAGTCCCTCCATTACCTTCCCATTTTAAATAAAATATTCTTTGATGCATGAATGCTTCATGTATAATTCCAGTGTGCATTACCTGAGAGGATGAGGTTTTACACATTTTGTGTATTTACAGTTTGTAATGGAATATATGTGACTCTTGTACAGTGCATACTATGAACTGAGTCACATCTATGTGTCTTATTGGGTAGAAACTGTGGATGTGTGATTATGATGGGATGTGATTGAGAGCTCTGTAGTTAAGGCAGGATGCAGTGTCAGTTTCTCACAGAGCCTGTCACTGAGTCCTACAGTTGTTCAGACTACATGTACCTCCAATGTTGGCCTCTCTCAAACCCTAAAGAGTGCTGGTTATATGTATGCTAACTAACTGTTGAAACATGGGTGGAAGAGTAACACAACTTCCCCAATATGACCACCAAAAAGAAACAAAATGCAGCGCTTTCAGCAGGTAAGGGGGTGAGTGGGGTGTGTGTGTGTGGGGGGGAAGGAATGCTGAAGTAGAGGAGGTGAAATGATGTATGTTCAGCAGAGAGTGAAAAAACGATGTACAAGAGGAAAAAGATGACGTGAGATATGCATATTGAGGATTTCAGAAAGCAGAGGGAGAAAAGGATGTAAGTGTCTAACAGCATGAGGGACTGCAGAGAACACTGGTGTGAAGGGGAGACATTATCAGTTCACTGAATTGCAATAAAATCATTGCTACTCATTTGTGTGATATAGCTAAATTCTTTGGCAAAGCCAATAGGTCTGGCTTGTTTTAGGAGCAGGTCCAATGTTGTGTTATGCCTGGATTTAGTAACAGAAAAATCTCAAAGGCACCAATTGCTGGTTAAATGTGCTGCAGGGTAAAGCCCAGGATTCTGGTTCACATGTTTCCAGACATAAACTCTTGCAACAGATGCTTGGTTACCCTTCTTTTGCCAGGCCCCTTTTAGAGATTCCTCACCAGTTTCAGTCTACCTAAAGTACTGGTGCATGTGTGCAATACTGTAAGGACTCCCTTTGAATTGGCACTGTCGGAATGGCACCAGAGTGTTGCCTGTATCCTCCTCAACTCCACCGCATCTGCATACAAGGTCAGGGAGACAAGTTGAAACACTCCTTCTAGATACTGATGGTGGGAAAGTACATTTGTGGTACGCCTCATACTTTATTGTTATTGTATGGTCTTAGGAACCTAGTGTGATTTTGAAGAATGGTTCTTGGGCTTACAATCTGATGCTGCATTTTCAGAGTAATGAAAAGTCAGATGTTATGTTTTAGGGTTGTGGCAGTCTGCTGCTGGAGTCCTACAGTTTCAAGCCCTGCATTCTCAATTTTCTGTGCTGTCATCTATTGCACTACAAATAAACTGAAATGCAACTATTAATGAAATACCCTATTTTTAATTTGAAAGAATCTTGGCCATATTTCTTGCATGCCACTTACTGTTTCATGCGGGATATTCTAAAGGATCGTATCTGGCTCAACCCTCCCTATGAATTTCTAGGCTTGCATAGCTCTATCTCTCATGCAGCATAAATGCTAGGGAAAAACTGTATCACAGAAGAAGTAACCCACAATGTGGGTTTATAAACCTGTTTAGCATAACAAATGCTAATAAAGAAACATGAGCACATGTCTGTTTGGCCTAAAGTGGAACCCCAGATAACTCTTGTATGTATGATCATTTCCTGGTGCACATAGCTTTGGCTGCAATGTACAAAGATGTTACACTTTTGCACACAGTCGAAAAAAGTTAAAGGGAACATTGCTGACGGAATATTTTTCTTAGGCATGTGTACTATGCAAATACAATACGTGGGTTAATTGAAATCGGAGTGGCTGTTATTTCAGTTCTGACTGACATTGAAGGACAAATGGTAAGGCTTCCCTGACCTAGTGTGCCTCATACCAGTCCAAGATCAAATATTCCCTGATCACGTCGATACCCGAAACATAAATAAAACAAACGAAATACTGACAAAGTATTTGATTGGAAATTAAAAAAATAGAAATATGTCTCCCATCTTTTAGGCAGATTGAGGTCCTGCCAGTACTTTCCAAGATGTTATGTTCGATCCCGAGTTTCGCGTTTTGCTGGATCTTATAAAACATAAATCAGTATTATATAGCATGTAAGGTTTAGCAGTGCACCATTAAAGGAGCATTCATAAATTCTTAAACACAAATCAATTAAGAACAGACCAAATGCCTAAATGAAGAAATAAGAAATAGTGTCACAAAAGCCCGAACAATGACTGACACCTTGTTCTGTAATTTATCATAAACAGAAGAAACAAGAAATACTCAAAACAAAATTTACAGCAAGGTAGCAGAAACGATATTTGAGAAGGGTGGGCTGGGGATGCGGCGCCATGGACCTCCGGGGTTTAGCCCTTTTAGCATCCACCCAATCTTCCTCATGTAGCTCGGAAATGTTTGAGGCCTATCTGACTCCCAGGAGCCCCATACAGTTGGGCGTATTGGTTACCAGGGTTTCGTACAGCTGGGATTGCCCACATCGAGAGTTTGGGTTCCAGTGACTATTTGCAGAGCATGGCTGATTCCATTCTTACGTTTTCTAAGGAATGTTGTAGTTGTAAGCACAGGAAGAACTGGGATCGGTGCATTCCATATTCTGAGGGCAATTGGTCAACCGAGAGCATGTGCCCTTGCACCTAGACGTCCGCCAGCTTGGAGATGACTATTTTGTCCTATTTCTGTAACACCAGCGACGTCTGCTTGAGCGAAGTTCCCAACCATATTGGTTCTTCCATGGTGATCTTACTCCACCCCATCCACTTCTGGACTTTGTGGCAACCGTCTATAGGGATTGCCATGATTGGGGGCAGCCTCAATGGGGCCCTGGAGCCATACAATGATAACCACGGGGCAAGTCTCAAAATCTCTCTACTTCCAGATGGATAGCTGGGTCATTCTTGTCCCCAAATATCCTCTTATTGTGTGGGAACCTTTAGGCTACCCAGTACTAAAGGTTGATATCTACCGCTCCCAAGCCACCATCTAGTGGCGCCTGAATGCATTTAGTGCGGGCCACCCTCAGAGGGGAGTGTCTGTAATGTATCTGTTAATCTCGGACTGGAGATTACCAAACCATTTGGAAGTTATCACTGGTGGGTAATTCTGGTGGACATAGACCGATTTCAATATTAAGCGCGCATAATTAAAACTGTGAATTTAATTACACGTAGATACTATAGCTGCTTTAACAACTACTTGGAGGGGCGTCTGAATAGGACTATTATTAATTTTTCTAAGATGAAAGCTGATGTTAAAGGACCTCAAGAAATGGGAAGTGTCCCCACAGTTGAGGGCCAGCTACTGGGCCACTGGTGAAGAAGTGCATGCTTGAGATGACTGCAAGAGGGTTAGCTGAAGCACCAAGGTTACAGAGAGGTGCCTTCATTTTCGTTCAATATTAAGTAGTAGAACCCTGGCATGACTCCTGTATACCTCAGATGTACACGATCCTTTAAAAACACCAAGCAAGTTTGGGAAAATAATGGAATAATTTAATCATGTAAATTACACCCTAACAAGGTTTAGATTTCTCAGGTACGTGGTTGCTTGCATTTTATAACTTCTGTAGATCAGAGAAGGATTTGGGGGCAAAAGGGGAGTAAATAGAGGACAATTAAATAAGTGAACTGCTTAACGAGATACCTACTAAAACGTCTCTGTCATTGGCCAATTAACAAAATGTCACCACAGTGTCATTATATATGCCAATTGTGCCAGACTTACCATCAAACTTAAATTTCTTGCAGAGTAGAGATATTACCCAGTAAAAGGTTGGGTTTGTATTATTGTTAATGTTTCAGTCATTTATTTTCAGAACGCTCTCACACATCCATCTATGAATGTAAAGGCATTATCTTTCTTCATAATGTATATAAAAAAAGATTATTTTGTTTGGAATTTGAACATTCCGAGCCACAAAGTGACGTCACTGCACTTTGTACATTTTAATAACTATCCTAAAATCACAGAAAAACAGACAGACATGATGGGCACGGCAAGTAACCACACTAGGTTTAGATGTGGGGCAGTTAAAGTGAGAGAACTGATGTGCAACTAAGGACAGGGAGACAGATCCATATACTTGAGAATGTACATTAATTAACGGAGAATGCAACACGAAATGCCATTTTAGAGTTCGCAGTAATACTGTCCGAAACATTTAAAAACAGAAATCTAAGAAATCCAGTTTAATGAATTACAACTCAGTATAACTGTACCATATTGCAATCTACAGTACACTGTGCCATGGGAAACAATCATACTTCAAAAACTTCCAAACCCCTTAAGGTCAAGCATCTGCGTCTATAGTGCAAGGACACAAAAGGACGTCTTATGTATCCAGCAAACTTTCCTTGTGTGCGCCACAACGCACCTTTCCAAAGGTGTGGCAGGTGCAAACAGGGAAAGTGCACTGTATTACAAATAATGCGTTGACACAGGGCAACGACGAACTGATGCTGCCCTGGGGGCAGCGAATTAGAGCAAAATTTGGAGCGGCTGCTTCAAAGTTGCTCCATGTTTTACAGTGCAGAGGGTCTGACAACTGAAGTCTTCTCAATGTCTCTCCTTTGTGTGACCACCAGGGCAACCACAGGGCTTAGTTGCATCTTCAAATATTGTGAAAACTTTCATGATATGCCATTGCCAGCAAGCTGGGACAGATTTCCACACAAGGTGCACCAAAGGCAAGCCCATCTGCACCTGGAACATGCCCAGGGCCATGACACCTAGTCAGATCAACTCCTGCTGCTACTCAGCAGCAACCCTCAGTAGGACCATTTGGCTGCACCCACTGCATTTTCACCCACAGACACACCAGCCCACGTCCCTCTTGCGCCCACCACCCTCTCAAGATTACTGCAACACTTCACACCACACAACTATTTCAGCAACCGCTCGCATGCATGCTTTTTAACACCCGCTCGCTCAGCAAACACCACAGAAATCTTAGACCGCCTAGGCAACAGCGCACCAAACCTCCTCTTCCTCTCAGTAACCAGGCAGAACCTTGCAATGAATCATAACATCATCAAAAAGACAACTTCACCCTGGCAGGAACCCTAGCATACAGACCACCCGGACCACAAACCAGCTTTTCATCAACCTTATCTTGAACTTCATCACTCCTTTCATCATTGTAAAGAAATGGCTCCCTGTTGCAGTTACCCCCCACTTTTTGCCTGATACTGATGCTGACTTGACTGAAAAGTGTGCTGGGACCCTGCTAACCAGGCCCCAGCACCAGTGTTCTTTCACCTAAAATGTACCATTGATTCCACAATTGGCACACCCTGGCCTCCAGATAAGTCCCTTGTAACTGGTACCTCTGGTACCAAGGGCCCTGATGCCAGGGAAGGTCTCTAAGGGCTGCAGCATGTATTATGCCACCCTAGAGACCCCTCACTCAGCACAGACACACTGCTTACCAGCTTGTGTGTGCTAGTGAGAACAAACTGAGTAAGTCGACATGGCACTCCCCTCAGGGTGCCATGCCAGCCTCTCACTGCCTATGCAGTATAGGTAAGACACCCCTCTAGCAGGCCTTACAGCCCTAAGGCAGGGTGCACTATACCATAGGTGAGGGCACCAGTGCATGAGCACTGTGCCCCTACAGTGTCTAAGCAAAACCTTAGACATTGTAAGTGCAGGGTAGCCATAAGAGTATATGGTCTGGGAGTCTGTCAAACACGAACTCCACAGCACCATAATGGCTACACTGAAAACTGGGAAGTTTGGTATCAAACTTCTCAGCACAATAAATGCACACTGATGCCAGTGTACATTTTATTGTAAAATACACCACAGAGGCCACCTTAGAGGTGCCCCCTGAAACTTAACCGACTATCTGTGTAGGCTGACTGGTTCCAGCAGCCTGCCACACTAGAGACATGTTGCTGGCCCCATGGGGAGAGTGCCTTTGTCACTCTGAGGCCAGTAACAAAGCCTGCACTGGTTGGAGATGCTAACACCTCCCCCAGGCAGGAGCTGTAACACCTGGCGGTGAGCCTCAAAGGCTCACCCCTTTGTCACAGCACCGCAGGACACTCCAGCTAGTGGAGTTGCCCGCCCCCTCCGGCCCCGGCCCCCACTTTTGGCGGCAAGGCCGGAGAAAATAATGAGAATAACAAGGAGGAGTCACTGGCCAGTCAGGACAGCCCCTAAGGTGTCCTGAGCTGAGGTGACTCTAACTTTTAGAAATCCTCCATCTTGCAGATGGAGGATTCCCCCAATAGGATTAGGGATGTGACTCCCTCCCCTTGGGAGGAGGCACAAAGAGGGTGTACCCACCCTCAGGGCTAGTAGCCATTGGCTACTAACCCCCCAGACCTAAACACGCCCTTAAATTTAGTATTTAAGGGCTTCCCTGAACCTAAAGAGATAGATTCCTGCAACTACAAGAAGAAGGACTGCCCAGCTGAAAGACCCCTGCAGAGGAAGACCAGAAGACACCAACTGCCTTGGCCCCAGACTTACCGGCCTGTCTCCTGCCTTCCAAAGAACCTGCTCCAGCGACGCTTTCCAAGGGACCAGCGACCTCTGAATCCTCTGAGGACTGCCCTGCTTCGAAAAAGACAAGAAACTCCCGAGGACAGCGGCACTGCTCCAAAAGAACTGCAACTTTGTTACAAGGAGCAGATTTAAAGACCCCTGCAATTCCCCACAAGAAGCGTGAGACTTGCAACACTGCACCCGGCGACCCCGACTCGACTGGTGGAGAACAACCAACTCAGGGAGGACCCTCCGGCGACTCTACGACTGTGAGTAACCAAAGTTGTCCCCCCTGAGCCCCCACAGCGACGCCTGCAGAGGGAATCCCCAGGCTCCCCCTGACCGCGACTGTCTGAACTCCATTTCCCGACGGCTGGAAAAGGCCCTGCACCCGCAGCCCCCAGCCCCTAAAGAAACGGAACTTCTGTGCAGGAGTGACCCCCAGGAGGCCCTCTCCCTTGCCCAGGTGGTGGCTACCCCGAGGAGCCCCCCCCCTTGCCTGCATCGCTGAAGAGACCCCTTGGTCTCCCATTGAAACCTGAAGGAAACCCGACGCGTGTTTGCACACTGCACCCGGCCGCCCCCGCGCTGCTGAGGGTGTACTTTCTGTGCTACTTTGTGTCCCCCCCCGGTGCCCTACAAAACCCCCCTTGTCTGCCCTCCGAAGACGCGGGTACTTACCTGCTGGCAGACTGGAACCGGGGCACCCCCTTCTCTCCATTATAGCCTATGTGTTTTGGGCACCTCTTTGACCTTTGCACCTGACCGGCCCTGAGCTGCTGGTGTGATAACTTTGGGGTTGCTCTGAACCCCCAACGGTGGGCTACCTTGGACCAAAAACTGAGAACTGTAAGTGACTTACTTACCTGTGAAAACTAACAATAACTTACCTCCCCCAGGAACTGTGAAAATTGCACTGTGTCCACTTTTAAAACAGCTTATTGTGTTTTATGACAAAAGTATTCATGCTAATGTAATGATTCAAAGTTCCTAGAGTACTTACCTGCAATACCTTCCAAACAAGCTATTACATGTGAAATTTGAACCTGTGGTTCTTAAAATAAACTAAGAAAAGATATTTTTCTATAACAAAACCTATTGGCTGGATTTGTCTCTGAGTGTGTGTACCTCATTTATTGTCTATGTGTATGTACAACAAATGCTTAACACTACTCCTTGGATAAGCCTACTGCTCGACCACACTACCACAAAATAGAGCATTAGTATTATCTCTTTTTACCACTATTTTACCTCTAAGGGGAACCCTTGGACTCTGTGCATGCTATTCCTTACTTTGAAATAGCACATACAGAGCCAACTTCCTACATTGGTGGATCAGCGGTGGGGTACAAGACTTTGCATTTGCTGGACTACTCAGCCAATACCTGATCACACGACAAATTCCAAAATTGTCATTAGAAATTGATTTTTGCAATTTGAAAAGTTTTCTAAATTCATTAAAGTCCTGCTAGGGCCTTGTGTTAGTCCCTGTTAGCATTTCTTTTAGAGTTTAAAAGTTTGTAAAAGTTTGAATTAGATTCTAGAACTAGTTTTAGATTCTTAAAAACATTCCAACTTTTAGAAGAATAATGTCTAGTACAGAGATGAATGTGGTGGAACTCGACACCACACCTTACCTCCATCTCCAGATGAAAGAGCTAAGGTCACTCTGTAACATAAGAAAAATAACAATGGGCTCCAGACCTACCAAAGTACAGCTCCAGGAGCTGTTGGCAGAGTATGATAGAGCCAACCCCTCTGTGGATAACACAGAGGAGGATGATAGTGAACTGGAGGAAGAATCCCCTCCACCAGTCCTATCTAGGGAGAACAGGGCTTCTCAAGCCCTGACTCCAAAAATAATAGTCAGAGATGCTGGCTCCCTCACAGGAGGGTCCAGCCTCTCTGAAATCACTGAGGATAACTCCAGTGAAGAGGACATCCAGTTAGCCAGGATGGCCAAAAGATTGGCTTTGGAAAAACAGATCCTAGCCATAGAAAGGGAAAGACAAGAGATGGGCCTAGGACCCATCAATGGTGGCAGCAACATAACTAGGGTCAGAGATTCTCCTGACATGTTGAAAATCCCCAAAGGGATTGTAACTAAATATGAAGATGGTGATGACATCACCAAATGGTTCACAGCTTTTGAGAGGGCTTGTGAAACCAGAAAAGTGAACAAATCTCACTGGGGTGCTCTCCTTTGGGAAATGTTCACAGGAAAGTGTAGGGATAGACTCCTCACACTCTCTAAAAAAGATGCAGAATCTTATGACCTCATGAAGGGTACCCTGATTGAGGGCTTTGGATTCTCCACTGAGGAGTATAGGATTAGATTCAGGGGGGCTCAAAAATCCTCGAGCCAGACCTGGGTTGATTATGTTGACTACTCAGTGAAAACACTGGATGGTTGGGTAACTGGAAATGAAGTGTATGACTATGTTGGGCTTTATAATTTGTTTATGAAAGAACACATTTTAAGTAACTGCTTCAAGGAAAAGTTGCATCAGTATCTGGTAGACCTAGGTCCAATTTCTCCCCAAGAATTGGGAAAGAAGGCAGACCACTGGGTCAAGACTAGGGTAACCAAAACTTCCACTGGGGGTGACCAAAAGAAAGGGGTTACAAAGCCTCCCCAGGAGAAAGTGGGTGACACTAGAAACAAAGAAAAAGAGTCCCCTGTAGGCCCCCAAAAGCCAGACCAGGTGGGTGGGCCCAGAGACACAACCCAAAACAAAGGTGGGTACCAGGGTAAGAGCTGGGATGCCACTAAGGCATGGTGCCATAACTGTAAACAGACAGGGCACCACACCAAGGACACTTCTTGTCCCAAAAACAAACCCCCTAGCAAAATCCCAGGGGTAACCAGTGTAGCCATTGGAGATGACTCCTCAGATGAGGAGGTCTTCATAGCCTTCAACTGGAAAAAGGGCCCAACAGGTGAGTTGGAGATTCCAGAGGGCAGTAGACACTTCCACCACCTACAGGTGAATGGAATCCCAGCCACTGCCCTGAGAGACACTTGTGCCAGTCACACTATTGTGCATGACAGGCTGGTGTTCTCAAACCAGTACATCCCAGGTGAGATGGCCAGAGTAAGAGTTAGCCCAGACAGGGTCACTGATAGGCCTGTGGCTTTTGTGCCCATAGAAGTGGGTGGGACTTTTAGCTGGAGAAAGGTGGTAGTCAGTACAGACCTCCCCCTTGATTGTCTCCTTGGAAATGACTACCTAGAGGTTAGTCAGAGCCCAAGAGAGGAACTGGTCCAGTGCCAGTCCTCTCCCAAGGATTCTGGAGTGCCTGCCTCTGCAGTAAATGCAAGTAGGCCCCAGAAGAAAAAGAAAAGGAAACAGAGTAGGAAAGGTGGACAACCTTTAGCCAAGGTTCCAGCCAGCCAAGGAGATTCTGCTCCAGTAGGGGAGAACCCCAAAAGTGGCTCTGATAAAGTCCAACCTGACCCACAAGAAGTCCTGGCTAGTCAGGCAACTGTTAAGTCTGAGTGGGTGGCCCCTCAGCTAACAGAAGAAAGAGTGGAAGAAGGGTGTTTACTACAAGCTGTGGTAACCCCCCACTCCAATACAGCAGACAGGCACCCTGAACCCAAAGAGGCCTGTAACTTAGCCCCTTCCCTTGTAGGTGAAGAGCTAAAGGTGTGGTTCTGGGCACTGACAGCTGTCAGTGGCCTCTGCTGGGTGTTAGCCTTTAAGGCTGCACTATCCTTGGCATGGTGGTCAGACCCCATGCCAAATAGCAAGTTAGGCCCCCTGACCCTGTTGGTCATGGTGGGGTTACTCCAGCTCTGGGTAACCTCTTTGGGTAAGCTAGGGGTGACCCTGGCTAAAATAAGACTAGCAGAGGTGGATACCTCTAACCCCAAAATAGAGAGAATGGGTGGAGACATTAAAGACACAGACAAGAGGCAATTCAGACTAGGTCCTATCACTGTGGAAGTGGGTCAGTTCCCCAGAGGGAATGACCTGAGCAGGAGGATGTAAGGCAGAGTAGGCCCTGCAACAAACCAGCCTATTTCCTCTACTCTTCCTCGCCTCCCAGACTAGGAAGACTCTCCCAGCTTTGGCTGAGTCTCCTGGCCTGTGGGCTGGGGGGGGCTTGTGTAAAGAAATGGCTCCCTGTTGCAGTTACCCCCCACTTTTTGCCTGATGCTGACTTGACTGAGAAGTGTGCTGGGACCCTGCTAACCAGGCCCCAGCACCAGTGTTCTTTCACCTAAAATGTACCATTGATTCCACAATTGGCACACCCTGGCCTCCAGATAAGTCCCTTGTAACTGGTACCTCTGGTACCAAGGGCCCTGATGCCAGGGAAGGTCTCTAAGGGCTGCAGCATGTATTATGCCACCCTAGAGACCCCTCACTCAGCACAGACACACTGCTTACCAGCTTGTGTGTGCTAGTGAGAACAAACTGAGTAAGTCGACATGGCACTCCCCTCAGGGTGCCATGCCAGCCTCTCACTGCCTATGCAGTATAGGTATGACACCCCTCTAGCAGGCCTTACAGCCCTAAGGCAGGGTGCACTATACCATAGGTGAGGGCACCAGTGCATGAGCACTGTGCCCCTACAGTGTCTAAGCAAAACCTTAGACATTGTAAGTGCAGGGTAGCCATAAGAGTATATGGTCTGGGAGTCTGTCAAACACGAACTCCACAGCACCATAATGGCTACACTGAAAACAGGGAAGTTTGGTATCAAACTTCTCAGCACAATAAATGCACACTGATGCCAGTGTACATTTTATTGTAAAATACACCACAGAGGGCACCTTAGAGGTGCCCCCTGAAACTTAACCGACTATCTGTGTAGGCTGACTGGTTCCAGCAGCCTGCCACACTAGAGACATGTTGCTGGCCCCATGGGGAGAGTGCCTTTGTCACTCTGAGGCCAGTAACAAAGCCTGCACTGGTTGGAGATGCTAACACCTCCCCCAGGCAGGAGCTGTAACACCTGGCGGTGAGCCTCAAAGGCTCACCCCTTTGTCACAGCACCGCAGGACACTCCAGCTAGTGGAGTTGCCCGCCCCCTCCGGCCCCGGCCCCCACTTTTGGCGGCAAGGCCGGAGAAAATAATGAGAATAACAAGGAGGAGTCACTGGCCAGTCAGGACAGCCCCTAAGGTGTCCTGAGCTGAGGTGACTCTAACTTTTAGAAATCCTCCATCTTGCAGATGGAGGATTCCCCCAATAGGATTAGGGATGTGACCCCCTCCCCTTGGGAGGAGGCACAAAGAGGGTGTACCCACCCTCAGGGCTAGTAGCCATTGGCTACTAACCCCCCAGACCTAAACACGCCCTTAAATTTAGTATTTAAGGGCTTCCCTGAACCTAAAGAGTTAGATTCCTGCAACTACAAGAAGAAGGACTGCCGAGCTGAAAGACCCCTGCAGAGGAAGACCAGAAGACACCAACTGCCTTGGCCCCAGACTTACTGGCCTGTCTCCTGCCTTCCAAAGAACCTGCTCCAGCGACGCTTTCCAAGGGACCAGCGACCTCTGAATCCTCTGAGGACTGCCCTGCTTCGAAAAAGACAAGAAACTCCCGAGGACAGCGGCACTGCTCCAAAAGAACTGCAACTTTGTTACAAGGAGCAGATTTAAAGACCCCTGCAATTCCCCGCAAGAAGCGTGAGACTTGCAACACTGCACCCGGCGACCCCGACTCGACTGGTGGAGAACAACCAACTCAGGGAGGACCCTCCGGCGACTCTACGACTGTGAGTAACCAAAGTTGTCCCCCCTGAGCCCCCACAGCGACGCCTGCAGAGGGAATCCCCAGGCTCCCCCTGACCGCGACTGTCTGAACTCCATTTCCCGACGGCTGGAAAAGGCCCTGCACCCGCAGCCCTCAGCCCCTAAAGAAACGGAACTTCTGTGCAGGAGTGACCCCCAGGAGGCCCTCTCCCTTGCCCAGATGGTGGCTACCCCGAGGAGCCCCCCCCCTTGCCTGCATCGCTGAAGAGACCCCTTGGTCTCCCATTGAAACCTGAAGGAAACCCAACGCATGTTTGCACACTGCACCCGGCCGCCCCCGCGCTGCTGAGGGTGTACTTTCTGTGCTACTTTGTGTCCCCCCCCGGTGCCCTACAAAACCCCCCTGGTCTGCCCTCCGAAGACGCGGGTACTTACCTGCTGGCAGACTGGAACCGGGGCACCCCCTTCTCTCCATTATAGCCTATGTGTTTTGGGCACCTCTTTGACCTTTGCACCTGACCGGCCCTGAGCTGCTGGTGTGATAACTTTGGGGTTGCTCTGAACCCCCAACGGTGGGCTACCTTGGACCAAAAACTGAGAACTGTAAGTGACTTACTTACCTGTGAAAACTAACAATAACTTACCTCCCCCAGGAACTGTGAAAATTGCACTAAGTGTCCACTTTTAAAACAGCTTATTGTGTTTTATGACAAAAGTATTCATGCTAATGTAATGATTCAAAGTTCCTAGAGTACTTACCTGCAATACCTTCCAAACAAGCTATTACATGTGAAATTTGAACCTGTGGTTCTTAAAATAAACTAAGAAAAGATATTTTTCTATAACAAAACCTATTGGCTGGATTTGTCTCTGAGTGTGTGTACCTCATTTATTGTCTATGTGTATGTACAACAAATGCTTAACACTACTCCTTGGATAAGCCTACTGCTCGACCACACTACCACAAAATAGAGCATTAGTATTATCTCTTTTTACCACTATTTTACCTCTAAGGGGAACCCTTGGACTCTGTGCATGCTATTCCTTACTTTGAAATAGCACATACAGAGCCAACTTCCTACATTTAACTCAACTCAAAATACTTCATACTATTTTGAGACCTCAACTTCAACCTTCAGGACCCCTCAGATCCCTGCTCCTCAGACCTTCTTGAGTGCCTGACGCAACAGTGAACTCTCCCAGCTACTCACAGACCCGACTGACATCACAGGACACACCCTGGACCCAATCTTCGCCACCAAAATCCAGAACAACACTGCCTCACCACTCATATGGATGAGCCACGCCATCATAAACTTCCAGATCTCCACACCACAAACCAAAGCATCCATAGGCGTCAACCTGCCCAGCAAGAACTGGAGAACTATAACCAAGGGAAACTGGCACAATGCCCTTGAATTTAACCAACCCAACTTCACTGAAGTCCTGGACAAAGACATCACCAATTTTAACCAGTGGATTAAGAACTGTGCAGACTCACTCATACCCATCAAACTCAACAGACAGAGAAGAACCAACAAACAGGCTAGCTGTTATACACATGACATGCAGAAATCCAAACGTCACTGAAAACAACTAGAAAGAAAATGGAGATTTAACCATGAGGACAACACCCAAACCACCTACAAGGCTGCACTCGGGCACTAACTACCACATCCTGAGAAACACTAAGAAAGGAGCCTTAACCGAACGCACAGATGCAAACTCCAACAGCTGCAGAGAGATCTTATCAATCGTTAAGGAGTTCACCACCCAAAAGCTGCAGTCAACACCACTGTATCACAAGACTTTGCGACAATCTTTCCAACTTCTTTCACAGCAAAATATTTTTAAAAACTACAGAAACTTTGAATAACAATCCGACCCTAAGGAACTCATTGCTAACCTCAAACCCAGACTCACACTTCTCTGGCTCGTAAACTGTAATGAGGAAGACACCCCAGCAATCATGAAAATGGTACATTCAGGGGCCCCAACAGACCCCTCCCCTCTTCACATCTACCATCTGGGAGGACCGCTGATCAACAAAATCCTCAACCACAACAGTAACTCCTCTGTCAAATCAGTAACCTTCTCTGAAGACTGGAAACACGTAGCAGTCAATGCCATCCTCAAAAAACCTTCACCGGACCACAGCGAGTTAGGCAGCTTCCGCAGTTCTCCACTCCCAATACCCAGCCAAAGTGATAAAGAACACAATCAACAGGCAACTCACCAACTATTTCAAACTTCAAAACGTACTTGACACCACCCAATCATGCTTTTGGAGTAACCACAACACAAAAAACAACACTCATTGTGCCCACAGGGGACATCAGCACAATATTAGGATGTGGAAAAACCGCTGCCCTCATCCTACTAGATCTCTCTGCTGCTTTCAATGAAGTATCTCACTACACCCTCATCAGAAGACTGCATGACTAAGGCGTCTAAAGGACCAGCCCTCAACTGGATTTGCACCTTTCTCACAGGAAGAACCAAACAAATTAGACTACCTCCATACACATGGGAACACCAGAACCTGATTTTTAGAGTCCCCCACAGCTCTTCGCTGAGCCCAACCCTGTTCAACATCTACATGACTCCTCTTAACAACATCATCAGAACATATGGCATTTCAATAATTTCCTACACCAATGACACCCAACTAATCTTAATGCTATTCTACAAATCCACCACCACCAGAATCAAATTCTTCGACTGCTTGATCAACGTATATTGGACTGTGTGAAAGCCAATTGCCTGAAACTCCACTCCGATAAGGCCAAAGTGCTGATCTCCGGGAACAAGAACACCCTCTGGGACTGCACTTGGTGGCCACCAGAACTTAGACCCACACCTTTCAAAAACTGTGAATCATACTTGCCGACAAACTCAACAAGACAGCACAGGTCAATGTAGTCAGTCCCTCCTGCTTCTACAATTTCGGTATGCTTTGCAAGATCTTCAAATGGAGACCACAGGCACGGATAGTGAGGAGGTGACCTACCCGTTCACTAAACTTGTAGGACTTTTCTTTCCAGGCTATCTGTCTGCCACTTTTTTGGTGGCTACCACCTCTGTGACTGCACTTTTAGCAAATGCTATCCCTTGTTGGGCCTTTTGTATATTCTCCCCTCCAATAACCACAGATACAAGCTTAGTTTGAGCTGTTGCCAGTATCTTGTATAATTCAGTCATTCGTAGCTTCTCCTTCTTTTGGCAATTCAGACTGAAATGCACAGTCCCTCCACCGATGCCAGCTTTAAATGTATCCCAGGCAAACCCTTCAGGGGTGCTCAAGATGTTTTCCTTCATATAGATGGGTATCCATTTTCTAATAGTGTTAATAAAATCTAAGTCCAGTAAAAGGGCCCAATTTTGCAGTCAAGAGGAAGAGAACGTGCAACTGCAAAATAATTGAGTCATGCATGTTTTAGATGTGGGGCAGAAAAATACGTGAACACGGGATCTGAAGGCGTTTTGTCCCCCAGGCATCCACCAATCCATGATTGTGAATCAAGTCACACAGAGGACGGAAAACCCTAGGTTTCCGTCCTGAGTATTTACTACCATTACCCCGATATCAGTCTCTCGAGATGCTTTGAGATGCTTATGTTAAAATCCCCACAAATGATGATAGGTGGAGGCCTTGAAGCGAGTTCCTTATTGAGCCACTGAAACACTGTCGGATCATCCGAGACAGCACCATACACTGAAGAAAGTGTAAATGCCCCGTTTGGAAAGTGACATTCTGTTATGACTCATCGCCCCTGGCTGTCAGCTCATGAGTGCTTGAAGCTGCCTCCTCACAAGGACTGCGACTCCCCGCGATTGAGCCCCGAACCAGGTCCCATCAAAGCAGGTTCAGGGAGACATAAAAAAGTGAGGGTTACTGGGATATGTGTATGGCCTAGTTGCAGATCCTGCAGCTATTTGAGCTGCCTTCCATAATTTGTATTCAACTCTTTACACAGAAGGTATGGAGTGGGAGGATAAAGAGGCATAGCAATTCTGGGAAGAGACTTCTTTTAAGGTCCTAGTTGCAGGAGATCGAGAATCACTGGAGGGCTCCATTACATGAGATGAAGTCCTGCTGACCATCTCTAGTTTGCCATCGGGTAAGGCGGTTGGGAGAAATAATATCCCTCTTGAATTCTATCAGGTCTTCTCAGCCTCCATCAAAGAGTATATGATAGAACTATTCACACATATTTATACTGGAGCTGTCTCCCAAAGTCTTGGTCTAAGGCTAACATTGTGGTTTTCCCTAAAAAACTACAAACCAGTGCAGGAACTGGGCTCATATCACCCATTTAAGCTGACCAATGAGGATTCTAAAATTTACACTAAAGCACTGGCCACCCGTTTGTCTAGGGTCATTAGCAAGATTGTGTCTCCCCGACAACATGGCTTTATTCCTGGAAGGGGGACTACAGATCACACTTGCCGTGCTATATCACTTTTCAATGACACAGGTATAACCGGGGACCCTATGGCTTTAATTGTACTGGACGCAGAGAAAGTGTTAGACAGGGTGTCCTGGCAGTATCTGTGGGATGCTCTGCGATAGGTGGGTATTGGGCCAGGAATCATCAAGGCCATTGGCACTTCATACTAAGATCCGACAGCTATGGTTATTATAATTTGGGGAGTATTCAGGTCTAATTAAGATACAAAGGGGGACAAGGCAGGGTTGTCCTTGCTCCCCACTTCTGACCCATATATATGGAGACTCGATGCCAACTCCACGATTTTGCCAATGAACTTTAATGGATGGGACACCAAGATATTGCCATATGCGGATTATGTCGCACTGGTCACCCTGGACCCCAAGATTGTGCTAGAAAAGACAGGAAGAGAGGTCACTCAATTCAGGAGGTTTTCGGGCTATCGGCTTAATGATAAGAAGCAAGTAGTGATCAATAACAACAGCTTGTTGAATGATACCCATGTGGTGGATAGTGCAATATATCTAGGGGTGCAATTCTTGGCCAATGTTGACTGGATCATCAGTTCTAACCTCGATCCCTTAATAGGGAGACCCCGGAAAGACGTCTCCCAGATGGACAACCTGCACCTCTCGCTGGTCGGCCAATGTAATGCTCCTAAAATGCTGCGTCTCCCAAAAATCTTATATTTCTTTTTGGCTATGACCACTAGAGGTTGAGAGTGTACGGTTCAAGAGACTGGAGGATATGATGACAAGATTTCTATGGTCCTACGGCCGGACCACTAAAGCCCTGAGGCTCCTGACACTCCCTTGAAAGAGAGGAGGATGAGTGGTACCAAATCTCAATTATACTATTGGGCGACTACTCTTCAACAAAGCCGATCTTGTTTCAGGAAGAGAGCTCAAACTTGAGGCTATAGGTAATGTTCCCCTTACCGTTTGAACTCACGCTTGGGAAAGAGGCTTGGGGCTGTCTTTGGAGGAAAGTAAAAACTGGATATTTTAAAAAGGTCCAATTTAAGCCCCTACAGTGTGCTTATAAAGTATAGGCAACTGTGCGTACACATCTGGGCATTGGACAACTGAATTATTACACACCCATTTTAAACAATCCTATATTACCAGATATATTCCAGAGTCCCTATATTTCCAGTTGGAAGTGTTTAGGGCTTACTAGGTTGGTTTTTTTTTTACTCCTATTCCGGCATAGTATCTTTTCAGGACCTTGGTTAGGGACAACTCGTTTGGGCACAGGGAACGTTTAAAATGTATGGAAATTAGGGACTTCCATAGCCGCAAGGGAGGTGGCCCTGCCAGATTTCTCCAAATAGACGTAGTGGATTTAATGATGAGCGTTAGATCTCATCCAATTGGGGAAGTATATGAGTTTTTGAATCAACTTATGAAGGACGACTTGGATAAACACACTGAGAAATGGCAGGAGACATTAGCCACCCCTAACCCTACTCTTTTGGAGTCTCTCCACCTTGCTCGCTCCTTCATCCTCTCAGCAAACGTATTAGTTCAACATTCAATCAATCAATCAATCATGGGCTTGTAAAGTGCGGCTAGTCACCCATAGGGTCTCAAGGCACTGTTGTGGGAGTGTTGCTCAAAGAGCCAGGTCTTAGGGTCCTTCCTGAACTGCATCAGTGATGCGGTCTGCCTGAGCTTGAGGGGTAGCGTGTTCCATGTCCGGGCTGCTAGGTAAGAGAAGGATCTTCCTCCTGCTGTGCTTGTCCAGATCTTGGAGACGGCTGCAAGGGCGAACTCGGATGAACGGAGATGTCTGTTGGGTACACAGAAGGCGAGGCCATGGTTGAGGTATGCTGGTCCTATGTTGTGCAGTGCCTTGTAGGTGTGGATCAGGAGTTTGTATGTGATGCGCTTATTGACAGGTGTTACCTGTGGTTCTCACGGTAGGGCTGGAACAGTTACTGTTTACTGTGCTCTCTTTCACCCTTACCTTGGCCCATTCAGGTGTTCACAAAAGTGATGACAGTGGTTGCTGGCCATCTTTGGAGCCCTGGAGTACATGCATTTGCATACCTCGACAGCTAGTTGCTGCAGGTGTACTCACCATTGTAATTAGTAGGCCACCTTCAGACGACAGACTAACTCCTGACATTGCAGGGTTTGACCTTCAACTAGTTGCGAAGTTCCACCTGAGCCCCACACAGAGGATTTCCTTGATTTTGGTGGTCCTGGCCATGGTGTCATTCAAGGTCTTTCCACCATTACAGCGAGTCTAGGATGTTCAGGGTATGATCCCAATGTTTAGGGTCTGTCCTGGCACTCAGTAGGAATGGTTCAGAGGCTCCTTGGTCTTTTGTCTTCAGACATCCTTCTGTTTTTGAATGATAGGAGGCATAGGAGGGCCCTGCAGTGAAACCACAGAACCCAATCATTTCAGGATTAGGGCCGCCTCTGTAACAAATAGGTTCTTGAAGGAGACAGCTCAGGACCTACAGTGGTAGCTGAAAAGCACCATCCTAACTTGAGGCATGCCACTGTCTCTGCCCCCATCAAGAGTTCACAGTTGTGGCTGTTGTGTTTCTGCAGGAGTGGGGAAGGACCCGGGGCTGCCTGGAAGATGGGGAGGTCAAAGGCCTCTGTTTCCCCCCAGGACTGCATGCACCGCTTCTGTGACATACTGAGATTAAAAATAATATTTTTTCAAACGTTTTTATATATATCCACACACACACATAAATATATATACACACGCACATACATACATATATATATCTTGCTTATATATATTTACATACTTTTGTCCACAATATTCTTCTGGTAGACATTACTGTACTTTACATAGTATGTATGTAAAATTGATATTTTTGTCTCGCAATATTTTCAAACTCAATATGTCACAGAAGCAGAGCAGGCTGTCCTCTGGGGAAACAGAGGCCTCTGATCCCTCCATCTTTCAGGCAGCCCTGTGTCCTGCACCACTCCTGCAGAAACACAACAGCCACAACTGTGAACTCTTGATGGGGTCAGAGACAGTGGCATGCCTCAAGTTAGGATGGTGCTTTTCAGCTACCACTGTAGGTCCTGAGTTTTCTCCTTCGAGAACCTGTTGCTGTTACAGAGGCAGCCCTAATGCTAGAACGACTGGGTTCTGTGGTTCCACTGCAGGGCCGGCCTGTGCCACCTGTCATTCAAAATAAGAAAGATGTCTGGGGACAAGAGACCAAGAAGCCTTTGAACCATTTCTACTGAGTGTTAGGACAGACCACAAACATCGGGATCATACCCTGAACATCCTAGACTCGCTTTAATGGTGGAAAGAACTTGAATGACACCATGTCCAGGATCCCCACAATCAAGGGAATCCTCTGTGTGGGCTCACATGGGACTTCGCAACTAGTTGAAGGTGAAATCCAACAATGTCAGGAGTTAGTCTGTTATCTGAAGGTGGCCTACTAATTACTATGAGTCCGCCTTCAGCAACTAGTTGTCGCGGTATGCAAATGTACATACTTCAGGTCTCCGAAGATGGCCAGCAACCACTGTCATCACTTTTGTGAACACCTCAATGGGCTAAGGTAAGAGCGTAAGATAACACGGTAAATAGTAACTGTTCCAGCCCTACCGCGAGAACCACAGGTAACACCTGTGGGACTGCAGAATAGGTATATGAAAATACATATCATACAAATCGAAAGAATACCCAGTCTTCAAGACCAAGGGCTGAGAGGATCTGAGCCACAGTGAGCATTATCCATGTGTCCTTCTTAAAGAAGTCATTCAATGACCAGCAGTGAAGTATAGGCATGAGGTCTGTATCCTTCTTCATAACACAGCACAGCAAGAATAGCACCCTTCTCCACCCTCCAAGTTCGGCACCTACTCAGTGGCAACCTTGGTCAACAAACGGCTGACTTGCTGCATTACGATGGCTGAATGAACCTCTGAAAGTGAGGGAATGAGATGATAGAGCATAGCCTTTGTGAATGATCTGCAAGACCTACCTGTCTGGTGTGATGGATCTCCAGCTGGGGAGGAAATGCTGAATCTTGCTTCTACCGGTCAGATATGGGCCTATGAGGGAAACATCAAGAGGATTGGCAGCAGGAACAAGGAATTGGATAACTACTGCCTCTGCTGGTGGAAATGGTTTCAGCCAGCACCACACCCTCTCCCGCAAAAATGTCTGAGTCTGCTGCTGCAGCGCAGATTGGGATTGGTGACGCAGCCTATGCACTAGGCTCTTGGAATATCCTCAGACCTTCCATTTCTGAAGAGAAATCGTTTGGCTCATGATGTTTTAGTCCTAAAGATCGTGAAGTGGCATGACTATCATTAAATCATGCATGTGACAATTCTGCTTTGTCTGCAGATAATCTGTATCCATCGAAGCATATATCAATCATAGATGCCTACATGCCACTTGAAAACCAGTCTGATCACATCAAGGCGTGAATCTTGAGCATAGGCTGGCACAAATACCCCTACCAGTTCAATCTGAAGCGTACAAGCCAACTAACAGGACATCCTTTGAGACTTTCTGGATGTCATGCAGGGCTTGGGCTAAGGAGGCCCTGAGGTCCTCCTGGTCGTTGACAGGATCTCACTGGCCATATCCCACATGGTATGGTGGGAAATTGTGCTGATGGATCTGAGGGCCAGGCTGGCTGAGGAAAACATTCTTTCCTCAAATGCGCTGATGCATTTTGACTCTGCGTGCAGGACTGGTTGGGCAGAAATCTGAGCTAACCATTCTTATCAACATTTGAACTATTACGTTTTCGGATGTAGTATTTTTAGTTAGTAACTCCAGATCACCTTGCACTGGTATATGCCACCAGGCCACAGGTTGACTAACTTAGGGACTGGAGAAAGGCTTGGACCATTTCATCAGCAAGACATCCGTAAGGGTTTCAATGAAAGGCAGAAATTACTTGGATAAAGCTGGCCCTCGCTGAAGAATTTTAGTCAATACATTTGTTTTTGTTTCAATGGTGGGCAATTATAAGTCTACAGCTTTGGCTGCTCTTTGTACTACCACAGCAAAAGAAGCATGTCCTTACATGGGTGTCCCAAGTGACAATACTTGCTCAGTTTTAGGATATGTGTCTAGGCCACTGGCATTTTATGAGTCCAAATATAAAGAATCATTAGTATAATAAGGGTGAAATAAATTATCCCCCTGTCCATCATCAGTGTCATGAGGGACATTAAATGCATCCAGAAGCAGATGAGAATCGGATCTGAACTGGGCCTCATTTCTCTGGTAGTGCTGTAGTTGTGGCAGAGGCTGTGACTGGTTTCAGGCTATAAAAAGACCCTTTGCTATTTAATAATCTCATAGCATGACATTCTCCTAGATCGGTCTAATGCCTTGCTCGAAGTCGAGTCTTGGGCTGACACAGAAAGCACCAGTGTGGGCCTTGGAACTGGTAATAGGGCCAGAGGGCCAGCTGGCAGACATTCCAGTGAGGTCCACGGTAGCTCTGTGGGACCAAAGCCAGATTCAAACATAACATTTGCAGCATGACCTATTTCAAGTTTTCTATCTGCTGCGTGGGTTGATGACATCCTGGCAAATTCTGACACTATGGGATTAATTGTAGGATCAGGTCTGATCTAGGTGACACCTGAGCAGCGTGATCTTTAATTTGAAGTCCTTGTGCCTTCTTCCTGGAATTCGAGCTGTGTGATGGTATTGAGTCCTGCTTTTATTGCTTAAGTTTGTGTTGCGACTTCGACATGGACTTACCAGAAGCCTTCGAACTGGAGCTGGATCTGTTGCGAGAACTGCACTGCAGTTGGCCCTCAGCTTGCAGTGGGAGCGGGTCTTGTGTTTAGACCAGTGCCTAAAATGGGCTGGTACTGTCCGCCACTTTTTTATTTTGAGGGAGAGTACCTGCACTTCTCAAGAAAAAACATAATACTTTTAATTGGAGAGTACCAGCACTTCTCAGAAACAAGCAGGTCCTCTGGTACAGAGTACCTGCACTACTATGTTTCCATTTCAAGCACTGGTTTAGACCATAACCTCGTCTTATTTCCAGTAAGGTAGAGTTTCTCCTCTCAGCCCTGGATTGCTTTAGGTGCATAGGGAATACTTTGACTCATAACCCAAGACAGACATCTGATTCCTTTGCTTCTTTCACTCTTAAAATGACTCTGCTCTAACATTTCTGGGTGGTACAGAGTCACCATATAGACCCAGAGTGCCACCTCCCAGCGTACAGAAGAACAGCTAAGAAAGTTCTCTGGACCCAGGCTGGTGCCTTGGAATATTCCAAAGGAACTAAACCTGAGGAACCTGCTGTAACAAGTGTCCATCAGAAAGCATATATATAAATGTAACATTTTAGAAAAATCAACACAGAACACAGTTTTGCACTGTTCTTTCAGACAATCCTCAACCTCATAAATATTTCATACAGATTTAATTTACAGCAATAGATTGACAGACACTCTTTAATATAAAGTTTCTAGCAGCACATGCACTCAATCAATACTGCAATATTCTACCTTGCTCACAACATATCATCTAATAGGTGAGAAAAAAAAGTGGTATTTTGGCCGCCCTCATCAAATTAGCATACACAATAAGAGTTCTTGGCATAAAACACTTTAAAGATCGGGGGCAAATACTTCATTTAAAGGATATGGCTAACATCATGCTTGGGTGTTGATTTATTTTTATGACTGACTCCTACCATTTGGTAAAACTGTACATAATATGTTAAATTGGAGTAGATGGTTTGCTCATTTCAACTCCTCCACATTGCTGTGTATACTTCTGGACCAGTAAGAGTGGACTCCAAGTTTAAGAGAGAATGGTATCTACTGAGAAGTGATACTGTATCAATAAATGTGATTATAGGTTACTTGCATAAATGCTGTGTACTGGTAGATTAGCACTTCTAAATAAAGAATCCCAGACATCCGCCACTATAAACCTGAGGTTCCCAAGTTTTGAACTTGGCAAAATCTACAGTAAAAAAAAAATCACTGGCAGGAAAGAAGTGAAAGGGAAATTAGAGTTTGATGCCCCAAATAAAAGTGCATCACAACATTCTGACACTTATGGAACGCATGGCTTGTTAGAAAAGAATATACTTGGATATTCTCCCTGATGAATGTCATATAGTTAAACATGAAAAATGCTAGGGAAGTACCAGCCCATTTGGATTTTGGGGTAATAAGAACCAAAATCGACATGTTATTCCTCATTTTAATCTGTAAACTCAGAATGTGTGTTATACATAACATTCCATAAGTAACAATTCCAAGAGTATTGCTATATATCGAGTATGATAAATAACATCCAAATATAGGGTCACTCTTAGCCGTGGCCTTAATACACTCTATTGTAAATCCACAACACCTACTTCTAGCACCTTCTAAAGTACACATTGTCTCTCAGTTTAGTATGCTTGGTTCATCTCAGTATTTAACCATGGACAGTGTGATGTGAAAGGTGGAAACACAAGTATAAGACAAATAACTTAAGTTGTAAATATAGGCAGATTTAAAAATAGTAACATTGAAAAAGGTATGTGCCTTGAGTAACTTTCTTTCTGATGGATACTCTATCTACCTGTAAATTTGTCACCTGTTGACAAATCCCAGGTATCAGGCTGGATCTAGATACTTTAAAGCTCTGTGATGCTGGTATAGTGCACCGGCTTGGTGTTGGCATCGGAAGTCACGTCTTGTGATGTCACTGAAGCCATTAGACTCTTTCTCCGATGGAGTTGAGGGGAAAGTTCTAGAAACCTGTCCCAAAGAGCAAAAAGCTCAAATGACGAAGTTTTCTGAAGGGTGAGTTGACAGAAAGGGGGTCCCCAGGGCAGGCAGAAAGCACCTTGCCACCAGCCTAATTATTTCTGGTGCAGAAGTGGGTTTCTCATAAGCTGCCAGTACAGACTCTAATAAGGTGCCATTGAAGTTAAACACAGGTTCAGAAGTTTGGGCTGAAGTCAGGAGGACCTTAGTGAGCACATTTCCTTTAATGTCAACGGAGAAATTATGTAACTTTAGCACCCTGTTGCTTTTCTCACCATTGTGTGAAAAGACGCAACTTCCGGAACAGGATGCCCCGAAGGGAACTTCATCCTCCACCTCAGATAATGTAATTAGGCCAGGCATTAATACGGGCATAGCATTAACATGGGTATGCGAAGTCGACCCATGGGGTACAACAAGAGGCTGCGTCCCTAGCAAAAATGCTGAACACCCCCACTGGAGCCAGAAAGTCCAGGTAGGGACAGTAACATCGCTCGAGGCTGCAGGGTTGGGAGCCGGATCTAGAGGCAACACAATGACTAAAGTGGCTGCAAGGATGTGGGAGTAAGAGGACGCTAATCTGACTCATTTTAGATTCATGGCACTGCCCCTTTGGAGAAACTTTTCTTTTAGTAAAACAAGAAAAGTCTCTGAGAGCAATCAAGCTCCACATCTGCATCAAGGATGTATAAAAAAAAGGAAATCTTTAAGAATGGGTTGGGCGGCAGGTAATAGTCATTTTATTGTATAGTGAATTATTAATATATAAATATGTATTTTAGTATTTTAATTTTACCATACAATAACAAGACAGTCGTCTTATGTACATTCAGCACATGATAACCATAGCTGTACATTAGTGGATCCTCTTTAACCCATGTAGTAGTCATAGTCGGACAATTGTGTTCATCATGCATCATTTCATATGACATCATTCGCTGGTTCATGCACTGCGTGTGCTCAATGTGGTGATTACATGTGCTCTCTAATTCCCGCCCTTTCTGAGGTTGCTTCCCCTGATTCATCTTAGACATTGCTCCTGTCCAAGTCTGTTGCCGCTTCATGTTCAGGGTCTAACAATTTATCGCCTAGTGCTGGCCAGGTAAGAAGTGCATCTTCCCGTATGTCATCCCTTCTGCTGAGTCTTATATGCGTCTCTTCTGCTAAGGACCACTCAGCCACATTGTTGGACCTCGCCCTTTTTGCAGGGTCATTCCCAAACTTTTTATCTCCTTCCTCCTAATTGTTCTGACCTGTTTCTGTTAGCTTTAAGACTCTGGGCACTTTACCACTCCTAACTAGTGCTCCCTTTCTAGATTGTATTGGGAACTGGTATATTCATGATTGGCATATCTGATTTACTAGTAAGTACCTAGTATAGTGCATCATGTGTGTCCAAGGCCTGTAAATCAAATGCTACTAGTGGGCCTACAGCACTGATTGTACCACCCTCATGAGCAGCCATGTAAACATGTCTCAGACCTGCCACTGCAGTGTCTGTGTGTGCAGTTTTAAACTGCCAGTTCGACCTGGGCCCAAACCTTCCCTTTTACTATATGCAAGTCATCCCTAAGGTAGGTCCACGGCAGACCCGTGGGCAGGGTGCAGTGTAAGGTAGGACATGTACTGGTGTTTTTTACATGTCCTGAGAGTGAAATACTGCTAAATTCGGTTTTCACTACTGTAAGGCCTATCTCTCCCATAGGGTAGCATGGGGATTGCATTGAAAAAGCTTTTAAGTCAAGTTTCTGATTGGGAGCAGATAGAGATGGGAGTTTGGGGTCTCTGAGCTCACAATTTAAAAATACATCTTTAGGGAAAGTTAGTTTTTAGATTGTAAGTTTGAAAATGACACTTTTAGAAAGTGGGCATTTTCTTGCTTAACCATTCTGTGCCTCTGCCTGGCTGCTGAATAGACGTCTGGGTCAGACAGACAGTTGGGTTGTCACTCTAGACAGTCATACAAAGGGAGCTGAGGTGTGTCCCGCATATCCTGATGGGTCTTCCTGGGCTAGTGTGGAGGGAGGAGTTAACATGTGCACCTGAATAGGCCTGTGTCTGTCCTTACACAAAGCAGTCTCCAACGCCTTAATGTGTGTCTAGGGCTAAAACAGGCAGAATCTTGTGCCTTTCCTTTGAAGTTTGCTTTCTTCAAAGGCAAAAATTAGTATAAGTATTGGCTGTTGAAACCATAACTTTAGAACACTTTTGGACTGAGGACATTCAGCCAGGAAGAATAGCTGGATGCTGTAGGAAGGACTGCCGCTCTGCCTGTTTCTTTGCTGTGCCGGCCTATAGCTTGCTGCTTCTGTCCTGGGAGTGAAAGGACTGGACTTTGCTTCCTACATCCTGCTTTCCAAGGTTCTCCAAGGGCTTGAACTGAGCTTGCCTCCTGTTGTGATGTCTCAGGGACATCAAAGACTTCATCTGCCAGTGCCTGGGCTCTTCTGCTGAGAGTTCTGACTTGCTAAGTGGTGCCAAATCCAGTTCCTGGGCCCTTAGAAGCGGAAGCTGGTAACTTGAGTGAAAATCCACGCACTGAAGCCATTGTGGCATAAAAATCGATGCAGCATGCATCCATTGTTGCTGTGCATCTGGTTTTTCCACGCATCATCCCTGGGCATAATTTTTTATCCATCGACGTTGCTCTGCAACCAGAAATCGACACATTGCTAGTTCGCGGGAATAGAATCCACGTATCGCCAACCAGGCGGTGAAAGAACTGACGCATTACCAGCTGGGTGAGAAAAGAATCCACACATCACCTTTCCAGCGTGAAATTAATCGACGCACCGCTTCCTCTTCCAGTGCATCACCTCCTTTGCGGCCTGCATCATCTTTGTTTTTGATGCATCCAAGGTACTGTGTGTTATAAGGATACAACTACTGATTTTTTCAGGATTAAGACTCTTAAATCTTTAAAAAGTAATATCTCTATTTGTATATGTTGGATTTCTGTCGTTTTGGTCTTGTTTGATTTAGATAAATATTGGCTATGTTTCTAAACTGGTGTGGAGTTCTTTAGTGGTGTTTTCAGTGTGTTACTGTGTGTGTATATACAAATACTTTACCCATTGTCTCTGAGATAAGCCTGACTGCTTGTGCCAAGCTACCAAGGGGTTCAGCAGGGATTATTTTAGGTGTGTGACTCCCTCCCTGACTAGAGTGAGGGTCCCTATTTGGACAGGGTGTAAACTGACTGCCAAATAGAGACCCCATTTCTAACACTGGTGATCAGCGGTGAGAATAGGACTTGTATTTGTACTTTGCATACAGTAATAGGTGTACACTACTGTCTGATTGCAGACCATTATGCAACCACACACTGTTTTTTCTTTCCTTTCTGGATTTCTCTTACCTTTTTGAACTTTGCAACTGTTAAGCCTTTTCTACAAGCATGTCTCATTCTGGGGAGCCATCAGCAGTTGCTGCAAACATAGTGTTTGAGAAGGAAAAGTTGGAGACACACTCAGTGCCTCTGCTCAGGAAGTTTTGTAAAGAGCTCCAGGGTCCAATTAAAGGCCTCAATAATGCACATGCACGGGATCCCCGAGAGAGGGTGAGGGGGTAGAGGGTGGGGGAGCCTGTGGAATCCCTTCACAGCAGAAGGGAGGGACACCTTGTTGGTGCTAGGGGCAGCTAGTGAGATCAACTATACCAGGATGAAGGATGCCCTCATCACCAGGTATGGCCTGACACCAGAGATATATAGGAGAAAGTTCAGGGAGCGTAAGAAACTTGATTATCAGACCTGACTTGAGTGTGTGGATTCCTTCTGTAGAGCAATGAATGGTTGGGTGAAGGGCAGTGAGGTGACAGATTATCAGGGGCTGTACAATTTGGATGGGAGCTTTTCCAGCACCTCACCTCCTTTGCAGCCCACATCATCTTTGTTTTTGACGCATCCAAGGTACTGTGTGTTATAAGGATACAACCACTGATTTTTCAGGAATAAGAATCTTTTAAATCTTTAACTACTTTCTACTTGAGTATGCTAGATGTTTGTCGTTTTGGTCCTGCTTGATTTAGATAAACTATTTTTCTAAACTGATGTGGAGTCTTTTTGTGCGTTTTTTACTGTGTTACTGTGTGTGCATGTACAAATACTTTACATATTGCCTTTGAGATAAGCCTGACTGCTTGTGCCAACCTACCAAAGGGGTGAGCAGGGGTTATCTTAGGTGTGTGACTCCCTTACCCTGACTAGAATGAGGGCTCCTATTTGGACAGGGTGTAAACTGACTGCCAACAAGAGACCCCATTTGTAACACACATCCTTGTGCCAAAAATTGTCTGTGCGTGACACAACGGACATGTTAATACCATGGCCAGCTGCTCAAATTTAAATGTCATTTTTCGACCTTTCGGGCGTTTGAAATGACCTAACAAGCAACACTGAGGCGTGTGTGCCATGGGTAGACGTGTGGTGCGTAACATCTCGTCCATCACTTTTTCCCAGAAGTTACATGCTTCACTACAGTTCCACACCATGTGTAGAAAGTCCTCCCGTCTGTATTACAACGAGGGCAAATGTCAGGTCTCGACTGTGTCATGCGATGGATATCTTTAGGGGCCCGCATAAGTCCTTTGCAGGAAATTAAAATGTATGAATCGAAATTGGGCATTGCCGGACACTGTCTGTGTCAATACGCAGATGCGGTCCCAATCTGTGTCCCCGATTGGGGTATCAAAGTCGACGTCCCAAGCTGCACGGGCCCGCATAGGCTCTCCTTTTCATGTAATCGCATAGCTTTATAGAGATGTGTGCTTAAATGCCTGCCCGATCCATAGATGAGTAATATCCCCAGGGTGTGTAAAGGTAGTGGGGCCACTGGGTAACAAGGGCCATATTTGTTTGGGCCTTTCAGATAATCATGTGTGCTGCAAGAACTGCCCGATACCCAGTTTGAAGTCCACACAGGCATTTTCAAACAATATAAAGTACTCGCCAGGGTACAGGTTTCCCCATTGCTCACATCTCCCCTAGCTCCATGTCGGGAAGGATATTTTGGACAACATCTGCGTGACCGGTTTTAAGATCCATATTGTGACTTCCCTATGAAATGGTACGCACTTTAACACTGTCACATCAAATCGCTGCCACAGCCTGGCCATCTGGGTGTCTTTAGGCGTACTCGCCAACTCCATCAGTAGCTCAGGTAGATTATCTGCATTTACCATCCCTGCCAAAAGTTGTGTTTCCCAATTGCCGTTGGTGTCTAACCAGCGTGCTGCATGTTGTAAGTGGGCAGCATAATAACAGGTCCAAGCGTGGAACATCCAGCCCACACAATGCGTATGGATCAGTTAATGTGGCCAATGCCACCCTATTCTATCTATCTTCCCAAATTAGGGAAAAAAGTAGTGAGTTCAATTGCGGAAATACGCATGCTGGGAGGTGGCACATCGAGTTCTGGAGTGCATACAGGCAGCAGGGGAGGAGCACCATTTTAGAAATGGCTAGTCTACCCATCAATAATAAGAGGAGTGTATTCTAGAAGGTCACGAGGTCTTAAGGGAGTCTAGTACCCTACCCATATTATGCCGGTATTGTTGGTCTTGGGAGTGGGCCACCTGGATCCCCAAATACCAAAAATACACTAATTCCCAGCATAATCCGAGGTCCGGGATGTGCTCCTCTGACGTCTTACTCAGTGCAGCCAGAGGGAACATCAAGAACTTGGCCCTGTTAATTCTAAGCTCTGAAACGTCGCCAAATAGGTACAGCAGACGCAAGAGCACTAGCAATGCAACACAAGGGGAAGACATATAAAATAAGCTAATTAATAATTAACTGTTGTTGTGGTCAGCCCTAAATTAGCCAGAGAGCACCACCTTGTGACAGCCCGTCAAAAGCGCCAATGTTGATAACTGGTTCAAATTAAGCACTGGTCAACTGCGAGAAATTTGCAGGAAGAAGTATCCATCAGAAATATTAATAAACACTGCAAAATCACTGAGGAACAATTTAGAAGTATTAGGCACACAACCTATCCATTAGCTCAGAAATGGACCTCAATTAAAAAATTACCAAAGACTAGACTAATAAGTCAAAAGGATGAAAAAAGGAAAAATCATGAAGAAAAACCTTTAATAAGGCTAAGCCTCTTTCAAGAGAATTCCATCTGATCAAGATTCACATAAATGGTAGTGAGACTAGGACCAACCAATTAATCACTACTTGTAGAGCGTGACTTACCACCCGTAGGGTCTCAAGGCGCTGTGGTGGGCATGCTGATCATTCAAAGAGGCAGGCCATAAAATCATTCCTTAATTGCTTCAGCGATGCGGCCTATCTGAGTTTGAGAGGGGGTGTGTTCCATGTACAGGCTGGAAGGTAGGAGAAGGATCTGCCTCCAGCTGGAGGCTAAGAAGGAGCAGAGATCTAAGCCAGTACAGTATTTCACCTTGGGACACCATTAAGACCTGTGCAATGAAGGTCTCTTATTTTTTTCCAATGAAACCAGAAAGCCAGGATAAACCAGTCTGTGTCTATATTCACCTTGATACTTTAGATCAAATCATCTTTGCGCTTCCCAAAGGGCATGTCTAAAATTCAATTTTGAACCCTAGGTCATAAAGTTACTTCTTAGCCAGACATCTCTTTGTGAAACAGTTAGTTCAGCTGCTTTTCGAAAGTCCTCAAGAGCAACATCCATCGCATAGCTAATACAAGCTGTAGTCACTCATTCTCCCGCAAAATATTGTTTTTACAACTTTATTTGTCTTCTGGTAATAGATCCAGATTTGGAGCTATATCTGATCACATATAGTGATCTTACCTGCCCAAAATTGCTATAGGGTTGACTGCTCTACTGGACCTAGCTTCCACAGAGTAAATTCAAATGCAGCTATTCTGCAACCTTCTTTATGAGGTGGCAAGGTACATGGTGTTCTGGGGTTCTTAATCTTCTTTGTGCCACTTGCATGACAACTGACTAGCTGCGTTCACACTCCACATCAGCTGCATTCCAACAATGCACTTGTGCTCGTGGTGAGTGTATAACAGATAGAATACGTTGCAACACAGACACTCTGCAATGGAGTATCAGATTACTGCAATCGTGTGGTCAGCCCAGGCCCGATTCCAGGAAGTTTTTATCTGGATGGAGCAAGGGTGCGTTTGGGGTGGCCAATGAGGGACCAATTTTTGTCAATTCTGGATGTAGCCTACAAGCCCTAGATCTATGTCATATTTCCTTCTGAACAGGCAGTCAGAGAAAATAGAGTTATTTGAGAGTTAGGGCTGATGTCTATACTCATCCGCCTCAACCTTCAAAATTTCCAGCAGGCCAGGCTTCAACACAAGCACCTGGACACAAAGCAGACTGTAATAGATGTACATGCTTAAGGAGGTTGCTGTTACCACACACAAGCCTTGACATATTCACCCTAGGAAAATTGGCTATTAATTCTTTGCAATTTTCACAACACTTATTTCTTTGAGGTTTAAAGTGATTCCGGGCTCCATATTCTGGATGTTCTGCAGCCTCCTGATGAGATGCTTGCTGATCCCAACAGAGGGTGTTTTTGTAGTCTAGTTTGCTGGAGACGAGAGTATGAGTGAAGGTTTTCAGGGGGCTGACTGGAAGCCATTTGAAAATTTTCTTTAGCACCTTCAGGGTGTGTAATGATGAGTCAGTGATAGTGTTGACTTGGGCTGTGCTGCCAAGTTTGTATTTGATGATGACCCTGAGGTTCTTGGCATGGGTGCTGTGGGTGAGAGTAAGTCCTAGCTCTGTCTCCCACGAGGTAGAGTTGCAGGAAGATAAAATACACCTGTGATTTTTTTTTTTTTTTTAGTTCTGAGGTAAATCTGGATAATTAGCATTGATGTTACTGTGTCTATATCATGCTAGGTTGCACAGCCCATGGTAGCCCTTTATTGAGGTGACTTCCGATCAGTCTGATTGTAAGCAGATGTGATTAGACAAAGAATAAGATCAATATAAAGGGGCACTTAAATTATGCAGCAAGTAAAGACCAAATTATGCAGCAGGGTTGACTAAATTATGAGGCAAGAAAAGACAAATTATGAGGCATAATATGGCACATTTCATGCAATGGGCCTTCAACTGCGCAGCAACACGTGCTGCAGTATTTCTAGTAACGTTTGATCAGTTTGCGCTAGCATGGGTGGGGAATTCCAGTAGCCCGACACCCAGGACATATTGTTTGAGGTCAAGGACAACAAGATTTTATGTTACCTTTGTCCTTGGGATAAGTAGACCCAACTCCATGCAGCACAAACCCTTTGGCTGCCATTTTATAGTACCACATTATGGAGCAGGGAAAGGAATTGTCAGCCCTTGAGGTAATATTTGTGTCCATACTTTAAAAGTTTGAGATTTATGGTTCATTACTGCAAAGCCTTTATTGTTAGGATGAGTGCTCTAAATAAATGTTGTAAGCTCGGACTGCACTACTGACTGTGGTCACCATAAAAAAAAAATATATATATATATATATATATATATATATACCCACGTTTGCAAAGTTTAACAATGTTAGGCTATGTATAATGTTCCCAGAGTGCTCTCTGATTAAATGCAAAAATTTGCAGAAGCTTGAAAGCAAGATTGATTATTCTTTGTTTACAAAATGAAATGTTCAGAAAAACTCAACTAGAAATTTTTATTGTGCTAAACTACTGTGAAATTTAAGTACTATTTTTTTGAAGCATCATTTAGTAAAATGTGTTGATGCATGCTGGTATTTCCCAAAACATATTCGTAGTGGAAAATCAGTGTAACCAGTTTCAACAAGATTATGAGAAGCAAGAACAATAAACAAGTAATGGAAAAGCCCACAGGTCCGACATTGGTGGTCAGTCTTTGGTTTTGTCAACACGTGTCTTGTTTTGACATGGCTTTTGCAAAACATTATTGCTGTGGGAGCTATCAAGACCTCACATTCTATCAAACACTGGCAAAAAGCAAAAATATTTTTTGGTCTCAGAAAGCACACATTAACAAAGTAGTTATTGGCACTGAACAAAATTACTTTGTGTGCAGATATTCTCCTTGTGAATGAGCAGATTGCTATAATTCACTGTGATAGATGGACAGAGAGAGAGAGAGAGACAGAATTTTCATAAAAACTAAAAGGTCTTGGTTAACGCCAGACCCAATTAGGGGTCCAATTCTTAAAGAAATTCACAAAAATGTACCCATGGTATATGTCTTTGCATTAGTGCAGATTAATGTATTACATGAACTCACAAGAATTTACAGAAGTAGACCAGAAAATCATACTCCTAGAATGTAGTTGTGAACTGTATTTTAGCACGAGCAAATATGGATGTGTAGATTTACTCGTGTGAAAATCTGTAGAGCATTTACAAGTTCACTTTCCCTACAACCACTTTTTCCCAACCAAGGAAGAAACTTTACATCTTCCCTTATCAGGAGTACATTTCCAAAACATGCAAAATTAATAGGTTTGCACATACTCAAAGGGCCATTTCATCCTTGGAACTATTGCTTACCACTGCATACAGCTCCCGTATGGCGCTGCAGAAAGGTGGCAACATTTCAAAATTGCTAATATTAAAGCCCTACTATAGTATTCCCCTTGGCATAATCAGAGAGGTTATTGTCAGGGCTCTTATATAATGAAAATGTTGCCATAATTTGTCGCTGCGCTACATGGCACCAAAAGGACAAGTAGATTTTTTTTTATAGGACAAGAAGACTTATGAAGCAACTTGTCCAATGGACAAGTAGATATTTTATTAAATTCCACACCCCCGCCAAGAAACATTTTTAAATCTGCAGATTACATAGTAGATGATGAGTTATAAGAAAAATGAGGCAAATCCTTAATTATGTGGACAACACCAAAGATACAAAATTACATAATTTCAGTGGCCTTGACTATAACCTGGGAATGTACTGGAACAATATATCAGAACATGAAATGCTCATATTTGTCATCCTGACCAACTGGTGAGAATACATTCTACCTAGCACAATATTTTACATCGGATAACATGGTTATTTACTTGATGGACGCATCTGGAAGAGAACAGACAAACACACATACTGTAGTAGGCATTGTAACTCCACATTAAAGGTCTAATTTAGAATTTAACGGAGAGGTTACTCCTTCACAAACGTGACTGCTATTTCATCTGCCGTATTATGCGTGCATTATTCACAAATGCACTTGTAATACCGCAGGTGGGATATTGGTCACGACTTGTGATGGAGCAACCCATCTGCTGAACTCTTAACTCAGGCCCTAATTCCTAAGTAATGGGCCGCCATTTATGATTACATCATGGCTGCTCATCCAATGAGGCATGCATCACTGGCAGGCATCTGAATGGTATAATGCATGTGACATCCTACAGTATATTTCTGGGTGCAACATACACAGATTAAAATACACAAACACTCTCTGAACTCCCTCAAAGAAACAGCTATAACTGAGATGCAGAAGGTGGTTCGCAGCCATGGGCCGTGGTGAAAACTTCGCACTTGTATAGCGCACTACTCACCCATTAGGGTCTCAAGGCGCTGTACGCATACCGCTGTGGAACCCGTCCTGGCTTTTCCCTGTGAGGCGCCCACTCCTGGACAGCCCCAGGGTGAAGCCAGGCATCCAAGCGCTGTGAGGGCCATTGAGGAGATTAAGCAAGCTACTGCCCAGAGTTACAGAGTAGGACCCATTAATTAGATTAGGCACTGAGGCGAGAATTATCTGGTCCAAGGGAATTGAACCCAAGACCCGCCAAGGTGGGAATTCAACCCTTGTCCCGGGCCAGATCTCTGCATCAGGGTCTGCCGCTCTAACCATTGTGCCACACTTCTCCACCTGCTACTGCACCCCCTTCATCTTGACAGGTAACACCACCCTCCACCCATCCCCAGTCCCCCTCTCATATCACCAAACTACAGAATACCTCAGACACGAACTAGGTTTGCAGACCTGGCCATTGTTTTAGGTGGAATGATTAGTATTTTAATGTCTGAGCCAGTACAGCAATAGGGAAAACTGCCTAAAGCCAGTAGCTGTTGTGAGACGTTTCATAAATTTGAAATGATCCGAACATTGTCAAACCTGAAGAGGGAGCTTATTCCAAAATAGAGGGGCTTAATGTGTAAAAGATCTTCTTTCAGATCTGGCCTTCCTAATCAGTGGGACTACATGCAAAGCTTTTTCACTTGATCTTAAAAATCTGCCTAGTCGGTATTGGACTAGATTGATGGAAAGATAGCTTGGGCCTTTTCCATTCAAGGTCTTGTGTGTCAGACAGCATACTTTAAATACAATTCTCTTGCAGTTTGGCAGCCAATGGAGGGAAGTAGAAGTGGAGAAGAGGCCATCCTAGCTGGAAGATTGATAATGAGACGAGATGCCATATTTTGAACAACTTGCAGTTTATTCAAGACTGTCTCATTGGAAGATGCCAGTAAAGCATTGCAGTAATCCAAGCAGCTAATAAACCAATGCTTGGGCCAAGCTCTTCCTCACAGAATGTCAGAGAAGAGGAAAGACTCTCTGTAAGAGACGCAGCATATGAAAGCAAGTGCTAGTAGTGGTCCTGACCTGTTTGTTCATAGTGAGCAATTGGCCAAATAGAATACCTGGGTTTTTCACAACTAGGTTAGGAGGTTTGGCAGGGTCCAAGTCACGGGGCCACCAATCGGGAGTCAGAAGTTGTTCTGCCTTGCCAAACAATATAATTTCTGTTTTATTGGCATTGAGCTGGAGACAGTTATTTGTCATCCAAGCTGCAATAGCAGTCATACCAGTTGAGAAACACGCTTTAGCATTGTTCAGATCTTTATCAAAAGAGGTAGTACGCTGCATGTCATCAGCATATGACAGTGGTTCAAAGCTAAACATTTTGATAACTTTGGCGGTGAGCATATAGATGTTAAAGAGTGTAGGGCTAAGAAATGAGCCCTGGGGCACCCCCATGTCAAGTTTCAAGGTGCGTGATTTTTAGGCCCCTAGATTGACGGTCTGGATACGACTGGATAAAAAATCTTTGAGCCATGCTAATGCATTGCCATATAGGCCAATCTCTTTCAGTCGTTGCAGTATCCTAAGATGAGATACGGTATCAAATGCTGCAGATAAATCAAGCAATACGAGCAATGCAGGAATATTATTGTCCAGGGCACTTGTATATGGTCAGTGACCGCAATCAAAGTGGCCTCTGTACTGAGCATGGATCTACAATCTGATTGGGATGAATCCAGCAGTTTGTTCGTTTCAAGATAATCCATGAATTGAATATTTATTTGACCTTCCCTCTACTTACCCAATAGAGGAAGCAAGGAGATGGGTCAGTAATTGGAAAGATCCATGGGGGCCCTTCTTGGATTTTTTGGATAGGGATCAGTTGAGCAAATTTCCAAGCAGAGGGAAATTTCCCTACAGAAATGGATACATTAAATAATGAACATATGGTGGGAGCAAACAGAGTACAAGGCTGCAGCAATACGGGGCAGGCAAGAACCTAAAGGAGACCCTGATTTCACAGTTGTCAATGCTTTCTGAGTAGAATCTGGCAGGAGAAGTTATAAGTTGCCAAAAGCAAGATCCGAATTCAAGGGCTGTGCACAGGAAAAAGACTGCCCACTATTTAAGTCAGATATTATTGGGAAATTCTGATACATTGTGTTAATTTTTCCCTCAAAATGATTTGCTAAGGAGTTGCATAAGGCTTGTGATGGCGCAATCTCTTGAGAGCAGGCATGATGATTTAAAAAAGTACCAAGAACTTTGAATAACTCCTTAGAAGGATTACCTGCCTTATTGATTTGATGAGAGATATATGCCTTTCAAGGTTTTTTTTATGTTATGGTGTACTCGGTTAAAGCTAGTTTATATATCAGTATAGTTTTTCAATTGGCGCCATTACCTCAAGTTTTTTTTTTTAACACTGTGCTTTTTCAGATGCATGAGCGCCATGGTTGAAGTTAAAACCAGTTTTCAAGGGGGGTATTTTGTCAAATGCTGATTTTAAGGCTTACAGATAATCAGAAAGGGCCTTATCTACATCAGTATCTGCAGCAGGAAATATGAACTTAAATTCTTCCCCAAAGGAATCCAGACCAATATTACAACAATTTCAAGTTCTATTCTTTATAGCCTTCTGTGTATTTTACAAAATCTTAGGTGCAACAATCTGAAAACCAATTAGGGAATGGTCCATCCATGGTAGAGGTTGCGGGCCTTATATAGCAGAGAGTTTAAGTTCATAAGTATCAAATCTAATGTGTGGCCTGCGAGATGAGTGGGCCCAGATAGTTTTTGAGTGAGACCTAAAGAGGTTAAATCAGCGGCACATTGTGCTACCTCAGTATTGGAGCAATCCTGTCCATGAAATGTGTTCTAGAGTTTCCTTCTTGAACCCGTCTTATACTTAAAGTGAAAAAAAATAGTGTTTGACCATCGACCATGGACATGGACATGGACGAAGCACTTAATAGGTGCGTCCTCCATTGCTGCTTCTGCCGAGACTGGAAGGGCCAAAGGTCATGCTTGCACGGGCCTGACTCTTCCCCAGCCCCCCTCCCTCCCCAGAGCCCCCCACGAAACAGGCCTGGGTCAGCCCCATCTGGCCACGTTGGCAGCATTGACCCCAGACCCTGCTTGGGGTGTCTCTGGCTGTAGGCTCTACACTACTGCATCCATCCGCGTGGGGATAGGGGAGGGAGGGTGTGCGGGCAGGGCATTTTGTGCTTAGTTGCTGGAGATTGTGTGTTATCTTTGCACAGGAGAGCAGAATCACTAATAGGAAAATATTCACAGCTCATGTGAAGTGGCATTGCTTGCCTTATCAAGGATAATTTAAAGGACTCAAGGGTAGTGATGGCAGCGGCAGTCTACTGAGTGAGGGGGTAAGTGGATTATCCTTCTCTATTCAGTTAATTTTGGTAAAAATAGATACATACAGGATTCATTTTGGGCACTATAAAGAGCACTAAACTCTAGTTGTGGTTGTGGATTACTAACTTGCTAAGAACCCTGAATTACAAATTTTAAATGTGAATGTCCGAACAGCTGCTTCAAAATGGAAACAGTGTAATTTGACATTGATTTCACTGCTGAATCAGTAACTGCTCATTTGGCCTTACGGCTCAAAAGGCATTTTTGCGTATTCTTTTCATTGTTGGATTTCTTCTGATTCTGAGTTGCGGAATATGACCTTGTGGATCAAAGGCCATTTTTGTGTATTCTTTGAATTTCTGGACTTCTTTGGGTTCCGAGCTGTGGGATATAGTGAGCGTGAGCTCAGAGGCAGAATAGTAAGAATTGAGAACCAGCCTACTTGCTCCCCTCATTTGTTCGAAACGGACACATAATATTATCCCCAATTTAAATGGAATAAGGGAAAGGAGAGAATTTTTAACACAAGAAGGGTCTGGTGGGTAAAAGAGCAATCGATCCTGGAAGAAATGGAACAATAAACATTTCCCCGTCAACCAACTCCATTCAGAAGTTTACTGCTGAGCACTTCAATTTAAGCTCAAATCCAACTTATGCAGAAGACAGGAAATGTCCATCAGGAAACCTAGAAACGTATCAGCCTGTATTAAGCAACGGAATTCTGCAAAGAACAATGCATGATTTTTCATTGACTTACGTCTATCCACTGTCATCTTCGTACATTTTCCACCCACCTACCACATCTTTTTTGAATGTTGTTTTGGTAATGCAAAGGACTCTGCAAGGCATATTAGAAGTCTTGGATGTCATGAATGTAAATGAACAAAAACAAACTGGATTCTTAAAGGAGATTCCCGTAGAATTAGGCAAAGTCAATGCGTGCCTGCCAATGCTACGGCCTTTAGAGGGAAATGTTTTGTAGGTCAGTTCCTCAAATCTGGAAAATAATGTTTAAGGCTGTCCAGCCCATGACCCTTCAACATGCCCTACACATACAGCTAGTACTGAATAAATCTCTTGTCATCCAATCTTAGTTAAGAAAAGATATCAGGCCTAGGAATTATTGAAATTTTACTCAAACTATAATTTATCACCAATAAACAGACTAGATGAGAAGTGGGAAACCTGGGTCCCGTTCTCTTGAGTCCCCCTGAGAAGGATTTACGCTGAGCCCCAAATCAACCTCCTGTCTGCGCCTCCTGCATTCGCCCTTGGTGGCCCCATTTGTGGACAGTGAGGCAGCATCACTGGAGCTGCCTCTGCCAGGATGACACAAGAGCTGGGTGTTGGCCCCTGGTGACGTGATTGTTACACTAAAGGCCCTGCCCCCCACCAACTGCCAATACCAGAGACGGGACGAAGGGGATGCTGGTACTGCCTCCCACTCCATTAACTGCACTGGACACTGACTACAACCACCGTGGAGATGAGGGGGACAGGCAAGGCAGCAAGTGGTATGTGGCGGGATTTGCCAGAGCAACGCCCCTAGCCCCACAAGTGAGGAGTCTTATGTGACAATGGCAAGGTGAGAGGGACACTCAAAGACCCTGGGAGCCTGCCACAAATGCGCAACCCTGACCTACGCTGATCCAGGGCGCACGGAAGCAATGACTCACCTGCCACCTGGGCTCGAGAGGGTACTGATGCTTACTACATAGCTCCCCTTCTCAACCAGTCCGCACATGGATGCCTCTTTATAAAGGCCAACCACAGTAACAAAACACCTGAGGACCAGGGGAAAGCCATGAGTTGAACAATCCACTACACAAGCTGGCAAGCCCAACTCACTGCAACCACATCTGGAGAGACTACGGGTCAGACATTATGGCATCCCCTATGCAATTACAGCTTGACAAAATAATAGCCGCCAACACAGATACCAAATCCACCCTCCAACAAGACACAGTGCGGTCTCAGAGTGCACACAGACAGAGTGCACAAATTGGAGCATTCAGCTGAGGGCGCAGAGGGCTGTAACAGGTTAAACAATGCTCTCATATTCGGCCTCCTGGAGGGCATGGAGGAAGACAACATGGTGCCCTACCTCGAAAACTGGATGAGGACTGAAGTTGCTCCACATTACCGGACACCCCTTTTTCGCATTTAAATGAGTGCACAGTGAACCCGCCCATCCTCCAACCCCTCGCGGACTGCCATGCCCGGTTGTAGACAAGTTACTGCACTATAGGGGCAGATGGCCCATACCATATTGGCAATGGAAAGTCTACCTGTTTCCAGACTACACTGATGCTGCCAAGGCCAAGAAAGACTCCTATACTGAGGTGACAAAAGCACCCTGAGACGAAGGCCTCCAGTACTCTCTAATATTCCAAGCTAAGCTGGAAATCATGCTAGATGGAAAAACCCTCTTCAGTGAGGAACCACAGGAGACCTGGGACTGGCTAGAAGCCTAACGCGCTGGGACATCTCTGGCAGACCCTCCGTGTGCATCGAGAGAAAGCAAGCACAGACCCAAGAAATTACCCAGAAAGACCAAAAGCATAGGTGTATTGAAGAAGCCGACCAAGACAGAGGCTGAACAGGAGAGGGCGGCGACGGACATTGTAGTACAGACTGGATGAGAGTCAGGGATCAAATCCACATCAGAGAAAAACACTCAGCGGACTCTGAATCAGAGGCATCCATCTAGGATCAGGGAGGTCTCCCGGTGGTGACCCCTCAAACAGAGGATTTGACATTATAAGACCAAATACCCTTCGCTGTACTGACCTAATTTACTACTGAGATGCCTCCAAGTGGCTGGGAGTCTATTGGAGAGACCTAGGTGGCACCATCACCAGCCGGCGGCAAGATGATAGACTTCTTCACTGCCCTCTTCCTGAGTAAGAGGTAAGGTGATTTCTCAATTGTATACCTCTTGAATAGTTCTGATGTTTGCAGGTTCAACCAGTGATCCTTGTCCACATCTGGTGTACATATCAGAAATAGGCCAGAGTGGAAGCCCGATCATTGGACTAATACTGCCTGCACCCCACCACCTCACCACTTCAACACTTCCAGGAGCCTGGTGGTGCTTTGCTTATGACTCTGTTTCTGTTTTTAGTTACATTCAGTTTGGGTGGACAGCCGCTGCTGCTCTGCCCTGGGTTCTGGGGAGTTTAGTGTTGTTTTTTTTGCTGCTGGTTGTCTCTGGGGGACCAATGTGTAGGTGCAGGGCGGTGGTGGGTCTGAAGGTGGCTTGAAAACGGCTTGACATGGTTCATGACAATGCACATTGAATGGTTAATAGAACCCAAGGACTCATTTGCTTGACATGAAATGCCCGGGGGATGGAATCCGCTGCCAAGCACCAGAATATTCACAGATACCTGTGGTGTAGAGGGGTCCATTCTGCAATGTTAAAGGAGATTCAACTAGCAGGGACAGAGGTGGAGAGCCTACGCCATAGATGGTGTGGCCAACTGAAAGCCACTTCCTACTCTGCTTATGCAAGGGGGACATTGCTAGGGTTCAGGGCTGGGATCCCCTTTAAACACACAAAGTCGGTGATTGACAAAGAGGGACCGTGTGTCTTAGTGAAATGCAGATTACTAGGGAGAGAGGTGACTTTGGGGAGTATTTATGCACCTAACCAGGACCAGCTCACATTCCTCGTCATTGTCAGCTCTGCTGGGACAGCTGGTGGAAGGGAACTTTCTTATAGGAGGGGAATTCAAATGAGTCTCAGATGTCCTCCTGGATAGCTCTACACCCTCTTTTTTTCAGGGAGCACCAGCCCACAGAACAGCAGCAGGGTTTCTGGAATTGCTACAACACCGGGAATGGATGGTGCACCCACCATGATCTGGAGCGAGACTATTCATACTTCTCCCATGTCTATGCCCTCCATACCAAGCTGGACAAGTTCCTGTGTCAAGAGAGGTTGTGCCAATATGCGACTTGCACTGTACTCTCCTTCTGGGGTTTGTCCCTGTAGACGACAGAAGGGCAATCCCCTCATAGCGGCTCCAGCCAGGAGCGCTCGAGGACGACTGCTACAGAGAGCCCCTCCACACATCCATCAAAGAGTACTAATCAAGGCTCAGCATCATCTGCCTTGATAGAACGGCGGCCTTTCAGGTTGTGATCCGTGGTCACTGCATGGGTCAGTCTCTAAGTAGCTCAGCAAGGAACTGCACACATTAGATGACACAATTCATACATTGGATAACAATTTCGAGTCCGATCCCTCTGCTTATCGAAAGCTCTTGCACGGAAAGGAATGTCAAAACACTTTCCTAGAACAACTGAGATGTACAAGTCACTTACCTTCGGTAACGAAATATCTGGTAGAGACATATTCTAGTTGCAGATTCCTTACCTTAAAATTTTTCCCGAGGCGTCAGACTGGATCCGGAGATTTTTCTTCGAGCAATACCCTTGTGCATCAGTAGACTCCGCAGGCGTCCCGGTCGCAGTGATGACATTGGGAGTAGTACATAGATGCTGCCCTCGCGCAGTGACGTCAGTTTCTTTTAACGACTTTCCACGCCAGAGCGCAAAGCCGCTAAGAACACTGAGATTGGTGCGCCAGAGCTAAGGACCTGAAAGATAAATCCCTGTCCCTAGAAATCAGTTCGGAAGCGGGGAGGATGGGTGGGTGGTAAGGAATCTGCAACTAGAATATGTCTCTACCAGATATTTAATTACCAAAGGTAAGTAACTTGTACATCTGATAGAGACTTCTAGTTGCAGATTCCTTACCTTAGAATAGATACCCAAGCAATGCTATCCTCTGTGGTTGGCTGCGAACCAAGATCATACTAAGAAAGTCCTGCATGACCGAACAACCAAAGTAGCCGTCTCGACGGACCGGACTATCCAGGCAGTAATGCTTAGCAAATGTGTGCAGGGATGCCCACGTAGCTGCCTGACAGATATCCAGGACAGGAACGCCTCGTGCTAACACAGTGGATGCAGCAGTTGCTCTGGTAGAATGAGCACGCAAGCCTTCGGGAGGTTGCTTTTTAGCCAAAGCGTAGCACATTTTGATGCAAAGAAGCACCTATCGAGAGATGGTACGCTTTTGCACCACCTTCCCTTTCTTCGCACCCACATAGCCAACAAAGAGTTGATCGTCCACCCGGAAATCTTTAGTACGATTGAGGTAGAATGCCAACGCTCTTTTTGGGTCCAGACAGTGGAGTCTCTCCTCCTCATGGGAAGGATGTGGGGGTGCGTAGAAGGTAGGCAAAGTGATGGACTGGCCTACATGAAATGGTGTAACCACCTTAGGAAGGAAGGAAGCTAGCTCTAGTTCGTAACACCACTTTGTCAGGGTGTACAGACAAGTATGGAGGCTTTGAAGAAAGGACCTGAAGCTCACTCACCCTGCAAGCAGAGGTGATAGCGATGAGAAAGACCGTTTTAAATGTGAGGAGCCACAAGGGACAATTATGCATTGGCTCAAAGGGGGTACACATCAAGTAAGTAAGTACAAGATTAAGATCCCACTGAGGCATGATGAAGGGAGTGGGGGGAAATAAGTGGGTGAGCTCTTTTAAGAACTTACTCACAATAGGAGATTTAAAGAGTAAGGGCTGATCAGGAAGCCTAAGAAAGGTGGAAATGGCAGACAAATACCCTTTAAGGGTGCCCAATGCAGAGCCCTGCTGGGCTAAAGAAAGAATGAACAGAAGAACCTCTGAAAGAGGGGCAGAAAGGGGGTCAACAAATTTGTTGGTACACCTTGCCACAAATTTATTCCGACAGGCAAATACAGTTTTTTAGTCGATGGATGCCTGGCTGCCAAGATAACATTACAGACTTCGGGTGGAAGGGCAAATGCCGTCAACTGTTGCTGCTCAATCTCCACGCATGAAGGCGGAGGTTGGACAGGTTCAGGTGGAGAATCGTCCCCTGCTGCTGCGACAGAAGATCCGCCCAAAAAGGCAGTCTGAGTGGAGGATCGATGGACATGCTCAATAGCTCTGGATACCACACTCTTCGAGCCCAGTCCAGAGCCACCAAGATAAATGGGCCCGGTCATACTTGATTTTCTTGAGAACTCTGGGCAGAAGAGGGATAGGCGGGAAGGCATAAAGGAGGCCGGAGCTCCAGTCAAGACGAAAAGCATCTCCGAGCAAGTGCCGCCTTGGAAACTCCAAAGCGCAAAATAGCTGACATTGCGCGTTCTCTGCAGAGGCGAACAGATTTAACCAAGGCTCTCCCCACTTGAGAAAGAGAACTTGAACCACCTCCGGATAGAGACGCCATTCGTGATCGACAGTGCATCGGCGACTGAGTTTGTCTGCTCTGGCGTTGAGAGAGCCCGCCAGATGTTGAACCATCAGGGTAATGCCTTGATGTTCCAGCCATGTCCAGAGGCGTAGTGCCTCCTGAGAAAAGGTCTAGGACCCTACCCCGCCTTGTTTGTTGGAGTACCACATAGCGGTAGTGTTGTCTGTGAACACCTGAACAACTTTCTCTTTGAGAGAGGAAAGGAATGCTTTCAACGAAAGCCTGATCGCCCGGAGCTCCAGCATATTTATTGGGAGTCCCGACTCCGCCGGAGACCAGAGGCCTCTGCTCTCCGCCTCTCCCATGTGGCCGCCCCACCCCAGAAGTGACGCATCTGTCACTATAGACAGATCTGGTTGGGGAAGGGAGAGGGATCTGCCATTGACCCAATCGGGATTCAAAAGCCACCACTGCAGGTCTTTCGCAGTCCCCTCTGAGATCTGGACCATGTCGGAGAGATTTCCCTGATGCTGCGCCCACTGGAACTTCAGGTTCCACTGCAGACCCCGCATATGCCACCTGGCATGTGTTACTAGCAGGATGCAGGGGGCCATGAGGCCCAGCAGCCTCAGAATCAGTCTCACCGAAACCCAAGACCAAGGCTGAAAGATCAGAATCATAGCGTGAATGTCTTGGACTCGCTTTTCGGGAGGATAAGCCCAAAACTGCACTGTGTCCAGAACAGCTCCGATGAAAGGGAGCATCTGAGAGGGAGTCAGGTGTGACTTCGGCACGTTGATAGTGAACCCCAGCTGGTGCAGGAGGTTCGCCGTAGTCTGAAGGTGGGAGACAACTGTCAGGGGCGAAGGCGCCTTCAACAGCCAGTCGTCTAGGTAGGGGAAGACTGAGACCCCTAACCTGCGCAGATGAGCTGCAACCACCGCCATCACTTTTGTGAACACCCAAGGGGCGCTGGTAAGGCCAAAATGGAGCACGGTAAACTGAAAGTGCTTGTGACCTACCACAAATCGTAGGTAACGTCTGTGGGCAGGCAGGATGGGGATGTGGAAATAAGCGTCCTGCAAGTTCAACACTACCATCCAGTCTCCTGGGTCTAAGGCAGACAGAACCTGAGCCAGGGTGAGCATTTTGAACTTCTCCTTCTTGAGGAAGTAGTTCAGGTCCCGAAGATCTAGGATAGGACGTAAGCCCTTGTCCTTCTTTGCTATCAGAAAGTAGCGGGAATAACAACCACGACCTACTTCTGGCACAGGGACCCTTTCTATAGCTCCCTTGGCCAAGAGAGCCACGACTTCCTGGTGGAAAAGCATCAAATGATCCTCCGGAAGGATGGATGCATGTGTGGTGGTGCAGATTCAAAAGGGAGGGAGTAGCCCTTCCGAATGATCTGCAAAACCTACCCGTCCATGGTGATATGTTCCCAGTGGGGCAGGTGATGGCGGATCCTGCCACCAACTGGGCAGGAGTGAGGGTACGGACTAGGAAGGTTTGGAGGCTGCAGCGGGGGCAGAGGCGGACTGGACAGACCTCTGGTTCCCTGTCCCACGGCCACATGCGATTCCGCGTCCACTGACATGCATAGGCTGTCCAGCGTGCATGGCACAGTGGCTGGGTTGAGGACGTGACAGGGCGCCCCTTCCGTGTCCACGAAAGGGAAGAAAAGTGGACTGTGGTGGGCGTGTGGCAGAGGAAAGACCAAGGGACCGAACCATAGCCCAGGAATCCTTGAATCTCTCCAAGGCCGAGTCCGCTTTGTCTCCAAAGAGACGAGTGCCATCAAAGGGCATGCCCATGAGTGACTGTTGGACATCCCCTGAGAAGCCAGAAGTACGTAACCAGGCGTGGCGCCGTAAGGCCACTGTCGTCGCAACCGATCTGCACAGAGAGTCGGTCGTATCCAGCCCACAACGGATAGTGAACTTTGCCGCGTCTCTCCCATCTTTCACTGCTTGGGAGACAATAGCATGGACCTCCTCTGGTATCTGCGGCAGGACTTGCGCAACCGTATCCCACAGTGAGTGGGAATAATGACTCAAATGACATGCAGTGTTCACAGACCGCAGTGCTAGGCTGGAGGAAGAAAATAACTACTTACCAAATTGTTCCAGCCTTTTGGATTCCCTATCCGGGGGTGCCAGAAGGGAATGCGTCAGAAGAAGAGGAAGCCCGGATTACAAGACTCTCAGGCATAGGATGTTGGGACAGGAACTTTGGGTCGTTCGGCGCAGGTCGATGACGGCGAGCGATAGTCCTGTTCACAGGAGCCCCTGTGTTGGGTTTGGACCATGTACCCAAAAGGACATCAGTGAGGGCCTCATTCAATGGAAGAAGGGGTTCCGAAGTAGAAGTCCCAAGCTGAAGCACCTCCGTCAGGAGACTAGACCTGACTTCCACAGTAGGTAGCTCAAGACCAAGGACCTCAGCCGCCCTACTAACCACCATACTATAAGTAGCTCCCTCCACCGTAGCCACGGTAGGAGGAGACAGCATGCCAGCGTCAGGAGAAGTATCTAGACCACTGGCTTCGCCCAAGTCCTGTGCCCAGTCCATAGTAGGGTCATCCTGGTATTCGTAAGGGTCCAGGGACCCCTCCAATTCCTCCCCGTATTCGTACCCATAGGAAAATGGGTCTGAATCCGACCTCGAGCGAATCGGGCCCACCAAAGCCAATGGCGGCGACGACCGACGCCATGGCTACGCCGCTCCGACTCCGAGTCGTCGGGGATAAGAATTGGGTCAACAACGATAGTGGGCACTACCGACGTCAGGAGTGTCGATAATCGACCCGGCGCCGGGGAAGGTCTCGATGGTGCGACCGCCGTCGGTGCGGATCCGCGCACGGATCCAGAGGCGACCTCGGTGGCTGGGGCCGAAGCCGTTGGCGCGGAACCCGAAAGCCCCGAAGCCGAACCCGAACCCCTTGGGCCCGAAGGCGCCGTATCGGGGTCGGCCCGCCCAAAGGTGAGGCGTATGGCCTCGTAAAACTCTAAGATGGGAGGGGGTCGCTCCGGCAAACTCGGGGAAGCGCAGATTTGACCCAGACGCCGGCCGAGCGATGGGGTGAGGTCGGAGAGCGATGGGACTTCTTCGACTTCTTCTTAGCTTGACCCGATGACTTCGAAGAAGACGAGTGGTGATGACTCCGCGACCGATCTAGAGACCTTCCTCTCGAGCGAGACCGGGACCTACGGGTAGTAGAATGCTGGGCCACCATTAGCTTTAGGGACCGCTCCCTCAAAGCTTTCAGGTGCATGGCCCGACACTCGGATCACGACTTGGGGTCGTGGTCACGCTCAAGGCACCACAGACAAACGTGATGAGGATCCGTCACCGACATCATCCGATGGCAGTCCTCACAAGGCTTGAACCCAGTCTTCGGGGACATACTCGACGCACCAAAGTCGCACCAAAAAAGCTCTACAAAACAGTCGAATTCGGCCAAAAAATAGCCTAGGGTAGCTATCTCTGGATCAGCGCGTGGCACGGAAAGAAAAGAACTGACGTCACTGCGCGAGGGCGGTGTCTATGTACTACTTCCGACGTCATCACGGCGACCACAACGCCTGCGATGTCGACCGACGCCACCTACCGATGCGCAAGGGTATTGCTCGAAGAAAAATCTATGGATCCAGTCTGACGCCTGGGGGAAAATTCTAAGGTAAGGAATCTGCAACTAGAAGTCTCTATCAGATGCCATGACTATAAGAACTACATAGCTAGAGTCCACAACGAGGAGGGTAAATTTGGGAGACACCTGGCCCGGCTCATCCATCCTGAACTACGCAGCACACCCAACATGCACTTAACAACTGCCCTAGGGACACACATCTACTAGATAGGGCCTAGTAATTATGAATTCCGGTCCGATTAAGAGACCCTCTACTGTTGCCAGAAGGCACTTTCAGAGTGCCTACAGGACAGGTTCTTAGATCGTTCACACCGCATAAACCTACCTCCTGTGGCACGCCAATCACTTGGGGGACCAATTGCAGTCTAAAAAATACAACACACCTTTAAGGAGATGGCCCAGAGTTTTACTCTGCTTTCATGGGCACTCTGGCCTCAAAACTAGAAACACTCTACGCTGAATCCTTGAGGCAGGGCACCTACCAGATTCCACCAGGAGTGCAACAGTGATCCCCAAAGTTTCGGGTGCACCCACCACTCCATTTCGTTTGCTGTCCATGCTCAAAATGGACTTCAAGATCACTAGTAAGGTGTTAGCAAGCAGACTGCTTCACTACATGTCAGTACTAGTCCATAAAGACCAAAGTGGTTTCATACCGAACCACATTACTTCCCTTAAACTCAAAAGACTGTACCATATCCTGAACTGGCCCAGCCAGAGGCGATGCTCATGTCGGTGGACCTTGAGAAAGCTTTTGACTAGATAAGGTGGGACTTCCTGATGAAAGTCACGCAAAAGATGGGACTGGTAGAGGATTGGATTAGATCGATTATACTGCTTTACAGCCCAGGTTATGACGGGCTCCACAATCTCCACCACATACAATATATTCTGAAGGTCCGGACAGGGCTGCCGCTATCACCCTTACTCTTTGCCAGGCCATAGAGCCTCTGGCAGAACTGTTTCGGAGAGAGAGCAAGGGCAGCAGCACAAGGTTGATGGCCAAGAGCATATTATCTCGCTTTATGCGAATGACCTTCACCTTCATGTAGATCTAGCAAACAATGCCAGCAGAGCACAGGATGCGATCAATAGCATTGAGGAATTCGGGAAATTGTCTGGCCTACGCCTCAACTGAACTAAAACCTGTTTGTTCCCTTGCGAGTTGGGAACTTCTCAGCCACCAGATATCCCCTTGGGGCTTCGATGATCGCCCCCCTTCTTTAAATATCTGGGCATTCTACTATACCACAGTCTGGAGGATTTTGGTGAGGAGAATCTAGGAGGAGCATTTACCGCCCTTAAGGCTTGTAACACCTTGACTATCATTGATGGCACGAATCTCAGTCTCCAAGATGGTGAAGCTCCCTCGGCTGTTTTTTTTTCCTTTTACAATCCTCTTGGTTATGATTCCTGTTGCTTGGTTTAAACAAGTAGATGCTTTACTCCACAAACTAATCTGGATTGGCGGTCATCATAGACTGAGCCCTTGGTGTCTTAAGATGTCCACTGAATGAAGGTGGTCTTGGGGCACCAGACTTGGAACTGTACTATTTAGCAGCACAACTGCAATGGATAGCGAGCTTAGCGAGTCCCAGTGCGGTGCCTTCGACTTGGCGGGCCTGGCCCCGCATCAGGGTACTCTTCTGGTCAGGTTACTGCGTTCGGATGTGGGTATTCTGCACCCTGTTACATGTAGGACTGCTGACGCCATTGCCTGGCATGTACATGGAGAGCCCTGCTGTATGCTCCTGCTTGACCACTGGTGGGCCTCCCACAAGGAAACCCCAATACTTGTTTTATGATGCCCAACTTTCCAACATGTTGAAGGCTGGGAAGAGGACAGCAAGGGACTGCTTCTTGACGGGCATCCTTATACCGTTAGAAGAGCTATCAGAGCAATAATGCATACCCCAGGGGGCCAGTTCCTGAATTATGAAGCTCTAATTCAGACTTTTGCGGATCTATGGGACAGTGGATGGGATAAACCTCCCCCCATGCCATGCTCCAACTTTTGCTTTATATGGGCTCAGCCAGATGATTGATAACATGGTTCCATCGCTCCCTGAATGGCATACGGAGGAGGCCATTGACGGACCTGAGAGCTAAGTGGGACAGGAATCCTGGGCTGCGAAATCACAGATAGGGAATGGAACAAGATGCCAGCCTACCCTAAAAAGTCTCCTGTAACACAAGGCTAAATTACATACAATTTAATTTCCTGCACATGGCATACCTCATGCCTCACAGACTCCTTGTAATATACGGTGGGGAATCACAGGGGTGCCTCCAGTGTCACCTTCCAGATGCAAACTTCTACCACATGACATGGGGATTCTCTACCCTGCAGATCTTTTGGAATACAGTTATCAGCCGACTTCATTCCACGCTGGGACGCAACATTACATGCATCACAAAAGTCTGCCTTTTGGGAGAATTCCCTAGACCCAAGACATGTAAAGTGGGTACCAGGTTCTCAGACCTAGAACTAACATTATCCAAACACAGAATAGCAATGGCTTAAGAATCGGAGAAAGGACCAGTATTTGATACATGGGTGAGAGATGTCACAACTTGGGCAAGGGCAGAATAAAGGGCTCTTCATAGGGAGGGTGCTGGGGGAATCCACAGGTGTCCCCGTGCAGTGCTCTGGAGAGAGATCTTGGGGAACTGGGAATATCAGGGCGGCGACATGGACAGAGCCCAAGGTGGACCTGACAAACGCAGGGGAGATGCCGGGGAGAAGAATCGGATGGGGAGGACGAAGGGGAGATGACTGATCAAGAGTCCGAGAACTGATAACACGAAATAGGCCACTTGTCCTATAGACGATGTGCCACATGATACACTGCCCTTCCCCACTCCCGTTCTTGAGTACTTACCACTTGGATTCAATAAGATGCATGCATGAGGCCGACACCTACCGGCCTGGGAGCCCCTCGAACTGTCTGCTCAAAGAGACAGCACCTTACCAGAATACTTTAATTAGATTAATGTTCCGTTATTTTTTATCCTCCTAAGCTTTGCTACTGGATAGACCGATTATATCTTTCACCTAAAACTAGGTGCCCAACTCCCATGATTAATTCTACCTAACACCCTCCCTCTTGCTCCTGATACAGAGTCAGGTGTGTTAATATATGCTTACACACATTAGGGGAAAAACCCATAGAAGATAGATAAAATCAGATTAGCATTTGTATAACTGCAATGTGTAGAAATGTGAGAAACATACAGACTATTTGTATATACCTCTGGTACAATGTCCCTATTGAATGCTTAGGAGCCAGTGATACATCCCTGATTTAGGAAATGTCTTGGATTGTGTAACACACTGTTTTGTATACTTCTAAATGCCAATAAGATATCTAAAAGATAAAAAAGAAGGGTCAGCTAGATGCACTATAAAATGACCATAGCACGTATTTGCAAGAAACGTGGTTCCAAGAGAATACCGATGTACATGGCTTTGTAGTCCAGAACAAACTAGGAAGGGGAAAATTATCAGAGATACATTAATGTTAATCGCTATAATAAAAATTAAGAGGGTCATAAAAGTGGTCATGGATTCAAGTGGCATTCAAATCTCAATTGTGGAGAAGCATCTAAACAACAATCAAATCAAACTGTTTATGCTGATAAATATGCACATTAATAAAGAAGAAATCTTGGATTTGGGTAATGTAAAATGACAGATGATGTTCAATATGCATTAAGTAACACCTTACTTAAATAGACCAACACTATTTTGGTAAGGGCAGGCAATTTTAATGCAAGACTGTTTCCTGGATGTACTGATGCTCCACATAAGGATTTACTGGAACAACAGAATGTGCCAGTGGTTATTTTCATGGCAGATTCTAGCTCTAAAGAGACAACTATTTTGGGCAGATGGCTGGCCAAAAATGGTTTAATTTATTTGAACAGTAGTTTCTCCAATAATGTTCCAGCCTCACAAAACTTTCATTCCGGTCAACACTGTTGTCCTATATGGTTTCGCTTTTGCCTGGCAATTAGGTATTTTTAAAGATTTTAATGTACTAGATCATAAGGGAAGTGGTCACTGGGTAAACTACAGCTAGCCTACTTTTTAGAGAAGTATCCTGACTAGAGAAAGTGCTATCCACACCACTACTGTAAGTTTGCCTAGGTGACTTACTATGTGATTAGATTCCTTACACCATCAATATCTGGCATCAAATCAAGCCTTTGATTACACTGATAAGGACTCTGAGTTGTAGGAGGATAAAATCACTAAGAAAATGTTTCTATACAAATTAATACAAACCAGCACTTGCCAGGGGGAAGTGTGTGTCAAGGTTATGTTCACACAGGAAATTAAAAAGTAATTAGCTGAAAGTACCACAAAGATACAGTGTTCAGCCAGTACTACTAAAACATTAGTTACATGGTTAAAATACAATTACAAACAGCATATAAAATAAAAGATTTTTTAAAAAAATAATCGCTAGGATGAAATGATACAGGTGACCTAGTCAGAGGAGCAAAACAATTCTGGAAATCAGTGAATAATCTCACAAATTGCTATCCGGGGGTTTAACTCCTATGATTGGGGAAGGCACCTGGACAGCTTATCTTGATAGTCAGTCTAGTTTACCTGCCTGCAGATAACTCCTATACCACATTCTAATGATGATGTTCAATTTAAGTGGTTTTCAGTAAAATATTTCAATTCACAATTTAATCTCTGAAATTGAGTAGACCTGCAGATCCAGATAATATCCCAGCAGTTATCATAAGTCTAACATCAATTGGTGGGCAAGAATATTCTCTCATCTGTGTATGTGGATAGCCAAAACCACTGTATTTCCAGATATATGGAAAGGCTCTAGGGTAAAAACCAATTCAAAAAGTAAAAAGCGACTGAAGCTTGCCAACAAATTCTAGACTTAAAAGTCTGATGGATGTTTCAGGGAATTCTTTTTTTAAAAGTCTATTGAGCCTCCTAGAAGAATATGCTTTGGTTAATTGCCTTCTTCCCATTTAACAAGGCAGGTTTCAGGAGGACCACTCTAACAATGACCATTGTTTTGCCACATGGGCAAATGTTAAGAAATCTTTGGCACTGAATCAGAGGTTTTGCTTTTTTATTGAGTTCTGCACAGCCTTTGGTACAGTGTAAGGAGAGGGGCTTTGGAAGAAAAAGAGACCCTGGAACACACCCCATTGCCTCTTTTCTTTAAGACAGGCACTGCACAGGTCCACCTGGGCACAGGTTAAATTGACTAATTGGAGGCGTTATCAAGGAAAATCAAAATGTCCCTCAGCCTGGATAAGGGCTGCACCTCAGCACCATCTCTTTTTATCCTACTTGTGTCTGATCTCCCCTCTGCCTTGAAAGCAAATAACTACTATTCACCCAAAATTGGTTTCACGCATATTCAGTGTTTAATTTATGCGGACAACCTGATACTTTTAGACTATACGTCAATTGGTCTCCAGAGGAAACTTGATGCTTGATCAACAAACTCTAAGGAAATCATTTTGAAAATCTATTTAGAAAAACACAAAGATCATGATCTTTGTTTTAAAAAAAAGTAACAAACTTTAAATGGTTACTTGATGTTAACCAGAGGTGAGGGGGTTCTTAGTTGTCCATCCTTTAACGCTTATATGAGTAAACCCTCACTCCCCAGTCCTTCTATGGAGCGGATGTTTTATTTTTAGAATCCCAGAATATCTGGGAGTCAGTGGACAGCCCTGCTTTAAATTGTATACTTAGTTTACCCCAGGGTAATTCTGGTACAAAGCCTTTGCAGTGAATTCTGTGTCAGGATCGGAGGCTCAAATTATGCTTTAGTCCTACTTCACTACTCAAAATTTCTAATAGTAGCCATTTTAACATCAGATTAAAGTAAAATTAACATTCCCAAAAGGCTTTAGGTATATCAAACAACAACAATATCCAATCAAAGTCAGGCAGTACCAATATAGTCCCTTGTCTATATCTGTGCTGCCTCTTTTCTTTGCACGAGTCACACCACTGCCCGTCGCTCACGAATTGTGTTTAGAGCCATCCTTGCCTAACATAAAGATAACAAACAAAATTTGAACTGATATTTTCCCAGTGAAAGTACTATTGCAACATACAGGAGAGAACTATACTATATAACAATCAGTATAAAAATAGAAGTGACCACATTTCGGAAGCACAAATATAACATGTTTAGAATTATACCTTTATTTACTGATAAAAGGGAGGGAGCGTGAGTTACTTCTCGTCGGGTGGGATAATCCTCACCTCCATGTAGAATTAAATCTTTCTGTTACGATAACTAGAAGTGTTTCATTCTGTGTCAGGACTGGAGGCTCAGATTATGCTAATTTAAAGCTTGTTTACCACCAGCTGGGCTACATTCACCACTGGCTTGGAGGTAGAATCTCTTAAAATTGGACTCTGAGGACCAACCTGCAGCATTCATAATGTCTTCTAGGGGGGGCACTCAAGATAAACACTTTTAGAGGCCAAAGCCCCTCTTGCCGAATACGCTCCAAACATTCCCACATTGATACCTGCTTCTTGCATGACCCAACGTACCCCAGCTAGCAATCGTGGGTGAAGCTACTGCCTTATGTGGCCTCTTTAAGGAAATCAATAGTTGTCTTTTGCCCGGGAGGGAAAGTAGGGCGGAACTCCTCTGTCATTTCCCTATATGCTTTCAGACATTGCACAGCACAAAATTTTGGGGCATCAGGAAATGCCAGGTATGGAATAATGTGAGTATGGGATTTAGTGCGTCTGCTGACCTTGAAAGAAACCCCATGAAGGGTGAATACTTTTCCTGTGACGTTACCTGTAACGTCCAAGGTATGGACATCCAACATTTTACAACAAGATACTAGACATGGCAGCATTGCCAATTTAGCCGTGACGTAAGAAAGCTAGGAAATTGTTCCATTAACTCTCATGTTTTATTACCACATGGCAGGCTCCCACCTTTTAAGATTTTTAAATAGGTTGACTTTATGCGAACCTTCTATAAACATATCTAAACTATACTTGGAGGAAATCCTTACAGCTCTGGTCAAAAGAATCAATGAAATTAAATTCATGCACAGTCTATTCAGAACTACAGGAACATGGTACATTTTCTACAAAAATATACTTTGAGAAGGTCTATACTTCAAGTATCCCAAAGGTTGCATATTAACTTTTTATCTAAGAAATCTTTAATCACGCTTACACTCAAAATGCGGACCTTTTTCCTCATAGAACAAATTTACCCTATCCTAAATTGCTTACAGAAATATTTAAGATAAGGCTTGATTTTAATCCAACTTACTCAAGACCATAATGGTATAAGAAAATGTGATAAAATGGTATGTGTCCATGCTTTTTAAATACCAAATGTTCCATATGTCATGTTATTATTAACAGAAAGGTTCCATATGTCATGTCCAGAAAGGTTTAAAACTGTTTCTTAAAATATCAGATGAGGTCAAGACATGAGGCAACTGTACTTTTGGGTAGTATGAACTTTTTCATGGTGCAGTAGTAACTCACACCTGTTCTAAATTGTATTAAATAGAGAGGCACTGCCAATGTTAATATGTAGATTTTAACTTCTGTTGAATTATATGATGATGATCTATATTGTTATTTTTCCATATATATCACATCGTATTTTAGTTTGTTTTATGGCCGTATGTTCCAACAAAACTGCATGATGACAGCATCTAGCTTGGGGTGCCCAACCAAGCACGGTGGGGTGTTGTCTGGTATCTTTCTATTTCTTATTTAATCTGGCTACCACAGCCACAACTTTTGCCAGAGTTTTTATCAATTTAAAATCACTGTGCCAGAGGTGGTCTATGGTTGGAATTGTCTTGAGTGATTTCCTGACTGGTTCTTTGAAGTCATAGAGAAAGAAATAAGTTTCTCTAGTTGTTAACTAAAGATCAAATCTCTTATCTACACTCTCTATCAGGGTATGAAACCTGGCAATGTATTCTGACAGAGAGACTACTGAAGGAGTTAGAGCTTCTGATGCCATGTGGAGTTGGTCATTCCATTCATCCTTTAAGGCCTACAGGGGCTCAGGCAGTTCTTCTTACTCTATATCAGAGTAACTGACAGATGTGTCTATCTGAATGGGTCTTTGTGGCACATTAGCAAAATCTTGGACCTGACAACTTGGGAGTTTTAGGTGGTGGTGGTTTGTATCTGGTGGACTGGGAGTTTCAGGACTAAGTCCAGCTTTACCAAGAGACATAGGAGCATTTTGAAGAGGACATTGTAGGTGGGGATGGCTTGTATCTGGTGGACTGGAAAATGTAGGACTTAATCCTGCTTCATGAGGATAGGTAGGAACATTTGGAGGTGGAGGCTGATGGGCGGGCTGGGGAGTTGAATACATAGGAAATCATGGATAGTAATCCACCATTATACAGCAAGTCCTTCATGAAGTCTACGATCTGCTCCATAAGGCTCATACTGTTGATTCTAGACTGCACAGTTGTCCGCCAGTCTTATTCATGGTACCATGGATATTTTGGGTGAAAGGCATCAGTATCACATGGAGGGGATACCCCTGCACTCCTTCAGTGTCTTGCTATTTTATTTTGACCTGTCTTTGGCAATTATGCAGCCCCTTCATCTTTGCCCTCCCTTTCCAAAGTGGTTAAAGAGGTATTTTACTTGGTGAGGAATTTTCCAGCCAGATATCACCAGGGTTTGTTCTTTTTTTATATCTGGAAACTTCTGTTGATGGACACGTTGATGGGTCCCTTCATCAATGGTATTTCCGATTATGGTGCATTTGTCAACGAAGCTGCTGGTAGTGCCTTCATCAACCAAGTTCGTATTGGTGAAAACGTTGAAAAGACAGTGAAGTCAATGGGACCATCATCAATGGAGCCATTGCATATTGCTGTGTTGTGCCATATGCTTCTTTCTCAGTTAATGAGGAGTCATCAACAAAGGCTAATAAACAGTGGGTTGCCTTACTTACCTGAACAGATAAGGCATTAGCATGGACAGCAAAGTCTTTCTCATCCTTCCCTTCAGGTCTGGAGAAAATGACCTCACTGTTTTTTATGCACCATAAGGGGTTGAGGCTGAATCATTTGCAGGAAGTTTGGTTTTTGAAGCTTCAGAATCTTCTAACATGTGTTTTGGTTCTTTCCGAATTTGACACAGACTCACCCCAGAAAAGGGATTCTCAGAAGCCTTGTTTTTTTCTGTAGCCTACTCACAATCCTTTCCTCATAGCCCTTGAGGGTTTTTGCTGAAAATATTCTGCTGATCTTGAACTCCTTTGCTTTGCGATCTAGGTAGATGCAATAAATGCACATGCAAAGGATAAACACTCAGTCACTAGTCTTTAAAAGGCTCCTCTTTGAAGATCTTTCCATTTCTAATCCAGAACTAGAGGTGGATGAAGTAGACACACAATCTATGGAAAGGTTTAAAACGAATTTTCTGAGGTAATATAAGAACGATTTGCTTGTACCGATAACAAAGCTATGGAGACTCCCTTCCCACATGGCACACAGTAGAAATCTGAGAAGCAATGGTCTCTGGGAGGTTTGAGGATGAGAAAAAATAATCAACTTACCACTCCACCTATCAACAATAATTTGACAAAACAATCCCACCAGAAGTGATCTGAAACATTTTTAAAAAAAACATTTTTCCATACATTATTTTCTGCAGATTTTGTACATTCAAGTATTTATTTTTAACAATTAATCATGTAAAATATAATGCTTAAAATGTTGTACATAAATCTCCCAAAAAGAACTACAATGAATACAATGTGAAATAATATAACATAATGCAATACTGTACATCAACAAATCTTCCCACCCACCAATCACTCTCTCATTTATATTGCACTCTCAGGGTTGATGACACTCATTTCAATAGCTTAAGTTTTGGTCTTTTTCAGTGAGGTGAACGTACTACTAAAGGAGCACTGTTCAAAGGCCATTCATGCAGGCAGTGCAGTTATTGTGGTAGTCAAAGAAGGTAAACTATGAAAGATCTAATGGTGGAGAATTTACTTATTTTACAATATTTGCTTCATCCTTGGGAATGGGTTGGATTTGACAACCGTTACAATCTAACAAAAGCCAGGGTAGAGACCTTGAAATAGCAGTAACTTTCTTAAATGACATTCTTTCTTAAAAAAACTGGGTTGAATGTTATGTTTGATATAAGCATAAATTAGGCTGAAGCAGAGAAGGTTAGTGTCAGTAAAGCTCCAAAGTCTGTGAGTCCTGCTTTTGAGTGACAGGATGTGAAGCTGGGTGGAGGGTTTGGATTATCAAGGCAATACGTTCACTCTGTTGTTAAAACTGAATCTCTATGTCAAGTTTTGCTTTCCTGTTTCATGTTTAGTACCGTTGGTGTGCAGTAGATTAAACCCCATGATAAATGATAAACATGAGAATACTGGATCTTGTAACAACAATTCATCTGCTAGTTATCAACAAGTGCAATTAGCTGTGATGGACTATTCCAGGAGAATGTATTTCATGACAAACAAACTAGTCTTAAATAACAAGCCTCTGCTTAGCCTTGCCTGAACTGCATAATGGAAACATTTCCTGTACTTTAAATGCTCATTTATTTAATAATAAAGAATTCATTCAATAGGACATCTTTTTTATTTTAAGTATTGCAATATACATTTTTTCATAAACCTATATAAGTGTATTTTAACTGTAACTGTATTATAAACTGTCAATTGATTGTAATTTATTTTAAGCAGCTACTTTGCGTGGTGTGGCCAATTCCATAGCGATACAGTGAGTAGAGAGGCGAGCTTCAGCATGAACCCCCAATAAAGGCTTCTTAAAATTACAGAAGACTTACTTTGACTCTTCTGAGAAGTAGTGTGCAGCATACAAGTGATTCTGACAATGTGAATGAACTTCGACAATAGGAAGACAGCAAATGTGGGTACGATAAAAAAAAAAGATCAAAATCACGCAGAACAGCAGCAGTCATATGTGCGGGGAGCTCACAGATGTCACCAACAGAGAGTGATCCAGCCGCTGAGCAGACTGAAGCCTGCAAGGGGATTTATGACCATGAGCAGCATATCGGGAAACACAAATCAAGACTCCGAGCTGCTAAAGTTGGACACAAACTCATGAACAAAGCAAGACACACGGGAACTACACAGCAGAAACAACGTTGATGCTAAAACAAATCCAATTCACAACTAGCAGTTGCGATAAAAGAAACCGTGAGACAATGAAAACACTGAAATGGAAACCATTGCTAATTTAACAGAGATAGCAAATAATAACAGGAGCTCATATTGAACCAAAGGTCATTGTGCGCTATACAAAGCAAAGCGATGATATCACTTATTACAGTCTCAGAGGATACTCCTACCTGTCTGACAAAATTAAGGGATTGACACAGAGACTTTCTTTTTTTGAAGTTAGGGGGGCAATGAGAGGAGCATCACTACTAAACATGACTAAAAAGATGACTGTGGCAGGGTATGAGTGTCTCAGAGCTCCAGAACCTGAATTATATCTTGAGCTTGTAATTACCTGCAAACTCTGCATCATCCTTACTGACTGGCTGTGGCTGCTGGAGATGATATGGAGATCTCAGAGAGGGTGAGGGCAGCACCGGGGCCCCTACTGGGTTGGGGAAAAATGTTATATTTAAGAAACCTTTGCTAATAGTTTATAATCGAAAGCACTAAGCTAACTGTAAAATGTCATGTGATAGCATCTGCCGATCCTAACAAGGGTAAATACTTGGCATGAACGAGAAAAACACTGACCCATTTGGACAGGGGTAACGCCTATTATGCTAGAAGAATTAGTGGATGGAGGGGGGGGGACGAAAACAATACATACAGTGTATCAGAGAACATGAATCTCAGTCAGGACAATAAGATGGTTTCTAAAATGTGGTTTTACAACACTCACTAAAGAGGAACTGTTGAAGTTGCCTTCTAAACCTAAAGGATAACATTTTTTTTAAAAACAGCTTCATGTAATTAAAACAGAAATACTGAAAACTGTGACTGACAAATGTAAGGGCATTCAGGCAACTGGAGAAAGAGTAAATGCAAATGAACATGCCATATCAACAAGCCGGGATGAAGCATACTCCAATGTCACTGCCAAATCCAAGGAATTAAAAAAATTGAGAAGAAAAACGGTATTGTTTGGAGGCGGAATCTATTCATCAACACTCAAAAATATATTAATGCTAGAAGTGAGACACAAAGTTGTCACTGGCTTCTAAGATTACGATGACCAAATGTGGACAAGACACATACAAGCGTGCTTTCCTATTCACTCTCTTCTTTCAACTTGACTCTGAAACAAACAATACTAGACTTAGAGGAAGGCAAACACTGATTACATTGAGTAAAAGTGATAAATAACATGCGTAGGACTTTTGGAGTACAAGCCATCAACACTGCATCGTCAGCATAAAGCAATGTGGGGACCGGTGAACCATCCCCTCTAGGAACGTCTGGAGTGATTGTACATAAGTGAAGACTCCGTTGATTAATATATAACATTAATAACAAAGCCTCCCCTTAAGCCTCGGGAGATTTTCAATTTACTGGCGAGTTTGACATTCGGCCTACATTTAAACCTAACTGACCTATTCTCATGCAACACTTCTAAGAAGTGCACACGTGTCTCATCCAGCCCCATAGTCAAAAGGAATCTCCATAGCTTGTATCAGTTTACACAATCGAATGCCAAGGCAAGACCCATAAAAGCCAGATAAAGTGGGATACAATTAGCAATTGCATATTTGCCAATAATTAAATGTAAGTTTTAAAATTGCTCTCTTGTGCCCATGTTTCCTAAAACTGTATTGACAACAGTGCAGGAATGTTATTTATGTTTTAAATTTTTTTTTTTTTTTTATCGGTGGCCTAGCCACTAATCCTTTTGTAAATGACTTTCCCTAATATTTTGACAAACATGTCACTAAGGGAGATTGTCTGACAGCAGCAGGGAAGTGAATGATTACCATTTTTGAATATTGGAACAATTATTGTTGGGGATCATAAACTGGGGCGCTGGGGTGTGAGGGGAAAGGTGGAGTGTTTGTGCAAGAATACTAGAAACATTAGTCAACAGCAGAGCTCAAAGTTACATTTTAGTAGGTCTATAGGAACTGCATCATGTCCCTGTGCTGTTTTTGCTAACACTCCACTGAACAGCTTCTACAACTTTGCATAGAGAGAACGACATATCCATTTGTATGTTAGAAACAGAAATAGGCTTTAATGGAAGAATTAACAGAGTATAGTCAAGAAAAATGAGCCACCCAAGCTGCACTAGAAATATGACAGCTAGTCCTAGTCGCCACACAACTTGGAATTCGGTTGAGGTCACTGTTAGCCAAAACGACTTAAAATCTTTCATACATGCTGCATGTACTGGTTTATTCCAATGTTGAACAATGACCACTATCCTCCTTTTTGTAACAGCAGCTTTAAACAGTTTACGCATAGTGGTTATTTTATCAGGGTCTCTAAGTCTAGCAGTTAGTGCCCTGAACCTCTGTTAGCTGGCCCTTGAAAAATCGTCGCTGAACCATCTTAGTGTAACACTGTTGCTCCTAGTTGGTTTTAGGATGGCTTTCCAGACACTGGAAAAGAGATAAACAAACATAACCAAATCCCTTCCCCCCTCTTCCGCCAGGCAACTTTGAAACACCTCCAAATTAAATTTAAGCAAGGTTTCAAGAAATTGAACTAACCTATTAAGCCTCCATACCAATCTAAGAGCATCAGTGGTCAACTTGGGGCCCATTATTCACATCTACTGCTTTACCTACCTTCAATAAAGGTAATGTCAGTAATGCCTCCATGGGGTGTGATTGCCAGAATTGTGATCAATTACAATACCATGTTCTAATGAATTAATTAAATCCCATGGAAATAAAAGTATATATTAAATTATTGAGGCACTGCCTATACCCCTCTAGTTGGCAAGTGATGTTTCTCTACATCCTCCTATTTCTGAAACATTACATTATGAGAAACTATGTAATTCCCAAGCTCCTTTTCTCTGTGTGCTTCACCCCCCACATTATACTCTGAGTCTTCCATCATGGAGCAATGCCCCAGTTTAACATTAAAATCTCCTGCAAAAATCAAGGGTGCCTCACGTCCCTCCATAAAGTATTTTTACCTAATTGAATCAATAAACTCAAACAAAATAGGGAACTTAGCGCCTGATTTGGAATTTGGCAGATGGGGTTACTTCGTCACAAACGTGACGGATATCCTGTCCGCTGTATTAAGATCCCATTATATCCTGTGGGAATCATAATACAGCGGACGGGATATCCGTCATGTCTGTGATGGAGTAACCTGTCCACCATACTCTAAATCAGGCCCTAAGTGTTCTGACTATTTACAAAATCATTATAATAAAAACATACATTGAAGTTCCCACAAATTAATACAGGTTGAAAGTATTTTCCAGGGGGTATCAAAACCTGAGCTTTCACAGACAGTGACAGACTCATTTCAGACAGATAAACCCACAGAGGAGCCACATCCTTTGAAGGTGTTGCTGGCACACAAAAGCATTCATAGCCATCATCAAAGACCAACAGTGGAGAGTCCTAAGTCTCTTGAAAGAGTAAGATGTCATAATTGCTTGCAAACAATTACCAACTAAGTAGGGAGATCTTTGCACGAAGACCAGCTACATTCCAGCTCAAAATCCTTACATCAAAAAACTGTAGATTTGAAGGAAGAAGTGGTTTCTCAGTTAACATAGCGACTGTCCCTTGTTCTAAGCTTATCGGTAGGAGGGAGTCAGTCAATATCAGTCAGATTTGTCAAAATTGCAAATCTGTTCATATCTCCCCGAATAGGTGGGTAATCTTGTTATGATGCATAAACTGAAAAAAAAAAAAAAAACAAGGGCAAGATGACAAGCCTCGCATGGATAAACTCTTCGCCTGCTTGTAATTTCATAAGGTTCTTTACACAGACCTGGTTTGGGAAACTGACCACAGTGCAGTCCTCAGAAATATTTTTACTAGATTACCCAATCCGGCCCACCTTGCATACCATTAGTATCTTATTACAGTCCATTATAATAAAAGTCCTGATCCTATGTAACCAATTAATTACTTTATTGCGTAGTTGATCCCAGATCTCAGATTAATTATGTTTTAGAGGACACTCCAGCCAATAACAACACAAACGGGGAAGACAACGGTGGTAAATTCAAAACAGTTTGATTAGGAAGGGTCCCGTAACTTGGCCCATCCTCACGCGCTGAAGCTACACATGGTTGGTTTTCTTTCTGCATATGTCCACTTTTTAAAGTAGGGTAAATGGCAGCTGCGCTGGTTAAACTAACCCTTACTTTAGGGGGACCTTTAATAGGATGTTCTTTCTGTGCGTTTGCTAAGCTGGGCTTGTTTTTATTTGTATCAGCTGTAGACAGTTGATCTCCCTCTGAAGGTTTTACTAGTAATTGTGTACACCACTGTGAACAAAGATTAGAGGTGAAGATATATTGATTTCTGTCTGTTTGTATCAAGTGCAGATAATCAAGCTTTACGTCTACGCGTCCCAAACGTTCTAAAAGAAGGAGTGATGGTGGTGTGGGGAGGACTGTCCAATGTGTAGACAGTATTGTACGAGTGTATATCTCTAGCATACTGTCTATCACAGTTACTCTACAGGGTGCACAATTTGACAAGGCCACCGTACTTTTGCCTATGTTGGAGAAACAAACAGACAATTACTCACCAGATAGACACTAGATGAGCAGAAAGCACAGAGTCTACAAAGGCAAACGAAAGGAAGGGGGCCCACCCCAGGCTTTTCTGGCCTCGGGACGGGTGCTGACAGTCCTCGGCACAAAATACGTTTTGTGGCCTGTTGGTGGCTTTTCGTAGGGACTATTTCTTGAAAATGTAACAAGTGAACAGTTATAAGAAAGGCAGATATTTTCCAATCGCCGAGTGACTACAATGGATATAGAGAACACTTGTGGTATCGTATCTTATGCATCAAAAATCAACCAAGAGAATATTTTACTCTCGCTGGCAGGCTTACTGAAAAAAATAATAGAAGAGAACTGATAAGGACTGGTGACTTTAATACACACCAATCCCCATCCACTCACAGCTATACATTCTGGCAGTCATATTCTTAACTTGGTGATGCCTAAAGCATTCCCTAAATTGAGCATGAATGATATGTTGTTTAACATCATCATTCCAAAAGAAAATGTACATATTTCTCTAAAGTAAATAGAACCTATCTGAGGATAGGCATAATCTGAGGAACAGACAGATACAATTTTGGAATCCATAGAAAGAGTAGACGAGGAATTATACGGTTTCTGACCATGCGCCTGTGGTCAGGAATTCTCAACTAGGGGATAGACCTAGAACAAAAGGATGGTGGTAATTTGATGCTAATTTCTAGTGGATACACATAGAACAAAGGGCTGGTGACAACTTGATGTCTATTTCTTGTAGGATAGACTATGTGGGGAAAATGTAAGAGCTTATACAATAATGACCAATACACTTCAGATCAGAAATGACTCAAAACAAATCCTGAAGAGGAAAACGGGTTAGCTTTTTCAGAATTCAATTAGACTCTATATCGGGGGCACTTCCGAGTCACAAGTTTCTGCTTTCTCTGAAGGTTTAGACTTATCTAAGTTAACTCTACAGGACAGAAACGGTCTGAAACAGAAGATTGTAGTGGCAGAGATCAAGAAAGTTATTAAAAAGTTACTACCAAACAAGGACCCAGGCACACAATGGCATCACCAATACATTCATACATATCAAAAGTTTAAGGAGTACCCCCCAAGGGTGCCAGAGGACTGTCCTTATCAAATATATGGTCCTATCATATGGTAGCACAACTGAAGATAGAATCTGAGTGGTCACTGACATACAACGGACAAACATTTAGCTCACATGAAATGTGCTCCACTGGGCACATCTGTTTAGGATTTCCTTTGGCTCCTTAAGAGAAATAGCCTGGAGGCAACCTTTATGTATGAAATTATACATCCCTTCATGGACAATTGACATCTAGAATGGACTATCTAAATATAATCGAATTACCATCTTCCCCTTCCCTTTCGCACCAGTACAAAACAACTCGGCAATAGAGTATAGAGTTTCCTATATGCAATAGAGTATGGAGTTTCCTCTATGCTACTTCACTCTACACCACTTCACTCTAGGCCAGTCCAAGACACGCTAAGCCAATCCACTATTCAAAACTCCACAAAACACTACAACAATCTACGCTACTCCACCCCACTTCAGTCTGTCACTGTCACTCCACTCGACACTCTATGTCATGTCACTCTAGGCCACTCTACAACACTATGACATTTTACTCCATTAAATTCTATGCTACTCTACTTCACTCTATGACACTCTATGTCATTCTATGCCTCTTCATTCTGGCCATTCTGACACTGTGGCCCTCACTACGAGTCTGGTGGTCTTAAGACCGCCAGACTCGCGATGGCGGTCAGACTGCTGCGGTCATGGCGGTCCGACCGCCACATTACGACCGTGGTGGAGCTGCCACGGTCCTACCGCCAACACCGCCAGGTTGCCACCAGTCAAAAGCCTGGTGGTCTTGGCGGTTGTAATCCGCCTTGGGGATTACGATGCCCCAATCCGTCAGCCTTTTCATGGGAGTTCGACTGCCCTTGGAAGGCTGGCGGAATGGGGGCGTTGGGAGCCCCCATGGACAGCCCTGTTGCGCTTTCCACTTGTCAAATTACGGGCAGTGGAAAGCACGACAGGTGCTGCAGCATCTGCCGCATCACCACATTTCCGCCGGTTTGATTACGAGGTGCCATCAATGTCAAGGCCTTGTTTCTTGCTGGGCTGGCGGGTGGAAACAATGTTTCTGCCCGCCAGTCCAGTAGGAAACTTGTAATAGGCCTGGCAGGGTTCTGGCCGCACTGGCGGTTAGATGGCGGTACGAGTTTGGTGGGCAGCGGACTCATAATGAGGGCTTGTATTCCATACTACGACACTCAATGTCCACTCTACACCACTTTACTCCACTCTATGCCACTCCATTGTGACACTTCATGGCACTCCACTCTACAAAACTTTACTCCACGCCCTTCCACTCTCCATCACTCCGCTTTACGCCACTCCACTCTACTTTACTCTATGACACCCTACGCCACTTCACTCTACAACACTCCACAATATTCCACTCTATGGCATTCTACGCAACTGCATTCTAAGCCACTGTACTCCGCTCCACTCCACACAACCACCATTCTGTGCCACTCTACACCACTCCACTCTACGACACTCTACTCCACTGCACTCTATGTCTCTCCACTCTAAGCCATTCCATTCTACTCCACACACTATGCCACTCTACGATCTGCTTAGGACACACCACTCTACACCACTCAACACCACTCCACTGTACTCTACATCATTCTTTTCCACGACACTCAATGGCACTCTGCTCAACTTCACACTGTGCCCTTCCACTCTACCCCATTTCACTTAACTCCACAAAAACGCCACTCTACAACCTTCTACAACACTCCACTCTATGCCACAATGCCATTCTATGACTCTACATCATATACTTTACTCCACCCCACTCTATGACACAACGCCACTCTACACTACTCTGACACTTTAATCTACCTTATGCCTTGCTACATCACACCACTCTATGACATTCTACTCCACACCCCTTGACTCCACGGGATTCAACATCAACTCCACTCTGATACTTTATTCCACTTTATGTTATGCCACTCTATGCCCCTCTACTCGACTCTATGCCACGACACTCTATGCCCCTCCAATGTATTCCCCTCCATTCTGCTCCACTCCACTACTCTACTCTACCCCACTCCACTCAACAACTTTCCATAACAATCCACTCTATTCTACATCACTCCATTCTAGGCCACTCTACTTCTCTCTAAGCCACTCCATGCCACTCCACTTTTAGCCAAACTTAACAGCAGCCACGCTGGTGCACAACATGACTAAGACACATTGCTAAAGCCAATAGCTCTCCTGGCTGTGCCAGTGCTTGTTATGCTCTGGCTTGACGCTGTAGCTGTCAACAGATAGTTATGTGAGAACTCCAGGAGAGGGATTTTGACTCTGCCCATATGGTGGGAGCCTGGAGTACATGTTTTAATTGGGCAGACGTATGTATCCATGAAAATGTGCTTGCTTGCCACACAGGTGAGATCATTAGATTTATCCTGCCGTCTCGGGCCGAACTTTCAGGGGCACACACATATGGTAATGCTATTTAACTGTCTTAGATAGCAAGATAATTTATTCTGTTTTTCTGTGGCAGCAGCATAGATGAGAGGAGGGCAGTCATTAGCCTACCTATCTCCCTGGTCCCATTCCCAGCAAAAGTATTGGAAAAGATCAACAACAAGCAACTCATGACACACCAGGAGTTGTACCAGCTACTCAACACCTCTCAATCCAGCTTCCTCAACAATCACTGCACCAAGACAGCCCTGACCACAGCCATCAATGACATCCGAACCCTCCTCGACTGAGGGGAAATAGCAGCCTTATCCTCCACGATCTCTCAGCAGTCTTCAACACCGTTGCCCACCACACGCTGATCGAAACACCATATCAGCACGCAAAGCAATGCGCTCAGATGGATCATCTCCGTCCTCACCGGAATAACCCAGAGGATCCACCTCCAAATCCAAGGAAATCCCCTGCGGTGCCCCCCAGGTCTCATCCCTCAGCCCCACGCTCTTCAACTCATGACCCCTCCCCTAGCTGACATCGTCAGATGCCACGGTCTCAACATAGTTTCCTACGCAGACAACACCACACTCATCCTCTCACTCACCGAAGACCCCACCACCACAAGAACCAACTTTCACAGATGCATGACAAGCATTACCGACTGGATGAAGAACACTGCCTGCTAATGAACACAGACAAGACTGAATTGTTGATCTTTGGCAAAAACAGTAACACATGGAACGACTCCTGGTGGCCATCAGACCTAGGACTCACACCCACTCCATCCAACCAAGCCAGAAACCGGGGAATCATCATTGACAACAAGTGCACCATGAAATCACAGATCAACACCATCTCCTCCGCCTGATCCTCACTCTGTGCATGCTATGTAAGATCTTCAAGTACCTACCCCTGCACACGCGTAGCACTGTGACACAGACCCTCATCACCAGCTCACTGGACTATGGCAACACTATGTAGGATTCGCCGCATAATAACATAACTCCTCTCAGGCAACTCCTGTAAGGAAGAGGTGCCAATTCAAGCTGCTGACGCACACACACAAGGCTCTGCACAACCAAGGACCTGCCTATGTCAACCACCACCTGAACTTCCACTAACCGCAGAAAAAGACTATGCTCACCAGGTCGCTAATTCTCCCACATCGTACCAAAGACCTGGAACAGCCTGCCCATGCACCTATAGACCATAAGCTCTCTTCTGGAATTCAGAACTGACCTCAAGACTTGACTGTTCGAATGAGCTTCCAGGACCTTCTAGCGCCTGGATGCCCTATCGAGTGATGAGCTGCACTTTATAATTTCTGATTAATTTTCAGATCTGGCTTGACAGTGCAACTGGCCGTTGACCTTGAACACCAATATTATTCTACAGGTATTTGCTTCCACACAAATACATATCCACTCTCATGCTATCTTCATTCTTTTAAAGCAGACCTATTGGCATTGGCAAAGCTTGCTACGCATACGGTTATAGATTTACATTCAAAATCTGAAACCTTTCTATGCCAAAGTCTGACTAATACTCGACTTTACCCAGCAGAGGGTAAAATGGAAGTGCAAAGAGGTGATAAAATTTCAGGTTCGACAGAAGTCTTAAGTCTACTGCAATGTCGAGTCAAAATCTGATTCTTCCAAAGTGGATAATATGATATAAAATTATACAAATCTTAAATGGCTGGCATTCTCTTTCTACGAAAATAGGAATGGAAAGAAGTTTGGATAAAACAAGATAATAAATCAAGATATGCCTGCAGCTAACTAAATAGTGTTAATGTGTGAATTAGGCATGCATCCATCTTGGTAATCCTACCAGTTATACGTTGTTTGCCATGCGCAAACTAATACAATATAATATAGAATCTTAACAGAGCCCTACAAATCAAGTGTATTCATTACAAATATACATAGCTCAATAAAAAAAAAACAAAGGTTTAGTTACAGTTAGGGAAACTTTATTTATTCTTTCTATACAAACCACACTAACTACACAAACATTAAGAATTCTAAAGTTATACTTATAATGTAAATTTATATTTTATGCAACGTCTTTAAATTACTGCAACTTGCGCACCTCTGTAAACACTGTTGGCAACTCGCTAGGCAAAGTAAAGCGTGGGGTGGCATAATGCAAAGTGGAGTAGCATAAAGTAAAGTGGAATAGAGATGAGAAGTGGAGTGGCATAGTGGAGTGGCACTAAGTGGAGTAGCATAGAGTGGAGTCTCAGAGTAGAATAGTATAGAGTGGGGTGACGTGAAGTGGTGTAGAGTTGAAGTACAGTGGTGCTGCGTACAGTAGAGTGGAGTGGAGTGGTGCAGAGTAGAGAAGCATTGGGTGGAGTGGTGTACAGGTTAGTACCGTAGAGTGGAGTCGGGGAGAGTGGGATAGTGTATAGTGGAGAGGAATAGAGTGGTATAGAGTGGAGTGATGTACAGTAGAACAGAGTGGCATAGAGTGGACTAGCGCAGAGTGGTGTGGAGTGCAGTGACAGAACTGAGAACAGTACAGTGGCGTAGAGTTGAGTGGCATTAATTGGAGTAGTGTAGAGTGGTACGGAGTGTAGTGTAGTGGCGCAGAGTAGCATGGAATGGAGTGGCATAGAGTGAAAAAGCGTGGAGTGGCAGAGTCGAGTAGAGTATAGTATAGTGGAATAGCGTATAGTACTGAGGCATACAGTAGAGTGGCGTAGAGACCAACATTGTGGAGAAAGTAGCACTCAATACAGTAGCATGGAGTAAAACACTGTAGAGCGGAGTGGCGTATGGTAGTGTGGCATACAGTAGAGTGGCGTATAGCCCAATAGTGTAGAGTGGAGTGGCATACAATACAACAGAGTCGAGTGGCATAGAGTGGAATAACTTGGAGTGAAATATAGCATAATAGTAGAGTGGAGTGGTGTAGAGTGGAGTGGTGCAAAGTGAAACAGTGGAGTGGCAGAGTGGAGTGGTATAAAGTGTAGTGGCATAAAGTGGAGTGGCTGAGTCTGGAGTGGCGCACAGTGAAATAGAATATAGTGGAGTATTGTGGAATGCAGTGTCAGAGTGTAATACTGTAGAGTGGTGTAGCGTAGAGTGGTATATAGTGGAGGAGAGTGGAGTAGCGTAATGTAGACTGGTGTAGAGTAGCGTATAGTAGAGTGGAGTGGCATACATTTAGTGAGCGTAATGTGGCGTAGAGTGGAATATCAGAGTGGGATGGTGTAGAGTTGAGTGGCGCAGAGTCAAGTAGCGTAGAATTGAGTGGCGTGAAGTGGAACAGCATAGATTTGATGGGCGTACAATAAAATGATGTACAGTGGAATTGAATAGTGTAGAGTGGCGTAGCTTGAAGTTGCATAGAGGGAAGTGGTATGGAGTGGAATATCAAAGTGGAGTGGTGTAGAGTGGAATATGGGAGAGTGGAGTGCTGTAAAATTGAGTGGCGAAGAGTGGAATAGAGTAGAGTGGAGAGGTGTAGAGTTGAGTGCCAAAAGGTACAGTGGTGTAAAGTGGAGCGGTGTAGAGTGGAATAGTGTAGAGTGGAGTGGCGTGCCACACAATGGAGGGGGGGTAAACTTAAATTTTGTGTAAGTTTACAACTGTTTACTATTCACAAAGTTATTTTAGGTGTAGTATCTTTCAGACTGAGGAATCTCCACAGTGGTAAAGATCCTACCATTAAAATTCCTTTATGAATAGCAAACTTACAGAAAAGTGTATGCTTACCAGAAGGCACAAAAACTTAGTGATGTATTGGCCTTTGTTATATTGTGGTAATTTCGAGGTAGACCACAGTACATACCAAAGACAAAACTGTATATGATTTGCTAATGACTGCCCTAGCAAAAGGAATACTGTTTAGACCACACTTTGGCTGTGTTTTGGCCTTTAATTGTAAATATAATGTCCTACTGTTTTAGAAGTGTATACAAAAGGATGAGTCAGCTTATATAAGTGTGTAAAGGTAAGTAAAAGTTGTTTTATCACTTTATATATATATTTTTTTAAAAGCTAGTGGAGTACTGCGATACTACCGTATTATTGAGACTGCACTTAGTTGTGTTCTGGGTTTTAACGGTAAATATACTGTAGTACAGTTAAAAAAAATATATGTTTTCTGTTTTTTTTTCTCTTTTAAGTACACTGTACTACACTACATTTTCCCTTAAAAGCCAAGATGCAGAGTGTGGTGTAACCAATATTTCACCCTTTCAATTTATTAAAAAACTGTATGTAGCATGGTAATTTCTAGGTAGTACCACAGTACTCTAAACATATTTTTTTTAAATATAACATGCAAAAAATTGAAAACAACACTACAATACGCTATATTTGTAAAATCTAGTGCAGTAGAGTTCATTTTTAATAGTGTTTTTTAATGTTTATTTTTTTAAGTACCCTGGTAATTCCTACGTAGTACTGGAGTATTCCATAACGTTCTTTTAAATATAAAGAAAAACAAATATTTTCCCTACCTATTGCTACTTTAATAAAGTGGTATTGTGTAGGGAAAAGTATAAAATCTACTACTTGCCTATATCCAAGGTCCTAACCCAGAACACAGCCTAAGGGCCTCATGGCAGCGGTCCGATTAACTTTGAGATGGTGACGGACTGCTGTATTACGAGTCATGGGGGCCTATGGAGCAAAGACTGCAGCGGTCCCACCTGCACCGCCAGGCAGCCTTGACCACTGTGGTCATGCAGCTACATAAACAGGCCAGCAGAGCCTATGTTGCTGCCGCACATATTACGAGGACAGTGAATGCCACACAACATTGTCTCAAACATCACCAACAACACACCAATATCACATATACAAATACAACTCACACGCTCACATTCCTCACAGGCCATGGGCTGTCATCACATACACACACGTATGAATGTGGTATGGAACAAACAACACTACCATTAAACAGCCCTGCAATGGACACACACAACACACACATTGTAACTCAATGGAAGGACAATGGGATGCACAATAGTCGGAGAGGCTAATATCCCAAGCTCACTATGCAAACAATACGTATGGGGCATCAGGAGCACTTAGGGAAGGAGGCTGCACTGGGACACATATCACTTTGCACATGCCCCTTAAACAACATTTGTCCAGGAAATGACCCTCCATGGGTCACATGGACAAACAGTACTAGACCCAAATGACATGCCCATCTGCACAATGTGGAAGTGCAAGTCAACAAAGCACATACAACTCCAACTAAATGGGACAGACATCTACAGGAACTAAATGCAAGGTACAAACAGCTAAATGGACACATGCACAGGCGTTTGCAAACAACACAAGCACAAATGAACACACTCCTTGTCTGCACAAACAAATCTCAAGCTGACGCACATCACATGAACACATAAGCCATATCAGGGGGACAAGTCCAACACCATACATGCTCACATTGGACAACACAAGATGAAATACTTATCACAACAAACAGTACACAATGCCATGAACCCATCATTGCATGAACACCCACATAGCCATACACTCAACATACACCCTTGCATTGGGGGACAACACCACTGCCCACAAAGTCACCTACTGCAAATAACAGCAAAAGGCTGAAACACACATGAAAGGAGGCACACAACACAAGTCACTCAGAAACAGCATAACAGTAGAAAAGGAATAGCTGGACAAAGGTGTACCCAATAAACCAACAACTGTTTGGGTTTATTATAATCAATAGAATCAGAATAAAGGGCATTGGCCAGTTCATTTTTGGTCCATAATAGCACAGTGTTGTGCAAAAACGTGACTTCCAACTGCCATGGAATCTCCACAGGAAGGGGCATCAAGGGGGCAAGCAGGCACCTCAGGGATCATTTGTGGGGGGTGGAGGAGGGGACAGGAGGCAGATTAGGGGAAGGGTAGGACTTGGGCACCCTTTTTTTGTGAGGGGTGGACGTCTGGGGGGAAGGTATAGGTGCTTGCAGGTGGGGCAGGGGAGGCCTTGGAGGTGAAAGGGAGGGGCTGGGAGGTGGGTGGGGGCCTCTTGGGTTTGGGATAGGGGTGGAGGAAACAGAGTAAAAGTTAAGGTCAAACAAAAACTTTTTTAGGGACACAGGGATGGTCATCAGAAAGGGGTCAGGATTTGGAGGTCGAGGGAGTAGTTGCTGCGTTGGTGTGGATGCTGTGGGTGTGTGCGTCTGAGAGGAATGTTTGTGTTTGGTGAGTGAGTGCGTTTGTGTGTCTGGGGGTCTGGGAGGTGGAGGTGCTAGGAGACGGGGTGGTGGATGTGTGTGTGGCTGTTGGGGTGGTGATTGCAGGTATGCTGGATGTGTGTCTGTAGATGTGGCGCTTGTGGTTGATGTCTGAGGGTCTGCTGGTGTGGGGTCTGCGGGTGTGGTGGGTGTGTCATTGACTGTTGGTGTGGTGCCTGTTGGTATGTTGGATGTTGTGTGTGTGATGCTGGGAATTGTGGGGGTGTCAAGGGAAGTTGTGACTGTTGTGTCTGTATGTGGCTTTGTTTGCTTATGTGCTGGTGTGTTTTGTGGTGCTGGTGTGTGCTCCTTGTGTGTTGATGTGGATGCATGCAGATCGGTCTGTGTGCTTTGGGTAGGTAGGGGAAAGGGGGACTTGGAGTGGGAAGAGGGAGGTGGAGGGGGGGGATGGAAGGTGAGTGGTGACTGGCTGCCTCCTGCTTCTTCATTATTAGAAGTATGAAGAAAATCTTTGCCCTTACCCCTCCTGAACTTTGAGTGGCAGTGGTCATTGCCTTAATAACATGATAGCTAGACTACTATAGTGCGTTACATCTGAAAATCGACAAGTCCTCACTGGACAGACTGCAGATCATTCAGAATGCAGCAGCCCGTCTTGTTCTGAATGTGCCTAAACATCTTTCGGGAGGGAGGGCATTCGCTCCTTTCACTGCCTGCCAGTTAGAATGCAGGTGATATATAAAGCTCTTTGCATGGTCTACCTGGCTGATCACCATCAAGGGCCTGTGCCTTTTAGTATTTCATTGATACAACACAAAAAGACTGCTCAGATCATTCTCTTTCAAGGTGACTGTTCCAGATTCCGCAAAGCCAGTTGGGGTGTCCGGTCCTTCTCGTTGGATGCAGCTAAATTATGGAACAGTTTACCTGTGTATAATGCAGCTCTGGAGTTTTTTTCGGTGTTCCAAAAGCAACTTAAGTCTGTTCTGTGAGTGTAGTTCCTTGGTCTGCTTTGGTTGTTTCCTCATTTGCACTAGCGCTTGGACACCATCAGGCTTAGTGTGCTTTACAAATCTTATTCCATTCCAATCTCATTCCTTTATAACCTAAGGTGCTGATCTTGCAGATACCACACCCAGTCACAAACATGTCCCATCGGCATAAATGGACTTCGTGGAAGTGTGTCTAGAGTTGATGATGACATTCACAACTTCAGGGGCAGATCACAAGCAGTCAACTGCTGCCACTAATTCTCCACAAATGGAGATGTAGATTGTGCAAATTCAGGTGTAAGACTCTGCTCTGTTGCGGAGACAGAAGGTCCTGCAGAAATGGCAGAGAGATAATAGGAGAGGCACTTATGTGCAGAACCAAAAGTGGGAAGGCATACAGGAGAGCCTGAGTAACGTTCCAGCCGGAAGGCATCTCCTCCTATGTGGTCTTGCGGAGATTCTAATGTGCAAAAAGTTTGACACTGCATGCTCTTGATGGTGGCAAAGAGATCTAACCAAGGTTCTCCCAACTGTAAGAAGATGACCTGGCCACCTTGTGATGTATTATAACCAAAGATTACACTGACGTGTGTGATAGGGGAGAGAAATGTTCATTATGCGCATATAGGATACTATCTCCCTATCTAGAATTCATCTCACAATGAGTATCCTACCACCCTGCAGTTGTAAAATTATGACCTTGTCCTCCTGCTCCTGAAGGAATATTAAGTATTTTGTATTGTGGACCCTCAACTCACATACCCTATTGGTAACATGCTTCATCATCGGGTTGCTCCCTGGTCCCTAATAATCTAGAGTGGGCTAAACAGTCTTCCAGAGAGCTGGTATTTTAATACTAACTAGGAGTATAATATTAAAAATACCTAGGTCTCGTTACGGTTTATGGTCCAACCGACACAAAGACCCTAGCAGTCAGGTGATCCCGACGGGTTGACAGCAGGTGGAGGTTGTGAGCCACCATGGCAGCACTGCATGCAGAGCTGCCCTGCGGATTACAACCTTGTTCTCCTCCAGTCTTTTCATGGCAGTTTCACTGCCATAAATAGGCTAGCAGAGAACAGATGCGGGGGGGCCAAGATGGCCCCTGCACTGCTCATGCATTTGGAATAGGCAGAGCAGGGGTGCTGTGCAGACAGTGAGCATTACGAGGGTGTTAATGCACCCTGCAGGTAACAGCATTGCCATTGGCTCAATCTGAGCCGAAGACAATGCTGCCGCCTGTTTCCTTCTAGGCTGATGGGCGAAAACCTCGGTTTCCACCCGTCAGCGTAGCGTGAAAGACCTAATAGGTCCGGCGGACCTGTCTGGAGTTTGGCAGAGGCTCCTAGTGGTTAACCCCAGTTTTCCTTTATTTTTGGTGTCACTGGTATGATTAAAATATAAGTGAATTATTTGGGTAAATTAGGGGGGCGGTTACTACTCCTGTACCCTCACACTACACTCCACCACCATCTACCACCACTCCATCACAATCTATCCACTCTAATCTACCCCACTCCATTCCAATGTACCACACTGCACCCTACAACACTTCACTCAACCTAAATATACCCCATTCTACTTCAATGTACTCCACTCTAATGTACCACACTCAGCTCTAATCTACCACACTGCACTCAAATCTCCCTCACTCCACTCCAAACTAACCCACTGTAACCCACCCCAATCAACCCTACTCCAATCTACCCCCCCACTTCACTCCAATCTACCTAAGTCCACTTACCCCACTCCAATCTTCCACATTCCACTCCAATCTACCCTACTCCAAACTACTGCACTCCAATCACCCCAGTTCATTCTGCCACACTCCAATCTACCCTGCCCCATTCCAATCTAACCCACCCAATTTACCTCACTTCATTCCACTTCCAATCTACCCCACTCTACTCTTCCCCCAACTTATCTCACATCCGCTTCAATCTATCTAACTCCACTCCAATATACCCCACTCCAATCTGCCCCACTTCACTCTACCCCAATATATCACACTCCATTCCACTCTACTCTACTCAATCTACCTCACTGCATTTCACTCCAATCTATCACACACTACTCAAATCTACCCCACAACAGTCAAATCTAACCCACTCCATCCCAAGCCACCCACTCCACCCAATCTACCCCGCCCCAAGCTACCCTACTCCCATCTACCCCATCCCAATCCACCCCACTCCAATCTACCCCAAATGACACTACGCCACTCCAATCTACCCCACTATATCCTAATCCACTCTAACCCAATCTAGCCTACTGCAAACTAACCCACTCCAGTCTACCCCACTCCACTCCAGTCTACCCCACTTCAATCTACTCCTCTCTAATCTAATCTACTCAACAGCAATTTACTCCACTCCATCCTACCCCAACTACTCTGCTCCACTCTATCCCACTTCAATATATCCCACTTCACTCTGCCCCACTCCACTTCACTCCAATTTAGCTCAATCCAGTGCCCCAAAAGCACCAGAGATGAAAAATAAAATGGTAATACAGTTAACTGACATTTCATTTTTCATCCACCCGTCTTGAACAGTGTGTCAGGACAGGGTGCCCCTGCTGAGTGGCAGCAGCAGTGAGGAGGGTGGACTGCCTGGGCTGCGCATGTCCCCTTGGTCGGCCATTTTGCAACGGACAGTCAGACATGAGCACTTAGAAACCTCTCTAACTCAGCTGTTTTAAGACAACTGGGATAGAGCAAACACAGGCCTTCATTGCACTGGGGTGTGCCGAGATAGCCAGCTCTCTCCAATCTCATGCTGGTTAACATAATGAGAACAGCGCCAGGATTGGCTAAGGGAGTTGGCTGGGGCCCGTGCTGAACAATGGACTTCAGAGGAGGAGGACATGCAGCGAGTAGGAGGATGTGTTGTATGTGTAAGCTAAGTGTATGTTTATTATTTTGCAGTGCAATATTGCATGCCACTACCCACCACCCATTTGCCTGCCCCACCACTCTTTAGATGTCAGCTGCCACTGCCCGATTCCCCACCAATCTAACCCAATGTACCCCACTTCAGACAACCTAAATGTTTCCCACTTTGTTTCGATCTATCCTAAGTTGATCCACCCAATCTACCCCACTACACTCATACCTACCTCAGTCCACCCCAATTTATCCGAACTCAATGTACCCTACTCCAGTCTACCTTCATCTTCCCAAACTCCCGCTCCAATCTGCCTCAATCCACACCCACTCCATTCTTCCCCACTCTACCGGCATTCCACTCTCCCCACTCCATTAACTTTTAGCTATGCTGAACAGCAGACACGCTGGTATACAACATGGCTAACAAACATCGCCAAAGCCAGTAGCTCTTGCAAAGGCAAGACCTATATGTTTTGTCAATGCTTGTTTGTTCTTGTATTTGGACTTCAATTCAATTTTGACCTACCAGATGACTTTGTCTGAGAATCTGACCTCTCTCAGGAGCAGCCTCAGGAGCAGGAGCGAGCCTGAAGCCTTGACATGGAGTGGGACCTACGCGAGGCCAGTGTCTACTTCTTGTATTCTAAAGTATACAAAAAAGTGATCAATGGAATGCTTGACCCAATCGCAGCCACTGGCAATTACTCAGGGCTGCATCACAGTCCATTGTTATTTTGCATACTATGCCACAACAGTTTGGACCAAGCCATATGCAAATCAGCCTTGACCCAGGTCCTTCCTGAACCAGAATACAAGAAAGCCAGGACTGGTTTCCCCATAGTTATGGCTCATGAGCAAGGTATAGCTTGATTCCAATAACACTGTGCATTGAACCCACGTCTGGGCATACACATCTCACTTAGGGTGACACTAAAGAATACAATAAGTGATTAATGGAATGCTTAAATTAATCTCAGCCACTGGTAGTTACTGAGGCCACATCCCAGTCCATTGTTATGTTGCACACCATGTCACCTCAGTTTGGACCAAGCCAAATGAAAATCAGTCTTGACCCAGCTCCAATGGGAATAATCCAGCCCAAAAAGCCAGGCAAGATATTCCCTGATCCAAAATACAAGCACATAGTACGGCTTTCATCCTAATTAGGGCTCATCAGTACACTGTATTTTAAACCACATCCAGTAAGCATAGCTTGTTAAGACAAAATACAACATCTGATCCCACAGTGATGGGAATTCTTCCCATTCAATCCCTGCCTAAAACTGCATCATGTTCCTGCATCTTTCCCAATCCGACAGGGGAGACAACTGTTCACAAATAACACTCCACATAAGTGTTCCATCTCCTCTTGCATCTATATATGCATTCACATCACCTCTACTGGAGGACTATAAATGGCTAAAATATTAACCAACTGTATAAGGCATGATGTGATTTTCCAGGCACTAGTCCACATAAACAAGATTCTTATAACTAATTTTGTCACTCAGTCCTGAGAGTCAACTTGTGATTATTTTTGATTAACAGGCCAACCAAACTAATCAGAGAAGTGTGCACATTTGCTTCTGCTAGTATGTCTCTTAGGAGTGTAGTCACTCTAGTACATTCATTACCCTTGTATAAGAGGAAATGTTCAGAAACAAGATCACAATTGGGCATACTGCACTTTCTAGATCTAATAACGATTGTAGTGGTCTATTCGCTTTTGCTGTACAACGCCTCAGAATTCTTTTGTCACAGTGGTGGTGGTGGTTGTTGTCCACAGATCCACTATTTTTTTTCTTTCAACTTCTGAAACACGGCCCTTCTGTATTTAGGAAAAATGTCACCCAACATTGTATTCACTAGACATTTTGATGCAGTCACGTTCCTGACCACTTTGAATTGCTTCACTGGTACACAAGTCTCCCTGTTTCATAAATCACGTGGTCGAAACTTTTAGTTTCTACCACTCTCCTATCGAGTATGTGCTATTAATCATCTCATCCCTAATTAAATTATTTATATCCGCGGAAGCCAGCAACGTGCAGAGCATCTCTCTTTCCCAGCTCACTGTCACTCAACCAATGTGACACCTAATGTAAGAGGGATGTTTTTTTAATAAAGTGTGATTATCTGCTCTGGGATTTGCTGCAGCTTTTAACTATCTAGTCTTGTTCAGGGCCCCAAATAACTACAAAAAATGTACATCAGTAGTTTCTGCAAAGTCTTAGGAGAAGTACTGTTTTGTGAAGTACCACTCAGTCAGTAATAGACAATGGGAATTTAGCTGCAATTCCAACCAATATTTCTGCAACATTTTTTAAATTTATTTTTCAAATTAAACAAAAACGCACCTCCCTGGTGCAATATCCAGTAATGAATAATGTCCCACTGTAAAGGCAGCCACAGCAAATTCAGTTCAGCAGCCATGTTAATTGTGCTGACAGACAAACATGCTCAACCCATGTTTATTTTGAGTTTCAAGAACCAACCAAATCATTCTGTAGTCTTATTGGTAGTGGTAGTTGTATATGCAAAAGGAGATTATCAACATAAAGAAAAATATGAGGCTTTTTTGCTAACTCTTCAGCTGACAACAAAGCTGACACACAGTAGCCACACAAGACTTTGAAAAGCAAACAACCCTGTTTTATCCAGTCTGTACTTTCCACTCACCCTAAAACACATTAACAGTTTAGGGTCTGGCTAGCTGGGAAACAGTAAAACGTTGGATCAAGTCCACTGCACTGATGTGCAGGTTTTGCTCTAGCAAAACAAGGCAACCTTCCCACCCTAAAGAAGCAAATACTCCTTCAGATCCTGAAGAAGGTGAACAAATATCCTCAATTTGCAAACTGCTCCTTTGTGAGTTATCAGTTTAGGAACTTCAAATCTTAGACGCAACTTATATCTGAATTATCAACCATGATCGTTATCTGGTGTAAAAGCCTTAATCTCTCTGGCACCAGAGCGTTTTTTAACCATACCCCTTACAAGCAACCAGGCAACTTTCTGCATCAAGATGTTTTTGCGGTAGCATGAGGGTGATGTCTGTGAGAGGATGGGTAGCAGGTGCTCATAAAGACTGTGATCTGGAACAAAGTAATCATCTCCATTTTGGGCATCTTGGGGGGGGGAGGGGTGGGGGATGAAACAAGTGGGTTTACACTTGTCATAAGGGAACTCTTTCAGTGGAAGCACAATCTTTCTAAAAAATAAACGGCCATCAGCGAGAAGATATGAGGTAACAGGAATTGAGAATAAAACTACCTTGTGGCTGACTTACTGTGTAATTCTAGTCACCAGTTGGGAAAGCCACCATGACAATCATTTAAGTGTAGCTCCTAGGGAGACTTAAAAAATGCACTAGACTAAGCCTCAAAAGCTCCCTGCACCATTGTCCAAAAATGTTTATATCTAGGAAGATTATCAGGATGTCACGAAGAAGGAATGTTAACCTCCACTGCACCAGTGTGCTTCGTACTGTATATTTCACTTTCTGTTTTTCACAGCACACACAAACACATCGCCCTGCCCCACCAAGACACGAACCCCAAAGTTCTCTCCAAAGTTTCAGCATGTTTATTGGCCAGCAATCCTAATTATATTCACTTATTTTACCAATTTTGTTTCAAATAATATATGGATGCAGTTTCTGGTAAGGTCCTCTCCTTAAGGACTAAACCATAACAATTGTGAATACACCAAGAATTCTCCCCGGCAAATCTGCACACCTTTTAATGAAGGAAATCAACTCTGGTTTTGGGTGAATTTACTTTCCAAGTTTATTTAGTTCAGGTTCAATTTCTTTATTGACATTCAATTTGTTCTGATAAATTAAACCTCTTACACCATAAATTTATGTAATTCATTGATTAAATCTGAAATTTCAAAGCAAAATCCCCAACATTTCAGAACACTGATCCCTTAACCAAGAAAAAGTCTTTAAAAAATAACATCTATAGGATAAACATAAACAGGTCCATTGGAAAGAAACTATGCACTTTCAGAGTAAATTATTTAATTATATTTACACAAACACTATCAAAAAGATTAGTCATAGTAAATTTTTAAAGTTGATATATATATGAATATCGGAATAAGAAAGTGATTGGGCACAGACAAACAGAAAAAAGAGCAAAAAAAACCCTAAAACAAATGATCATAACATACTAATCTTCCAAAACAGATACATGGGGCCCAACAAGTTCAGAAGAAAAACATAACAGATAAGAACAACACATCAAATCGTCACAGTACAGCAACAGAAAAAGGCAAGGAGGGGCTCGAGAGGATCAAAAGAGAAACCCACCATCCGCCAGAGTAACATGACAAATGACTAAGAAAATACAGTGTTTAATATCCCTATGAAAATGATACACACAGCTAATGACAAAATTACAGAAAGACCTCTCTCATACTCCCCTAAAACTAGTTTATTTGAAACTGAAGTCAGAAGCTACAGATTTAATAGAAAACAGCAGTGTAAACAATTCTTATGGGAACAACCACTGACACAAGTGGACAAAGTGGTCCATCCATTTAAAACAAAAAGCAACAAAGAGTGCCCAATACAGAGTATTGATTTTTAAAGAATTGTTTTCCACCTAAAAGGTGCAATGTGATAATCTGTAACCACATAAAAGACAGAACTTAAGACCCAGGAGCAATGTTTAGTAAAGAGGCAGATAAAGGTGGAGGCATAGTAATTATAGACCAAGTATGGTACATAATGGAAGCTTAAGCAATTCATTCAGGAAAATAAAAACCTGTAAATGCTCCAGAATACAACTTTTGAATTAATGCAGACAATTAAAAAGATTATACTTCAAGCCCAAAATGAATTAGAAACTGAGGAGACAGTTAAAAATTACTTAATGAATGAAACACTCAAACACTGGACTCATCCTTGAGATCAACTGTGTCTGCAAATAATTACATCTTTGGAAAAATGATTAACTACGTATGATATCACTTGAGAGAAGTTTTAAAACACAGTCATCCTATATAAAGGACACAACAGGTTTATGAAAGAATGTGCAATATCACATATTGGTATGGTACTGTTTCACACAGAGGATTGACATGATTCTCCACAATTCAAAAACTGACATTCCAATCAAATCAATAACAGAAATTCTGAATGCACTTCTGTTTTAGAAATACTTCAACCCTAATGGAATATTCTAATTTTATATATATATATATATATATATATATATATATATATATATATATATTGTTCTCCACAATTAATCCCCATACAGCGGTCCTGGTCGGGCGCAGGGGACGCTCAAATATTAAACACAAAATTCTTTGTTGATTCCAAAGAGGGCCAGGACACCTCTGTATACGGTTCCAAACATTTATTCACAGCAATCAAATGAATCAAATATTTTGTGATTAATATATATATATATATATGTGCCGTCTGACAAATCTTCAAAAAACCTCAGCTTCATCCTTGAAAGTTTCAATGTGACCGAGAAAAAAAAAAAAGGGGGGGGGGGGGGGGGGAACCAAAAGGCAATTTCCCATGCAATTTCCATGGGGATTTTTGAACCACACTACAGCTCAAATGGCTGATTGGAACTACACCAGCCATTCCATGATGTGCGTAGTCCGCCATCTAGTGTTGGGCTCGAAGTGTTACAAGTTGTTTTTCTTCAAATAAGTCCTTTTTTGAGTCACGGGATCGAGTGACGACTCCTCTCGGTGATGGTGCGCATGAGCATCGAATCCTTTGTTAGATTGTTTTCCCGCAGAAGGGTGAAGTAAGGAGTGAAAGATTGTGTATGTACAACTATAGATATATAAGAAGTAAAAAAGATGTCCATGCAAATAAATACATATATATATATATATATATGGAAAATGTCACTTACCCAGTTTTCATCTGTTCGTGGCATTAGTCGCTGCAGATTCACATGCTGTGCACATCCCGCCATCTGGTGTTGGGCTCGGAGTGTTACAAGTTGTTTTTCTTCGAAGAAGTCTTTTCAAGTCACGAGACCGAGGGACTCCTCCCATTTCTACTCTATTGCGCATGGGCGTCGACTCCATCTTAGATTGTTTTGCCCGCAGAGGGTGAGGTAGGAGTTGTGTATGTTAGTAATAGTGCCCATGCAATGGAGTGAATGCGTATGTACATAATAAAGTTTTAAGTAATATATTTACAAATGTACAAATGTTTAAGATCTACTTCTAAACGGCTACAGGCTCCCGGGGAGGCGGGTGGGCGCATGTGAATCTGCAGCGACTAATGCCACGAACAGATGTACACTGGGTAAGTGACATCTTCCGTTCGATGGCATGTGTAGCTGCAGATACACATGCTGTGCATAGACTAGTAAGCAGTTATCTCCCCAAAAAGCGGTGGATCAGCCTGTAGGAGTTGAAGTAGTTTGAAATAATGTTCTTAATACAGCTTGACCTACTGTTGCTTGTTGTGCAGTTAGCACATCTACACAGTAGTGCTTGGTAAATGTATGAGGCGTAGACCATGTTGCTGCCTTACATATTTCGTTTATTGGAATATTTCCTAGAAAGGCCATGGTAGCACCTTTCTTTCTGGTTGAGTGTGCCTTTGGTGTAATAGGCAGTTCTCTTTTAGCTTTAAGATAGCAGGTTTGAATGCACTTAACTATCCATCTAGCAATGCCTTGTTTTGAAATTGGATTTCCTGTATGAGGTTTTTGAAAGGCGATAAATAGTTGTTTTGTCTTTCGAATTATTTTTGTTCTGTTGATGTAGTACATTAGTGCTCTTTTGATGTCTAATGTATGTCGTGCTCTTTCGGCTACAGAATCTGGCTGTGGGAAGAACACTGGTAATTCTACCGTTTGATTTAAGTGGAACGGTGAGATTACTTTTGGTAACAATTTAGGATTGGTCCGTAGAACAACTTTATTTTTGTGTATTTGAATAAATGGTTCTTGAATGGTAAATGCTTGAATTTCATTCACTCTTCTTAGAGATGTGATGGCAATTAAAAATGCAACTTTCCACGTTAAGTATTGCATTTCACAAGAGTGCATGGGCTCAAAAGGTGGACCCATGAGTCGTGTTAGGACAATGTTGAGGTTCCATGAAGGAACTGGTGGTGTTCTTGGTGGTATAATTCTCTTTAGGCCTTCCATAAATGCCTTTATGACTGGTATCCTAAACAATGAAATTAAGTGCGTAATTTGTAGGTAAGCAGAAATTGCCGTAAGATGTATTTTAATGGAAGAGAAAGCTAGATTAGATTTTTGCAAATGTAGTAAGTATCCTACTATTTCTTTTGCAGATGCGTGTAAAGGTTGAATTTGATTATTATGGCAGTAATAAACAAATCTTTTCTACTTATTTTCATAACAGTGTCTAGTGGTAGGTTTTCTAGCCTGTTTTATGACCTCCATACATTCCTGTGTGAGGTCTAAGTGCCCGAATTCTAGGATTTCAGGAGCCAAATTGCTAGATTCAGCGATGCTGGATTTGGATGTCTGATTTGTTGTTTGTGTTGTGTTAACAGATCTGGTCTGTTTGGCAGTTTGATATGAGGTACTACTGAAAGGTCTAGTAGTGTTGTGTACCAAGGTTGCCTTGCCCATGTTGGTGCTATTAGTATGAGTTTGAGTTTGTTTTGACTTAACTTGTTTACTAGATATGGAAGAAGTGGGAGAGGGGGAAAAGCGTACGCAAATATCCCTGACCAGTTCATCCATAGTGCATTGCCCTGAGACTGATGTTGTGGGTACCTGGATGCGAAGTTTTGGCATTTTGAGTTTTCTTTTGTTGCAAATACATCTATTTGTGGCGTTCCCCACATTCTGAAGTAAGTGTTCAGTATTTGGGGGTGAATTTCCCATTCGTGGATCTGTTGATGATCCCGAGAGAGATTATCTGCTAACTGATTCTGAATTCCTGGAATAAATTGTGCTATTAGGCGAATGTGGTTGTGAATCGCCCAATGCCATATTTTTTGTGTTAGGAGACACAACTGTGTCGAGTGTGTTCCTCCCTGTTTGTTTAGGTAATACATTGTTGTCCTGTTGTCTGTTTTGACAAGAGTGTATTTGTGGGTTATTATGGGTTGAAATGCTTTCAGAGCTAGAAATACCGCTAACAGTTCTAAGTGGTTTATATGAAACTGTTTTTGGTGAATGTCCCATTGTCCTTGGATGCTGTGCTGATTGAGGTGTGCTCCCCACCCTGTCATGGATGCATCTGTCATTATTACGCATTGTGGCACTGGGTCTTGGAAAGGCCGCCCTTGGTTTAAATTTATACTGTTCCACCATTGAAGCGAGATGTATGTTTGGCGGTCTATCAACACCAGATCTAGAAGTTGACCCTGTGCCTGTGACCACTGTGATGCTAGGCACTGTTGTAAGGGCCGCATGTGCAACCTTGCGTTTGGGACAATGGCTATGCATGAGGACATCATGCCTAGGAGTTTTATTACTAATTTGACCTGTATCTTTTGGTTTGGATACATGGCTTGTATGACATTTTGGAATGTTTGTACTCTTTGTGGACTTGGAGTGACAATTCCTTTTACTGTGTTGATTGTTGCTCCTAGGTATTGCTGTGCTTGACATGGCAGAAGGTGTGACTTTGAGTAATTGATTGAGAAACCTAGTTTGTGTAGGGTTTGTATGACGTAATTTGTGTGTTGTGAACACTGTTTTTGCATGTTGGTTTTGATTAACCAATCGTCTAGGTACGGGAACACATGTATTTGCTGCCTTCTGATATGTGCAGCTACTACTGCTAGACATTTTGTAAAAACTCTTGGCGCAGTTGTTATTCCGAATGGCAACACTTTGAATTGGTAATGTATCCCTTGGAATACAAACCTTAGGTACTTCTTGTGTGAAGGATGTATTGGTATATGGAAATATGCATCCTTTAGATCCAGTCTTGTCATGTAGTCCTGTTTTTTGAGCAGTGGGATTACTTCTTGTAATGTAACCATGTGAAAATGGTCTGATTTGATGTATGTATTTACTATTCTGAGATCTAGTATGGGTCTTAGAGTTTTGTCTTTTTTGGGTATCAGAAAGTACAGTGAGTAAACTCCTGTGTTTAGTTCTTGTTTTGGTACTAACTCTATTGCTTCTTTTTGGAGCAATGCTTGAACTTCTAGTCCTAGAAGATTTATATGTTGTATTGACATATTGTGTGTTTTCGGTGGAATGTTTGGAGGGAATTTGATAAATTCTATGCAATAACCATACTGGATAATTGCTAAGACCCAAGTGTCTGTTGTTATTTCCTCCCAATGTTTGTAAAACTTGGTTAGTCTCCCCCCCACAGGTGTTATGTGTTGGGGATTTGTGACCTTTAAGTCACTGTTTGTTTGGAGGAGTTTTGGGACTTTGGAACTTTCCTCTGTTCCTTTGAAATTGTCCCCCTCTATATTGTCCCCGAAAACCTCCCCGCTGATACTGGCTCTGGTAAGTGGGCTTTGTTTGTGAGGCTGTGGCTTCTGTGGTTTGCCCTCGAAACCCCCCTCGAAATTGTGTCTTTCGAAATGTGCCTCTGCTCTGTGGGGAGTAGAGCGCGCCCATGGCTTTGGCCGTGTCAGTGTCTTTTTTAAGTTTTTCGATCGCACTGTCCACCTCCGGCCCAAACAACTGCTGTCCGTTGAATGGCATATTCAGCACAGCTTGCTGTATCTCTGGTTTAAATCCTGATGTACGCAGCCATGCATGTCTCCTTATTGTTACAGCTGTGTTGACAGTTCTAGCAGCTGTGTCTGCAGCATCCATTGCTGACCGTATCTGATTATTTGAGATACCCTGTCCTTCTTCTACTACTTGCTGCGCTCTGTTTTGGAACTCTTTGGGTAAATGTTCAATAAGGTGTTGCATCTCATCCCAATGGGCCCTATCATATCTGGCTAGTAAAGCTTGCGAATTTGCAATACGCCACTGGTTTGCTGCCTGTGCCGCGACCCTTTTGCCTGCTGCATCGAATTTTCGACTTTCTTTATCTGGAGGTGGTGCATCTCCTGAAGTATGAGAGTTGGCTCTTTTGCGCGCTGCTCCCACTACAACAGAGTCTGGTGTTAGCTGTTCTGTAATGTACACTGGGTCTGTTGGTGGCGGTTTATATTTTTTATCTACTCTTGGAGTAATGGCTCTCCCTTTAACAGGCTCCTCAAACACTTGTTTGGGTTGTTTATCATTCCGGGTAGCATAGGAAGACTCTGATATTGGCTGTGTGTGGACGACAGTGTATTAAAAAGAAAGTCGTCTTCAATGGGCTCTGAATGAAGGCTGACATTATGAAATGCAGCTGCTCTTGACACCACTTGTGCGTAGCCTGTACTATCCTCTGGTGGCGATGGTTTAGCTGGATAGCATTCTGGACTATTGTCTGACACTGGTGCGTCATAAAGGTCCCATGCGTCAGGGTCATCTTGGCTCATTCCTGTATGAGTTGGGGATTGCATCATTGGTGGAGTGGTTACCGGTGATGGTTGCGGAGAGTGATGTGGGGATGGTGGTGGTGTTACTTGTTTAGCCACCTTTGCGTGTGGCTGTTTGTCTTTGTCTTGGAAGGCAAGCTTGCGTTTCATTTTGACTGGGGGAAGAGTGCTGATCTTCCCTGTATCTTTTTGAATAAAGAGCCGTCTTTGTGTGTGATCTGGCTCTATTGCCTGTAATTCCTGTCCAAATCTATGTGTTTTCATTTGTGTGGACAGTCCTTGTTCCTCAGTGTAGGAACTTGTTTTCGGTTCCGAGGCTGGGTATTTCGGAACCGAAACCTTTTCGGCTGCTTTTTTCGGCTCCGACGAAACCTTTTTTACTTTCGGCGTCGTGCTCTCTCGATGCCAACCCGTTTCGGTGCCGGTGTCTCGGTGCCGAATCTTCTCTGAGCCACTATCTCGGGCCCGAGATTGCTGTGTGCCGGTATCTCGACCAGAGTTGGATGACTTCGACACCAGCTTGCCCTTTTTCAGTGCCGATGAACGGTCACCTACTTTCCGGGTTAAGCCATGGCCTGTTGGCGGTGGCGTCCCCTGGGCTTTAGCGCTTTTCTCGTGAGTTTTTGTTTTTGACGTCTTACTCACGGTTTTCGGCGTTTCCTCAGGATCGATTTCCTCAGAGTCCGACTCCTGGGTGGAGAATGTTTCTTCCTCCTCCTCGAAACGCTCTTGTCCTGTCGGCGCCGACGCCATTTGCAGTCTTCTTGCTCTTCGGTCCCTGAGTGTCTTTCTGGACCGAAACGCTCCACAGGCCTCACAAGTATCCTCCTTGTGTTCTGGTGACAAACACAAGTTACAGACCAGATGTTGATCTGTATATGGATACTTGTTATGGCATTTTGGACAGAAGCGGAATGGGGTCCGTTCCATCAGCCTTGAAGAGACACGTGGCCGGGCTGACCAGGCCCCGACGGGGATGGAAGAAAACCCCAAAGGGCCACCGGAGCTCTTCTTAATTCGGTGTCGATCTGTTGTAACTAACCTGATACCGAACGCAAACAATACCGACGATTTTTCCGAGATTCTAACTAACTTTCCGACCCGAAACACGGAGCGAAACGGAACACGTCCGAACCCGATGGCGGAAAAAAAACAATCTAAGATGGAGTCGACGCCCATGCGCAATGGAGTCGAAATGGGAGGAGTCCCTCGGTCTCGTGACTCGAAAAGACTTCTTCGAAGAAAAACAACTTGTAACACTCCGAGCCCAAAACCAGATGGCGGGATGTGCACAGCATGTGTATCTGCAGCTACACATGCCATCGAACATATATATATATATGTGATACATATGTACGAGTGCGTACTACAACGACTACAGGCTCCTGTGGAGGAGGGAGGGTGCATGTGAATCTGCAGCACTACATGCCACGAACAGATGTACACTAGGTAAGTGACATTTTCTGTTCGATGGCATGTGTAGCTGCAGATACACAAACTGTGCATAGACTAAAAAGCAGTTCTCCTCCTAAATAAGCAGTGGTTAGCCTGTAGGAGGTGAAGTGGTCTGAAATAGTGTTTTTGGCACTGCTTGTCCAACATTGGCTTGTTGTCTAGACAAGACATCCACACAGTAATGCTTTGTGAATGTATGTGGTGTGGACCATGTGGCAGCTTTGCATATATCTGCCATTGGTATATTTCCTAAGAATGCCATGGAGGCACCCTTTTTATCTACTAGAATGTGCTTCTGGAGTTATTAATAGTTGCCTTTTTGCTTTGAGGGAGCATGTTTGAATACATCTCACGATCCATCTAGCTAATCCTAGTTTTGAAATGGGATTACCTTGATGAGGTGGTTGGAAAGCAACAAAAAGCTGCTTATTTTTCCTAAGGTCTTTTGTTCTGTCAATATAATACATTAGAGTTCTCTTAAGATCAAGAGTGTGTAGAGCTCTTTCAGCAGTAGAGTCTGGCTGTGGAAAGAAGACTGGCAATTCCACTGACTGATTAAAGTGAAAAGGTGAAACCACTTTAGGCAAGAATGTTGGATTTGTCCTAAGTACTACTTTGTATTTGTGTACTTGGAAGAAGGGTTCTTCTAGAGTAAATGCCTGAATTTCACTTACTCTTCTCAATGAAGTAATTGCTACTAAGAAAGCAACCTCCCATGTGAGAAATTGAATAGCACAAGAGTGCATGGGTTCAAAATGGGGACACATGAGTCTTGTGAGCACAATATTAAGAATACATGCAGGAATTGGTGGAGTTCTGGGTGGAATAATGCGTTTAAGTCCTTCCATAAATGCTTTGATGACAGGAACTCTAAAGAGAGAAGTATGTTGTATGTTTTGTAGGTAGGCTGATATGGCCGTTAGATTACTTTTAGGTCTGCTTTGTGTAAATAAAGCAAATAGCACACAATATCTTGTACTGATGTTTATGTGGATCTATAGTTTTAGGTTGGCAGTAGTATACAAACCGTTTCCATTTATTTGCATAGCATTGTCTGGTTGTTGGTTTACATGCTTGTTTTAGAACGTTCATACATTCTAATGGAAGCTGTAAATATCCAAATTCTATGACTGACTTCAGGAGCCAAATTGCTACACTGAGCACACTGGGATTGGGATGCCCGATTTGACCCTTGTTCTGAGTTAACAGATCTGGTCTGTTTTGAAGCTTATGATGGGGCATTACTGACAGATCTAGGCATGCTGTGTACCAGAGTTAGCATGCCCACGTGGGAGCTATGAGTATCATGGTAAGAGAAGTGCAACACATTTTGTTGACCAGAAACTGAATTAACGGGAGAGGGGGAAAAATGTAAGCAAATCTCCCTGACCAGTTGATCCATTGAGCATTGCTCCTGGACTGAGGATGTGGGTTTCTGGATGCAAAGTTTTGGCATTTTGTATTTTCGCTTGTTGCAAAAAGGTCTATGTTTGGTGTTCACCACATTTAAAAGTAACATTGAAGTACCTGTGGGTGAATCTCCCACTCGTGTATTTGTTGCTGCATCCTGCTTAGAAGGTCTGCTAGCTGGTTGTGTTTTCCAGGGATATATTCCGCTAGTAGGTGAATGTGATTATGAATTGCCCATTTCCATATTGTTTGAGCTAGAAGGGACAATTGGGATGAGTGTGTCACCTCTTGTTTTTTCAGATAATACATTGTAGTCATGTTATCTGTTCTTATTAGGACTGTTCTGTGTATGATCTGAGGTTAAAATACTTTGATGGCTAAAAACACAGCTAATAATTCCAAGTGGTTTATGTGTAAAGTCGATTGTATTGAATCCCATTCCCCTTGTATCGTTAAGATTGTTGAGATGGGCTCCCCAACCCGTCATTGACGCATCTGTTGTAATTATGGTCTGTGGCACTGGGTCTTGAAAGGACCGCCCTTTTGTTAAGTTGTTGTGATTCCACCATTGCAGAGATTTGTAAGTTTGGTGGTCTAACAACACTAGATCCTGTAACTGACCCTGTGCCTGAGACCACTGTTGTGAGAGACACTGTTGCAGTGGTCCCATGTTTAGTCTTGCATTTGGTACTATTGCTATACATGATTCCATAATTCCCAATAGTTTCAAGACAAATCTTACTGTGTAAGTTTGGTTGACCTGCATTTGTGCTATGAGGTATTGAAAAGCTTGTATCCGTTGAGGATTTGGGTATGCTCATGATGTTTGGGTATTGAGAATTGCACCCAGATAAGGTTGAATTTGTGCTGGTTGAAGATGAGAGTTTTGGTAATTGATTGTGAACCCTAGTGTGTGTAGGGTATCTATTGTGTATTGTGTGTGTTGTTAGCATTGTAGAATGGTGCTGGATTTTATTAACCAATCGCCTACATAAGGGAAGACATGTATATGGTGTCATCAGAGGTGTGCTGCTGCTACTACAGCTAGACATTTTGTGAACACTCTTGATGCTGTTGATATTCCAAAGGGTAGTACTTTGAGTTGGTAGTGGCTGCCTGATATGACGAACCTTAGGTACTTGCAGTGAGATGGATGTATGGGAATGTGGAAGTACGCGTCTTTTAGATCTAACACGGTCATGTAATCTTGTTTTTGTAACAGGGGAATGACATCCTGTAGGGTGACCATGTGAAAATGTTCTGATAGGATACATAGATTTAGAGGTCTGAGATCTCGAATGGGTCTGAGAGTACCATAATTTTTTGGTAGAAGAAAGTATAGCAAATATACTCCTGTCCCTTGCTTTGAGATGAGAACCATTTCTATTGCCCCCTGAGTAATAGAGATTGTATCTCCTTTTGTAGAACAGTGTGTTCTGGAGAGAGTCTGTTATAACGAGGGGGACTATCTGGTGGAGTAGAGATGAGTTCTAGGCAATAACCACTACGGATAATTGAAATTACCCACTGATCTGTGGTGATGTTCTGCCAGTGAGAATGAAATTGTTGCAGTCTTCCTCCCACAGGAGTCGTATGGGATATTACTGCTTAGTGGGTGTGGAAGCATCCTTTGAGGCTGTAAATTTTCCTCTGCGTCTGAGATTCTGTCTTCTGTAAGAGCCTTTAAATGGCCCTCTTGAATAGTACAGCTTTGGTTGTTTTGGATGGGAGGTGGAAGCTTCTGCAGTTTGGGATTGAAAACCTCCTCTAAACTGTGGTTTCCGAAAGAACCCCGAAAAGGTGTGGTATAAAGGGCTCCCATGGCTTTGGTAGTATCAGAGTCTTTTCTGAGCTTCTCAATGGTAGTGTCTACCTCAGGTCCGAAGATATGTTGTTTATCGAATGGCATATTAAGCAATGCCTGTTGTATTTCAGGTTTAAAACCTAAGGACCTCAACCATGAGCATGTCTTCTGATTGTAATGCTAGTATTAATTCCACTAGCTGCAGTGTCAGCTGCATCTAGAGCAGACCTAATCTGATTATTTGTAATAGCCTGACCCTCTACTACAATTTGCTGTCCCCTCTTTTTGTGTTCCTTGGGTAGGTATTGCAAGAAATCTTGCATTTCATCCCAATGTGCCCTGTTGTATCTTGCCAACAGGGCCTGGGAATTGCCAATATGCCATTGGTTGGCTACCTGTGTTGGCACCCTTTTTCCCGCAGCATTGATTTTTCTACTTTTGTTGTCAAGGGGTGGGATAGCCCCTGAAGATTAGCTATTAGCATGCTTCCTGGCGGCACTGACCACTACAGAATCTGGTGGTAGTTGTTGTGTAATGTAGATTGGGCCTGTTGGTTCAGGCTTGTATTTTGTGTCAATTCTTGGAGTTAGAACGCTAGCTTTAACTGGTTCTTTAAATATGTCCTCTGCGTGTCTAAGCATACCAGGAAGCATAGGTAAGCACTGGTATTGTTTATGGGTTGAGGATAGTGTATTAAAATGAAAATCCTCTTCTAAAGGTTCTGCATGCATTTGGACCCCATGGTATGCAGCTGCCCTAGATATAGCTTGGTTATAAACCGTACTATCTTCTGATGGGGATGGTTTAGTACGGTAGAGATCTGGATCACTAGACGGAATAGGATCCGAATCATACATGTCCCATGGGTCTACCATGTCTCCCTGTGAATAAGTATGGGAGTGTGATGGTGACGGTAGTGGTGGTGGAGTGACAGGTTGGGGTGAGAAAGAAAGCTGTGGTGAATGTGGGGGAGAAAGCTGAATATGTTTTCAGCTTTTCCTTCCTTTTGAAATTTTTTGCTGGTGGTGGGGCAGCATCAAGAGTCTCTTGCTAGCTTTCTTTTAGTCTGTGGAGGTGGAGAAGTAATAATTTTCCCAGTCTCTTCTTGGATTTGTATTCTTCTCTGCTTGCTGTCCATAACCTCCAAAATAGGGTGAATGTCAGATTCCTCTGTTTGATGTTCAGAGGTTAGTCTTGTGCCCTTAGAGGAATGTTCAGTAGATGTTTTGGGCACATGTTTCATTTGGGCCGAAAGTATTATATCTTCTGTATATAATGATGTTTTTGGCTCCGCAGTGGATCCTAGATGTTTCGGTCCTGAAGCTTTTAGTCGAGGCTTCGTCTCCGAAGCCAACCGCATTGTTTTCTGATCTGAAGAAAGTAGACGTCGGCTCGGTTCGGAGGCTAAGGTTTGTATTTTCTTGCTCGACTCCGACACCGAAACAGGTGTGGCCTGGTGGAGTGTTTTGGCATTTATAGACGTCGAACCAAGGGGCCGGTAGCCGATTAGTTTTTTTCGGGTTCAACCATGGCTTGACAGCAGTGATGCACCCAAGGCCTTGCTTGATTGTTTTAAAGTGGGTGTAGGGGCAGGTGCACTTACATACTGTGTGGCTGTAATTGGCTGGCTGTCGTCATCTGATCCTTGTTCTGAGTCAGAATCTGGGATTGAAACTGCCGTCTATGCCTGCTCCTCTTCGAGGGTGTCGGTGGACACTGTGTGCTTCAACGCCATTTCTAGTCATCTTGCCCTTCGATCTCTTAATGTTTTCTTCGATCGAAACAAGCGGCAAGCTTCACAATCTTCCTCACGATGTTCAGTAGAAAGGCAAAGATTACAGACCAAGTGCTGGTCAGTATAAGGAAATTTAGCGTGGCACCGAGGACAAAATCGGAATGGAGTCCGATCCATCAGGCTATGGCGCAGTAGGCCCAAACAGGCCCAAGAATGGCGCAAGTGCCCGAAAGGGTGTTTTCTTGATTCCGACTGTACTATCGGATTGATTGCAGAAGAAACTGCGTTTGAAAACAATACCGACGGTATGAGAAAAGTTAATATATAGTTTCCAAGTCTAAAGTCTCGGAGCGAGAGGGAACATGTCCGAACCCGACGGCGGAAAGAAAACAATGTAACAATGGAGTCGATGCCCATGCGCACTATCACCGAGAGGAGGAGTCACTCGATCACGTGACTCAAAGAAATACTTCTTCGAAGAAAAACAACTTGTAACACTCTGAGTACAACACTAGATGGCGGACTTTGCACAGCATGTGTATCTGCAGCTACACATGCCATCGGATATGGATATATATATATATATATATATATATATATATATATATATATATGAATCAATATCTAGCTTTACTGTTGTGCATCTAACAGCTTTCCCTGACGAGAAAGTTACTTACCTTCGGTATCGATCTTTCTGGTGGATACTCTTACATACTAACAGATTCCTCACTTTGTGAATATTCCTCAGAAAACAGGCTGAATCTGGAAACTTTAAAGCAGAAGTCCTGCATGCTGGGAGATGATGTGCAGCTCTGCAACAATGTCAGTCTGCTCTGGGAGTGACAACTAGAGCCACATATGAGTGCCACACATGCAGGCTGATGCCAGTGGCTTTTTCAGGCTATCCGTGCCCTCAGACTCACAGCCTCAGCAGATGGACATGGCCACTGGAACCTTTTCACTTGGAAAAGGGCCCAACTGACAGAATGATAATCTGCGGTTAGATGGATTATCCACAAGAAAAATCTTTACTAAGGGTAAGTATTTGTTCTTCTGCTGGGTATTTCTAGCTGCAGATTCCTCACCTTGTGAATAGATACAATAGTGGCGTTAACGTAGGTGGTGGGTCTGTGAACTGGCTCAAACTGAAATGTACTGAAGGACCAAGCAGCAAAATTCTCTTATCAAAGGACCCGACTCTCGAGGCATGAGTACTTCATGAACGTATATTCCAGTGCCCATATAGCTGTCTGACTAATGTATAGGGCAGGTACTCCACATGCTAGTGCAGTGGTAGCAGCATTACCTCTGGAGGAATGAGCTTGTAAACCTTCTGCAGGCTGGTTCTTCACCAGTGCGTAGCAGATCTTTATGCGGAGAACAATCTATCTAGAGCTGGTCTACTTTTGCGCTGCCTTGCCCTTCCTTACCCTGGAGAAATCCACAAAGAGTTGATGGTCCAAGCAGTGTTTCTTGGTGTGATCAATATAAAAGCTAAGTGCCCTCTTGGGGTCTAAACAATTCAGTCTTTGTTCCTTCTTAAATGGCAGGCTGGGGCACAAAATGCTGAGTCATTAACCCTCACTTATAGCGGAATAATACAATTTAATGCAGGTTAACATAAAGAGCTCGCTCACACACTTCACTGATGTTATGGTAAGAACAAAGATCAAGTCCCACTGTTGCATCACCAAAGGTGTTGGAGGAAACAAATGTTGCAACCCTTTTAACAAATCTCATCACAACAGGTGACTTAAAGAAAGCTGATGAAGTAACTTCAAAGAAGGTGAAAAGGCAGATAAATAGCCATTTTACAGCACTTATGGCAAGAATTTGTTATGTAAGTGGCAAAACAAACAACAAAACTTCAGACAACTTCGCTCTTAGTGGGTCAGTTTGTCAAGTGCTGCACCAAGCCACAAACTTGTACCACAAACAGCGTATATCGATTTTGTTAAGGGATGCCTCACTGCTCAGATGACATCAACAACCTCAGGAGGGAGGCAGAAAGAAGTCGACTTCCACCGCTAAATCTCCAAGCCTGGACATGCAAATTATGCAGGTCCCTATGCAGCAGCCTCCCTTGCTGCTGAAATACAAGATCCTCTTGAAGCAGCAGTTTGATCCAAGGATTGATACTCATGGTTAGGAGTATCAGGTACCGTACTCCCCTGGCCAAATCTGGTGCCATTAGGATGACTAGGGCCTGGTCATTCCTGATGTCCTTCATAACTGTGGACAGAGAGGCAGTGTCGGGAAGGCAAAATAATGTGGAATTAACTCTAATTGGAAAGAGTTTCTAAGAGAGAGCTGCCTTGGAAATTCCAGTGCACAAAAGTACTGATACTGCACCTTCTCGGCGCTGGTTAAAATACTGAGCCAGTGTTCTCCACACTGATGAAACATGCCCTGTATCACGCTGGGTGCAACTGCCATCTGTGATCCGCTAAGCGATGGCAGCAGTGTTAGTCCGCACTGGTATTTAGAGATCACACCAGGTGGTCAGCTACTTCCACATGGGTAAAGCCCCCACACTGGGCCCAAGAACTCACTCCATTCCTCTTGTTGTAGTACCACATTGTGGTGGTGTTGCCCGTGAGTATCAGCACCACCCTTCCTATGATAGTAGGCAGGAAGGCATTCAGCACCAAGCAAATCACCCTCATCTCCAACAAACTGATGTGGAGTTGAGACTCCACTAGATACCAGAGGCCTCTGATCCCAACGTCTCAAAGATAATCTCCTTAACACAGGCGAGATGCCTTCACAACCACTCAAATTTGGATAGGGTAAAGAGAGGGTTCTCCCACTGGCACAATTGCAGCCCAGGAGCAACTACTGCAGATCTTTTGCAGTCTCCTCCAAAATCTGGATACAGTCTGACAGATCTACCTGATGCTGTGCCCACTAGGACTTTAAGTCCCACTGCACAGAGCTCATGTGCCATCTGGTATTTTTGACCAGCAGGATGCAGGAGACCATCAATCCCAATAGCCTCTGACTTACCTACACTGAGATTCAGGACAAAGGCTGAAACATTGGGTTCATTGCTCAAATGTCCTGGACTCTCCCCCTCTGGGGAAAGGGTACCAAAGCATACCACATCCAAAATAGGGTTGATGAACGGGAGCGTCTGCGAAGGAGTCAGGTGTGACTTCAACACATTGATAGTGAATCCCAATGATGTTAAAAAGGTTCACTGTTGTCTGGATGTGGTTGATGACTGTCTGGGTCGAGCCTGCCTTCTTCAGAAGGAAGTCAACTTAGTGGAAGTCTGGAACCTCTAAACTCTGAAGGTGAGCTATGAACAGCCCCATCACTTTTGTCAACACTTGAGGGGCACTGGTGAGGCAAAAAGGCAGCAATGCAAACTGAAAATGCTCCTGGCCAACTGTGACTCAGATAGGACTTGTGGGCCTGCAGGATGAGGTTACAAGCAGGAAATAGGCAACCTAAAAGTTCAAATGCCACTATCAAGTCTCCGGGGTCTAGAGCAGACAAGACCTGGGCTTGCGTGAGCATCTTGAATATGTCCTTCAGTAGGAAGGGGTTGAAAGGACGAAGTTCTAAAATAGGTGAAAGGCCTTGGCCCTTCTCCAGCACAAGGTAATAGCTGGAGTAACACCCAGCTCTACTTCCAAGACCAGACCCTGTCTATGGCCCCTTTGGTCAAAAGGACCTGCACTTTCTGCTGCAAGATGGACAAGTGGTCCTACATCAGCCACCACGAAGTTAATAGAAGGTGTAGCTTGGTGGAAAGAAATGAAAGGGCATATCTCCAGTCTACAATTTAGAGGACTCACTTGTCACCCTTGGAGGAAATATTGGATCCTGCCTATGACAGGGCGGCTGTGTGTTGGCAAATACACAATAAAGAGGTTTTGCACCTGTGGATGCAGGAGAGATGGGGGAACTGAGTTGAACATTTTTCCTGCTATCCAGAGTGGTGCCGTTCTGAGATGTGATCTCAGCTACAAACCTCAATCGTAGCCAAGGAGAGAGCAACATTTCTGGTGGAATTGTCTAGCGGGGGGGCAGAAAGATCCAAGGAACGTGGTGTGAACCTGCTTTCCTTAAACTACTCAGTGCCAAATCTGCACTGTTGTCAAAGAGGTGAGAACCATCAAATTGCATGTTGCTTGGACATTCCTGGAGAAGCTCATAATCCTCATTCAGGCATGGCTCTAAAGTGCCCCACTTGTACCCACACCAGACCTAGGCAGTCAGTCATGTCCAAGCCATACCGGATCACAAATTTTGCTGCATTGTGAATATCCTGGACAGCTTGGGTTAGGAATGACCACAGGTTGTCTATAACTGTCAGTATACCTTGGGCCAACATGATTCACAGAGGTTGACAGTAGCAGCCCAAAAGACAGCTGGCATTCAATAAGCACAGAGCACGGTTCGTAGAGGAAAAATACGCTTGCCAAATGTTTCTATTCTCTGACTCATGACGACATGGAGTGGTAGGGTTAACTGTACTGATGGATGCCTATAACATGAAACTCCTCTAGTGTAGGATTTTATGTACGGAAGGCTGAACTGTCTGGTGCAAGATGATTATGTCGAGCAACCTACTATTAACTTGTGTCTTTGAACACTGTTTCATCGAAGTGCCCAAAAGGATACCTGTGAGGGCTTCATTAAATTGCAACTGATGTTCCGTAGCAACTTGGCCTGGATCCAGTGCCTCTGTCAGAACATTAGTCTTCATCTCCACAGTTGGAAGTTGTAGGTCTAATACTTCTGCTGCCCTTTGCATAACAACAGTGAAGGAAGGAGCTTTCCTCAATAGCAGACCAGGAGGACTCACAAGGTCAGTATTTGGAGAAGTAGTCAGGCTAATGGTATTTTGGAGTTCATCGTACCAGTTTTGCTCATCATATTGGGGGGGCAGAATTATCCCATTCATCAAAATTGTCATTGTCTGAGCTAGAGCATTATCCCCCTGAAGGCCTCTACTTGCTGTGATGTCGCCAACAGACTCAAAAAGGTGGGGTGCGTCAAGACCAGTCTTCGGCTCCGTTGGAATTTGGGAGTAAGACCGGATGGCACACTGACACCATTGCTTCCTCTCTAGAGTACAAGAATGTCGGGAGGCGGCCAATTCCTGATTTGAATTTTTCTTACTACTTCTTCAATTTAGTCTAAGGCATCGCCAGCAGCAAGTATCTGATGCAGGAACTGGAACAGGACCTTTCTTTGAATTTCAACTGGTCACGGCATGGAGTCTTTCTATTGTGAGCAACAGACATCTTTGCCTCACAGTCCTGTATGGCCTTCAAATTATTTTAAGAGCAGGCACAGGAACCATAAACACACTTCGTGAGTGTCTGTCACAGACATCCGTTTGCAATGGACCCTACACACCATGAACCATGTGGTTTTCCCTTGCATACTTTGCAGAATTGTTTATAAAAAAGTATCTAAAAAAAAAACCTTGGGGTAGCTCCAAATTCGCATCTAAAGGTGCTGTAAGAAAAGAACAGATGTCAGGGCACAAGGGTGGTACTTATACGCAACTCCACTTGTCACTTCCAGAGCAGAATGACACCAGTGTGAAGCTGCACAATGCCATCTACCAGCGTGCAGAGCTACTGTTAAAAAGTTTTCAAATCTGGACTGATGCCTGGAGAACATACACTAGGTAAGCAATTTGTTTTTAAATGTAACCATCAAAATAGAGTTTTAGTTATTCACAAACATTTTGGAACAGGTGAATTTTTGAAATCCGGTCTACCTCCCAGAACTTTGCAGAATGCTCTATCAACTGTTTAACATGCTCTAATTGGCAGATGTACGAGGCTTTTGCAACTCCTAAATCACTCGCAAAATAGTTTGCAACTGTGAAATGGTAGGTCAGAAATGTATTAAACGGGTTTTAGGTTCAACTGACAAAAATAGCGATGCCAACCAAATGTTCCAGACTCAGTATTTTTGTGGCTAGAAAGTGCGATTACCTATTACAGATTTCCAAACTGTGTGTCCTAATTTGCATGTATGAACAGTTTGCGAATAGAGAATGTTCGCAAAAATGGGTTTTTGCATTCACAAATTAGCATTAAGTCAGACCAGGTAGTAATCAGGTGAAAAGGATAAAAGGAGAGGAAACACTGCTTCTTCACAGTGGTTGCTGCTCTGTGTGCTCTGGCAAGAAGAATGTGGATTTTTGATCCACAGCAGCAGAGTAGAAGACAAAGGCAGAAGCGCATTTTCAGAGTTAGAGTAACTTTATTTCAGCAGACTGAGGAGTAAATTAATGATAAGTATAGGTTGAGCAGCAATGTTATTTTGAATCTCATTTCAGAATTAGACCCAATCTTGCTGTGTAGGGACACACATATATATGCGTCTGTCCCTACACATACACAAGCTATTTGGTCCTTTTACCTTTTAGCATCAGGCAGCTATCACTGAGAAGTAGCCACAGCAGGCGGTATTTCCTAGAGCTTACGTTCAAAGTTATTCTGTAATTTCCTTGAGGCAATGCAACTTCAAGTAAACAGATGCACTGCATTTTCAAACAATCCCCATAACTTGCAGCAATCAGAACTAGATTTTTTTCAAATTGTTTGTTTTCTACAGGGTTTAAGTTGTGTGGGTGGTACACATGTTTTAATTTGTCCATCGAGTACCACTGGTCATTTATATCAGAATAGAAAAAGCCAGCACACTTTGAACATACACATAGTATTCAATGAAGCCTGTTAAATAACGGACCTTGTAGCTAGATTTCCTGGGTCTTCACACTAGTCCTACATTTTCAGGCACTTTGGCCTGCACAACCGCCTTTCTAGAGTAGACTGTGGTGATGGGACTTCCTAGTAGGTATTTAACTGAATGTAGAAATGATTTTTTTCAAATACATGTTTGTATTGATTTACATTCCAACATTATGTTTGTGTCAGTGGCAATGATATGCTCTCCATACTTAGATCATGACACCATACCTAAATAGTGCAACTCGTAGTCCAATAAGAAACAATAATCACAGATGAACCAGGGCAGTAACTGAGTGTACATTTGCTACCTACATAAAATTAGTGGAGCTCTTCAATACTACCCTTAAGTAGCACACAAAACTGTAGCAGCTTGCAACACTGCAACCAGAAAGTGTCTTCCCACAGTACCTAATGCTGACAGTTCCGACGAGGAGGAAGAATTTCCACCACACAATGCCCGTCAGGATACCACGGGGGCTGCAGATTTAAGAGATCCGCGGACATACATCAAAAGAAACTATTGGTAAGGTAAATGCATTAATTATAATCTGTAGAAATAAAGACTCATAAACCAAATGTTGATGAGTAAATATTGTTTTCCATGTTTATTCACTGAAAAAAGGAAGAATGAACAGAAATACAAGACAATTTTGTGTACCCGTTATTTAAGTTTACATTGTAAGATCAACAAAGTTTTAAGCTCCGCTTTTTAAAAACATATTTTAATGTCTTTCTTACCCTAGAGCTGGTCTATCAGTGTTGGTCTCAGGCGTGTCCCTTTCTCTTTCAGCAACCGGACTTCGAGTACGCGACATCTTATCACATCAGACACAGACAAACTACTATGGCTGGAAGCCTCCTCACTTTCTTGCACAGCGATCAGGTCACTGGAAAGTGTTTACATTGTTTGCAGCAACTCTGGTGACGATGTAATCTGCCCTAAGTCCTTTGCTACATCTTTGCTATAATGTGCCATTTCCTGTTGAATATGCATGGCTCTTCTCCTAAACACAGCCGCAGCAATAGCCATTTCTCCCCAAATTTTGCATTCTCAAAAGTACATGGCGAAATATTTTATTCAGTTACTCAGTTTTCTCACAAATTACCTTACATAATGATTTAATGGCATCATATTAAACATCAATGCTATTAATAATGGAAGACAATCCATCATCCCTGTTTCGGCCAATCAAATGTATAGTATACAATTATTTATTCTGGATATCAACATAGATTTTTCAAAGTGCTCAAATTCTTTTCTGAGGGTGTTGTACCTGGCACATCCTGTGCGCAGTAGGCTTATCTGGTAATGGTGTTAATATTTGCCCTCTCGGTATTTGGATGTAGAGTTGTTCTATGTCTGAGAGGTGGACGTACATGTGAAAAAGGTCTTGTTGTTCATCTTCTAGAGGCACTCTTCTTTCACAAACTGTAACGGGACTTATTATGTCCGCTGGTGGGAGAATATCAATTGTGGCTCTATGTCGATCCTCTACCTCATCTTGAATATCCTCCGTACGGCTCTTTGTTATGGCTGCCCCGATATCTGTAGTGAAAGGATGCAAGATAATTTTATTTTTTTCTTATAGTATAGTTTACTTTATATAAATGATATGTTAATGTAAGGACATAATTGTATAGAAGTTAAAGCTAAAATAATTTTTTAATAACAGGTCATTATTATTAAGCGATCCACATAAATGTTGTATTTATTACCTGCTGCATTTCCAGACCAGACCAGATTTTTTTATTACTATATATCTGTCATATGGTCATAAAAACAATTCATTCTATGTTCAATGAATGTTTCTACTTGTAAAGGTAACATATTTACTACGTTATAAAAAGCTAAACAGCACAATATTTTAATAAATATGGAGCAATATAGTTTCTATATTTGTTACGGAAGAGCACAACATATTTTTGAATAAACACCACTACATACATTTTAAGATACTGCAAACCGTATAATGCATTTCACCATGCAATCCAAAAGATGTCACGTACCTTTGTAATCTGGCTTTGAAATGACAATAATATTTTTACATTATAGAATACGGTTTTTGTTATTTTATTAACTAACCTGAAGATGGCTGAGGAAGTTCGGAAGTGTCAATTGAAGTTAATCTTTACACAGCTTCTGACGACCAAATACTGTCAAGCGCCTCATCCAAAGGTGGGTTTAGAGGCCGAGTAAAAGGGCCATGCTCCAGTTCCTGTGGCTTCCTTCCTTTGACTTGCAATATTCTCCTGTGTTCTGGAGCAATGTTTGTACCTCCTTCTTCTAGTTTCTGCCACACTGCGGTGCTTACGCCCACTGTATTAATGCACTCTTGAACTCGGCTCCGGATTCTCTTGTATGTTGCTTCTGGAACTATTACAGATGCTTTACCAAAAAAGGCTAATCATTGTTGGCCACACATTCTTCCTCAAGTATCTCTACTTCTTCTTTAGAAAACTTCTGCTTTACTGTCCCACTTGCCTCCTCTTGCTGACCTTTAGGACTTGTCATTCTAATAGATTGAAGTAGATTGTGTGTCCAGTACTTCTCGCCTTGCAGTTTCTGTGATTTCCAATGTAATTGTAACAATGTATTTACTGAGTGTCATGTCAGCACTGTGTATATTTGCAATTTGCAAACGCAACCGAACTGCATTTTACGAATCAGCATTTCAGGAAAGTGAATCTTAAGATATCAGTATAACAATAATGTACTCAATAGTACCTTTTATTTAGTGAGTCATAAAAATGCAACGTCTTATGAATCACAAATTAAAATTAAGAATCGCTACATTAACTTTAGTACATCCGACCCGTAGTCACTTACGATTATAGAATTCAGACACCAACTCTGCTCGGACGATGACCCACACTGATCTCAAAGAATAGCCTTCACTGATCCGAGATGGATACCTTCCAACCGAATGGGATGGAGGGGATCTTCATGTGAAAGTTAAATGAACTATTCCTGAAGCAGTGTGGTGCTATGGGCGCTACAATGATCTTTGTTTGTCACTCAAGTTATAACCTGTGTGCTATATTAACCCCTTAAGTGCCAATACTCCTCTCCCCTCAGTTGTGTTGATCCCTTTTTCTTACTAACTGGGGCCGTTTGGCTTAAGCCTTCATAACTTTATTCCCCACAATAGATAAACAGGACAAATTTGCGTCCTTTTCCCACATGTTAAAGATTTTAAGGGTACATATAGTTAGTGGATTTCCCTGAGGGAACGTGGTTAACAAATGTTTGGGGGGGGGGGGCGCAGGGATTGGAAAAAGCTGCTGTGGAAAAGGAGTGTGCTGTCCTAACTTTTAGGGACAGGTGGAGTTGTAAAAACAATCATATTTCTCACCACAGTATTTGCAATTTTATAAGTGGTAGTCAATACAGTTTGTGGCGGAAAAACTGCAAGAACCCCATCAGTGAACTTGGAAAGCTGCAGTTTGAAAGGCAGACAATTTAGAATTCGGCAATGGGTCCCTACTGTAGACTGCTTGTGGTTTTCCCAATGAAACTAATGCTTGTATTCAGAAACTAATGCAAGTAAATAGGGAAAAGAGTAAAACGTGACATTCTTATCTGTATTTATTTGCCCTGATGGATGATTAAAAAAAAAAAAAACATAATATACTGTTATGTCCATCAGACTATTGCACTCACAGAGAGAGACATATCATTTGTTGACTGCGTAAAAACATGTTATGTCCAGAGCCATCAACCAAGCTGCTGCTTGTAAGGATTTATCAATATGAATTCTACATGCATCAATACACAAGGTAAAATATAATGAAGTAAAAATGGGAATGAAGGAAAACAATGTATTTTGAAAATGTGTCCTTCAAACCTTAAATGAAATCACAAAATTGTGTAATGTTTGCGTGAGGAAACGTTCTGAAATATGTGGGACAGACAAAATTCCTACCAACCAGCATCTTCATGCTTCTCCGGAATTAAATGGTTCCCTAGTGTAGATGGGCCTATAAATTCCGACACAAAAGGCCTCAAGATGCAAAATGGAGGCCTCAAAATTTTTCCTTGGAATTTCATTATCTCTAGGGTTGGGAGAGGTAGCTAAAGTATTTGGACCAGGGGTCGATCGGCATCCAGGGAAAGCCACCAATCCCTGAAAATTAGACTCCCGGGGGAGCCCAAATCTGTGTGGAATGGGTGCATCCCATTACTTTTTGTTTTCCAGAAGGCTTGCAAACTATTATCTTTAGCTAAAATCACAGAATGTTGTCACATTTTTCAGAGGGAAAGTTCCACTTTATGTGGGATCAACAGAAATAGTACCATCAGGAAATGGCAAACATCAGACAATAAAAATGGTACCCCTCTTGTGTAAATGACCCTATTACCCACAAGAGGAAATACCTCAAAATGAACCATACAGACAAAAAGAGTTTTCCATTCAATTTTCATCTCTCTGGAGAGGTAGATAGCTGCAGTATTTGTGCCCAGGGTAGGCTGGTACCCAAGGAAACCAACCAACCTCAGTCACATCTGAAGACTAGGCACTTGGGGATCAGAGAGTAGTATCAGCTGTATGGACCCCACCATGTTTTTTTTTAACTAGAATGCCCTGAACACTTCAAGCTGTGGCTAGCGGTTTCCCAAGGTGAGAATTGACAAAAATAATTTCATCCATCCTTCCCACACTTCTCCCAATAAAAACAGTATCCCTATGTGTGGGTGAACCTATCCTGCAACAAAATCCAGTGAAAGCTTGGACCATGTGAATTCAGTATAGTGTCAATGTGGTCCTCATATGGTAACAGTTTTGGAAGTTCCTATTCCTTAAGTTAGGTCCACCCACAAGGGGCCCAAGTAAAGACACAAAGAAGATATGAAAATTTATTTTCAAATATTTATTGTAGTCTTGCACAGAAAGCATGAGCTGTGATTATTAGACAGATGAAACAAGACATGGTCACTAGCATTATAAAAAATGGTGAAAAAGATAAACAGTTCAACAATGATAATGTTACTGTGTTGGTACACTCCTATCTGTTACTAAGTATACTACTGAGAGCGTAGTGTGGGTATACTCTGCCAGATCAATATGGGTAGCCTAACTCCCCATACCCGGGTATGATGGACAAGAAAGCCTGTGAGCCAGTTCAGTTTAGTGCAGGCTGTCATCCATTGCAGGATGGGGTCAGAGTTAGCAAGACTGCATCTCAGTCACAGTGAACAATGTTCCAGGATAATCCCAGTAGAAGTGCTCCTCTGCCAAATGTAGCAAAGAGGCAGTTTTTATAATGAAAGCACTGCTGATATTGCACTGTGTCAGAGGTGCAAAGCTGATGCTATGATATGGCTGCAAGTATGGAGCTGTGTCCAACGGACGATCATGTTACAAGGGAATCGGGTTCCGTGTGCCTAGCCTTGGGCGGAGTGTACAGACTGCAAGGTATAGGCTGCATGTACAGCGCTTTCTCAGTACATTATTATCCCAAGAATGAAAAAACTTTTAAAAATTCACCATCAGAAAAAGATACCAAACTAAAATGTGCGATCTAAAATGGAGGCTCTACGTGGACCCTGTCATGCTTCAGCGCAAAGGTCCACCAGACCATCAGGAAAAATAAAGTGAAACACAGAAAGCTATGTGGGGTTTACTCATCTGGCACTGGATTGAACCTCGTCCAATTCCAGGCATCAGAAAGTCTTTCTGCCTCTTGAGGAAAAGATTGGGGGGGATCACCATCTATTTTCCTGCAATGGGGGACGGAAAACCCAACAGAGCAGTATAGGTTTGCAGAAAAGGAATGGTATGGTGCACCAGCCCATCTCGACATCGGGTCCTGTCCCCAAGGCACCAGATTCTTTCCGCCACCTAGAGGAGGGAGAATGGGGGTTTTATCCCCTCTCTGTTAGCCAATATGTCAAAACTGTTCTTAAAGGAATCAAAATGTCCTCTCCTGTGAGATGGGGATGAAATACTGTTAGGGCTCTGAGGGAGGGGGGTAGAGAGGGGAAGTATTTTGAGGTCCAAAGGAGCCCTATGCCCCACCCCCTTCCCAATGGGCACCTTCAGGAGCTGCACTCACCCTACTCCACCTTAATGTGGTGTACTCTCAGTGTGCCTGCCAACTATTTAATCACCTTTCTGGCACGAAAAATGACGCACAGTCCCAATCATGATTATGATGGGGTAAGATGGGTGCTGATGTGAATCATACTGTAGAAGTAGCTGCTCAAACATCGTGTATCCCTTCTACAACACCAAATGCTGGGGGGAGGGAAGAAGCAGGTGCAAATGTCTGTTGCATCCTAAGTCACCATCTTTAACACAGAGAGAGACTAGGCATCTTAGGGATGGGGATATAGGACAAAGCTAGATTGAGCTGGTCCCTACCCTATTTTGTTTTCTGAAATTAAAATAAATTCCTGGTGTTTTAGGGAGGGATTATTGGGATTAAATCCCCTAAACTAAACTGCCCATCAAGGAGAGCAAAAAGGCTTTATTAGATTTAGGAGTGGTGGTTATGGCTCGATGCCAGGATGGTCCAAACCCTCCCCATTCTTTTCTTTTAAATGAATAAGCCAGTCTGCCCACAAGCAAGGTAGAAACATTTCTTGGCCTTAGAAGGGGGTGATGGGCACAGCCAGATGCCAAGCTGAGCCAGCTCCCAGTATATTCAAATTATGCAAATTAAAATCATTTGTTGGTGTCTAGTGTGCTTCCCGCCCTCCCTCACCAGGGGAGGGTCAACTGTGGGGTACATCCTCCAACGTGCACCCCAGGAGCCATACAAAATGTGTACACTTTAGGGGTGGAGGCAACAGCCCAATGCCACAACAGATGAACCACCACTCATTCCTTTTTTATTTTTGAAATACAAATCAAACCCTGGTGTCTAGTGTGCTCTCTAAACCCCTACAGTTCTAAGCCCACCTGGGAGGGCAGCTTAGGGATACATTTCCCAATCTCACTACTGAGGGGACAAGAAAGGGGAGAAAGACCATGTGAGCTTTAGAGTTGGTGACTACGACTAGATTCTGGGACATGTCAGACCTGCAATGGCAACTAGTAAGCTTTGTGCACCCCAGGGGACAGACAGTGGCCCCTCATATATGCCCCAACCAGAAGCAGAAAGACAACTGAGGCCATTGGTGGGCGAGGGGACCAAATGCCTCATTTCATGGTCCTGGTGATCTTGTGGGCAGATTCTTGCTTGGGGATCCCCATCAGGCAGCAATCCCAAAATAGGGATCCAATAGGAAAAGCTACCATTGGACAGAGGGCCTTCAATGCTTTGCAATGGTACATCTCCTGCTGTAACACAAAAGGGTGATGGACAGAGTGTTGAAACTTTTCAAACACTCACCCCTAGTCACATCTCCTGTTGTGACAGGTGTTCAGATATGCCCCTGAGCACTGATCACAGTGAAAGCAACGGCAGCCTAAAAGACCTTTCCTCGCAGATTGAAATTTTGCACCAAAAAGCAAATCCTTCTGGAGCCAGAAGGAGTTTATTCCTAGTGCTTGGACACTTTGTTCACACCTTCCACACTGGAGAGATAGAGGACAAGAACGTCTGGCACCCAAGCTCAAGAGCCCGAGTTCAAAACACTGTCCTGTGGTTTGGCCCTTTCAATCTCCTTTATAGTGCTTTAAGTGAAGGGTGAGGCTCGTGTAAATACTGCCTACCTTGATCCCTCCTGGCAGTGACTCATCCTTCTTGTGAAAAGCTATTTCTTTGTGGCAAATCTGGGAGGGGGTCACTAGAGCCCTCCGAATGTTGAAGCTTGATAAAACAAGGCAAGACGTTCTGATCCAACAACCTATTTTTGCAACAGGGCAGAAACAGCCTCAGCACATCTAGTCAATGCAGCACTTGGCATCTCAAGCCTAACCAAGACAGTCTGGAAAAAGTCATGTGTACTAACCTGGGGGTGAAATATCCTTATTGCTCCTCAGCTCATGGCTGTAGAGCATGTTTACACCTGCAGCAAATTGTTGTCTGTGTCCAGCTTTCACCCAGCCAGAAACAGATTCAACTGCTTATTCTTGTGGCCAGCTTTCTGAGAAGTGCTTCAGCATGCTGTCCTTTCTCAGAGCGAGACTTGCATGAAGATTGGTCAAACTGAAGAAAGATTGCAGTTCTATGCAATAAAGTGATTTTTGGAAGAAGAGCACACCAGAGGTGTAGTTGTGGAGGAGGGAGGCTGGAGGTTAAGTTTGTAAGAGATCGTTAGCATCCCTGAGTGGACTTTCACAGACCTCGTTGTCCTCAGCTCCATTTGGTCGCATGGCCGTTTGTTATTATGATTGGCTAGGAAGGCAGGTGTTGTTTATGACAGTATATGAGTCAGAAGACATGCTGCTGCTGTATATTATTTTAAAGCACAATTTTTGGGATTCAATGTCTTTATTTTTTGGTATAAATTTTATTTTTCAGTTGTTATACTCAGGATCACAATGTTACAACATTATTCAATGCATAGTAACATACCCCCACTCATTATGCTCTACCATAACAATCGCTTGGGACAATGTATGATATCCACCAAGGATGAGAGAAAAAGGAGCCGACGAGAGCAGAGGGTGAAGCATCCTATACCAGTAGCAAATGGCACCCAAAATACACTCCTCTTTATCCACCCCCCCATCTCCATGCATTCCCATCCCAACAGTCATTCCATGGATCACAGCTGTGCCTTTCATGTATAGTGCCAAGTAGTTCTAAAGACGGTCTAGCACCAGGAGGCTCCAGTAGCTCTGTGAGCATCCTCACCCATGCCTGTGGGTCACCCGCCAACTTACAGTCTCTATGAGATTTCCGCATGTGATTCCCTTCCACCATCGCCCATTCTGCCATGTCTCTCACCCAGTCAGCCAAAGACAACAGGCCTGAGGAGATGCAATGGATCACCAACCTACGTCTAGCAAGCACCAGCTCCAGCAAGATAAATTTTCTACTGTTTTTTTTTTGTCTTTTGCACCGGTATCATACCAAGCAAGCACTGTTTAACATCTCTTGTGACAGTCCATCCTCAGGCTCCACACAATCTAGTGACCACGGCCTGCTAATACGTATCTAGAACTGGGCACCCTCACAACATATGTAGAAAGTCAGCCCCTGCTGCATGACAGCGCAAGCATGAGGGCACCCTCCCAGAATAAATAGCGTGCAATATGTTCGGAGAGAGGTAAACTTGGTGAACTACATTATAATGGATTCATTTAAATCTTGCGTTTGTGGAGATTCCCTTCACCCCCTCGTCTGTACCCTCCCATTTCTAGTCCTTAAGTGGGTAACCCAGTATTTCATGCCACCTACTCTGAACCGCCAGGGTGTGCAACGGGACCTCTTCCTACAGTGCCCTGGAGACCAGTTTTCATCCTCCAACTATAGTGAGCAAGGTCTGGGGTTCCCTGGGCACATCTGGAAAAATTGCCCATATTCTCCATGCCGTGGCTGCTATTTTAGCAAACTGAAGGAACTGTCCCAGTCAGGGTAATACATTTATCATTGGAATAAAGATCTTGAACGGTGTTAAAACCCCCAGCACGCCACTGGTTCACAGAAATCATCCGTGAGATCTGCGCAAAAGGCCAGACCAGAAATGGGATTGAGTCTGAAACTCCAGCACCAAAATCAGAGGCTCTGGTAAGGGAACTCCCTCCATACATGCCCTCCAACAACCTCTTCTCCCAATTGCCCCCCCCCGACCAAACAAGTACACCGCATGCTGCAGGCGAGCAGCCAAATAGCAGAAATCCAAGTAAGGCAACTCCAGTCCCGTCCCTCCAGGTTTGTTTGAGGGAGGCCCAAGGCCCACAGCAGCTCCACAATCAACTTATCCAGTTCTACAAAATACTTTCTATGGATATAGAGTGTATAGGAATCAGGGTCAGATAATCATGTTTACCGGTGCTAGTTTGCCCATTAAGGACAGCCAGAGTGCGTTCAAGAATCTCACTGAGGGTTTAAGGCCCTCAAGCACTCTAACAATATTTAGGGAGTCGAAAGTCGTGGCCTCCCTCATTATCCAAATCACAAGATACCTAATGCTAGAGACCTCCCAAAGGAGACGCAGCACTGGAAGGCTGGGTAAAGGAACCACCAACATAATAGGAACAGAATATTCCAGTTGATGCAGAAATATCAGGGCATCATCTGCGTAAATGGAGACCAATCCCTATGGTGATGCTCCAACCCTGCAAAACTGACCACAGTCTACATGCCAATGGATCCTTTGCCAATGTGAAAAGCAGTGGCAATAAAGAGGCAGCTCTGCCTAGTTCCCCTGAAGAGGGAAAGGTGGTGTGACACCATTCTATCAATACGCACCCCTGACACCTGGCCATTATATAACAGCTTCACCCACCGGATTAAGGATTCCCCAGATCCCATCTTTCAGAGCACCTGCTCACAAGCTATGCAATCGAATGCCTGCTCTATGTCGAGCAGAGCTAAAGTTTAGGAATCTTCTGCCTGAACTAGGGCATGTAGGACCACAGCAAGACGTCTCAAGTTACACAGAGTGTTTCGGCGTGGTATGAAGCTGCACTGATCTTCATGAATTAGTGTTGGCATATATTACAGCAACCGTGACGGCAAAATCTTGCTAAGGACCTTTACACCTACATTGTAGCAAAATGGCTCCCTGTTGCAGTTATTCCCCACTTTTTGCCTCACATTGATGCTGACTTGACTGAGAAGTGTGCTGGGACCCTGCTAACCAGGCCCCAACACCAGTGTCCTTTCACTTAAAAATGTACCATTGTTCCACAATTGGCACATCCCTGGCACACAGATAAGTCCCTTGTAAAAGGTACCAGTAGTACCAAGGGCCCTGTGACCAGGGAAGGTCCCTGAGGGCTGCAGCATGTGTTGTGCCACCCTCATTTAACACATGTGCACTGCCATTGCAGATTGTGTGTGTTGATGGGGAGAAAAGGCAAAGTCGACATGGCATCCCCCTCAGGATGCCATGCACACAAAATACTGCCTGTGGCATAGGTAAGTCACCCCTCTAGCAGGCCTTACGCCTTAAGGCAGGGTGCACTATACCACAGGTGGGGCATAGCTGCATGGGCAACCTATGTCTATTCTTAGACACTGTAAGTATAGTGTAGCCATATTGAGTATATGGTCTGGGAGTTTGTCAAAACGAACTCCACAGCACCATAATAGCTACACTGAATACTGGGAAGTTTGGTATCAAACTTCTCAGAATAATAAACCTACACTGATGCCAGTGTTGGATTTATTACAAAATGCACACAGAGGGCATCTTAGAAGATGCCCCCTGTATTTTACCCAATCCTTCAGTTCAGGACTGACTGATCTGTGCCAGCCTGCCACTATGACGAGTTTCTGCCCCCCTGGGGTCAGAGCCTTTGTGCTCTCTGAGGACAGAAACAAAAGCCTGCACTGGGTTGAGGTGCTTCTCACCTCCCCCTGCAGGATCTGTAACACTTGGTGGTTAGCCTCAAAGGCTCATGCCTTTTGTTACAGCACCCCAGGGCATTCCAGCCAGTGGAGATGCCCGCCCCTCCGGCCACTGTCCCCACTTTTGGCGGCAAGGCAGGAGAGGATAATGAGAAAAACAAGGAGGAGTCACCCACCAGTCAGGACAACCCCTAAGGTGTCCTGAGCTGAGGTGACTCCTGCCTTTAGAAATCCTCCATCTTGAGATTGGAGGATTCCCCCAATAGGATTAGGGATGTGCCCCCCCTCCCCTCAGGGAGGAGGCACAAAGAGGGTGTGGCCACCCTCCAGGCCAGTAGCCATTGGCTACTGCCCCCAGACCTAAACACACCCATAAATTTAGTATTTAGGGGCGATCCTAAACCCAGGATATCAAATGCCTGCAGCCTACACAAAGAAGGACTGCTGACCTGAAAGCCCTGCAGAGATGATAACTGACCTGGCTCCAGCCCTACTGGCCTGTCTCCAGACTCAAAAAACCTGCACAGCGACGCATCCAACAGGGACCAGTGACCTCTGAGGACTCAGAGGACTGCCCTGAAACCGAAGGACCAAGAAACTCCTGAGAACAGCGGCACTGTTCACCAACAGCAACATCTTTGCAACAAAGATGCAACTTTTAAAGAACTCACTCTTCCCGCTGGAAGCGTAAGACTTCACACACTGCACCCGACGCCCCCAGCTCGAGCTCCAGAGAACTAACACCGCAGAGAGGACTCCCAGGCGACTGCGACTTCGTGAGTAATGTGAGACGACCCCCCCGCACACCCACAGCGACGCCTGCAGAGATGATCCAGGGGCTCCCCCTGACCGCGACTGCCTAGAACAAAGAATCAGACGCCTGGACCAAACACTGCACCCGCAGCCCCCACGACCGAAAGGAACCAACCTCTAGTGCAGGAGTGACCAGCAGGCGGTCCTCTTCCTAGCCCAGTCTGTGGCAGGCCCGAGAAGCCCCCCGTGCCATGCCTGCATCACCTAAGTGACCCCCGGGTCTCTCTACTGCTTTCAATAGCAAACCCGACGCCAACTTTGCACACTGCACCCGGCCGCCCCTGTGCCGCTGAGGGAGTGTTTTGTGTGCCTGTTTGTGTCCTCCCCCAGTGCTCTACAAAACCCCCCTGGTCTGCTCCCCGAGGACGCAGGTACTTACCTGCCAGCGATCCTGTTCTCCATAGGCGCCTATGTGTTTTGGGCCCTCCTTTGACCTCTGCACCTGACTGGCCCTGTGTTGCTGGTGCGGTGACTTTGGGGTTGCCTTGAACCCGCAACGGTGGGCTGCTTATGCTCAGGAGACTGAACTTTTAAGTGCCTTACTTACGTCAGAAACTTAACCATACTTACCTCCCCCAGGAACTGTTGATTTTTGCACTGTGTCCACTTTTAAAATAGCTTATTGCCATTTTAACCTATACTGTGTTTACTACTGCTTTAATTCAAAGTTCCTTACTTACCTATGTGGAGTACCTTGCATTTTATGTATTTACTTCAAACCTTGAATCTTGTGGTTCTAAAATGAATTAATAAAATATATTTTTATATATAAAAACTATTGGCCTGGAGTTAAGTCTGAGTGTGTGTTCCTCATTTATTGCCCGTGTGTGTACAACAAATGCTTAACACTACCCTCTGATAAGCCTACTGCTCAACCACACTACTACAAAATAGAGTATTATTATTATCTAATTTTGCCACTATCAACCTCTAAGGGTAACCCCTGGACTTTGTGCACACTATCTCTCACTTTGAGATAGTATATACAGAGCCAACTTCCTAAATACATTCAACATGGAGAGAGGGCGATAGGAGGTGACTTCTTTAACATCCTTATTCAGTTTAGGCAACATTACTATGAGTGCGTCCTTCATCAATTCTAATGCCTCCACTGCTTTCCGTGAGCGTCCCTAAGGCGCGGCATAGCTCTCGGCAAATGAGACACAAAGAACTCCTTAATGTCTTGTTGTGTGTGCATTTCCCTTCTTTGTGCATTCCGAAACCTAGTAATGGGAACTCTATGGACCTCGTTGCAGGGGTCTCCCTCTGCAAGGAGTCTCTCTCTTTTGTCCTCCTCTGCAAGGAGTCTCTGCCTATAGCTGGTGTGTATGAATTTATCTAGCCTATCCCACGTCTCCAGTCCTTCCATTCTGCCAATCACTGCAGCTGCGCAGCCAGACACTCTATCAATGCACCCAAACTCTTCTGCATATCCAGCATATGCGAAGGCTGCTGCTTCATACCATACATCACCTTTATGCACACACCCTTCTAGACCACCTTTATAGCATCCTATTCAGTGGCCCTGGCAGTCATGCTGTACCAGTTCTCCTCAAAATAATGGCCCAGCACTCCCGAAACAGTGTGTGAAAAGACTGGATTCCTTAATACCTCCTCTTTTAATCTCCAGAGCGGGCTCCTAGGGGCACTCCTACCCGTACTGTAAGTGAGCAACAAGGCGGGAATGATCTGGTAGGTAGTGTTTCAGATGAACAAGTTGCTTACCTTCGATAACATTTTTTCAGGTGGATGGAGTAGCTACCTGTGGATTCCTCACCTTATTATACCGCCCTGGGCCCCCCACCCACCCCAGCCAGCCACGCACTAAACCTCTGCTTCATCCTCGACTCTGCTCTCACCATGTCCAAACAGGTCAACGCTGTCTCCTCTTCCTGTTTTAACACCCTCCGCATGCTCCGCAGGATCTTCAAGTGGATTCCAACAGGAACCAGAAAGATGGTGACCCAAGCCCTCGTCAGTAGCTGACTCGACTACGGCAACGCACTCTACACAGGCATCCCAACAAAAGACATCAAACGACTCCAGCGCATCCAGAAAGCATCCGCCCGCCTGATCCTCGACATACCCCGCCGATGTCACATCTCCCACCACCTGAAGGACCTCCACTGGCTCCCCGTGGACAAAAGGATCACCTTTAAACTCCTCACCCACGCACACAAGGCACTACACGACACCGGACGCACCTACCTGAACACCAGACTCAACTTCTACGTTCCCTCACGCCAACTACGCTCTGCCAACCTTGCCCTCGCCATCGTCCCCCGAATCCAGCGAAAGACCTCTGGCGGCAGATCCTTCTCCCACCTCGCCGCCAAGACCTGGAACTCACTCCCGACCTCACTACGCCAGACCCAGGACCTCCTCACCTTCAGGAGACTCCTCAAGACATGGCTCTTCGAACGATAGCAGCGACCCCCCCCCCAAGCGCCTCGAAACCCTAACGGGTACATAGCGCGCTTTATAAATTTAATGATTGATTGATTATGAATTCTCCCAATGCGCCAGCATTCAACTGAAATTTTCTCCTAGGTCTCCAGGTTGACGAGGTCGTCACAATTGCTCGGCTCCGCACCCGAATCCATCTGAAGTCATGAGAGCCATAAGAGGTCCTCACCAGCGTGCTGATGTCAGTTTCACCATTTTTTTACTGCGCCTTCGAGGCAAACAGGTGAATCCCGACTTCACAAGCACAGCATGTGCCAACTCAATATATATAAATAATTATTTATACAAATCTATATATAAAAATCAAATATATATACAAATATATATACTATCTATAAAATTAATAGTTCTCTTGGTATGACCAGAAAGGCAACTGGGAGGTGGGTGTAACTGAGGAATCCCCAGATAGCTACTGTTTCCACCAGAAGAAGTGTTACCGAAGGTAAGTAACTTGTTCTTCAGATGGATACAACTGGTCACCTCTGGGAATCTGCAGAAAGGTCTGAAGGGTGTTGAAGGAACTTGAAAGCCCAAAGATTTTGCAGTGGCTCTGCTATCTTTGAAACTTTCCAAGGCTGAGTCCGCCTTTGCTCCAAATGGCCTTGCACCGTCAAATGGGAGGTCCATCAATGTGGCCTGCACATCAGAGGAAAAACCCGAACCTCTTAGTCAACCATGCCTACTAGTCGCAATGGAAGTCCTCATGACTCTAGCAACTGAGTCCGCAGTGTCAAGTCCTGATTGAATCACCTGCTTTGCTGCCATTTGGCTGTCCTGCAACAGTTCATCCTGCAGCAACTTATGGACTACCTCCTTTGCCTTATCCATTAGGGCATAAATGTATCTCCCCAGTACACAGGTTGCATTTAGCGATTTTAAGGCCAAGCTTCCCAAGGAGAAGCATTTCTTTGCCAACTGGTCCATGCGCTTTGTCTCCCTATCAGAAATTGTGGCTCACCAGGAGCCACCTTGTACGTTCTGGCTACAGCCTTATAAACCGCAGGTGTAGTAACCGGTTATTTCCATATTTATAATATGTGTTCTGTTAAGGCATCATTGAATGGGAGGAGGGGCTCTGAAGAGGAAGCCGATGGATGTAAAACCTCTGTCAGAATATTTGTTTTTAACTCCGACGCAGGCAGTGACTAGTCCAAAAATTCTGCCGCCTTTCTTATCAGCCCATGGTAGGTAGTCGCTTCTGCCACGAGTTCACCTCCAGGGGATAAAAGCTCCCACTCTGGGGACGTATCCAACCCACTAGCAGAGTCTAATCCCTGAAAATCCTCTTAAGGCCCAGGGATTTCTCCTTCCTCCAATTGTTGCTGTTGACGTTATTGTTCCTCTTGATACTGCTGCTCCTCCAGAAGTCTCAAGGCCTTCCTTCTAGACCTCAGCCTGGACTCCAAACACAGCGTCAACAGAGAATTGATCGACGTTGAAGACGCTGGCTTTAAAGGAGATGGCAACACTGGCGGAGGAGGGGGGAGAAGGTGAATCCACACTACATGCCGAAGTAGAACGTTGAGATCCAACCGACGCCAGTGTCGATGCTGCCAGCGCCGTCATCCGGGATAGAGGTGGTGACATCCTCGCTGCTGTGCCTGTACCATCTTAAGGTGCTGCTGGTAAAAAGGGCATAAATGGGGCCTGCTTATACTGTGCCGGCAATCCCAGTGTAGAAGCCAACAGACCCGTGGGACCAGCAGGTGTACCAGAGGGGACCAGCGCCTTATTAAAAATGCTAAACATAGCACTGAAGAACAAAGACGGATCCGCTCACGGAGTCGGGAAGGCAGTTTACTCTTGTACCCCTTGCGGTGGTTTCGCTGGATCTTGTGCTCGAGTCCCAAAAAATGAGCCGCTGGACTCGCATGTGACTTAGAGATCTCAATTAAAGTCGGCGCCGGAGATGTCTCAGGTGACTGTAGTTGTGGGGTCACAGTGGGGCTGACTTTCCAAGTAGTGCAGTGCTGTCTCGGGGGAGACTCCGACCAATCTCTGAATGGCGCCATGACTCATGTCATCGGTGTTGTTTCTTATGAGACCTCGAATATCTGGTCGACAAAGTGTCCTCGACCTTTGCCGACCTATTTTCTCCTTCTTAGCTTTTGACAGAAAAAGCTTAGCCTCTCTCTCTTTCAGAGCTTTCGGGTTCATGCGTTGGCAGGACAAGCAACCTGCCACATCGTGATCAGAGGTAAAAAATAGGAGGCAGTTCTTGTGTGGATCCGTCACCGACATATGGCCTCCGCACTCGCTACAAGGTTTAAATCTGGATTTCTTTGGTGTGGACATAGTAGTACTACAAAATAATTCCCTCGATACAGTTGAAATACAACAGAGGTAGAAAACCGTTAGAGTCGAAGGCGCAGAAAAAAGAGAACTAACGTCAGCATGCCGACAAGGACTTCTTATGGCTCTGATGACGTCAGATGGAGTTGCGTGCGAGCCGAGCAATTGTGACGTCCTCGTTGAAGTGGAGAACTAGGAAAAGATTTCCAGCGAATGCTGGCACATTGGGAGAATTCACAAGGTGAGGAATCTGCAGGTAGTTGTATCCATCAGAAATGAAATATTAACCACTTTCTGAACCATACTATTGGACACCAAGCAGTAATCTAATTGACTGTGGGTTCCCGTCACCAGAGTGTAACAAGAATAAGTATGCACGGTCCGGAGGATGATGCATCCTCCATACATCTTGTAACCCAAGTCCGCCCATGACCTCTTGGAGGGCTGCTTCGGTCATGTTTGGCTTTGTGTTGGCCTTGCTGGGGCATTGATCTACAGCACCATAAAACACCCAGTTGAGATTCCTGCTAACATCACCTCAGAAACTAGATTCTCAGCAGCAGCGATCAACATCGCCCCCTAAAAATCAGCATCATCCATGTTGGGCACATACTCATTTACTTAACAGATTTCCCTGGCATCCAAAGTTCCAGATACAATCATGTACCTTCCCTCTGCGTTCACTTTCACCTCTTTAGCACTCCTTTAGCAGAAAAAGGAGTCCCAGGGGCCATCCAAATTAAGCCCCAGCCCCAGCAACACTAGAGTAAGATGTTGCATATAACTGCCCCCTCCACTTCAATCTCAACTATCCAACACAGTACCCCAAGTATATGTCTCTTGTAGAAAGGCCATCAAGGTCCCATAGCGCCTCAGATAGGAATATACTTTAAGATTCTATTGTAGGTTGCCCCAAGTCATAGACATTCCATGTTAGGAACTTCCATGTAGGATCCATCATGAGTTAAAGATCACAGTGCCAACAACCGTCAACCCCAGGTATATTTCCCAACCCCCTCAGGCACATTGAACTTGCGCAAGAACGGACATGTCCCAGCATAGTAGAGGAATCCCAGAACACCATAACTAGTATGGAACCCAAACAACTCCAGCCTATAACCTCCAATCATCTACACAGCATCCACCACCCCAGGCACCCCACTGAGGACGCAGCCCCAACATTCCCAAATGCATCAAATAGAGGACCCAGCATTCCACAGGGGCGGCAAGGCTAAAGGCATTCAAACCACCGCCAGGGGAACTCGGCCCTCCTCAGCTGCCCGCCAACTATTACCTGAAGGCCGTATACAGGTACAACATATTGAAGTTCCATAATAGGTTCCCCCTCTCGATTCAGCTGCAGCATACATACGACCACCCTCCGCAACTGTACACATGGCCTTACTGTCCCCAAAGTTGCTGACTGACATATCCTGTCAGGCTTTGAAGTGTTGTTAAATCTCTAATCCCAGCATTACCCTCCCAGCAAGTAGTCATTGTCAGAAGCTCCACAGTCTGTCTCCACACTGTCCACATATGTATCACCACAGGCTAGGCAGCCAGCAGAGCACCAGAGCCCTGATACCGCCATCCTTCCATAAACCAAGCCAGATATGTGCTGTCACTCAGTGAATCCCGAGCTCCCCTGTGGCACAAAAAGGATTCACAAGTCTCATGCACAGTCCTCCAGACTGTCAGCCGGACAGACCACAATCTTTCCTGCTGCCGGATCCCAGCAATGTCCTCTGATCTGACGGAATATCTCTGTAAATGTGCTGATTAGCGGCTTGGACCCCTTCCTGAGGGTCTGCGGGATGGTTGCTGTTTCTGTTGTGCTCCACCAACAGCATCTAACCATTCTCCGGCCTCCAGAGGCATGGTGCCTTTCCGTTATGCTGAATTAGAAGTTTGGCAGGGAACATCAGATTGTAATGTAGGTTCAGGTCATGCAACCTTCTTTTGACCGGCATGTAGTCCCTTTGAAGGTCCTGTACTTTGCGAGTGCAATCAAGCAATACCATAATATCCTACAGTCGTACTGCGGTGACCCGTGGACTCTAAAATGCTGAAGGATAGCACTGTGGTCCCAAAATTAAAGAGGCGGTCGCCCCCGACTTGGGCGCCAGTGCCCGATGGGCTCTTTCAATCATAAAAACTTTTAGAGTTTCTTTGGTTTCAAAGAGTTTGCAATCCAGTTATCCATGAATAACTCAGCAGATTGCCTGTCTGCAAGTTCCTGGAACCCCCATGATCATCAGGTTGTTACTACAGGAGCATCCTTCTGATTCTTGGACCCATTCTTTCATATGAGCTGAGTGGGATTGGAGCATAACCACCGTCTTCTTCAGGGTCACCACCTCCTGTTGTACTTCCTTAACAGTCCTTTCTGGTCCTTTGACACCCTCTGTAATTTTTCAGAGATCCGCTCGCAGAAGGTTCACTTCAATAGTCACGGTATCTAATTTGCCCAGCATGGCTTCATGGTATCCCAGTATCTTCACCAAGAGGTCTGCCATCTTCGGGGTCACCACATCCTCCTCTGGCGCCTGCTGTGGTGGCTGCCCAGCAGCGCAGCTAGTCTGTACAAGGAGAGTGTAATTGTCTATTTTATTCACCTGTATAGTCTTGGTGAGCCTGTCCTTTCCATCTCTCTGGGCAATCAGACTTATCTCAGGAGGGACCAGGCAGTGTGGACTGCTCCCTTCAATGAGTACCATGTCAAAGGGCCAGCAGCCAGCACACCTTTGCACTGGCCCCCATGCAAAGGGCAAGTGTCCTAAAATGGCCTCCTTACTGCGCCACCTGCTCCCCAGGGCCAGAAGTCAGGTTGCTGTTGCTTGGTCTCTACCTCGGGGGCCATCCAGCACCACATAGCCAATCACATGCTGTCCCAGCAGCTCACAGGATCACAGCACCCTCAGCCCAAGGCAAGCCCAATATGGAGATTGTCCCAGTCTCAATAGTCTTTTTGGGCATGCTAATCTGCCGCCTTTTCTTCGGTGGGACAGGCAGCACACTTCGTGAGGTGTCCAGTGGCCAAGGAAGAGCACTCACCCTCACTCCCCTCTCCTGCTGCGGGCCATAACTGTCAGCCAGCCACCCCTCCTCAGGGCCACGGCCACTATGCCCTCAATCCGGGACCGTCTTTCATTCTCTTGAGAGCTCTGTAGTCTCTGGAGTCTCCTACTCACACACCCACGAGGGGGCCCGAGATGAGAGCGGGCTCCTACGAGTGGTGCAATCACACCACTGATTCTCAGCCGCCACTCACTCAAGGCCACCGCATCCGAAAGGCTGCCATGTCCACAAGGCTGTGACCACATCTCCCTTCTTCTGGCTCGGATTCGGAAGAATGTGGCCCTATGACGGCCACTCAAATTGGCAGTGCGGGTCTAACACTAGTCGTGGCATTTGTGGGGGGTTTAGTAAGTGTCGTGGGGCGGAGATATTGCAGGATTCTCTTGAAGTTGGAAGGAGCCGTTCTGGAGTGCGTCTAGTCGGCCATCTTTGGTGGCCACGTCCCTTGATTCTATGCCTTTATATAATGAAAATGCTGAGTCTTCTTAAAGATGTCTCCACTCACATTACATTTTTACTAATTTATCTGCTTCTTAATCGTGTGAGAAGGTGGAGCAACATGACTTCCAAATTCACATGGCCAATGCTTTATTCTTTAAAATCATCATTTGATTATCAGTGCCAATGTAATTCTCTGTAGAGCTCAATTTCATTGTCAGCTTCCCTTTTTGTTTTAAAATGCAGAAATACTTGAGAACAAGCATCTGACCGTTTTGAGTGGTTATGAAGAAGCCTAAGAATAGCATACAGCACTCAAAATTAAATGAAAGTAGGTATGAACAAAGGTGACTTAAATTTCAAGTGACACACTTATTTATTTGGTATTAATATACTGGATGTTGCTGAATTGCGACAAAAAGGAACATCTTAACACATTGCTAGTTTATTGAAGATTTATGGGAAGAATGAAATAAGTGTTAACTAAAGTGCAGCTTTCTGTTACAAACCTGCATCTGTTTATACGAGGAGGGGGCATTGTTTGGATTCAAATGGAAAACCCTGGTATCGTTGCACATAAGATGGACTTTGAAGGATCATGCACTTCTAGATCTGGTAGCTCAGGAACTTCAGCAGTGGTGACTTGGAAAGATAATTCTAAATTGCCCCTACCACTCACTTTGGAAGGCTTGTTAGAAGAAACTTACAAACTAAAGCCATATGTAGTGGAGTTTAATAATATCTTACACAAGACTGAAGAAAAGCAGTCAACTCCGGGATAACCAAATAACAAGTGATCAGAACATTAGCAATGCACAAGATGTGAGGGTCAAGGTTAAAGCAATAAGTAAAGAAATTGGCTTCCTTAAACTGAAGATTTGCAGGATAGAAATAGAAGCAATCCGTGAAGACTCTGACGAATTCCACAATTTGCTAGAGGCTCTGATGTGATACAAGGAAGACAAGTACATCTGAGGATTCAGCCATGATAAGAGAGCTTCTACATCAAGGAAATTACAGAAGTGGTGCTTAATCATAGACTTTAATTGTTCTTTTAAATACATTACTATATGTGACATGCCCAAAGACTTAGGTGCATTATTCTATTTTTAAAAAGTTGTGTCAAAATGGTTTCTGTCGTTTTGTCTTACATCTATCATGTGTCTGTAATATTGTTCACGATGAGAGGCTAAAGTAGTCAAAATGCTTACTATATTTAAGTAAGCAAAGGGCGTACTCTCTGGAGACCGTGAAGAAGCTCTGGCGTGCCTCGCAGGCGAGGATTTATGGCTAAGGAGACACAAACAGCAAACTTCTATATTGGCTGGCCTCCAAACCCTTGGAAGGTCCAGTGATACCCGAAGTAATTGACAGTGAGGGGCAGTCCAATACCTCCCCTATAGAGATTGCAACAGCCTTTGTGATGTATTACACTACATTATATGCGGAGGCACCTAGGTCACAGGCCGAGCTTGAGGAGCCGCTGCTGGGGGAGCTCACCCTGCTGAGTATTCCGTGGCAGGACAGAGAGTCGCTTGATCAGCCCATCATGCTGGAAGAGATAGACATTGCAGTCTCAGCTCTGAAGACAGGGAAAACGCCAGGCCCGACTGTTACCCCACGGAATTCTATTCTACATTTAGAGACCTTGTGGAGCCCCTGCATCCCTTATACGAGGACGCGTTAGAAGTGGGTGCCTATCTGGAAGCCCTAGATCAGGCCACGGTGGTGGTCCTTCCCAAATCTAAACCACCAGCTTTACCATGTGAGAATTATAGATCAATATCATTGTTAAACAGAGAGTTGAAGATATATGCCGCAATACTGGTGAACCGCCTACGGAGGGTAATGGGGAAATTAATCCAAACAGATCAATGTGGCTTTATGCCAGCCCGAAGCACCAGACACTGTGTAAGATTGCTAAAGGTTGCACTGCCACACAGGCATGTTCTCCGGGGACCCCTGGCACTAATGTTTATCGATTTAGAAAAGGCGTTTGACACTGTCGACTGAAGGTACCTAGGACAGGTCCTGCTTAAGGCCAGGTTCAGAGACAGGTTCCGGCGCATCGTAAACCTGCTGTACCACTCCCCCTCGGCCAAGGTACTGGTCAACGGGACACTGTCGGCGGGCTTTCCTATCCGGAGAGGAATGCGGCAGGGTTGCCCGTTATCCCCCTTTTATTTGCCTTGGCAATTGAGCCGCTGGCTTATATGCTTCGGAGAGATCCTTTGGTGACGGGCCAGTGCCGGCCCCAACGAGAAGACCGCATAGCATTGTATGCGGTAGATGTATTCCTATATCTATCTGAACAACGGGAAAGTGGTCCCAGATGCCTTCACCTCCTGCGGCTGTTTGCCGAAGCATCTTGATTGAATATTAACCCTAGTAATTCTCTGTTGGTCCCGCTGAGGTGTCACAAGAGGCAGTGGACTGGCAGTCTGAATTGCCTTTAAGGAGGCTCAGTTTCACCTACCTAGGAATTAGAATAGCGCTGGAACCTTCCCTCACTTGGGCGCTGAACGTCACCCCCTTAGTACGTAAGGCCAAGGATGATCTCAAGAGATGGCATACACTGACCCTAAATGTACTGGGGCACATTGCATTATTCAAAAAGATGGTATTACCTTGTTTTTTGTACCTACTTTAAAATCTCCCAGTGCAAATATCATGTCAATGGTTCAGGGAAATGGCGACTCTAGCCATAACTTTTCTATGGCAGAATAAACAGCGACGTCTGGGCAAAGAAATAGGTCTGCGGAATATATATGAAGGCGGGCTGGGAATGTCTAACATACACCACTACTATCTGGCATCCCAGGTTCTCGTACTGCACAACTGGTTTAATGGGGGATGGGCGGACCCTGCCTATCGGCTGGAACTCACGAGCCTGGGGTTTACCCATATTGTGGGGATGATGTACGGCGAGTCAATATCCCAGAACATCCCAGAGGTGACCAGAATGGTACTGTTGGGTTGGAGAGAGGCACAGAAACTTACCGGGTGGTGGAACAAACAGGCACAGATGACCCCACTCTGGAAAAGGACATGGTTGGGAGAAGTAAGCACACTGGAGGGCTTTACAAGGTGGGATACAATAAGATCCAAGAGGTGACCAGAATGGTACTGTTGGGTTGGAGAGAGGCACATGAACTTACCGGGTGGTGGAAAAAACTGACACACATGACCCCACTCTGGAAAGGGACATGATTGGGAAAAGCAGGCACACTGGAGGGCTTTACAAGGTGGGATACAATCAGCATAACCGTACTGGGTGATGTGTGGACTGGAGATCACTTGTGCTCCTTCCAGGAACTGCAACAGCGATATAAGCTGTCACACACAATTCCATAAGAACTTACAGCTATGCCACGCATAACAATGCCACATACCCGCGTCTAACCTACTTCCAGAATTTGGTCCAGTGGAGGCTAAGATACTCATGGGGTGGCTGGGTAGAGGGGAAATCTCCCAAATATATCGGACCATTGTCTTGGACGCATACAAGCCGCTTACAATTCTTAGGGCTAAATGTGAAGCATGGATTGGGTCGCTGGAAGACGATGACTGGTGGGATGCCCTGTTGGGTCCGTGGGTGTCGCGATCTCCTCCAAGTTGAGGTTGGTGCAGACCTACTACCTCCATGGGACATATTTCACCCCGCTTCAGCTGCACCAGGCCGGGTTCCGGTCCAGCCTTGTTTGTGGCCGCTGCAACAGCTCTCCGGCTGACTTCTTTCACTTTGCGTGGGCATTTCCACTCAGAAGACGCTATTGGGAGCGGGTGTTGGCAGAGTTATCCACTGTGGTCAGGGAGCCGCTGGAAATGTTGCCTAAGGTGGTATTGTTAGGGGTCATAGAGGAAATGAACCGTTCCCGAGCGGATAAACAACTGGTAGGGACCACCCTGGTAGTGGCAAAGATATTGCCTGCCATTGGTTGGCAGGCATACCCCCCATGCTGGCTCAATGGAAGAGTGGGGAAGACTGGGGGCACAGATGGAGAGGCATGTTTTTAAAGCTAGAGACTGCCCGCAGAAACACACAAAAATGTGGTCAAGGTGGATGGGAACCCTGGCGGGGACTAACGAAGCAAAACTTTGCCTCTAAACCACACACCTTGAAGGGAAGGTATTGACAAATGTGTAAAGGATGAGGGTCACAGAATACGTCTTGGGCAGGTCACGAGTGGGGCCTGTGTAGCCATATTTGCTTTGTTGTGACAAATTGTTTAATCTGAAAACTAATAAAATTGGTTATAAAAAACAAAAACATTTAAGTAATCAAAAGATGACCTTTTACGAACTATGACTTGCCCTTTTCTTTTTCTTTTATATACAGGTATGTGTCTCTATCACATTTGTGGTCTTTTATTTATATTGGAAAGCATAGTGTTATATTCACACTAACATTCTAAAGGATGTTGCTTTGTACTCTCTCTTTTTTTTTGGATGTATGTCTACTGATATTGTGTTATGGTGAATGCTGCAGTGCCATAATATTTTACTTTATAAAGGTACATTATGTATATTTTGTTATATATTGGACATTGTGTGCAGGTGGGTCACCTTTCTACTTTGGCCTCTTGTTATTCCTATTTTTCAATTGATTTAACAGTTTGGGGGCTTACCATTGTGATCTTAATGGGGTCTTGCCCTATTTTATGTTTATCTGTTGGGATACCAATTGTTTCCCTTTCAATTATTCATGTTTCATTCTTTCTCTTACTGCTGCAGTTGAACTTTTCTGTTACTTGATTTCCCGTTTTTCTCATAGCTTTTGAGAGCTATTTATTGTCCATAAAAAAGCAAAGCAAAGTGATGTATAATCAGACAGCATGCCTAAGGGGATGCCAATCTCAATTAAAAGACAGTGTATATCATCTAATGTAGCTAAACTGATGTGACACCTTTCTCTGTTACAAGAGACAAACGTGTCCGGTTCAGACATTTACAAAAGAAGGAAGAGAGATATACCATTAACCAGCTGCTAATAATAAATATGGTGCAGTAACTTTGCCACAAATCCTTAGATCTGGAAGTTGTTATCCAAGAAAAGGACATAATTATTGACTGGCATCAAACCGTATGGAATTTCAATGGGAATTGCCTAAACAATGCAGACATTTACTATTTTGCTCTATAGGCTCTAAGTATTTTTTTATTCCCACCCCTTTGATACTCTTTCAAGTAGTATGTTCTTCTCAGTTGCACACTCCAGAGAAAGGTTGTTGTGTCATCTTCACCAAGTCAGCAATTTAGCCATTTTTAGGTTGAGTCTAGACAGATCTTGAGCAGTCGCTTAGCGACCTGTTGTTGATAGTTTGTGGGCTTGCATACTGCCCATCTTTTTTAAATTGGCTGTTTTAATTTTTGTTCTTTTATTTCTGCTTCCCATTTGACAAGCCTTTCCCTGTTTTCACTCCTCCCCGAGCACAGCAACCAAGTACTCGATAAATACGCTGTTCATTGTTACAATGTGTTTATTGGAGCTATTTTTATCTTAGCCCGGGAGCGCTCGGACTAGGAGGTATGTGAGGCGAGGGGGTGCCGTGCACAGCACCGCTTACGAGCAGCCAGCTGGGCTGACAACATAGCCAAAGGCGCACTTTAAGTCTTTCTCTCTATAATATATTTCCCAGGGGTATTTTCTTCACATTTTAAGTTATTTTTTTTTAATCAGACTAGAAGGGGTCTTTTCTCCAGCAGCCTACGTGCGAGGGAGGGGAGAGAAGAGCGCTGCAATGAAACAACTCCACTGCTTTAGAAGGGGGAGGGTGGAGCGAGAACAGAAGCACCCCGTTGGAAATTTGTCTTGTGCTTTTTTTCTCAAATGTTGTTGCTTCAGATGTCTGTTATGTTTCCCTGGGATATTTTCTTTACATCTGAAACAACAACATTTAAGAAACAAAAAGCACGAGTGTTGTAGTTTCATTGCAGCGCTCTTCGCTCCCCTCCCCCACACTTAGGCTCCTGGAGAAAAAGAAACCTTCCAGCCTGATTAGAAAAAACAGCCTTGTTTCATCTGAAAATGCAGCTGCTGTTTTGGGCCTACTTTTTTCTTAGTACTGGGGCGCTCAGAGCAGGTGGCATGCGAGGCGAGGGGGCGTCGTGCACAGCACTGCTTCCGAGCAGGCAGCCTGGCTGCCAACATGGCCAAAGGTGCACTTTCAGTCTTTCTCTCTGTTATATTTCCCTGGGATATTTCTTTACATCTGAAGCAACAACACTTATGAAACAAAAAGCGTGAGTGAAGTTATTTCATTGTAGCGCTCTTTGCTCCCCTCCCCCGCACATAGGCTTCTGGAGAAAGGAAATCTTCGAGCAGGTGGCCATTAACCCAGTAAAACACAGCCTAGGGGGCACTCAGAGCAGCTGATATGTGAGGTGACTAAAACACACAGGTAAAAGACATTGTCATTTACCAGCCAATAGCTCTAAGTCTCGCAAATGTCAGACCTATTATACTGCAAATACTTGTTCTACCTACCAACTGGGCAAATCGTATAAAAGCATGACAGTGGTGCAGCTTAACTGTTTGTGCAATTCTCAGCTGAAACATTTGCTTTAAGCTCTACAAATGAACTATTTTTAACCATTTAAATTGATTAAATCTTTGCTAAGTTTACCCGTTTCACCCACAGGAGTGGTGATCTGAGCCCATAGGGAATCAATTGTTTATTTGATTACTTTAACATAGACTAAATTAAAATTATTATTTCTGTTCGTGTTGAAATTATATTATATCGCCTAGATAGGGCGGAATGCAGTAAACAATGAAGCAACAGAGCTCTAATGTTACGAAGATTGGAATCAAAATGTATCATTAATTTAAACCAGGGCTTAACAGTGATGAGGAATTGGCTGTACAGATGGGCTATTGGATGTGCAATTCATTTTGAAGTAGTAAACATTATTAAGGAAGGGATGAAAATAAGAATGTTAACCACATTGGCCTGTCCATAAGAGCAGCAGTGATGAGGATGAGTATATGTATGCGATCACACACTGATTTTCCATGAGGTGAATGAATTTCAGTGAACAGACCGCTGTTAAGGAGGAAACTGATACAATAAATACATATAGAAACAGATCACTGTTTTATAGGGAGTTATCCTGCACAGTGAATATCTGTTTCAGTATTTAGTAAAGGATGGGGTTACTCAGATATTATAAACTTAATTATATTTCACGGAATGGAATATCAAGTTATGTTTAAAAATATATACATATATATATATATATATATATATATATATATATATACACACACACACGCACATATATAGTAACAGAAAAAAACAAAGGTTACAGGAACGTTATAGTTAGGCTCACATTTCACTCGTACAAAATCAGTGAAATTCAGCAGCTATAGTTACCTGAGCTAACTATAACGTACGTCCCCGCAATGCGCTGCTTATGTCCTCACATATTACTTCACTCATGATATGGCCAGTGACATCATCCAGTGAGTGTGAGTGTTTTCTAGAAGTTGATGAGTGTTGAGCATATATATCAAGGTACTACAAAAAATAAAATAGCATACTTTCAGTACTACTAATGAGTGATACTATTTCTAAAATATATTATGTGAGTGGCTGTGTAACTGTATGCATCCGTGTGTGAATGGGGGTCTGAGTGTCTGTATGGGTATGTGAGTGCCTGTAAGGGTGAATAAGTAGGTATGTGAGTAGATGTGGGGGTGAGTGAGTGGCTGTGTGAGTGACTATACTGGTGAGTGAGTGGCTGTGTGAGTAGCTGTACGGGGTGAGTGGTTGTGTAAGTGGCTGTATATGTGAGTGAGTGGCTGTTTGGTGAAGTGAGTTGGTGGGTGAGCTGCTGTATTGTATAGTAAGTATTTGTGTGAATGGATGTATGCGTGAGTAGGCAGATGTGTGAGTGCTTGTATGGATATGTGAATGGGTATGTAAGTGGTTGTGGGGTGAATGAATGTGAGTGCTTTTATGGGTGAGTGAGTGGCTGTGTTGACAGGCTGTATGGGTGAGTGAGTGGCTGTGTTGACAGGCTGTATGGGTGAGTGAGTGGCTGTGTTGACAGGTTGTATGGGTGAGTAAGTGGGTGGGTGTGTAAGTGGGTGGGTGTGTAAGTGGCTGTATAGGTGTGCAAGTGGGTGTGTAAGTAGCTGTATGGGTGAGTGTGTGGCTTTGTGGCTGTATGGGTAAGTGGCTGGTTGTACGAGTAGCTGTATGGGTGAGTAAGTGGTTGTGTTGGTGCCTTTATGAGTGAGTGGATGTGTGAGTGGCTCTATAGAGGAGTGAGTGGTTGTGTGAGTACTTGTATTGGTCTGTGAATGGATATGAAAGTGGTTGGGTGGGTCTGTGAGTGGGTGTATGAGGTTGTATAGGAGTGTGAGTGGGTATGTGAGAGCTTCTGTGGATGATGTCATCTAGAGGTAACTACAACTGCTCAATTTCACTGGTTTTGTACAGTGAAATATGAGCCTAACTATAACGTTCCTGTAATCTTTGGCTTCTTCTGTGATTTTCTAAGGTTTTTAAACAATTCTATTTCCTTACTATAACACCCCTGCAAACTTAGTTGTGTCAGTAAATTTCTAAGGTTTTTTTTATTGATGTGTCCCAACTATAACATCCCTGTAACCTTTGTTTTTTAAATGAATCTCTAAGTTTTGTTTCATTTGATTTCCTAACTGTAACCACTAAGTGAGTGTGTGAGTGACTGCATAAGTGTCTCAGTAGGTCTCTGAGTGGCTGTGAGAGTGTCTGAGTGGGTTTTTAAGTGGGTGTCTGACTGGGTCTGTGAGTGGGTGCGTGAGCCTCAGTGGATCTGTGAGTGGGTGCATGAATGTCTAAGAGGGCCTGTGAGTGCGTCAGACTATGAGCGGGTCTGTGAGTGGGTGTGTGAGTCTCTGAATAGGCCTGTGAGTGGGTGCTCGAGTCTGAGTGGGTCTGTGAGTGGGTGTGTGAGTCTCTGAGTGGGGTTGTGAGTGTGTGAGATTCTGAGTGGGTCTGTGAGTGGGTGCATGACTGTCTGAGTAGGTCTCTGAGTGGGTACATGAGTCTCTGAGTGGGTCTGTGAGTGGGTGCGTGAGCCCGAGTGGGTGCATGAATGTCTGAGAGAGTCTCTGAGTATGTGAATGTCTGAGTGGGTCTATGCGTGGATGCATGAGTGCCTGAGTGGGCCTGTGAGTGAGTACATGCATCTCTGAGTGCCTGTCTGGGTGGGTCAGTAGCTGCATGAGTGACTCGCCACCAATGAACCACACCTGCCCGTTTATTCAACAAGAGTCCACAGTTTTGTTCAAAATGCCTACCCAACTGAAGAACTTTCTAACCGTTAGTTAGTGCTACCTAGTTGGGGAAATCTCCTGTGTGTAGTCTACATTACAGCTGCGTAATGGACCATGAGGAAATGTGTGTGCATCTTTCTCCAGAATTCTCTGATAACAAGAATCATCCTATACAGAGGCCAACAAGACTACAAAGGGGTAAATCTCCACTAAACCACCCGGGTCCTTTCTCTTATCTATATGACGTAATTGCTTCCTTGTTTTGGGGAGGTGTCTCATATTCCTTGGCATCAAGTATGTGCCACCAAAATCAGTGTGGGAAACGCACTGGGGAGCCTCTTGGTAAGCTGTACATCATCCTGGCAAAAGGCAGTAAGACATATGCATACTACTAAGGTGGGCAGGGAAGCCTACCCAATTATTAGAACGGAAGGGGAGGGCTGCGAGGCCCACCTCCCCAGGCCGATTTCGGCCCCGGGCCTTCATACCCCCAGGCCCACCTCAATTCAATGGGGTAGGAGGGCCACACAGCAACCCTCTCCGGGACGATTTTGGCCCTGGGCACCGCATCCCCTGAGGCCTGGCCATGTGCTATTGGACCATGGTGGGAGCCTCAAGGCTCCTGCAATCCCAGTTGGCTCCCCACCTCATGCAAGAGGCAGCACTGCTATTGCACACAAGGAGCTGCTAAACACGAAGCTCCCTGTGTGCAACAGCAATAGTTTCATTTCTTTCCCTGCCCGCATGTCTGCAGGCAAGGAAAGGAGCTGGAGCACTTTGACAGCTCCCACCTGTTGGAACTGGAGTGTTTTCTTTTTTTGCTGTCAAAGCTCCCGCCAAGTAAAAGCAAACAGTTATGTCCTGCGGATAGGCACCCTGGGACACAACAGGAGCCGGCCCCAAGGGTGGCAGTCCCCAGGGCCATGTAGGCTCCAGGAAGTGACCCCTCCTATTTGCATGGGCCGCCCCAGGAGGGTGGTGGCTGGGGCAGAGAACGACCCGGAAGGTGAGCCACGCGACCGCCTCCTTTAAAAAAAAAAAAGAAAGCCCCAGGGAGGTGGTGGGCCCTGGAGCATAGGGGGTCTGCGCAACCCCCTGCTCCATTTAACTTAACTCTGGTGAGGGGGTGGTCTCTAGGACTTAGGGGTCCATGTGGCCCAACCCATATCATTTTCAATGTGTAGCCCTGAAGAAGTGGTGGTCCCCGAAGTGCCATGCAGCCCTCCGCTTACTACTAAAATAATTTTTGAGGCGGTGGCGGCCCCTCAGGCATTTTTAACCCCATGGTGGGGGGGGGGGGGGTGCTCCCTGGCCCACCCACGATCTAGAATTTAAAAAAATGTGGTAGCCAGTGCTTGTTTTATTTTTACATTTTTGCTGTGAATTAGTGAATTTTTCGAATTTGCTGCAATATATATATATATTTTTTTTTAAACAAGGGCTTTTTTTAAGACCAAAGCTTGGGAAAGGGGGGAAGTATTCCTACCCTACCCCCTTTTATTTTTTTTTATTTTTATGTTGGACTCGGCTCACATGATGGCTGCCAACACTTCCTGGATGAAGTGCTGGCAGCCAATGAGAGCACTGCATTCTCCTGCATAAGCTTGTTATCGTTAGAGAAGACGTCACGGAGGAACGGCGGCCCTACATATACAAGTTTGGATTTCCTGTAAAATAACTACTGACGAGATTTACATCAAATATCAAAACGCACAATCTGCGAAACACAATCTAGCTTTCTGCCATATTTGGTGTAATTCCGTCCAGCGGTTCGGGTTGTAGTTGTGTTCACAAATCCTACGGGAATTAACATGGAAAAAAACACTTTTTTCTTTCTACTCCCCCCACACTTTTCTCGGCCCTCGCTTCACGGATCACCCCAAAACTTTCCATGCGCAACAACAATTATCGTCACACTTTTTGGGGGAAAATGTCATGATGATCCGTCAAACGGTGCCACATATATAGGCAAGTCAAAAAACGCTTTTGCTGTGGGCGAGCCGATCCCATAGAGAAATGTGTATGCCAAGGATTAGCAGTGCACTCCATCAAGGGAAAAATAAATCTTGTTTTTATTTCAGGACTGGAAACAAAAAGAACAACACGTTTTGACCGTATGGTCTTTTTCGAGTTCAAACATCCTGTTACTATTGCGGATCCTATTTATAGTAACACACTAATTACTATTACAATGCATTAGGGAATTGTAGTTCTAAAATAAATAAATCTAACGCTTTGTTCTTTTTGTTTCCAGTCCTGAAATAAAAACAAGATTTATTTTTCCCTTGATGGAGTGCACTGCTAATCCTTGGCGTATATATATATATATATATATATATATATATATCTATATATACACACACATATATGTATATACATACATACATACATACTACTCGCAATAGCCAGTAGGTAGTTATAGTTAGGACCAACTTTTACCATAGATGAAGTGTTTTTTTGTTCTTCCTAATAACTTTGGTGTCGTTTGACAAAGCTTTACAAAAATTTTCAAAACAAATTGCCTTACTTTGCCTTCTTCTGCATGGAAAGTTAAGGGGCGATCAGTCAAGCGGGCGCAGAGAAAAAGAGGGGAGGGGGCTCCAAAAATGTTTTTTTCCCAATGTAACTTCTATGGGGATTTAGCATTTTTTTAACACTAAAGTCTGAACCACTGAACAGATTTACCCCAAATTTGGCAGAACTGTAGATTTTGGTCTGGAGGGAGCCAATTTTGTAATATTGTGCAAATCTGTTCAGTAGTTTGGGAGTTATTAAAGAAATAAAAATATAGATATCTAGGGACACGGACGCTTTGTGGATCCACTCATGGGGGATCCGCAGAACTTGGTAAAAAGCAAGTCTCTGATTTGCTGGCCACAACCTGACAGGAAAGTTGCAGCTGCCATTTTCTTTCTCACTTGGGCCAGGGGAGGCAAAGAAAAGCGGAAAAACACATAACAAGTCAGGATACAGGTATCCTGACCCCATAGGACACATGGAGGGGTCCAAAGCAGACTTAAAAAAGAAATACACTGATTCGCAAACAAAACCCAAAGGTCATGCGCAGAGTGGGGTTCGTACCTGCGGAGAGGTTGGCCAAAGGCTGTGTGCAGCGGTAGTTGTATTAACATACGGTAATTATATATTACTTTACGTAAAAAATAAATCACAGAAAAAAACAAAGGTTACAGGGATGTTATAGTTAGGTTGACGTTTTACCCACATAAAAAAGTATCTTTAGGTCACAAGTTCTAGTTTCTTAGCATAACTATAAGTATAACTATAATTGCTGAATTTCCATGGGTTTGTGTGGGTAAAATATCAACCTAACTATAACGTCACACACACATTTATTTATTTTCAGGCACTGGAATGCACAGTGTTGCTGGTTTAAAGTGAAACAACGTATCACTAAGGGAATTGTATGTGGCAGGAGAACTCATGTGTATGTAACAAACCATGGGAGGAAGGCTTCAAAGAAACACAGTAGATTGACCTGCTTGTGTTTTGCTATCCAGACGAAGTTGCTTGATACTCATTTTGCATACAGACCACAACTCCCAAGAAAAAGGCCTGTTCGAGAAACCTTATAATGCGGTGTGTCCCTGTATGATTTTAGTCTAATCACAGTTGTTATGGGGAGCAGAAGTTTAGTCTGACCAGAAAATGGTCATCTTAACTTACGGATGAAAGAGATGGAAAAGAAGAATTGAAAACATCTTGGGCTTTTGCCTTGTCATTACAATAAAAATGCTGGCATTTGCTACTTATGATATATTTAGCTGATGAGCCATCTATAACTGCCAAGTAGCACAAGGTGATGCAGTCCTGTCTTTTTGTCCAGCTGCTGTGTTAGGAATGCATGTCTGCTTGTGTATTTTCCCGATATGAGAATGTGTGAAAAAGGAATGTATCTTTTGTAGGAGTGTATTAAATATGTTCATTTGGAATGTGTGTTGTGCAGTACTGTGGGTTTGGAATGTGGGTGTGTGAGGAATGAGTGCCATTCATATTTAGTGAATCCCAATTGGAAAACAGTATGTAGCTAGTGGTTATTCTCAAACGGACAGCCACCCAGGCCTAGTAACCACCGCTCTAGTTGCACCAAAAGCATCAAGCTTCATGTATTTCCTATCTTTTGGAATCATTCTCTGGATTCTTCACCACAGTGAAGGCTTTTACAAAAGACCTGCAGACCAGCACAACTAATACAGCAGACTATTTTCAGTATTTCATGAGCATAGATATAGGGAAATTAAGTTTTAAGTGAATGAAGAATGGTAAGACATCTAGCTGCTGTGGAGAGGTTCTCACATAGAGACAACAGACTATAGAAGATCACTATATCACACATGTGCACCCAATTATCTGCCCTATTCTATTGCTCTCTAGCACTATTTGCTGCAGCAGAAGCAAGGATAGAGCGCAGATAGTTAGGAAGTGGTCAGAAGGTAGGAGAGCATGCAAGCAATTACAGAGGACACAAAAACACACCAGGGCTGGGTTCTCAGGTAGCAACTGTTGATTACCTAAGGCATGTCTCAATCAAACCATGGCAATAAGTGATGAATGGAAATGCTTGCAATAATCATACCCACTAGCACGTGTTTTGTACACATTCAGTTCCAATGACTCTTGTTAACATTGTCAGCAAAGACAGCAAGACAATATATGCAAATCATTCTTATGCGAACCACAAAATGGACAGTTTTGAAAGAAGAATTATTTGCCAAAGTGTTTAAGGTCATCATCTAACATGTAGAAAATATATCCATTGAGAGCGCCTTACCACTTAAGAAGCCCTAGGAATTAACCAGACTTTTAGAGAAAACTGTAATTTGGGAAACAATATCTATCACTTTTCCAGTTTGGATGCATATGTCTAACATTGTTTGAAAATTATGGATTAATGTACATAGCTGGGACCTAAATAATGGGAATGAAGGGAATCTGCCATTTCAAGAGCTCCCAGTCATGCAACTGAATCAACTACCAAGATACAAGTCGAAAGGTTCTCTAACTATGTGATAACATGTTCAGACATCCGGCCTTCCACTGTGCCTAAGCATGACACCACTTACAGGCGCTGCACATCCATTGAGACTAGGTGTACACCCCGCCATCACCCGAGACTCGCAAACCCCCATAATTGTTTCATTAAATTTTATATTTCAACGTGCCAATTTTCTAATTCAACTTTAGTAAACATACTTACGCATCTAATTCGTCATCCACCGTCCTGGATATATTAGCATAAAGGTACTTGCTCATATCCACAGGCCGAGCATTTTTCCTTTTTTCAGGCTGGGGAAGAGAGTCTTTTATTGTGTCAAATGTCGATTCAATCTCAGTATCTGGTTCGTCGAATGGGTTCAAATAAGGTTCACCTTCTGGCTCATTAAAGGGATTGTAATCATCAGCATCATAAAATGGCTCTTCCCGTTTTGAAAATGAAGCTTGATCAATGTGATGTTCTAGAAAAGATAACAATGTACATTTTATGACTTTAAAACAAAATATATTTGATAATTTGGCAATCACTTGCATAACAAAATAGACATGAAGAGATAGAAATTCATGTTCAAAGCTGGTCTGAAAGCACACTAGAGGAAGTACCAAATGTACATAACCCTTAAATATGCTCTCCGCCCCAGTGCTCGAAGGTAGTGCCAGAACTGCCAATGTGCACGGTTCAAGCCTAAAATTACGTTTTAAATAGGAATAGGTGAGGTCCACATGCTTGGAATCATGCGTACGCACTACCAAGTGCAGAACACTTAAGGAGTAAAAACAAAACATAAAAATTGTGCTTTACAATTAATCAAAACTTTTAATAAAGTCACTGGTTTATAGAGCTCTGGGAGGTAATATACATTCACTGTTTGTGATATTGTAATATTGCAGCCTACAATCATACACAGAAACAGAGGGCATCAAGAGCAAATTATCAGTGCATTACGGTGCAACACGTCATAATATTTATATATAGGGTGTGGTGAATTACTCCAGTAGCAGTCTAGTGGTTACTCACACCAATTTCACATTTGACTGCATTGATGTCTCAGTCCAGCAACTTCACAAATGGCTTGAATTCTAACCAAATGTCTCTTGGTGAATGCAAAATAGAAGGTTGGAGGGTAGTCTGGAAACATCGACTACATTGCTAATAATATGAATTTTTTAGTTCCGCCTACACTGTGTTTGTGAAATCTCTTGCGCAGAAAAAAATATCTTAAAAGGGACTTAGAGCCCGCCCATTCTTTACCTTCACTTACCATCGATTGGCTTCCACACCACTCTAATTTTCTTGCTTCCTATTGGTTGGCGGCTCCTCCTCGCCCTCGGCTTCCTACTGCCATGGAGCATTGACCAAGTACTGCTTCTTATGGCCAGAGTCATTCCACTGGCCATATGGTCCTTCAAGTACTCTTTTTTACATCTCGTGGCAGCCCCCTCCTCACTGTCATTCTTTCTAAGCCATCCATCCTGCCGCCAAACGCTACCCACTGTTTCCCACCCTTTCGTTGCTTTTATTTTTTTGCAGATTTATATAGCGCAAGCTCCAACCGAAGGAATTGGAGCACATGACAGGAGCACCAGTTACATTATACAATAAGATGACTACTCGCCACTCCAACCCCCGCACTGTTTTAGGGCATACTGCACAGCAGCATGGGCTGCTGTGCAATGTCTTAAAGTAAATACAAACAACGCACTATGGCACGGCCAACGTTGACTGTATCATGAACTTTGTCTTTATTTACTTTAAACCACATTGCAAAGCAGCAGCACTGCTGTGCAACATATTAAAAAACTTTCACAAAGTCAGATACAGGTATTTGGCTTTGTTAATCTTTTTTAGTTGTTGTGCAACATGGCTTAGCATAAACAAAAGCAAGCTCTATGATGCAGCCTTTTAAGTTATCCTAAGTAGTAAGTGTGTTGACATCTTTGAAGTCGCATAAGACTGTATTTTGTATACCTGTCATGGATTATACGTAACTGATGTGAGATTTTTCATGTGCTAAAAGTGCTGAGACATTCAGCACATGCATCCTCCATAAAATAGTATAGCATGAATTCTGACGACTAAATGGTAAACACTTAACCTGGCATGCAGGCGATTAGGAACACTATGTGGAATAAAAACGCAAATACTTTATTTTGCAGTGTTATATAGTGCAAAAACTGCCTAAGGGCACTGGAGCGCCTTATATGAGGACCACATTACATTACACAAGCTCATTCTATTTTTAGTTATGGGGAGATTAACTGGTTTTGCACAGAATCACAGGATGTTGACCTGATGCTAGGATTCAAACCTCCCCAGCTTCAAAGTCAGAACACGCAGCTGTTAGAGAACAGGTAAGGCAAAGCAAAGAGGTTTCGCCTTTGTAAGACCTATTTCCGTTCTTTATGTGTTTTAAAGATGTGCACAGCAGCGCTGAATGCTGTGTAATATGGCTTAAAGCGTTGGTTGCATCATAGCTCTTTGTTTTTATTGGCTTAGCATTGCTGTGCAACATCTTTAAAAAACATTGAAAACAGCAATAGGTGTTGCAGAGGCAAAACCGACTGGCGTTATCAATGCTTGTTACTTCAAGTAAAGGTGTCTAACCTACTTTTTTTTTTTTACCTCACGCAACGGTGACTGCAGGTGGTCATTCTAAGGTCTTCTAGATGAACTTCCCATCACGAAATAGCTGTCTGGAAGTGGCAGTATCCTTGTGCCTTCACTTCCTATATGAAGGCTTCCACTTTATCAATCATAAAATATGAGTTGCCCTCCTATCAATATGATTTTCTATATTATAAGCTTCCAAGAACGTTCACGCCATCAGAGTTACATGGTTGGTTAATTTAGCTTTCCATCAGCTGAATGTACACCCAATATTAAAGCACTGACTTCACTGGAGCTGCAGATTTATTTTCCATTTGAAAGTTTTGCATTTGATTCAGGCCATCAAAGCCAACAATTATGGACAGCAGCTGACCAGACATTTTATCAGGAGCGGTACACGATGCTTAGAACGGGAAAGGGGGGGTGGGGAGTGGCGGCATGTGAGAAATAACATTTTTAATAAATAAAAAAATAAAACACTTAAGTCGTTCCTCGCCGCGCTGCTCCTCTCCCGTTTTGCTGCAGGCACAGGCTCCCAGCCTGCCCTCTGGCCAATCCTGATGATGCTCAGAGCAGGGTCAGGATTAACTGGGCATTTCCAGGCAGACTGGGAGCCTGTGCAGGCTCTCTCCAGCCCGGCAACTGTGTTGCCGGGCTGTAGACAGCCTACTGGGCATGTATGTTTGGCCGGCCCGAGACGGACGGCAAAACATACATGTGCTGTGAGGGGGAGTGCTGAGCACTCCCCCTCGCTGCTCGTCACCCCCGTGGCCCAACCCTTCAAAAGAAAAGGATAATAAACAAAGTTTATTATCCTTTTCTTTCAAAGGTTTGCAGCTGCTGCTGCTGGCGGGAGGGCAACGCTACTCTACCCTAATGGAGGAGCCACCCCTGCATTTTATGTCTCTGTAAGTAAGGTGTCCACTCTGCTAAGACCATACTGTCTGGTTAATGCGCCATGCTTACTTTAGACGTTTTGTGGGGTCCAAAAAAAGTTATACAGACCGGTTGCTGCCATTTAAGTTAATTTGAGTTATACATCGACTCTTTCGTCTTCAAAAAGGCACTTTATGCCTGGATTACATATATGCCTGGATTAAACAATATACATACACAGATTTGGATGGAATTGCAAATAAAAAACACTCCCAACACATTTGATTGGAAATGTATTTGTCCTCTTTGACCTTGGCACTAGAATAATTAACATAAATTAAGGACACAGCCACAAATCCCTTTTATTAGCTGTCTCTACTGGCGTCTACACTACTGCTCATTCCAACCACTGCATGAACACAGTGATGGGTGCACTGGTACATTCCTGGCTCAGCAATACTAACTCCCTAATTCGCTGTAAAATGGCCTCTCTCAGTAGACTACAGATCTCATAGAATACAGCTGTTAGGCTGTTGCATAAATTAAGGAGAAAAAAAGGGAATATGCATCAGAGGCTAGCAAAATCACAATTCTGTGTAATTTTCAGAAAGCTAAATCAGATATTCTGCCTTCCTACAGTTTGCCACCAGTACATTAGGAGTGTACGGTCACATGCCACCATCAGCAAAGTTCATTCACTATTCAGCAGGCGACTCTGTGTCAGGCCCCAGAGATAAACACTCAATTCTAGAAGGCAAAGGAAAATAAGTGAATTATTCAATTTAGCTTCCTGGCAACTTCTCTAGCACTCCCACCATGGCAGACATTTTGTTGCACATAGAGTCAAGGTACAAGCAATTTACCACTCACTTCCTCAATTGTAGCACAGTAGGCCTGACTTCATAGCATTCCAAAATGGTTTACCTAACCATACATAAGTGTCTTCACAATATCCAATCCAACATCGCAGCTCCACATCTGCCACCAGCAAAAAGGCCCAATTATCTCAGCGAGGCATCACAATATGACATAGCCAAGAAGAACAGTGACTGTGTGAGGAAACATCCAGTAGGATCAAGCCAATTATACGGCAGTAAGACACCCCCGACAGGCGTGCACCTCCTCTTCTCCCAGCGGACCATAAGATCAACCTTTAAAACGGTCATTGTCACGGAACAAGTACAAAATTCCACAAGCAGGTCACAGTGAAGGTCTAAGGATCTCACCGCCACTGCATAAAACTAAACAAAAATCAGCCATGTCACCCCACAACGGAACCTCTAATTTGTTCATTCAGTTTTGTTCCTGGGGAAGACTTTCCAGCAACAATTCATGCCAGTCAAAGGCTCAGCAGTTTAACTTAAAGCCAAAGGGACCCAGGCTCTGTGCATCCTATTACAAGTAAATAGTGATGTCACAAATAAACTGTTATAAGAAATATGCAGACAGGTTTTTGAACAGTGATTTCAGGTTTGCATGTATTGAAGGAACCTGTCAATGTTATTCAGCTCAACAAGAATACATCAGATATGCAGTCTACGGCAGGGGTTCCCTACCTTTTGACTTCTGTGGACCCCAACTTTATCATTACTGGAACCCGGGAGCCCCCACTGAATCATTACTCGAATCCTGGGACCCCCCACTGACTCATTACTGGAAGCCGGGGACCCAGGCCTAAACATTGTTGATGATTTGAACCACAAAACAATGCACAAACAACACAGAAACAAACATTCCATCAAAAAGATACACAAATGATAACAGATTTTATTTAATTTACAAACAAATAAAATAAAATAATAAGAATAATTTTAATAGGAAGGTTGGAGCTTTTCTAAATTCGATTGAATTGACAGCCCTGAAAACATTGCATAAACGAAACACGTCAGCTGTGTTGTGGCTGTAGTGAGTGTTCAAGAAGACTTCGAGTGTATGTACAGCAGATTACAGAATTGCCAATAACTCAATATTAAGTCTCCAAAGGAATCAATTGCCAGTACTATATTGCTGGCTCTGTATTTACCTTTTCTATTCTGCACTCGTACATTCACTTATGGACACTGATTTTGCTTTTGAATAAAACAGAAAAATGTATACTTTGTATGGAAAACAGTTGGTTTATTAACAACCCGCTTTTTGACTCTAAATTGTATTGTGATCTAGACCTTCCTATGACATTGATGGGTGTGGCCCTTTACCACACTCTCCCTGCACTCGTTAGGTAGCAAGGGTGCACGCTGATGCAGCACCTCGTGGTACATGGGCTCAACAATTACACATTGGGTTTTTGCTACATAGCCTTCCACTTCTTTAGATCTGGAATTAAAATTAACCACTGCTAAGAATTGTAAAGTTTATAGAACAAATAAAAATGTGAAATATAAACGTGGTCAAAAATGTTGGGGCCTTAAACAAGCACATCCTGAGCGCTACATTCTCCGTACAAAAAATGGGGTCAAGTTCAGAACAGAGTAGGGTTTGTAGCTTACTAAAGAGTTTTGCAGCTGATCTAGAAATCAAGAAAGAGGTTTTCCATGAAAGCAGCTTCCTATAATAGGAAGCAAGGGCATGGAATTTTATAAAATATCTACTAGCCCAAGGAATTAGGTGCTTCAGAAGTCTACATGCACTGTAAAAATCCACTTGTCCCATTTGGTGCTGTGCAGTTAGGTGATACGTTACAGCAGCACTTTCGTATCAGAACTCTTGATATTAGTCTCTCTGATTATGCCAGGGGTCTCATTGGCTCAGGGTTTGAAGTCTAGCAAGGCTCTGATCACATATCTTTCTAATTACACTGGAATCTGAATTTATAAGGGCTCTAATCATCAAAAATCTTTGAATATTATTATGCTCCGCATATGCTGTGTACAACAATAGGGTCTCCTCAGTCTGGATTTCCAAACACAGCAGGGCTCTGATATGGTAGCTCTTTTGTTACGCCCGACATCTCACAGTAGCAGAGTTTGGGATACAATACTGCTTCCTTTCTCATTTTCATTTCTGAGGATATGCCTTTTAAAATAATCTGCCAAATTTACACTAGGACATTCACGCAATTTCAAAAATTAAAACCAGATGCTACTTGTGGCCTAGCGCCTAGACTGACGAATGAGGAGCACATTAATCACTGACAGTCTGACATTCTACACTTGTGCAATACTTGGACAAATCACTTCATCCTCCTTTGTCTGAGATAACTGTGAGCACAAAGTGCTATGGCAACGGCTGAAAATTTATATTTTATGGCTAGATAAACTGTTGAAGTTATTGTCAGAGTCATACTGGTATGGACTATCTACACACACAGGTTTAGGTGGAAATTGCGTTGGAAGTAGGGGGGCAGAGGCCAGAGCTAAAGCCTGTTTGTTTAGCCAACGGACAATTTACCTTTTTATTAGTATTCACAAACCCCTTACCAACCTATTCTACCCTACTTTCCTATTGGAGATTGACTCCTTATAAGGACAGAAGTAAACCTTTTTTCTATGGTGATAAGGGAGTTTCTCCATGGGGAAAAATATTTCCAAATGGAGCAAAAAACTAAACAACAGTTTTAACAAGTATATTTGGACTTGCTTTGCAGAGTTCCCAAGAAGACATATACGTGGCTACTTTTGTGACTTCTTATAGAGTGTTACCCATATTGGTTTTACAATGATTCTCCAGTAATATTTATTTTTTTAAATATTGGCATGCATCAAGCAAATTCAATTAAATCTTGCTTTAGAGAAAGGGTATTTAAAGTTTTTCTTAGAGTGCATTTTATAGTTTAGTTGGATCTGGCCCTTTTTGCAGGGTTACCCCTAACTTTTTGCCTTCCTCCTCCTATTTTTCTGACCTTCTTTTTGTTGGCTTTAGGGCTGTGGGCATTTTACCACTGCTAATCAGTGCTGAAGTGCATGTCCTCTCTCTTCTAAACATGGTATAATTGGTTTACACCTGTTTGGCATATCTGATTTACTTTTACGTCCCTTGTAAAGTGGTACACTATATACCCAGGGCCTGTAAATTAAATGCTACTAGTGAGCCTGCAGCAGAAGTAGCTACTAGTGGGCCTGCAGCAGAAGCAGACTTTCAAACCTGCCTCAGGCCTACCACAGCAGTACCTGTGTGTGTGGTTTGCTGCCACTTCGACTTGTCATTTAAAACCTCTTGCCAAGTCTTAAACTCCCTTTTTATTACAAATAGGTCACCCCTAAGATAGGTCCTAGGCAGCCTCATGGGCAGAGTGTCGTGTAAGTAAAAGGTAGGACGTGTACTCTTATGTTTTGCAAGCCCTAGTAGCCACAAACAGCATATTTCATTTTTCACTATTTGAAGTCTTCTCCCATCATATGTTAGCTTATACACTTTTAAGTGGTAATTCCTGATCAGAAAGGAGTAGGTTTGTCATGTTTGGTATGTTTTGAATGGTGGTGGTAAATCCTGCTTACTGGTGCAGTTGGAGTTTACATTACTATTTGAGAAATCACACTTTTAGAAAGTGGGCATTTCTCTGTGCTTATTACTCTGTGTGCTTTGCAGCCTGTTTCCAATCCATATCTGTCCTGGGTGACAGCTACACTTTCGGCATACTCGCTATACAGTCACAACACAGGAAGGGCTGGGTATGACAGGGGATACATCTGCATACTGATAGTCTTCATGGGCTGGGAGGTGGTTCACAAATAACATTTGTATAAGTTGTGACCTGCCCTCACACAAAGGGCTGATTACCACATACTGATCATCTGGAGCCAGGGTTGGGTTGTAAGGGACTGTTGAGCACTTCTGAGGGTTCTTTTGAAGTCACCCCCTAGACTAAAGACATTTTTGAGTAAAAGTACAGGGGCTGTGAATCCATGTTTTTAGACACTGTACAGGACTTGTAACCAGACACTGCTGGCTCTACATACTCCACATTGCCAGAGGACTAGTGTGGTGCCAGAGGGAACCGCCATTATGACTACCTGTTTTGTTGTGTTAGCCTGCTGGAGGGCTTGCCACTTTGCCAAGGACCTTCATGTGCTGGCCTGCCTGCCTGCTGCTCCCTGTGTGACTCCAAGTGTTCTCCAAGACCTTGATGGGTTGCCCCCCGACTAAACAAGTCTCAGGACTATCATAAGACTACCTATGTTTACTGTCACCAGGAGACTCTGTTGCTGGTGAGTCCAGTAACACACACCTTGACCCAGAAGGAGGTGCCACCAGCATACTTTGGAAGGAGACTGAGCGCCATGTTGTTTAAATACTAAAAATGTTGCGGCCAAGATCAGCACATAGCTCCCTATGAGAACAGCTTGTGTTGCCCTCAAGGCTGCCAGTGTGTGTGGGGCCCTCGTGTTTGCACCAGCACATGTTCAGAGCTTTAGAGGTTGAGTGCTTCTGACTTTACTCTGGCAGCGTGTGCCGGATTCCCAGCGTGTGTGGGTGCCTTGAGCTACGCAGAGTCTGCACATGCCTCAGTGTTTGAAATCCACCTCGGACTTGTCGAAGTCCAAGAGCGGCCTCAGCGCCGGGGAAGCCCTGCCTCAAACAACTGGAAAGGAATCCCTGCAAAGCAGAGGATGCCTGCTTTCACCAGCACTACCTGGCGTGGCCCACAGGGGCTCCACAACGTAAGCCCATCTCCCCATGGCCGCCAGCAATACCCGCCAGCCTTGCTCCTCTACCGAGGGGGATCCCCGACCTAGGAGCCCCCTCACACAGCTGACACCAAGGTCAGAGGTGACCTTGAAGGCATCCGGGCCAGGAAGGGCTGCAATGTGGTTTCAGCAGCTGCAACAAAACACACACTTGCGGGTAGCTGCTTTTGGCTTCCCTGTACATGGCGAACCAAGCAAGGTTTCCCCAATGATCTCTGCAGTGTGCACAACACCTCCAAGGGGACAGAGTGAGTCCTTGACTGAGGATTCCAATTAGGAACTTGCTGCATTCGGGAAAACTGCCTGAAATTACTGTAGTACATTTAGGAGGCACAGAAGTATGCCTCTGCCCTACATGGGATGCCTGATGACCATATAAAGTGTAGCAGGAGTGCAGGTGCGTTGCACCCTATACTTATGGTGATATTTTGTGATCCATATACTTATCTGGCAATATATGCACTGATGTTATGAAGTATGTCCTTTTGATACTTGTATTGTACTTGTATTGTCCAGGATAACGAGTAATATCTCAGTTTTTGCATAGAATTCACAGTATTTATGATTCATGTTGTTTTAGTCTTGTTTTATGTATAATATAGTATATATTTTTTATATAATCCTGTGTAGTGTCTTTTGTGGTGTGTTCATTGTGTTTCTGTGTGAGTGTGTTGCACAAATGCTTTACACACTGCATCTGAAGAAAAGCCTGACTGTTCTGCGTCAAGCTACAGGGGGTGAGCACAAGCTATCTTTGGTGTGTAACTTACTTGCCCTGAATAGAATGGTGGGTTCTGCCTGGCTTAAATGCACACCCTAGCCAACCAGAAACCCCATTTCTAACAGTAAAACTATAACATATTTTTCCAGTTTCAGATCTTTTTGGGGTACATTTCATCCAGAAGAAAACAAACTGCATAATAGTTCAGCACTCTGCTTTCAAAATAAAATCAGTAATCTTGTTTATGTTCTTTTATACGTCTGCATAGAATAAAGGTGAGTTTTGGGAGCTTTGAAAATAGCTACAAAATGTTACATTTTGCAAACATGTGTACACATTTAAATTGGAACCACTGCAAATTCAAGCTGAACTATTTCTCAGAGCACCCTATCAACAGCTAAAAAAGTAAAACAAAAAAATACATATATATATGTATACATATATACATATATGCATGTATATATATGTAAGTATGTGTATACATAAAATCTATTTATAGTAATCACAAGTAACTATAGCTCATGCTCTAAGGTAACTTATGCCCTCGCCCTGCACAGTTTTCTCAGCAATAATTTCACTTCAAATGTTGCAGTGATATCAATTATGCCATAGAAGATATCACAAGTGATGTAATATTTTGAGTAATTAGCAGTCTGTGGCAAAGGCGCGAGTTCTAGCTACCTTAGAGCACCTGTTATATTTACTTGAGGTAACTAACTATAAGTGGTGAATTTCTCTGGTTATTAGAGTTTAAAATGTTACGTTTTCACCTAACTAGAACGTTACTCTAACCTTTGTCTTTTTTCAGTGGACTTCTAGGTATTGTTTAACATAATACTTAAAGCTAACCATCTATTTCTAGAGGGGGCTGGCAGCCCCTGTGACCAACCCACATCCTTCTCCCCACCCAATACCCTATATATTAAGGCAGATTTATCATCTTTCTCTAAAAATAGCAGTTATTTAAATCAAAAGTATATACCACTAATACACACAATGCAATGTAAATCATCATTTATTTCTTTAAAAACATTTTAATAACGTTTTTTTAAAGTACTTGTGTCATGATTCTTTGTATGTAGTTTTTATTATTATATTTTGGGGTGGAAATGAGAAAGTAAGTCGGAAATAAAAAAAAAATCTAAAAATAAACTGTTGCTTCTGCTTTTTAACATTTTACACCGCCTAAAATATTAAAAATAAAAACAACCACATACATGGCTTGTTGTGTATGGGACATACTACATCACAAACTACAATCAGCCCCTAAGTTGCACTGCAATCCCAGCTGTAGAGAAAAAGCTGTAAACTTGGAAATTCTTTAAAAAAATATGGTAACTTTTCCGGGGGCCTCAGGAGACTTACAGCTTTTTTCTAGTGTTGCTGTTAGGGGGAGCCGGGGCTGCGGAACTGTCTACAGCCCCCTGCAACATTAAACAAAATGGTGATATCCCTGCCCCTTCTGGGGACATCATCAAAAGAAAATATGGCTCAATAGCACTTCCAGGCCAATATGGGGCACTCCTTTAAGAAGCAGTGAGAAATGAATGAGCGTATTTTAACGCTCATTTAGTATCTATTTTATTATTTTTTTTAATTTGCAGGAGATCGCATTTTTATTAAATTTATTTTGCAATGGATTCACAGATCTTACGCAAATTTGTGGCAACATTAAAAAAAAAAAAAAAAAGTTTTTGGGCCTGGGGCCCCACCACCAGGCCTAGGCGGTCAGGGTATCCCTACCCTGCCCCCTATGTCTTTTTGTTTAACTTTTTTTAAGGCTCAGGACTGAGGACAGCAAGGGTTGGGTGTGTGTGTATGTATTTATTTATTTTTTTCATTGTGCTCGGATTCGCGGATCCTTTGCAAAATCACACGAGGGACTGACTGAGCACCGGGGTAGATCCGCAGACCACCAAAATAAATAAATAAATAAATAAAAAATAGTTGGGTCATTTCTTGCCCATAAGTGATCCCTCAGCGACCCCTCCACCTGTGTTATGGGGGTCAGGATACCTGTATCCTGACCTCTAATTTTTCACTTTGCCCCTTCTCTCCCCCCCACAAGCTGAACGTGAAACAAAACAGCGGATGCCACTTTTCTCCCAAGTTGCGGCCAGCCAATGTGGACCTTCCTTTTCTCCTAGATCCACGGAACCAGCATCCCTGGATATCTATATTTTTCCAACCTTAAAAAATTCAGAAACTACTCTACAGATATACCCCAAATCTCCTAAAGCACAATCTGAGGACCAAGATCTATCTTTCTGCCAAATTCGGTGTAGTTCTGTTCAGCGGTTCAGCCTGTAGTCGTGTCTAAAACTTGCAAACTCCTCACAGACACTGCATGGAGAAAACGTGCTTTGAGTCCCCCCCCACCCTACCCTTTTCTTCTCAGCTCCCGCTTCATGTATCACCATGGACATTTCCAGACAGCAGCTAAGGTAACTTGTACACTATTGAAACTTTTGTCAAGATTTGTTAAACGGTGCCAAAGTTACAAGCACAACAAAAAACAATTTGTCTATGGGGAAACGTTGGCCTTAACTATAACGACCTACTAGCTATCAGCAGAAAGGGTATGTAAATATTGCCTACTAGTTATAGTTAGGCCCTAGTTTCCATTGAAAAAGCGTTTTTTGACCTGCACATATCTTTGGCACCATTTGACGAATCTTCATGAAAATTTCAAAAAGAAAAAAAAAGTGCTCTCTAGAATTATATATGTATATGTTTGTGAGAAAACCAGTAGCCCATTGTTTCTATTTCTTGCCAGAAATCCAGAAGAATAAAACTCCTCCACCTGGTAGGCCAATAGTATCTACGAATGATAGTTTATTGGAGTCGACATCTATCTATTTGGACTTTTACTTATTACCATATGTCCTTAGTTTACCCTCCTATTGCCGAGGTAGAATAGACTTTATCACAAAAATTACTGATATACCCTGGCAGTGCACTCATCTTATGATTACAATGGATGTGACCTCTCTTTACACGTGTATTAACCATGATCAGGGCATTGCTGCATGTAGACACTTCTTCAGGGCTAAAGCCATTTGTTATTTTGACCATTTCATGATGTTACTGGATGTGCTAAGATTTTGTTTGGAAAATAAAAAAAAATTCTTTAATGACAAATGGTATCTACAAAGCACAGAGACTGCGATGGGCAGCTGCTTTGCTCCTAGTTTTGCTGGAACCTTCATGGGTTGGTGGGAACAACAGATTGTATGGACTGATGTGAATGGAAAGTGGACCAAGCACATTGTCTTTTGGACCAGGTTCATTGATGATTTGTTTATTATTTGGGATGGGTTCAAAGATGTCTTTCAAGACTTCTTTCAGAATATTTCTAGTAATTACCTGAATATACCTTTTACCTATAATAATGAGAATATAAAAATAAAACGTTTGGATCTTTTAGTCCAAATTAGAGAAGGATCAGTCTATACTTCTTTATACCGCAAACCCACGGCTGGAAATAGTATTTTACATGGGCGGAGCCATCACCCGAACAAACTGAAATGGAGTATTCCAAATGGAGAGTTACTTAGAGCCAAACACAATTGCAGCCGTATAAAGTCTTATCAACTTGAGGCAGAAAGGATGATTGAAAGGCTTGACATCAGGGGATTCCCTCAGAGAGTCTTCCAGGATGTAATATAGAAGGTCGGATTAAAAATCAGAGATGAGTTGTCAGTGATAAAAGATAAGAAGAAGGACAATTTAAAACAGGTGAGCCTGATTACAACTTATAATGCAGAATCTGAAACTCCTCAGCTCCTTGCTGGAATGTTTTGGGCTGATCGGTCAAGTGGGGAGAGGGGTCAAGAAAATTGTCGTGGTTGTTTGGGAGGAGAAATACCTACAGCCAAAACAGTTGAATGGAATTACACCAAATTTGGAAGAAAGATATATCCTGGTCCAGACATCATGCTTTTTAGGTCTTGACTGCATCAGCGCATGCACTACATGTGCTCTCACTTGTGCGTTGTACACAACAAGGGGCTTGCAGCCTGCCCACTGGTTAACATTTCTGGGCTTTACTACCTTCTATTTGCCCAGTGCATGCTGGCTTCACTTCCTCTTCTCTCAGCTAGAGCATGGCCCAATTAGTAATTGCATCAGCTGAATTGATGTCCTTCCGTTGTACTTTTATTTTTTCTTCTTTCCAGTCGTCCTTGTTTAACATCTTGCCATTTGTACGAATGTTTGGCAATGCCACACACACTTCAGAGAAGCCTATTTCACCTTTAAAATGGATGTTTATTGTGGCAACAGATGTTATCTGCTTTTACTGGGACAACACGTTATCTGCTTCCCAATTTATTTTCACTATGATAAAGACATGTTGAGCTATTAAGGCTCAAAAACGTTGTATATTTCATGCCATGAAGAATCCACAGGGCCAGCAGATCTTGAAAGAAGATCTGCCTGGATGGCACAACATCTTAGGACTCAATTCCTTAACATTAACAAAAAGATGTAAGAGGGCAGGGTAGGGATACACTGTCCCTCTAAGCCTGGGAGCCAAAATCCGATGGATCCATGGCAAAATAAAAAATAAAAAAGTGCAGGCCCCCATGTTCTAAGAACACCGCATCTGAGGAGGAGAGCAAACAATGTTAGAGGGACCTCCTGAGCTTTTTTCAGGTTCTGGGGTCCCCATCTCTCCAGGGTCAAATCAAATAATAAGGAGTAGGGGGCATGTGGCCCTCTCCCTGAGTCTCCAGCAGAACCCAGAGACCACGTCCCTTGGGCTGAAATTTTCTAAACTGGGGGGATGCACACCCCTCCTCCCAGAGCCATTCTGTCTGTGGCCCTGCAAGACCCTATAGCATGGAGTTGGCTTAGGGATGGTGTCCAGTGGACCTCAACCCTCAGGACACTGTCTTTCCTTGCCCGAGAGCACGGGCAGGGAAAGTGTAATGAAAGCTGCTCCTGTCAGGTGGGAGCAATGCTGGTTTCCGCTGCATCTGAGATGGGTGCAGGCAGGGGTGCCTGTGGGGCTGCGGGAGCCATGGGAATCCCCGCAGTTTCCAATGTGGGACACATTGTAGGTTGTCCCAGGTGGGCTCCGGGGTACCCCAATAAAAAATAAAAATAAGAAGATGCCGGCTCCTCCTGTAGCAGGGAGCTGGAAGTGCTGTGGGGGCGCTGGGGTGCCCCTGCGGCCCTCTACATTAATAGTGGTAAGGGGCCTCCCAGGTGGGCACTGGGACCCCCCAGAATGTAAAAAAAATAAATGAATACATTTAAAAAAAAAAAAAAAACTCTTGCCAAGTCCTGCAAGGCACATGGGAGAGCTTGCAGAGAGCCTGCAGGGGGACCTAGGTCTCCCCTCGCAGCCCCCAACAACAAATAAAGATCGGGGTGTCTCAGGTGGACATAAAAAATATTTGGGGAAAAAAAAAAGGATAAATGAGCGACAGGAGCTGCTCAGTTATTATTTACTGCTCCTTGCAAGGAGTCCCCCATAATGCCATGCCAGGGCTTTTTAAACAAATGTTCCGAGCCTGGTGGGGTTCCTAGAAGGCGCACCACCAAGTATTTGTTTTTAATGTGGTTGGGAGGGGGTTGCAGAGAGTGCAGCAACCCACCCAGCAACATAAAAAAACGGAGTTTCAGAGTCGTACATTTATGATCCCAGGAGAGCGTACCATACTGTTTTTAAGGCGCTCCTAGCTAGAGCTCTATGCTCATCAGATGGAGTGCAGAGGCTCCTTGTGGTCGGGTTTATGGACCAAAAGACATGTTGATGACTTTTTTTCTTTTTTTTTAATATAGCTTGTTCACATTTTTTAATGACAATCACTTTCATTAAACATTGAACTGGGTGAATTAATTAAATATACATTTCATTATAATTATTGGTCATTTTGTGACATAGAGAAGAAATGTACTTCATATATGTTGATATCCTGACCACTTTATAAAGCCAATAGGCTCAATTTTCAGGTCAAAGCATAGACAGGTCCGGTTGCATAGACATGCTAGAGGATTACCTAGAAATGCATTCCGCCCACTGCTTACCATTGGTTTGCATTCCGCCCACTGCTTACCATTGGTTTAGCCTTTTGTAATTCACATGTGTATGTTTTCCGTTTGCTGGCTTTATTTCCTATAGGCAGACCAGCTCTCCAAAGCGTTTTGTGGATTATGCAGTCACTTTTACCAGAAGGCGTTTTGGTTTTTGACTCGATTTTTTAGGCACATTTTTACTCATGAAAGTGTATGTTTTGTTTAGGGATCTCTTTTCAGATGGCCTGCTTCACTGACTGCCACAGCATGCCTTTCACTGGCATGCCAGAAGCTGTCATTTTGTTTTTACAACTGCTAAGACTTGTAAGTCAATTAGCTGGTGAAGAGAGCATGGTGTTATCTTTCTAGCATGCAGATAAACATCCCTGGCCCATTTGCTGCTGACCCGGTGCTTGAACAGACAATGTTTTATGTTTCCACTTCTGTCTGCTTTTAAAGTTCTTAATTCGTGGTAACATGAAAGTAAGGACCTTAGCACATATGTTTGCGTTCTTTGGGAAACCTCTTGATACCTTGCAGTAGTTCTACTTAGTATGTACTATGAACAAGCATTCCTTTGATCTCTTGGAATATGCTTTCTACTATGTACAAGCAGTGGCGTAGCGTGGGGGGCGCAGGGGGGGGCGGCCGCACCGGGCGCAACATCTGGGGGGGGGGGCGCGCTCGCACTCGCGAGTGCTAAAATCCACGGGTTAGGGGGCGCAAATTACTTGCCTTGCCCCGGGTGCTGACAACCCACGCTACGCCACTGTGTACAAGACTTTAGTAGAAGTTGGATAGCTCAATCACTTTCATTTATTGTCAATTTAATATGCTGAGCGTTGTCCTTCTGCATTTAATACGATAACCGTATCCATGAACATTGTTTTGTTTTCATAATGGCAGCTTTTTACCTATGCAATCAATGTTGCACATGTGGCTTTATACACATCATGTAAGGGAGACAATGTACTGTTTTTTCGAAATGTCTATGTTCTTCTTAATAATCCCCCCATGTATTGGATTATAAGGAACCCTACATAAAATAGTAAATGTTGTAGGCCGTTGGCGATGGAACTTGCAGTAAAAAGTAGGTCAAACATCACACCTGCCTCTTGTTTCTATGCCTGTTACTTAGCTTGTATAGCTTTCCTACACATCTTTATCATGTGTGCCTTTACCACGCAAGATATATCTATATCTGTGTATATATATATATATATATATACAATTTTAATTACATTTTTATTGAAAGGACTGCCCCAAAATTCATCGTCTTTTTACATGTTATATGTAACTTGCTTTTACCAATACCTACCTCATAACCCTACAATGATTCTTACCACCCTTAAACCACTACCCACCCGAAACACCATAATGACCCTTACAACCCTTTACCACTACACGCCCCTAAATCCAAAAATGACCCTTACCACTCTTCACCACTATCCACAACGAAACCCTAAAATTACCCTTGCCACCCTTTAACATACTCATCCCTAAACCCTAAAATTAACCTATCACCCTTTTCCACTACCCAACTCTAAACCCTAAAATTATCCTTACCACTACTGTGTACCACTGCCCACCCCTAAAACCTAAAACTATTGTTACCACTCTTTACCACTACCCACTTAGCCTTACTGTTGACTCACACACACACATACACGCACACACTTACCTTAAATATACTTATATTACTGGTTAAATGCATGTATGGTAAAAATGAGTGGTAGGCCGTTTCACATTTCTTATTGCTTTAGCGTGGCAATGTTCTGGCACAGATTCGCAGCCTTGACCATATTTTGTAGTTATAATCACAAGACTACAAGTTCAAAATAATGTTTTTTGCAGGATTTATTAGGCCAATAAATGCATACTCTGTAAATAGCCCTCTTTGTTTTTTTTTTTTAACAAGAGTTTTACTTAATAATTGTTATACTGCGTATGACACGTTGTAGCAAGTGCTTTGTTGGTTGATATACGTTTCTTATCTTAATGTTATTGAACTATATATAAATATATATATATATATTGCATAATAATGTAATATATGAAGTATAATATATACATATCCATACACACACACAAAAACTATTTATCTGGGACCTAGTTTACACTGGCAGATGGAGACAAAATAGAAACATGGTGGGAAACGTGTAAATGATAACCTGCCAATGAAAAATAAACTGAGCCCATGATTTGAGTTTGGCCAGGAGGGCTTCAGTAGATTTACCCACGAGGAAATTAAGATAGTACCTTATCTTCATCTGCAAAAACCACTGAGGGGACAGCCACATCGCTGTAGAGTGAGTGACTGTTTTCTGCTGGCCAATAAGAATACTAACTTGGCCAGAGATGCATTTGAGTTTCTTATTTTTAACTAACCATAGCGTCCTAATTTGTGCACTTATTGAACTAAAATCCGGCTGTATTTACTATTTCTGTGTGTTTTGTTAACCACCTCAATAGGTTATTTTTAAGTCAGGCCTTCCAGACAGCACATGCTGTCTGGTTGCAAATGACATATTGCAGGCTTTCCAATAACATACAAGGGCTTGGAGCCCACCTACTTCAAACCATTAATTTCTTTCCTGTCACTCTCATTTGTCTGCTTCATATTAGATATCCTTTGTCAGTCATGTTTACTCCTGCCCTGAAGCCTAGCCTTTTCAGTCATATCTTTGATTGGAAGGATTCTGTGCGTCCTCTACTTGCTTCTAGGGAACTACTTTGTTTCTTTTTGTTAAAGCACTCCATGAGAATGCATGTGATTTCCAGCTGTCTCCCTCGTGATCTTTTATTCCCCCACTCGTTCTCTGTTCAAGGGCTTCTCTCTCACTTGTGTTCTGTCCCCACTTCCCCCAGACTACATGTTGCTCTTTCACCTTGTGCTTCTGCCCCCACACTCTGCAGTGGTCTCCTTCACCCATGTTCTCTCCTATTGGTTGCTTCTCTCCACCCGTCGTGTTGCTTTACTTTCGCCCAGTACAACAACCAGCTTAACCATTTATTTATTTTCTTCTAAAAAGTGCTGCAAGCTCCATTTTAAAACAGTGCTTTTGTGCTATTTTATTAAATATACAGATCAATTTCAGATCTGTAAATAAAAAGACAACACAGTGCCCTTTATAAATGTGAGTATGTGTGTTGAACTCATGGATGTGCCTATAAAATGACAGGCGTCTGGTCACCAGGTCTTTATTGTGTGGCCTGGTGCAAAGCAGCCACGATGCAGTTCAACATGGCTAAAAACATTAACAAAGCCAATACGTTTCATAAGCGAGACCTATTGGCTGTGCCAATGCTAGTTATATTTTGGTGTTCTAACCCTTTGACAGAGGGGGTAGCTCTGCTGCAGAGGTTTGGGCACAAGGCCTGGCCTGCCACCAACCTCACGCAGACTGGATGCAGGGCCTGGCCATGCGGTCAAAACCCCATGTCACACAAGACTGTTGGGTTGCTCTTAGCCAATATTCTCTTTCTTATATGGTTGAGAGCCCAGCAGCCACGGGTGTACAAAGTGTGGTGGATGCAGGGGATTTATCTGCACCAGATTTCGGAGGTGTGGGGACAAGGAGAGGAGGGGGGAGACTAACGACCCTAAAGTTTAAAAGGACGCAGTGCTGCAGTCCCTGTTTTAACTTCATTCGTTTTTCAGTGCATCAAAAGCAACGTTTACATAAATATTTATGACAGAATACCAATGTTAATATTTTTTTATTTTCTTAATGCCTTGAAGCCATTCATCACATAAGGCATTTGATCCGATTCTTTAAAGAAAAAAGTTATATTCTGTCATCATGTTCTAAAATGATTTTATTTAAAGTCCCAGCCCTCCATGTCTATCATCTCTTCTCATACCAGTTAACTGTGACCTTTAGCAAAGTGTACTGTGGGTGCTACAGGCCCAGTTGCACTGTAAAGTGAAAGTCGCATTTTCCTTCTACTTAAGATGCCTGGGAGTCATTGGGTGAACGTAAACGCCCCTTACCTGCTTGAAGAACTAGCTTTGCACCTCTGAAGGTTGGTGGCCTTCATATCATACTGAGCATTAAATTGGTACTGAGGTGAAACTTTTATCCGTACAGTGTTAGGATGTGTACAAATGGCAATATACTGAAGTACTACATAACAAAAAGTGTCATATTATGCAGCACAAATTAGGTCCTTCCTGCCACATAATCCCAGTGGCCCTGACTATGCCAATAATGGCATAAAAATATAATTGCAGACACCTTAAATGAAAAATAAATGCAGGATAAAATAATCTGTGAGAAAAGCATTGCATATGGGCAAGCCAAAAAATTAACAGGGAAGCAGAGTCGGAATCACACCAAACATTTTTTAAATATGATAAATTATAGTAAAAATTCAAAAAACTGTAGTGTGTTAACATGTGGAAGTTTTGACATCAATATGCTGTGCTATAGCAGTGCACTGAGAAGTATTTATTAAATGTGATCCTTTTTAATCGTGAATTTAGAACCATTCCTTTCCTGACAGGTGTCATGTGATGTGAATTCTTTATACAATCTACGTTCTTATAAACAGAGCAATATTATTGTCTATTAAATGAAACACTATAGCTTTTGTAGAGCTGGTACTCTGAACTCATATCTGAATGTGCTTTCATATGCAATACTGAAGAAAAAGAAGATGGGTAAAATAAAACTGTGCCCAAGATCACACATTTTGGCTAAGCGGGGAAGCCATGATTAATCCAGGTTTTCCGTTTTCACTTTGTACAAATCAGACACTAATTGGTATTTATTTGTCTCATTTTTTACCTTAAATGTTAATATTTTATTACCTTCTGTGCACTAGGGTAGAGTGTGGGTGGCAGGCATAAGTTACATGAAAGCTCGTCATGGGCTCGAGGTTGCAACTGGAACCCGATTTGAGTCAGGCTTCAGGCTCAAGCCTGCTTGAGTTTTCAGTGGCTGGTCCACTTCTACACCTCTAGGTTAATATGATTAGATATCTGTATGTATAACCGATTGGAGCACTGGAGAATTGTGACTTGTGTGTTTATAGACCTATGAGGTCCCAGCCTGGGAGTGAAAACACTATATGTGGAACAATTTCAAAATGTATTACTGACTGCACACAGTATAAGATAGACTGAAAGTATGAAGAAAGACTCAATGGGAAATGGACTGAACTTTTTCACTAAGTTTGTACCACAAAAAAGTGACACAAACCAAGTGTTATGATTAAATTGACTTTACAACACACATCCTGATTTGTATTGCAAAGTTACCTAATCAATCAATCAATCAATCAATCAGGATTTAAAAGTGAGGCCAATCACCCGATAGGGTTTCCAGGCACTTGCAGATCCCAGAGGCTTATTCAAACAGCCAGGTCTTGAGGGCGATTCAGAATTCCTGAAGTGAGGTGATGGTCCTGAAGTGCGTAGGGAGGCTGTTGCAGGTTTCCGCTGCGAAGTGAGAGAAGGTGTGTCTTCCACTTCTGTTTCGGTAGATGATGGTGAGTATGGGCAAGTGAAAGGGAGGTAGAGTGTGGTGTTCTTGATGGTTGGTGAAAGTTCAGGTGGTAGTTAATGTATGCAGGTCCTTGGTTGTGCAGAGTATTCTGTGCGTGGGTCAGCAGCTTGAATTGGCATCTCTTCTGTATGGGGAGCTAGTTGAGTTGATTGAGGTGGGGTGTGATGTGGGTTTGTCGGGGAAGGTCGAAGATGAGTCAGACTGCTGCGTTCGGTATGGTCTGTAGGAGGTGTGTAGCAATTCCTGTGTAATGGGCACTGCTGTAGTCCAGTCGGCTGGTGATGAGGGCCTGTGTCACAGTGCGTCTTGTGTGTAGGAGTAGCCACATGAGGGTCTTATGTAGCATCCACAACTTGGGTAAGCGGGGGGGGGAGTGGACGGCATTGATTTGTGATTTCATGGTGAGCTTGTTTTCAATAATGGTTCTGAGGTTTCTGGTGTAGTCAGAGGGAGTGGGTGCAAGTCCTAGGTCTGCTGGCCACCTGGAGTCGTTTCATGTGTTGCTGCTGCCAAAGATCAGTACTTTCGTTTGTTTGTGTTCAGCTGCAGGCAGTTGTTCTTCATCCAGTCCGTGATGCTGTTAGAGGCCGAGGAAGATCAAAGCTGCTGTTTCTCCTCAGTTGAGGAAGGTTCGGATGTCATCAGTGGTTGTGATCAGGTCAGTTTTGTGCTGTGATTGCTGTGGAAGCCAGATTAGGAGGCATGGAGTAGCTGTTTCTGCTCCAGGTATGTCATGAGTTGCTTGTTGATGATCTTTTCCAATACCTTCGCTGGGAATGGGAGCAGGGAGATTAACCAGTAGTTTTTGTTTTCACTGGGATCGGCGCAGAGTATTCTTAGTAGTGGTCTGACTTAGGTATGTTTCCAGGCATCAATAAATGTTGAGGTGGTGATAGAGGTGTTCAGCAAGGTGGTGAGCTCCTGGCCGATCCTTTGGTTTTCAAAATTAAAGATGTGGTGAGAGCATGGGTCTGTGAGAGCTCCTGAGTGGATGGATTTCTTGATGGAGAGGATGTTTCAGGTGGTCAGTAAGTGGTTCGTGTTGGTTACGGTGGTGGCGTATCTGTCAAGGAGTTCCGTCGGTGTGGGTTGTGGTTCAAAGTTTATGTATATGGTTGTCTCTCAGCTCCTGTGAGGGTGCAATGTTGTTTTCGCTGGCTGATGGGTTGGAGAATGCCTTAGCAATGTTGAAAAGTTCCTTGGTGTTGTTGCCACTGGTTTGATGCATGCAGCAAGGGATTTCTTCTTTGTTGCCCTCAAAAGGTGGAGATAGAGGTTGAAGGAGGTCTTGAAGGCTGCTCTGTCAGCGGTGTCCCTGCTGGCGCACCTTCTCCTTTTCAGCTGTTTGCTGTCTCGTTTCGCTGTTCTGAGTTCCTTGGTGCACCAGCTGGCCTTTTTGGAGGATATTCTCTGGATGTTGCTCTTGATAGGTACGATGCTATCTGAGCAATTGGTGATCCAGATATTGAAGTTTTTCACTCCCTATTCTAGGTTTGTGGTGGTAGCAGGGTTGGAGGTGCTCAAGACATCCACCCAGCTGGTCTCTGAGATTTTGTTCAACCTCTGGTGAAGGCTGCTGGTCATCTTGGTGGTGGAAGTACAGGGAGCTGGAGATGCTGAAGTGGATGATGGAGGGATCGATCCATGTGAGTTCTGTTACATGACTGTATTTAACGCGGTTGCTGGAGGTAAAAATGGGGTCTAGTGTGTTTCCAGTGGTATGTGTAGGGTTGGGGATGATCTGGGCAATCTAAGGCTGCTCATACTGTCGAGGAGGTGTGCGGTGTTGTTGTCGTTGGGGTTCTCGATGTGGAAGTTTAGGTCATCGAGGAAGATGTAGTCCTTGGAGTTTAAGGCTAAGGGCCCAATGAAGTCTGCAATGGTGATGCAGAAGCTGGAGTGCGGGCCAAGGGGGTCGGTATGGGAGGGTGCCTCTAATGGTTATTTTGGCATCTGTGTGAATGTTAAAATTGAGATGTTCCTTTGGGGTGGTGGTGTTTTCAGTGGTGCACTGTATGGTCTCGTTGTGGATGATGGCTGTTCCTCCTTCCGGCTTGTTGGTGTGGTGCTGGTGAGTGATTTTATATCCATCGGGGATCGCTGTGGCATTGTCTGGGGTGATGTGAGGTTGAAACAGGTCTTAGTGTGGAAGATGATGTCGGTGAAGGCTAGCCATGAGGTCCCATAATTCGGTGGAATGCTTGCATATTGAGCATGTGCTGAGAAATGTGCATGACGGTTGGTGTTTTTGTTCAGGTGGTGTTTGTGGTGTGTTCAGGATGGGGCTGGTTGGAGGGCTGGTGTGTGTGCTGTGGCAGTGCATGCAGGTGAACGTTTCTAATTTGGAGCATGGGTCGGTATGGTGGCAGTGTTTCTTGTGGGTGCAGAGCTTAGCAACGGTGTATCTGTAGATGGGAGCAAGTGTCGTGGTGTTGGGCACAGTCCAGGTGCAGATCGGCGCAGAGGGGTTTGCCTTTGGCAGGCCAGTGGCACACCTGCTGTGCGCGTCTACTGCGCTGTCGTACTACGGCCTGCATTATGTAGGTCCTGGGTTGGGAGGGGCTTTTGTTGGAGGGAAGAACGGTGAGTGGGAAAATCCGGTCGGGAAAACTCCAGCAGGAAATCTGAGGCAGCTGTGGTGGCACTGGATCAGTCGGAACAATCAGTAACTAGAAGCCACAAACAAGTGGCAGGCTAGGTGTCCAGGTAAGTACTGATGTGATCATGCTGCAGTCTGCAATAAGTAAGTCCTGGGGTGGGCCGAGCTTCTGTTGGCAGTAAGAAAGGTGAGTGGGGAAGCCCAGTTGGGAAAAACCCCGGCGGGAAAACCCAGGCAGCTGCGGTGTCACTGGATCAGTCTGGAACGAGCAGGACCTGGAAGCCACAGGCAAGTGGCAGGCTGGGTGTCCAGGTGCCTACTGATGTGGTCACGCTGTGGCCTGCATTAAGTAGATCTTGAGGTAGACAGGGCTTCTGTTGTCAGGAAGAAGAGTGAGTGGGAAAACCCAGGCAGCTGTGGTGTTCCTGGATCTGTCTGGTACAGGCTGGAACTGGAAACCACAGGCAAGTGGCAGGCTGGGTGTCCAGATGCCTAGCCTAACGCAATGTAGAGCAAAGCGCTACTTTGCGTCAAGGGTACATTCATGTGGTTATACATGGGCATTCCCATGCAACCATCCATAGTTTTTGTGGCAAAGCCTTATTTACTTATAAAAGGTAGAACAGAATGTGTGCCCTTCTGACACTTTATGCATGTACAGCACTTTACAGCATACACAGTGGTAAAATATTAAACTATATTAAAGCACAGTCTTTGTACAGAACGGTACCCTTCCGTTTAAAAAAAACTATGCTTGACATCACACTCACACACCCCATGCACTAAAGTGCATGGCTGTGTGCATTGGCAAAAGTCTGCCAAATGGGGTACATGCAGAGAAATACATGACCAGTGTCATTCCTTAGTAGATATGGTACTGGTCTACTCTGTTGTATTGATGAGGGAAAGCAAATTTGGTTACTGTGCTACATTGCATATAAAGCTACAACTTTGCCCCTCAAAGTTTAAATGCCTACAGTGCTTTCAAAAATATTTTTACTACAACACATTCGGACTGTACCTAGTGCAAACCTTTCCAGGACTGTTAACAACATTAGAGTGCCTTTAAAAAAAGAATACCTGACACAAGCAAGAATTCTTCAAATGATTCTATGAATTAAAGCCTGGCTCCATAGAAGACCTTATATCTGCTTATTAACCAAGCATCACCCACACTCATGTCATCCTGTGTATTTCACTAGACTGAATTTCTGTGAGCATCTCAGAAGCTGGTAACACATTTCTCATTGTTTCAAGCATCTCTTACGTAGGCTACTCTTTGTCTCCAACAACAAGCTTTATGAATTTGTATGACTTGTGAAACACACTCAGCATATTGTTTTTGCAAACGTTACACCCACACACCACGTCTTGTTTGAAGACATCTCACATACTTTGCTTTTATGTATTTGTTTCTTTCACATCAGTCTTTTTACATTTGTAAAGTATCTATCTCCCAAACACAATGTGCATCACATTGTATGAGCATCTCATACAGAAGGCATGTTTCATGCCATGTTTGTCTGTGTCTCCAGCTATTCATTTTGTGAGCACTCTGAACTCATGACATCCATTTGCATGAACTCTTCCCGCAGATTAGACAGGAAAAGTTGAAATCTTTTTTAATGTGTTATATATTTTGTGTTGTGTTGAGGGCATACAGTACCTCAGAGCCCACCTTCCAGCCACAGGAGAGCAAGCAAGCAATACACTTTACCTGTATGTAGTAGTATCCCCAATCCCCCTCCCCGCCTTGGCAATGCTAAAGCAAATGGCAATAGGGTTATATGATGAAAATATAACTGACCACAGGCGCACAGTTTTTCAACAGGGAAGCTGTGAATAATAATCATTTCCCTGGTCCCACATTGCCCACAGCACTGAGGTTATGGTAGGTGGTGATACAATGCCCAGAAATCGCCTTCATGGAAAAATGAAACAGTTGGGAGCCCAGTGCAGATCTTAACAAAGCGGTTATTGCATGATATTTGTATTAAAAAGAAGAAGTTGGGATTAGAAATCTAATAATTCTTTGACTAAAATGCACACACAGGACTGCATTAGGGCAGTGAATTGCCAACTGGGGGTCTGGTCAAGAGTTTTCTAATAGCATTGTTTTAAGTTCTGTCTTTCTGACAAGCAGATTGTTAAGCTTCTTCTAAAGACCTGGGGTAGTAGGTGCTTACTGAATGATGGACACTGTAAAAAAATAGTTTTGATTGAGGGTGGTAAAAACCCTTCTCAAGCTACAACCACAACCCTGGTCAGGGTGAGCCACAAAAGTTACTAAATTAACCTGTGCTTAACCCTCTGATGGCCTGGCATAAAAGCAGGCAGGAGTAACTTAGAGGCACCGTGTTAAGTATTTAAGCAGCACACAAACCGTAATAAAGTGAAAACTCAGCACAGAAAAACCACCCACAACAACTTAAAAAATAGAGTAATCTTTAATCAGTAACATGAGAACAAAATGACAAAACTCCAATCAGTAGAATCAGAGATATGCTATTTTAAAGGTTTAAGTAAAAATAGCGCCAAAACAAAGAAAGCTCTTACTGTAGGCATCTGATCACTAGACCAGGACAAAGTCACAAGGTCTGGCCGACCACAATGGAATGCGGGCCAGATACAATGACTAGGTTAGTTCCGCTAAAAAGGTTACCTTCTCAAAACCCTGCTCACATAGTTCAAAGCTCAGGATTTCATTGGGGGAGCTCAACTAATGGCAACCAAGGGACCTGGGGCGGCACCTCTTGGGAATCAGGAACTCACTCCAGCAAAGGCCAGCAGGACTCAGGCAGGTCCAGACAAGTTCAGTTGCAGGTACTGGCAAGGCCAATTGCAGCAGGTCAGCTGGACAGTTGCAGGGAGGTCCCTGAGGTTTGTTGTGTCACTGTAGCTCACAACAGGTGGTCAGCTACTTTACCATTAGAGTCACTCTGGTAGTCCTGGGTTCAAGGAGATACTCCTCTCTCAAGCAAAAAGGTAGGCCTCAAGAAGCAGGGCAGTGCTCCAAAGAACAAGGCAGGCCTCAAGCAACAGGACCATCCTCTGCAGAAAAAGGCAGGCCTCAAGTAGCAGGGCAGTCTTCTAGTTGCAGCTGGACAGTCCTATGAGAAACAAGACAAGTTTGAAGCAGCAGGATAGTCCTCTGAGGAACAAGGTGAGACTCAAGCAGGAGCGCAATCCACTGGAGTACAAGGCAGTCCTTCTGTAGTCTTCCACAGTTCCAGGAGTGTGCTGAAGAGTTGCTCTGAGGGTCCAATATTTATACCTGGTGCCAGCCTTTGAAGTGGGAGAAACCACTAAAGTTCCCCCACTTCTGATTCTGGAATTTCCTTCCTTCCCCTACCCAGGCTCCAAGGGCTCCAAGGTCACAAATAGACTGGTTTTGATTTCTTTGTGAATGTGTTGAGGCAGCCCTTTTGAAATATAATTGGGCAGGGGAACAGCTCTACTCCTTGAATCCTGCCAAAACCTAATCACCCTTGGTCTCACAGTCTGAGTGGAATACACAAAGGCCAACTACATCCAGTCCTGTGACCCAGGACATGGGCTGTAGGCACTAAATTATATGGACAAGAATATAATAACTTTCTAAAAGTAGCATTTTCAGAATTGTGACTTAAAATTCAACTTTACTATTAAAGAGGGGTTAAAAGTACAATTTGTTAGACACCAAACTTGATCTTCCTACATGTTCCCAATTGCTAGTCATCACTTATTACATGAAATAAGGTAACCCAATGTTATCCTGTGGGAGAGGCAGACCTTGCTATAGTGAAAAATATATCTATGAGTTTTTCACTACCAGGACAAGTAAAACTTGAAAGCACGGCACCATCTTTTTGAATACACTGCATCTTGCCCTGTTGGTTATTTAGCGCCTAACATAGGGGTGACTTATGTGCATTAAAAATGAAGGTTTAGGCCTGACGAAAGGTTTATTTTGCCAGATTGAAATGGCAGTTTTAAACTGCACTACAGAATTGCATGGCAGGCACGAGACATGTTTTAAAAGGCTGCTTAAGTGGATGACAGAATAAATGCTGCAGACCCAATAGTAGCATTTCATTTACAGGTCCTAGGGACATGTAGTACCACTTTTCTAGGGACATACAAATAAATGTGCTGATTCATTGTAAGCCAATTTTACCATACTTAAAGGAGAGAGTTTAAGCACTTTACCACTGGCTAGCTCTTTCTCTCCCAGCCTTGTTTGCATGGTGCATGAAAATGCAAGGTTCATGTTTTTCACACAGTTTCTAATTACTTTCCAGAATGTAATGAACAATAAAGCATAACAGTCTGTGACAACATGCCATCCTTTCTTTCTATTTCACTTCAGAACTATGTGACGGTATGTATTTATCTAAGGTTGCGGCTCCAGGCAACGGACACTTGGTATAGGGTCAATGAAAAGTCCGCAAGGCTGTCTGTGTCTCCCCCACCCCCAAAAATGTGTTGTCTCTTACACACCTGCCCCCGCCCCCAAAAGAATAAAGTTTGACAAAACAGCCATGGACAAAGCTGAATGGATGGCAGCTAACGCCTGACCTATTAGCTCAGCTAGGCCTTGCTTTTCTTTTTTACCGACTCTGTTCAGCTGTAGAAAGGAGTGACAAAAGGTAGGTTAGCAACTTTCAAAGGGGAAACCTACTGGCATTGCCAATGCTTGCTATTTCTGTGTTGTTTCAAAAGAAGCACAACTAGAAAATTGGCAAGCATCTAACAACGGCGAAGATAAAAACATTTTAGCCATAGAGGTTTGGCTTCCGATCTATATTTTAAACATCAAATACAACGGGGGGTGATCCCAAATTATCAACACGGGTTAATAATCTCATTGCGTGGCATGAGTGTCTCAGTGGAGCAACCGTATGTACATCCTTATAATTTTAAGAGCAGATGAATGGCTTTGCAAAAAATAAAATTGATTCATTGTTGTGTCCCAAATCTTATAAACGGTACTCATCAATCAAACAAGAAAAGCGCACTGTGTACACTTGCTACAACATCGGTTCATCTGTGGCTGCTCTAAATCATAATATGTGTTCTTCCAAGAAAGCACTGCTTATCAACATCACAGGTGAATTGTAAGAATACATACAATCTTCACTGATAACATTATACTGCTCCACTGAGTGCCTTGAGTGCAAGAGGCTCAATACATGCGACTCTGTGGCTTTATCTTACACTGAGTAATTGCTGGTGTGGTAATTACCAATTATAAAAATGAAACTGTGATGAGTGTTTGTGGCTCCCTGAAACGACACATAGGCAAACAAAACATAAAGAGTAAAAACTTTCTCTCGACACTAGAACGGGGGATTCTCCCTCAAAATACAAATGCAATGTATTTCCTATAGCACGTCTGTATGTCCGCTGATAACCTGCCAACGTTGAATGCAATGAAGTACACTCCCAAGAAATACTCCTGTCTTTAAAAAGAAAGCTTCATAATTTATCAGAAACCTTGAAGAGATGTATTTTATGTGTAATCCTTGTCAATAATAAGGGAATTGAGAAAGGGGATACAAAAGGATTATGAAAAGTAAAGCTTTTCCTTGAGGTCAGTGAAACCTTCTGTGCTGTTGTGTCGCAAAGGTACATCAGGTGCCTTCACGGGACACTAGAGCTGAATAAGCCGCATGTTAAATGTATCTTTCTGAAATGTTGACAACTGATTGCAGTTCGCTCAAAGCAGAGAGATGAAATTCCAAGGAAATTATTTAAAGCGGTAAGGAGTGATGGGACTTTCTAAAGTGATGAACACAAAGAAATGCACGGAAAAGGCACACAAAAGTAACTAGAGGGTATTTTCTGGCACATTTCAAAATAATGGCAGGTGCATCTGCAGGTTTAGCAGCTGCGTCCCACGCTTCCCACTTTCTTTTTAAGGAACACTGCTACACATGTGGTAAACCGTTCCAAAGTACATTCATAAAATAAGGCAATTTGTTTTGCACATAAAGTTGCCTTGAAATTTAAACAACCATTTTTCAGCTGTCAATCAAGAACATAAGTGTGCCTTCCAGCGAATGCTTTATTTTAATAACCTTGGAGGTAAACTTGGTGAATTTGTAGTTTTTAGACCACAGCCTGCATTTTTAAGCGCTAACTACTTTAGAAATAGTGATAGAGATCCTTTTAGAAATGCTCATTACCAAGTGACCATAGACACCTCAAGCACGCTGATGGACTTTGATCCTCATTCTTAGGTAATGTTTTTTTTCAAGTTTTTCGTCGCGACTCTGCTTAACAGGGATTATGAACGTTCATGAAATACCAACATTTACTGTAGCGATTATTTTCCAGGAAAGTAACTCGAGCAGCACAGATACATCTCACAGTAACATGGGTTTGTGCAGATGACGTTGAAACCTTTTCTCGTCATAAAGCTGCCTCCCAGGCACTGCTTTTAACGCACAAATTTATGGCTGGGAACCACAAAACTAATTAGAAAAAATTGCATATGGTGGTAAGGCGTGACTGCAGTTATGTCAAAAGTGCACGTACCACAAATGTTATTAAATTGACAGAGGTGAATACTACACGTGAAAACAGTTGCATACCAACTTGTCTAGAGCAGTGAGCAACTTGAAATGTGCTAAGAAAAACTCAGCAGTCTATTATTCCAAGCATCTGTGACCCACCAGGTCAAGGAATCATAAACTTTTATCCACACTTAACATGTAGTAGGGATGGCAAATCTACCGGTGGAGCGGCTTTCAATATATTTAGTGGTTTCCAGTGGGTCACTGATGAATAGCGAAATATACATACTGTTTAGGAATGTCATGGCACATTTGAAGTGAACATTTTTGCCTCACAACTAAAAGCTAAAATCTATTTCTTTCCCAAGGGCTGGTTGATTACATTTTTCATGGTTGAGGAGAAGGAGCCTTGGTTTCTTGCACATTCGCCATTTTTAGGGGCGAGCGCAAAGCGATCCGTCCCTCTTCTAATCTCTCTTTAGGGGGATTTTAACCACGCCCATGCTACGTCAGTCACTGTCATTGATTCGTGGGCTTGCCTTTTAAAATCTGCTTGCTTTCATTCGTGAAAGGCGTGCATACATCATGCCTTTTCCGGTGTTTATCCCTCTCTCCTCGAGAGCACAGGTAAACTACTGGAAACTTATGAGGCTTCATGTTTTCCATATGGTTTCTGCCCTACTTTTTCTCTATTTCGCAGCGCAATCATTTTTTTGTTTTCCATTTAATGTGGCAAGAAAAGTCCGGTTAGGAGTTTACAACGCTAACAGCTCTAACTTGACGTAACGTGAGACCTGTTGCATTGCAAATGCTTTTGTGTTCAGTCTTTACTTTTTGGAGAGGCAGCTAGAGGTCCAGTAAGTTTTGTTGAGACAATTTTGGAAGAATTAGCCATACTTTCTCACTGTTTTTGCCATAGTCGGTGATTGCTCGCTTCTCCTCCCATAGTTTCCAGAGCTTTTACAAGACACTTGTGAGAAGCTGTGACATGGTTATTTGAGACTCTCTCACGCTGGTTTCCTAGAAATTTCATGGAATCCCAAGTGTAGCGAGGTGTTTTGGCAGTGGTTTCTAATCTTGCCTATACCCCAAGATTTGTTAGAATATCTGGAAAAGTGTGGCTAAGCTGAATCCAATGATGTCTGAAGTAGTGCAGAGATTGTATTTCAACATATCTGGTACAGAAATCCCATTTCTTGTCTGGAGCATTCACATCAGGAAGGGAATATAATCAGGGTCAGACTGGGACAGGGCAATCAGGCGGTGCCCGATGGGTTGTTCTGTCAGGCCAGTGTGAGGGCCGTTTTTTGGCTATTTTGGGCCTGTTTTATTGTCTGCTGGGACAGTTTTTAGGTCAAAGCCTGCTTGTTACTTATTCTGGGCATTCTGAAAGCTTCCCTGAGAATGCGATTCACCCTCTGATTGCTGTTGGTTTTGTGGTTTATAACTCACAGTTGCTTGCTTTCTATTTGCTGGCTTTATTTGCTTTAGACTCTCCAGCTCAAGTCCGTCCCTACTGTGAACATTCTTTGTTCACATTATCATTCTGAGAACTCGCCTTCTGTAAAAAGGCCTTTAAATCTCATTCTTTCCACATTTGCTGTGCATTCAAAGACAGATGTCATAAGTCAGGCTCTGTCTTCCCAGGGAATTTGATGTTTACCCTACTCTATTACAATCTATCCCAATCCACCCCACTCCACTGTACTCCAATCTGTCCCATTCCAGTCCAATCTACTCCATCCCATCCCACTCAATCTAACCCAACCAACTCCACTCCTCTCTACTCCAATCTACAGCACTCCCCCCAAAAATCCCCTATTCCGCTCCTGCCTACCCCAATCTATCCCACTCAACTCTAATCTACCACACTCCAATCTACCCCAATATACGCCACTCTACTATACCCCACTCCACTACAACCTACCAGAAACCACTCCAGTATGACCCAATCTACCCCACTACACTACACTCTACCCTCTCCTCTCCTCTCTACTCCAATCGACCCCACTCCACCCCATTCTACACCACCTCTCCAATCTAACCCATTCCACTCAATCAAACCAACTCACCCCACCCCACTCCGTTCCATTCACTCCAATATACTCAAATCTACGACACTTCTCTCAAATCTATCCTATTCCACTTGAATCTACCCCACTCCACTCAAATCCCCTCCAATCTACCCCACTCGAGCCTGTCCCAATCCATTCCACTTGAATCTACCTCAATCCATTCCACTTGAATCTACCTTGTTCCAGTCCAATCTACCCCACTCCACCTCAATCTACCCCAACCCACAACAATCTACCCCAATCCATTCCAATTTATCTCACTCCACTGCAATCTCATTCCACTACAATCTATCCGACTTCACTACAATCTATTTCAGTCTACCCCACTAGAATCAACCACTATCTACCCCACTCCACTTTACTCCAATATACCATGCTTCACTCAAATTTACTCCACTCCTCTCCAATCCAACCCACTCCAACCCACTCCACCCCACCCCACTATAATCTAACACACACCACCCAATCTACCCTATTCCACACTACATCAATCTACCTTACTCCAATCTACCACAATGGACCTCATTCAACTCAAGTATACCACACTACTCTCTACCCCAATCTTCCCTACTCCACTTTAATCTATCACACTCCACTCAAATCTACCTCACTCCACTTCACTCCAATCTACCACAGTCCATCCAATCTAACCCACTCCAATTCAATCTAACCCACTTCATCCCCACCCCACTACAATCTACCTCACTTCACTCCACCCCAGTCTACCCCACCCCACCCCACTGTACCCCAATCCAATCTAACACAATCTATTACACTCAGTCTACCTCACTCTACCCAAAATACCCACTCAACCTCACCACAATCTATCCCAATCTACCCAACACCAATCTACCCACTCCAATTTACCCCACTTCACTGTAATCTACCCCAATCCGCTCACTCCAAATAACCCCAATTCAAACTGCCACATTCTAATCTACTCCATTCCATCCCAATCTACCCAACTCTAATCCACTCAATCTACCTCACCTAGTCTTTCCTAATCTACCCTACTCCACCCCAATCTACCTCACTCTAGTCTACCCCAATCTACCCAACTCCAAACTACCATAATCTACCCCACTCCAATCTACCCAATGTACCCCACTCCAATCCACCCACTCTGCTGCACTCCAAAGCACCCACTCTACCCCACTTCAATCCACCCAACCTATCCCCCTCTACTCCATCACTCCAATCCAATCTACCCCACTCCAATCAACCCCACTCCACCCACTCTACCCCACCCCACTCATCCAGTATACCCCAACCCCCACTCCACCCAATTTACCCCACTCCACTATAATCTATCACAATCTTCTCCAATTTCCACTCCACTACAAGCTATCCTATTTGAGTCCAATCTGCTCCACTCCTATTTACCAAAATCTACCCCTACTCCACTCTACCTCAATCTACCCCACTCCACTTTACTCCACCTTATCAGGCTATCTACCCCACCTTAATCTAACCCACGCCAACCCACTCTCTACTCCACCCCACTTGACCCAATCACCATTCTACCCCACTCCAATCCATCCAATCAACCCCACTCCAATTACCACTCTGCCCTACTCCAATCCTCAGAATCTACCCCACTCCAACCCTCCAATCTACTCCACTCTACCCCATCTACTGCACTTCACACGAAGCTACCCAATTCACTGCTATGTCGACTCCACTACACGCTATCCAACTCAACTTCAATATACTCCACTCTACCCCACTCATATCCACCCCACTCCAATCTGCCACATTCCACTCCACTGAATTCACCCCACCCAATCTATCCCACTCCAATCCACCCAATCTAACACACTCCACCTAAACTACCTAACTCCACCTTAATCTTTTCCAATCTATCCCACTCTACTCCAATCTATCCTAATCCACTCCAATCTACCCAATCGACTGCAATCTCCACTCCACTCCACTACAAAACATTCTACTCCACTTCAATCTACTCCAATCTACCCCACTTCAATTTACTACACCGTACCCCTACTCCACCCCGGTCTACAACACTCCACTCTAGCCCAACCTAGCCCACTCCACTCTACTGCAATCTGCCACACTCCACTTCACTCGAATCTACCACACTCCACTCATATGTACCCCACTCCAATCCAAACTAACCCACTGCACCCCACACCACTCCAATCTACCCCACCCAAGTCTACCCATCCCAATCTACCCCACCCTAGTTTACTCCAATCTAACCCCATGTACTCTACTTGTCTACCCCAATCCACCCTGATCTACCCCCTCCACCCCAATCCATCCCCCATACCAATCTACCCCATTCCCAACTATCCTATTCCAAACACCCCACTCCAATCTACCCGACATCACTGCAATCTACCCTAATCTACACCACTCCAAATCACCCCACTTTAATCTACCACACCTTACTCCATCCTAATCTACCCTAATCTAATACACTCAGTCTACTTTATCTCTCTCTTCTTCAATCTACTCCATTCCACTCGAATGGCCACTCCAACTTACCCCACTCCAATCTACCTTGCTCCACTCTACCCCATGTACCCACTCCACTCTACCCCATCTACCCACTCCACTCTACTCTACCCCATCTAACACAGTCCACTCTACCCCTATCTACCACACTCCACTTCAATCTACCCCACCCCACTTTACCCAATACACACCATTTCAATCCACCCAATCTACCTCACTCAAATCCAATCCACCCCACCTCAATCCAACCCCACTCCACCCCAATCTACCCCATTCCACCCCAATCTACCCCATTCCACCCCAATCTACTCCACCCCACCCCAAGATACTCCACCCCACCCCTCCTTTATATGTGGTTTCTCCAGCATCAATCTTATGATTTGCTTTTTCTCACCAATATCCAAATTTGTAATCATTGTTGCAATAAAGGATAGGCACTTTCCGTAAAGTGTTGCAGTGATCCCCCACGCTTCATCAATTAATAGGTCTCCCCTCGAGGGGAGCAGACCTACCTCTCCCCCCCCATCTTCCCCAACTGGTGGTTGAGTGTCCGGTAAGTGCAATGTGGCAACTATTATCTGTAAGAGTTCGGTTTTGTTTAAGGTAGTCAGGTTTGTATTTTGCTCATGGGTGTGATTGATGCATTAGTGTATGGGTGTATCCTTAATGCTCGTGTGCCTCGGGGGTCTGTGCAATTCTGCCAGTGATTGCTTACAGATATCAGGGTTCCTGTGCCTCTTTACTTTGCTGTTCCCATTCGTCTACCATTGTACCCCAGGCTCTAGCTCTGTTTAATGCACTCTGACCTCTCTCGCTTCTCTATGTCTAATCCTCTCTTCTGCTTTAGCCCATCTGAGGACCTCCCTTGTCCATACCTGTACCCTTGGACCTGTCACCGCTTTCCAAGTCATTGCTATCTCTCTTTTGGCCAGAACTAGGGCTAAATCCTGGAACTGATTAGTGTATTTGTGTTTGGGTTGATTTCGATAGTCACCTAGGAGGCAGTATCTTGGGTCCTCTGGTACTGTGCGCCCGATAATGTCCGTGAGAAGTTGCGTTATGGCGTTCCAGTATTCTCGTATTGCCGGACATCTCCAGAACATGTGTATAAATTCAGCTCCTTCCTCCCCACACCTAGGGCAGCTAGCCCCAGATGCCCCAAAGTGTCTTGAGATTCTACCTGGTGTTAAGTATGCCCGGTGTAGAACATAGACATTGATTGTTTTCAATCATGATTATTATATAACATGATTTAGATTTATAAGAGGTTCAAACAAGAATTTTAACTTGCATGATACTCGTTCTCCCTGTTGTTACATAAAATGAACAAAGGGAAAATATCATTAATTAGAACCCTTTATGGCATTTTGACACCACAAGATTGATAGCACGGTGGCACGGACTACTGTTGTGTGCCTGCCTTAATGGCGCAATAGCAATCATATGAATTCATCAGAGACAGTGGGTGTTTTATCTGCCTAGGGTGTTTCTTGGGAAGACCATGGTAGATAGTGTCAAGAAGCCCACTCATGGAAGAACTCTACCTGGATGCGATCTAGGTAGCAGGCTGGCCAAGAAATGGGAGGACTTTCCATAGAAGGTTAAATGGTGGATAGCTTGTTTCATCCCAGCATATGTCTGGGGGCAAAGGAGAGCTTCAAGTAAAAAAGTATCCCAATGTTCAGTCTGAGAAGGTGTTGCGGGGCTGCCTCCACCTTGGAGCTGTTCATTCAGTCCTGGCTTCCTCTTAGAAACTGACTGCTATATGGTTTATACAAAGATTTGTATGTATATCACATGTATAATCATGATGGGTGCACTCAGTCTGTCATCCACCCAGTTCAAGCACTTCTGCCCAACAAATTTTCACTAGATACATTATTCTAAGATCAGTAAAATATTCACTGTTGTTTGACAATAGTTATGTCTCTTATCTATACAGTATAAATAACCAGTGCTATTTATTATTACTGTCACTCAGGCCTGAAAATAGTATACAGGGACAAGTGTATGCATTTTGCACATGAAGCAACAGATCACATACAAATGAAGAGAAAAGTAGGCTTTTGGGAAAGAGGGCCTTTTGATGAAATAGCGTTGAAGGATGCTTTCTGGGTAGCAAATGATCCTTCTGGTATTTTTTTACCATGGCTCCTTGCTGGGAAGGTGTTTAAGAACTTGGGAAATTAACTAGCTGCATTTACCATAGCTAAACAAAAGTCTGAGAACAAGAGTGGAGTGCTCAACCTCACAAGGTCATGGAAACAGAACACTTAACCTCACGAGGTCATCCAAACAGAAAAATCAACGTGAAGACAGTAAGAATAGAAAAGCTGCACAGATTCCATTGTAGATGTTCTGGATAACTAACTTGTCTAGAACCAATTATGGGGAAAAAGTTCTGTTAAGCATTCCTGGAGTTTCAGAATTCACATTGTCAATTTGCTTTTATGTTCAATGTATTATGATGTCAATAATAAGATCTTACACAATCAAGCACTGTGCCCCAAATAAGGCTGTTTAGCCTTTGAAATGTATGGATGAAGAGCATGGCGAAAGTAGCCATAATGGAGGAACATAGGTGAATGAAGCTCCAGCCCACACCCAGACATCCTGAATTCAGCCCAATACTGAAATGTGCAGCAACATCAAGCCCCTTGTCTTGGTACACAAGATCTTTGAGGTGTCCTGGACCGATATTATGCCATCCATTACCTCAGGCTGGCACTGTGATGACCTGGTTACCATGCAAGAGGGATGCTCTACTGGAAGAGCCCAGAAACAGCTTTGGCGGCCTGCCAAGGCTCAGAAGAGACATCCTCTGACCAGGTGACAGTTCCATGAGAAGCAGGAGATGGGAGGAGGGCGTTGGGGGGGACTGAGGGGCTAAGGAGCACAATCACAGCAGAGGAACAAGCTATGACAAAATGATTGGAAAGTGTCAAACCTGGAGTGATTGCTCAGCCTTGGTCCAAGTATGTGTGCTGCTCTACCCAGAGACTGTGTGCTGTCAAAGAGGTCATAGCTGGTTTCCTGCAGCCTTGGAGAGGAGAATGCTGTTGCTAGATGAAGGGTCTGTGCAAGCCCTCCGGAGTAGAGTGACACAAAGTAGTGCTGCTGATGCACCGCCATAGACAGCAAGGCTAAGAAACATGACTAACAAATTGGGGAAAAGTCTGTGCTATGAGATCTTTGAAGATGTAATTATTCCTTTGGGCACTAGGCACAGCATTTAGGAGTCTGTTAATCTATCTCCTTGATTGAGGGAAATTAATTACACTAGGAACCAACGGGATAGAATATTGACCAGGCTTCTCCAATGGCAAGCTCATGAATTACTGATAGCTCTCCAGCTACCTATGAGTAGCTTTTGTATATGCAGCCCACCCTATTAAATTAGAAGCTTTTGCTTGGCTGAATTAATATATCTACATCAAAACAGAAGAGTGTGTTTTTGAGATATAGATGAGTATATTTAAAGAGTTCATAATTTTGTATACAAATTTAAGTCTGATATTTGGCTGGTGAATCATACAGCACTGGAGACAATATATTAATATTATTACCTTTGTGCCAGCGGGATTGCAGATATGGCTGTGATATATTACCAATATAGAGGCAATTCAAATTGACAAAGCCTTTTTTACATTACTGCTGGCTAACCTGCAGTGAGGATAAGATGATTGCTAACCTTGCACAGGTTGGCCACTATTGTCATCCTGTTTTATGCAGTTTCTAGTAACAATACTAATAATATTTATAGTACATGAGGATTTCCATTGAACATAAGTAGCTCTTCTTACTCAAAAGGCTATAGACCGCTGAAATAGACAGATAATGCTGACAGATATTCTCCACAGTCAGAGTAGCCTACCTCCCTAAAGTTGAGGAGCGATGCATCATAGGGTATAGGGACAGAAGAGGGATTGTTGCACTGGGGTTGGCACCAGTTCGGTTTAGAGTTCCATATGACATGCAGCACGTTGACTAAAGAGATTTACAGAATTTAAAAAATGGCTAATATGTCACAAGAGACTAACACTGAACAATGACAGTGTCTCTCTCAGAATGTTAGTAACCTCAAACAAAAAGTTGAACGAGATACAGTTCTGAAAGTAACCAAACAACATGGCCCTGAGGTGCTACTGCTTCAAGAGAAACACCACAGCAAGTTGGTTAAAAAACCCATAATACTGTGGAAAGAGGTGATAAGAGGTAAAGCATGGGATATATTTCAAAACTTGTGCAGAATGCCACAGCAAAAATCACCAGCCTGAAAGCGGTCTTCTCCATTTTGAAGGACAATACCAGGGAGACAAACTAGAGGATAACTTCATGAGATTGAAAGGACTCCAATATCAACAATGCCTCATGGAATAGGTTAAAATGATTTGGATTGCTTCCCAGTGCAGGATATACAGCCACAGCAAGAAAAGAGTGAAACTCCTGCACTGGCTGAGTCGAAGGAAGAAAGAGAACAGACACGTGGTGTGTGTGTTGGGGGTGGAGGGGAGGAGTGTAAAAAGGCTTAGGACTCTTACTGATTTACTTTATACCATCTGTGTTTTTCTGACTTTTTCCATTGTTTTATTTTGAAAGCCAGAATGAAGACATCTAAATAAAGAGCCACAACACCATGCAATTAAAGAAGCAATGAAAGTTTGCTTAGACACCAACAGGTGTAGAATGATGGAAGGTAGTACAATGAATTATTAGGTGGCTTCATTAGATTAAAAAAAAAAACTATTTAGTTCATCATCGACTAGAATCCTGTTTTACAGAGTTCAAGAATGTGAGATTGTCATGTTGGTCTATTAGGAGACACATTTAAAAAGTTGAGCTAATTCATGTTGACAGGAGATTGTATTAAGCTGGGATGTGTAGCCTCATAAGTAAAGAAAGCGGATAAAGAAGTGAAAAACCATCTGTCCTTCCTAAAAGAGATAATGTGGAGATCACAAGGTTTTGGAGGTAATTTGGCGGGCCCTAGAATGGACTTTTTGGAGGGGAGTCTGTAACCCTTGGTAGGAACAGCAACATTCCCCATGACCTGCCAAGGACCATGTGTGCTGACCCACTGGAAACAACTGAGAGACTGATTGCTGTCTTGTCCACTACTCTTGAGTGGTGTTGACATAGTAGCCAGAAAGAGGGAACAGGATAAAGAATACACTGTGTTCTGTAGTACATGGATCAGAATGTCATTTCCTCAAACATGCAGGACAAAAACAGAAATGAGCAAAGGTCAATGTGCATTGTCTGAGAACAGAGCATACAGCAACCATGAGCACAATGTGGGGAGCAACAAGGAAGAGAAATGGAGGTTCACAAATACACTGATTTAGATGTGTCAAAATCATCTCATGCCAGAGAGTGAGGCAGACCATCCAATTTGGGAAATACAGAGGGTCAAGACACATAAGAAATGAGTGACATGATGGTCTTGATATAAAGGTAGGAGCCAGGCAGAATGAGAGAAGCAGTAATTTAGAATAATCCAATCGCAGGCCCCAGAGAGGTTGTGAAATAAAATATTTATACTCATTATTCTTTAAGGCACCAGGTGCCGCATTTATGAGTTTGATAAAAGTTAATCTTTCTTGTTGATTATTGGAAACAGATTATATTGGGAACTTAGGTAATGTAAAGCAGGCAGCTAGTCTCTATACTAGGGAGCAGCCTAACTATCTAGAGTTATTTCACAGATGGATCATAAATGGATGTATGAGGTTGGGGTGGTTGGGCGGCATGTGAGGGGAGAATTGATCTTCAGAAATGCCAGGGATTGTCACGGGTGCTAAGGCCTTTTGCTCAAAGAACATTTGTTTTAATACCTTAATTTGATGTCACACTATTCAGGTGTTTCATGCAGAGTGCACAAACATAGTTAGGTCTATCCATAAATAAGCATATAAAAGATTTCTCTTTCTCATTTGCTCTCAGCTGGACTTTAGTAGGAAGAGACCGAAAACATTTAAACTATAGCAATCTATAAGATTATGTTTTGATGGAGCAGGTCCAAAAAGATCAGATGACACCGTTATCTAATGACTACCAAAAAAGTGTTAAACTGAGCAGAAGAGTTACCTTTTTGCAATCTTTTTATTTAGTTTTTTCTGTAGCAATGTTGCGCCTTAAAGGCACTTGTGTGATTTACATAAAGGAGGAAGGTATGAAGTATAAAGCATAAAATTGTGCTTTGAATTAGTGATTTTCTTTCATGCTTTGGTAAGCAGAGTGTCAGTTGCCATCTTTTCATTGGCAAGGTTGCCCATTTTCTGTTATTTTATTCTCTCTGGCGATAAAGTTTTTGCTCCGTTGATAAGGAATAACAAGAGGTTAGATAAGAAGTCTCCCTAGGACCATAAGAGCTCAGAGCTTTTCCCAATATTTTAAAGCACTGAGCATACATACTATGTGGAAAAAATCATTTACCTATGGATGGCAAACAGAATGAAGATCAAGCAATAGGCCTTACATGGACAGGTACTTCCTCAGAAAGGCGGTGAGCTGTAGCTTGCATAAATGATGAAGGCTTATCAATAATGCATGGATATTCAAATTACATATACAGCTTTTGATATTAAAAATTGCAACTTTTAAGAAACCACAGTTGGGCCTAAAGTGGCATCAAAAATCTAAAGAGTTATACTTTTTCCCAGATATATGTGCACTATGCAGCAGTCAGGTGCTCTTGGGCCCGCACTCAAACAACACTTAGTAACACAGCAGCAGGAAAACCATTTGTGTTTGTAACAGGACACTTTTCCCTAAACACCTTCACTGACTGCCTTCTTTCATCTGGTTCACGACCACCAAAACCCAAAAATAACTTTTTAGATGGAATCCCAGATCTCATCATCTTCCCGTACTTTCAGTACACACACCTCACAAACCTCAGAGACGACCTCCACACACAAAGGAACTCCAACACAAAGACAGTGAAGGAATGCCGAACACTCAAGTCTCTGGAAATCAAGAAGCACATCACCAGGGTAACCCACTCTAAAGGCAACACCCTCAACATTATTCTGTCAGCCCCTCTAACGATTCACTACAAGACCCCACTAATCCTGGACTAGACAGACCTCTTCCCATTAAAACATTGCATTGCGGTCAACCAAAAAGAGAAAAACGAACATACCGCACCTTCAAACACATCCCCATGGATACCTTCCAAGAAGAATTCAACACACCAAAATCCCTCCAACCCATTCCAGATGCCAACCCTCTTGCTGCCACGTGCAATACTTCTCTGAAACACCATATAGAATGCAATGCTCCACTGAAAATATGATCTTTCAAACCACAACCCCACCACCACAAAACCCACAAGAACTTGCTGAGAACAAACCTACCGTACCAAGAGAAGACATAGAGATCAACCCCCAGACAACCTGACCCAACTCATTTCACTGCATTCTAAGCTTAGATACTTTATCATCACAACTACCCACACCTTTTACAAAGCAACCATAAATGAAGAAGCACAGCAGGAAAATACTTTTAAGGCTGTCAAGCACTTCATCAATTCATTCCCAGACACTGCAATCTCTTCAGCAGTAGCCAAGTGCAACATCATCACTCACTTCTTCACTGAGAAAATAAAACAAAAGCAGATTCCACACCGAATAGAACACAGACTTCCAAGCTAAGATGTATTCCTCATTGGTCTACTCCTCAGCAGACAGCCGCAAACCTCACCTCGCATGCAGAACTCCAAAATCCTGAACTCACTCAATGCCACCTGCTATGAAGCTAACAGTCTACAGCTGCCCATTAAGTATCTTCAAGGAGGTGCCCTAACATCCTTAATCAACACTGTGCCATGGCCCACGGGACCTGCATTGTTGCACTCAAGAAAAGACAGATTCTACACAACTTAAAGAAACTGAACCTGGACCAGGAGACTTTGCTAACATTTGTCATCTACCGTTCATAGGAAAATAACTGAAATAATGGAGTTTCCATCTAGCTACGGGAGCCCATTGACGAGAATATTCTTGACAACATAGCACTGTGGAAATATCCACTCTTTAAGTAGTCAACAATGCCTTCCTCATCTATGACTGAAATAACCCCTACCTCATATCATATTGGACCACTCTGCGGTCTTTGACACAGAGGATCATAAAAACTGACTCACACCCTGGAGGCATGCATGGACATCTTGCTCAAAGCCCTCCAATGGTTTACCTTCAACCTTGCCAAAACTCACCAACTTGTACACCTAGGATCTGCAAGGTCATAGGGAGTCCCTGTCTTTGGCAGAATACTACAAGGTTCCATCTTCTCACCCATCATTTTCCAGGGGTGTGGAATTTAATAAAATATCTACTTGTCCACTGGACAGGTTGCTTCTTAAATCTACTTATCCGGTAAAAAAATCTACTTGTCTCTTTGGTGCCACGTAGTGTGCCGATAAATTATGGCCGCAATCCCATTATGTAAGAGGTCTGAAAATATCCTCTCTGATTATGTGTGGGCTAATGCTATAGTAAAGCTTTAATACTAGCAATTTCAAGCACTACTATAGCAATATCCTTATTTTACCATCTTCTGGAAGATCTGCATGCTGGGGCTGGAGGAAGCAATAGGCATATGTTCCAGGGCTGAAATGTCTTTGAATCTGAGCAAACCTACTAACTTGCATGTCTAAATGATTTTCACCAGCTCTTCTCTAATCTTTATCCATATTGAGAAAGGTTGGAAAGTTACCCCTGACAAGTGCTAAAGTGGTTCTTCCAGGGTTGGGAAAAAATGTGGCTGGACGGAACGTGGACTAGTATACGCTCAATAGATTTTTGCATGAGCAAATAAACAAACATATTTGCTCGTGCTAAAATACAGTTTACAAATATGTTCTGAAGTACGATTTCCTGATCTACTTCTGTAAATTCTTGTGAATTCATGAAAGCCACTAATTCAAAGAGATAGACATTGAGTCCATTTTTGTGACTTTCTTTAAGAATTGGGCCCTTACCTAGGTCTGGTGTTAACCAAGACATTTTGTTTTTATTAAAATTCTATTTCTCTCTCTATCTCCCTATCGACTGGCTTTATTGTGAATGATAGCATTCGGCTCTTCCACAAGGAGCATACAGGCCACAAAGTAGTTTTGTTCAGTGCCAGGAACTACAGTGGCAGTGTGTGCTTTTTGAGACCAAAACATTTTTTTGGGGCTTTTTGCCAATGTTTGTTATAATGGAGAGGGCCTGGCAGTTCCAATAATAATAAAGTGTTTCAGAAGCTATGTCAAAACAAGACATGCATTGACAAAACCAAAAGACTGACAACCAATGTCCGATCAGTTGGCTTTGCCAGTGCTTGTTTATTTTAATGTTTTTCATGTTCCCATAGGCTTGTTGAAAATGGTTACACTGATTTACAGGCTTCGACAAACATTTGCGACTAATCAAATAGTATTCTGGGAGCATTATACACAGACTCATATTGTTAAACCTTTCAAATGGGTGCACACTTTTTTTTTTTTACTGGAAGCACTGTCAGTAAAGCAGTGATCTTACAATGTTCATTTAGAGCGCTCACCCTAATAATAAAGGATTTGCACTAATGAACCATAAATACAAGTTCGAACAGCCTTAACATATGGACACATATTACCTCAACTGCAGACTGTTCCCTTCCCTGTAAAGTGGCAGCCAAAGGGTTTGTGCTGGAGGGGACTGGGCCTACTTGCCCCAAGGACAAAATTAACATGAAAAATGTTGTCCTTGACCCCAAACAATATGTCCTGGGCATCAGGCTACAGGAATTCCAAACCTCTGTTTTCAATCTGTACAAAGAACAAAGAATTCAAACTTGATAACATCAAGATCCACCAATGACACCCAACTTTACCCCAAAATCTCTTCAACTGATCACATGAAGCAAACTAAACCTGATGAAAAAACGTAATTTCTTTTGTTCAACAACACAAGATTCAAGCTTGACTGCCTAAAACTAACCCAGAGGGCTTCGACACTCAGCCAAGAGACAGTGTAAAATCCCTAGGATTCACTCTTGATATGGACCTTATATTTAAAGAACACATGGTCAGAAACACCAAGACAGCATGATACCTGCTCATCCTCTCGAGGAAAGTGAAACATTCACTAAGGTGACTTGAGAATACGTCATACTTTAGTCCTCGCTCACCTGCACTTTTCTCAACAGTTTCATAGACACCCCATTGGCACAGCTAAAGGCATCCTACACATAGAGGCATTTCTTAACATGGCTCTGGAGCAGTTCAACCATACCCCACCCCCATACTGAAAAAACTCTTCTGACTCCCCCTCCTGGCCCCTATTATCTTCAATAGCAGCTGTATGACCTACAAGGCCATCTGAAACGATACCCTAACAAAGATGATGAAGAAAGTAAACATTGCATGTGAACACGGGCACACAAGGAATGAGGACATCTTCAGAATGAAGATCAGAAGATGCACAAAGAAAAACACAGAAGACTAGCCTTCTCTATTTATGTACACAGGAGACTGACAAGCATCCCCCTTGAACTGCTCAGCTGCTCCTGCAATTCAAGAAGAAACTGAAGGCACATTTAATTTATTTACAGCTTCCTGTACGACTGTATTGCATCTTGGGCTTGTGCCTGTGCTCAGTATTATGTTGCTTCTAAGATAGGTTCAAGCAATTGTCTAAACAAGTATCAGTACACATTTAAAAAACATAAATGTCACTGGTAGAGAAATGCTGTCCTCTTCTAAAAGAGATGAGAGTGATTGTGCGATCAGGTTTCTTCCATCTACAATTGAAGAAGACAAAGCAATAATGAATATTAAGACTCAGGGACTCCATAAAGATGTTCAGAGTACCGATGTCAGCTTTATGTTGGATTTCATGAACAGCATGTATTTTGGTCTGCCAATTTACTTTGAGGAAAGACTGAAGTTGTGTCAGATTTCCCCAGTGAGACAGGTACATGGAAGTAAATTGTTGGGCGACCTACAGTATTTACCAAAGAGGTAAAAGGATTCATATTTAAGATACTTTGTTTGACTTTTAAGTACTTGATTAATGGAGTTCCCAAAATTCTAGTAGATAAAATCTCAATACATACCAAGCAGGACTTTGAGTTTAGTGAACACACTCACATTCTCAATTCCAAAGCTCAGGCATAAATGGAGAGAGGATAGGATTTTTTTTTCTTCAATCAGTGCCTCATCTACTGTATGCATTGCCCAAGCAAATCTTTTTGGATCCATATGGCATGGCAACTGAGAGAAAATAAGACGTCAACATACGAGTTACTCAAGAAAGCACAGATCATGCTATGCTCTTTGGCTGTAAAGCTGTGTGCTCCTGTGCAATTCAGATAAATGGTGTTCAAAATACCACACACTACTACAAAAACCTAGACAATTTACTTAGGATACTCCCTGCAATAGCTGGGCAGTGCCGGAGAGAATGAAGAGCGCAAGACATTAACCCAATGCATGGTTGTCATGCAGAGTTATTAGATGGCACTAGAGAATAGCTGACCAGATACTTTATAGAATTTGGCAGCCTCATGGAGGCAACAGGGTTTATAACTAACTCCTGGAAGGCAATACACAGTTCCTACTTGTTAGATTTCCACTAGAACCATAAAAGTCAGAAAAGCCCTACAAAGTGTACTAGCCACTAAACGCACCCCTATCATGCATTTAATGGCTTGGAATCAGTTTCCTTGACAAACTGCTGCTCCTACCTACACAATACAAAAAAAGGCAGATATTCTATGCTTTGCAGACTCCAAATCACATTATTAGCTGATATATAGCTGAAAACTGAAATTTAAGAGGGGTTGTTGCCCTTTCATAAAACCTGCCCCTCAGGCAATAATGGAATAGGACAGAGCAGGTACTTTCGTATGAAATCTTGGTGTTCTACCCATAATGATTTATAATGAGTTTTGAGGTTTCAAATTTCCATTTAAAATCTGTACCTTATAATGTTAAACTGGTACAAGTTGGCCAGCATGTTTTATTGGCTCCTCATGCTTTTCATTATTTTGCCAGTCACCGCCTTTTAGTTTATATCATCTATTTTGATGTTACCCTTCTGCTGAGACAAAGGCAGTCATAAACTTGGTAGCAGGAGCAACAGAAGGGATATTTAAATTCTGCAACGTGTGCGGTTCTAATTAATATCACTGGGGGCATGGTCAAGATGGCGATCAGCTGAGACTCTCTTTTGGGTCCCTGTTATAGCCTGTCATAGTGCTCTTCACGTTGCACATATCTCACCCCCTCGACCACCTGTGGACTCCAGGCACACTGGGCAGTGTTTGTGCCCAAAAGCCTGCTGCAGGGGCCCACGAACGGCAGGTGAGAGAGCGAAGGTGACCCCTGGCTTTTGAAGAGACAAGATGGCGGACACGAGTGTGGGCTGGCGAGAAGCAGCCTAACGGATCACCTGCGGACCAGCACGGAGGGGGAGGATGTCCACCTCCGCTTGCCCTGACTGACTTCGAGATCACATGAGGTGGGCCCTACCAAGGGACTCCCACAGCGGCCATCAACCCTCACGGAGGTGAGGAGACGCAGGCCCGCGACCTGCACTGACAGAAGAGGCTAAGAGCAGCCCCCAGCTGCGGGGACGCCGATGGAGGTAGCCATCAGTAGAAAGGTCCCAGTGCTCCTGCACGCACCCAGAGAGGACCAGGAGAGGCTGAGGTGGGCGCGTGGCCCTGGAGCACTAAAGGGAGCTGGTCTGGACAGCGTTGGGTGCATCAAGGAGCGGCCTGCAAAACCTTTGCACTGACCTGCGCAGTGGCATTTCCTTCCCCAGAAAAAAGTCGGAGTGGGCCACGCAGCCCTGGGGTGCTGCGGTCAAGGGAGGAGGCAGCCCAGCTGGGCCCTGGGAGACCCTTTGTGATATAGTGCAGGCCACGTGGGGAGCATCACAAGGCGGCCGGCCAGCTGAACCTTTGCAACAAACTGTGCAGAGGCATTTTCACCCTCAGGAGGGCAGGTTTCCCGAAGCGGCCCTAGACAGCTAGCCCCTTCCAGGCCTTTTTGCAGCTACCATCAGAGGGCCTGTACGACGCCCCCATATGCGTTGTTTCTGTGGGCCCCCATCGCATAAGCAGGGTGCCATACCCTACTCCAGAACGCACATCTGCCACTACCAACACCCTCATTGAGGCACTTAGAAATGTGATTGCTTTCCTATCTACCTCAGATGGACTTTTCCCCCACTGCACCTGGAGAAGACAGAGGTTCAATATTGATCATCTGCAAGGTGCCTCAGCTTGTACCTGGCTGGAATACCCCGCGCAGGCCTCACCCCGGGTACTGAGATGACGACTGATGAAAAGAGAAAGACCAAGTGTCCCCATGAACTAGTAAACCTGGCAGTGCTCTGCAAGACTTATAGATAAAGGACAACATCCTTCCTTCCTCCCTGCAACTCACACAGCCTGCTAGGACTCCGCGGCGCCGCTTTGACAAGACAGAGAACACAAGAGGAAGGACCTTCCAATGCTTTCTGAGATGAACACAGAGTGGCCCTTCGGCATGGTTGCAAGCAATTCTAAAAAAGATTGGACCCTCAAAGACATGCTCACTAAATCAGAAGGGTGGGCCAGAGATACAATATCGCCACCACAGGAAGCATACCCCTTTAACACAGTGGGGGATATAGAGGGCGGGGTGACCTGATCATTTCTGGAGGCTCTGATCATCTCTCTTAAGGAAGTGATGAAGAAGGACTTATCAGCAGAACTGAGAGAAATCTATCATAACCTGGAGGAAATTGCCAACAGGGTCTCTGCAGTAGAGGACCGCGAAACAGGACACGACAAAGAGGTCGAACGGCTACAGCTCGAAGTTCTACACATGCACGAACACATTGAACTTCAAACCCATGCTGAAGATCTCGAGAATCGTTCCCAGAGAAACATTGTACGTATTAGAGGAGTCCCGACACAGGCAGAAGGATCAGACCTCGATGGGCATGTGAAGGCCGTCTTCCGTCACATCCTCGGAGCTACAGAGGACATCGATATAAAGCTGGATCGCGTCCACCGAGTGGGTCCGCCACAACCTGAAGGGAAACCACCAGCAGATATACGGAACTGTGTCCATGATTTCCAGTAGAAAGAGAGGCCCACCCGGTCGCGTCTGAGACCACACTCCTGTCTTATACCAGGACCTCTCGGCAATCACCCTCCAAAAAGCCCGCAACTTTCACCTCATTACAGTTCACCTACAGAAAGTCAAAACTGCCTATTCTTGGGGCCACTCTTACAGGAATATATATTGCCTTGATTGGAAGCTGCTTCAAATGCGATCACTCCGGGAAGCCTGTAGCATATTGGGCATAGCAGACTCAAATACCCACACTAGCTCAGAGGACCTGACCAACAACAATGAACAATGTAAAACGGCCTGATGGCAGTGTGTTAAAAGCTCACCCCCTAGGGTCTGACCAGACTATCACCATGGCCAAAAAGAAGCAGTCATTCCTCCAAGCACTGTCCGGAGACGCTGAGGGGTCTGGAGGGCAGTTATGACGAGGGAGCATGCCACAAGCTTATCTGGACTATAGAAGCGGGAAGGCTTCCTACAATGGGGTTAGAGAGCCAGCTCAACCACCTGCCGATACGTTCAATGAGCCTCTATTCAACGACCAATGGTAACTCTTCGTTGGCCCACCTAACTCTGCTGTCTACCATAGTTGATGGACTGGCTCAAATCATGCAGATTGTTTGTTGTTTTTCCTGTTTGTTTTTTTGTTGTTGGGAATGTTTTTACTCCCTCCTACATAGAGGTACTGATACACGCCTAGGTCGAGTACCACACTGGCCCTCATGCACTGTTCACCCCGGGGGACCCCTGTACCCTCCCAACAATAACCTACACAACTTTTGCTTTCTATGGACAGATGACTCTAGAGGTTAATGTTTAGAGCCTCAATGTTAGGGGCCTCAACAACCCCACTAAATGAAAAGCGGTCCTTTCTCTCCTAGAACACTCAGTGACTGACACTTGTTTCCTCCCAGAGACCCACCTCCTTCAAAAGGATGTAGCCCGTATGCAGTCAAGATTGTTTCCATGCCACTTTTGGTCCACAAACACCACGAAAGAGGGTCGAGTGGCTATACTACTTTCCTCCCTGTTTTGGGGTGATGTAATCTCAAAGGTGACTGAAATCTGGGGACGATACAGGCCTACCAATTCCATGTAGAGTCCTTACAGTTCACCATAGCTAACAAACGCCTCAAATAACAATCAGGAACCGTTTATTACAAATGCCCTCACTCCCATATTAGAATCTCCAGATGTAGCTATACTGATTGGGGGCGACTTAAACCTTGTCATGGACAACTATTTTGACAGATCGGCCCATTGCTTTGACCAAACTGGAGCGATTACACCCCGAGGCTGCAGCTGGTTAAATGACTGTGGGCTGGTTGATGTTTGGCGAACACTCCACCCTACCTCTAGAGAATACACCTACTACTCAGCAGCACACAAAACATATGCCCGGATAGACTATTCCTAGCCACCCCTGCCATCCAGTCCCTAGTTCAGGACTCAGACATAACTCCCCACTCACTCTCAGACCATGCTCTCTTATTACTGTCCTTGCGCCTTGCCTACACTTGGTCAACTACCCCATGCTAGTGCCTCAGGGACTCGCTCTAGTACCCTGAGATCATCACAGCCATGAGACAGACGATAACGGCCTATCTGCAGAACAATATCACTGACCAGATTACACTGTCCTCCCTGTGGGAAGCTCTGGAACTGGCCTTGAGGGGAGAATTTGTTGCCCTGTCGGCCTCGGAAAACAGAAAGAAAAACAGAATACCCTTGATCAGAATGTCTCGGAACTCGAGGCAATCCACAAATGCACTGGGGCGCCGCAGATATGGAGGGAGCTCGAACACACTCACCAACTCCTCAAACATCTCGATTTAGATAGGGCAGAGTATGCGTTACTCAAATTGAAACATAAATTCCATCTGGGGAGCAAAAGATGTGTCAAACTCCCAACACACCATCTGCATGTTAAAACACAATCCAAGACTTTCCGAGTGATGAGACCCAACCCCGATACGGAGGTGCACTTGGCTATACAGATTGCAGAGGATTTTAAAGACTACTACAAAACTAAGGCTCTTTGATATATCTAACACCACAGTGGGTACCAAAGCTTTCGCCACACACGGCTGAGTCCCTTGACCAACCTTTACCCATTGAGGAAGTGATATCTGCTATTTCCTGTCTTAAAACTATGAAATCCCCAGGCTGGATGGCTTTTCTTCATTATTCTCTAAAACTTTCTTCTATGAAGTGACTCCAATTCCGACCAGACTTTTTAACACGTTTGCTTCCTCGGGCTCCCCTCACAGAATCCATGCTCAAAGTCCCAATAGCGATTATCCCCAAGCTAGGTGAAGACCCAATACTATATGGGACTTATCATCCTATATCTCTCATAAATATGGATGCCAAACTATTCACGGGTGTTCTAGCGCACCACCTGAATCCCCTCATGCGAGGCCTAATCTCTCCAGACGAGTCTGGCTTAATTCCACCGCTTCAATGTGGGGACAACACTAGGCACCTATACCACCACATGGACAAAGTATCACACTTGCAAAAAGAAGCTTCTTTTTTTCCAGTCCATACCCCAAAAGCTTTGATCAGGTCCATTGGCCCTACCAATTTAAAACGTTGAAACACTCCGGATTTGGCAAACGGTTTTGTAGTTGGATTAAGAAAGTCTACAGTACTCCCAGGGCCTCAGTGTGTATTAATGGAATCTCTTCCACGCTCTTTGCTATCGACCAGGGCACGAGACAGAGTTGCCCCCTATCCCCTCTCCTTTTCGCTCTTTATACAAAACTACTGGTGCAACACATAAGGACACACCCAGACATAGCTGGCATCACGTTCGGTGGCGCACAGTACATTATCAGTCTATATGTTGGCAGTGTCATTCTAGACCTCACAGACCCATTGTCTTCTCTCCTGGCCCTAACTCAGGAGTTGCAGACTTTCGGTACATTCTCAGGCTTTAAAGTTAACATTGGAAAAACGCTGATTCTGAATCACTCCGTTACACCCCAGACCGAAACAGCTCTCAGAACTCAGTTTCCATTTGAGTGGGCCACCACCCATATCCCATACCTCGGGACTCAGTTAGCAGCGTCACTCCAACAAACTACCTCTCTGAATTACACCAATCTGCTTAAAAAGGTCAAGACAAATCTCATAGGCCTTTCTTGGCACAGCAGAATCGCAGCCACCAAAATGACCACACTGGAAATTTGTAAAAAATCTTTTTCAGGCTTGGCCGCAACCTCTGCCTAAACAGGCATTCAGGTCCCTGCAGATTGCCATCAATTTCTTCATGGGGGTTGCGGTGGGAGGAAGAAACCTTGATTACAGAGAAAGCTTCTATATAGACCATTACAGGAGGGCGGAATGGCGGTGCCTTCACTCTTGCAATATTACCAGGCCTTGCAACTACAGTTCCTCATGGAAAGGAGTAGGCCGCTCACAGAGAAACACTGGATCCTTATGGACTAAGTGGTGGCAGGCTCCCATATATGGAAAGAACCCTGACTTCCTAAAAACATGGAAGCTAGGCGGCTATTCACCTCGCCAGTAATGCAGGCTGTCTTTGAAGCATGGGACGAGGTGGCGAAAAAGGAGGGGCTGACATCCTTCCCATCCCCCATGACACTAATCCTGCGCAACCCCGACTTCACACCTGGGCTGCAACCCGAGCACTTTAAAAAAGGGGGCTGCAAAAGGATTGGAGCTCTGTTTGACCCCCCAATGGATTATTCCCTTTGAGCAACTTAAAACAGACTATGGCTTGACAGAGCTGGACCGAGTGCTATTGCTCCAAGTGGGACACTGGGTGCTGCCACCCCCTATATGGCCTACCCAGAAAGGACCCTGACTGACTTTGAAAGATGGCTAATCCTTAAACGCAATGAAAAGAATCTGATTACAGAAATACATGCCATCATTAGCACGGAGAAGGCTACTACACATACACTTGGATAGGGGCATTGGGAGAGGGAGCTCAGAAGGTCATTAACCAACGTGGAGTGGGCAGACATCTGTCACAGAGCAAGGCACACTGCACACAACATATCTAGCACAGGGACAGCATATAAGATCATATTGTACTGGTACCTCACTCCAGCCAGAGTGGGAGTTTGCACCCTGAACACACCAAGGAATGCTGGAGAGGGTGCGGGGCGACAGGCACATTGATTCACCTACTCTGGCATTGCCCCAAACTGACAAGATTCTGGGGACAGGTGTTAGATGACATGGACAGAACTTTTGTGACCTCTATCCTCCGATTTCCATCGTACACATTGCTTGGACTCCCTAATCCTCTGACGTCTCTCTTTGCTCGCACAGAGGCTGACATATGGCACTGGCGCTACGAGCTGCGCATCAAATTATTCTCGCCCTGTGGAGAACTGCTACCGTTCCTCAGTACACATCCTGGTTACATAAGTTGTGCTATATACTAGGCATGGAAAGGATGTCACTTACATTAGATCAGTGGCTTGACAACTACCCCACAGACTGGGCTTCCTTCATACGTATACTGTTTAAGGAATTAAATGAATTGACTTGCCCTTCATACTTGAATCTGCTATGGTTGCTTGATGCCCCCACCCAGGTGGCACCACAGCTGCTTCCCTAGAGTAACCCCGGGTGACCCTATACCACACGCATGACTTCACAGACTTGACTGACTCTTCATAAGTAATACCTACCCACTATAAGGGAGAGACGGGGGGTCTTGTTGGTTGCTGTTTTGACATGTTATCTTATAATACTGTCGTGAGTACATATATCTATGCTGGACTCTGGGTTGTGGGCATAATCTGTGTACCCTCTTGTCTTTCAAATGCTACGCTGCCGGCCCCTTGTAGGCACTGAGTTGTGTACTTGCCTCAACACTACCCAACATTACAATAAAAAAGAATTGATCCATAAATTGATATCATTATCACAAGAAAATCTCGGATGTACCCAGAAGTATGAGAACTGCTACTTAATGAACGAGTCCAGGAAATATATTCAGCCTCAGTGCTGAGAGCAGTAATGGACTTACTTGCATCCTTCATGCGTTATTCTCAGGAAACATGGTAAGCTGACATCATTCACTGCTCTCAGGATATACTGAAAACGTACTGCAAGTTTCTTCAGCACCAAATGTAAACATTCAAGTACACCATTCTTGGTTTTCTGGTATTTTGAGTCAGGTCATAAATGAATCCCTCCAAATTTAGACATATTCAGGGGTGCTTAGCTCAGTCAGCGTAAAACAATCAATAGCAATTTATGGAAAATCTGAAAGTCTCCAAAGGTCCACTTATGCTTTCCTTTAGATCAGCGCTTATCAAATTTTTAAAGCCTCCACCCATATTTAGTACAACAAAGTTCTAGGACAGACCTAGATGTTATGGACACGATGCGAAGATTTTTAATGAAACTAAAGTATCATGTGGTAGAGCATTGTCATTTACAGACAACACATTTTCCAATGAAATGGTCACAAAGTTTGCGCAGGCATACAGTTTTACTGATAAAACTCTACTGCACACAAATGAATGTGGAACTTGTGTTTCAGAGAATATCTATTATTTGGGCATAACCAAATAATGAGTCTTGATTTGTTCTTAAAATCTTTCCTTCTATCACACGTCAGAATTACAAAAAAATGTGCTTGATATCTTTTTTTCTAACTGCTGAATTTGTACAATTAATTTAAAGCTATTTACATTTTGCTGTGGGTTGCGAATAAATGGCATCATATTGCCTTTCCTTTCAGACTTCGTGAAGCCTAGTCCAGATTGACATACAATTCACTTTTCTTTCACTGACTGCAAAGTGAAAGGAGTTTGTAAAACCAGGCCCCATGCTAAAACTTAAGCAGCAATTTGTCAGAAGACACAGCCTACGTCTGAACTCAGTCTTTAAGCGCAGCAAATGTGACCTGATAAATACATATTATAAAAGCATCTACTTATTGCTTGGACTTTTGCGACCCATCAAAAGCGGCTGAAGAACCACCAGTGGGATCGCAACCCACCTTTTGGGAAACAATGCCCTAGGTTACTGTGCCCATGTTTTGGCTTATGAATTTAAGTGCTTTTAGTGCCAGTGTTGGATTTAGGAACTAAGTAAGTCTTCGTACATGCAAGTCATTCATCATTGCATTCACTGAACCATTCTTGTATTCATCATCAGACACAACAGCAATGAAAACAAACAACCACTACAACATATATAAGAAAAATAAAAGAATGAAATTAGAAAAAAGTAAACATGTTGCCATTTAAATACGACAGGAACAGTTTGCAATAACGAAACGAAACATAACAACCACAATTGTACAAATTATATTGTTGTTTTAAAGTTCCAGGATGGCCACACCAGTTTTTTTATGTTTTTAATAGATTATATATTTCAATCAGCAACCAGGGCAATAAGAAAAGAAACTACGGCCAGGTGCAAGCTACCAAGATGGAATTGCAATTTAGTTACACATGCTATTAGTTCAAGTGTCCACGCCAACATTAGGTTTTGATCATTCCTGGTGAGCCAGATACAATCCTTGCAGTACAGAGATTGAAAGATGTACATGACAAAGCAGTAGGAGAGCACCAGGTCAGTGAAGGCCTTCTAAGTTAACCCCCCGCCACAAGATCGGGTGGTATGCCCTGTCGATCTTGCACTGTCAAGTAGGTGCTGAGGGGGGCTCCAGGTCTCGAGGTCGGTGTTTTATTGGCATAAGTGTCCAATTGTCCTCCAAATCTCTACTGGCAATAGATCATATAATTCAACCAGACTTTCTCTTGACTTGCATCACCCACACGGCATTGCCACCCTCCTCTTAGCCAGGAGTAGCATCATGGTGATGAGTTTGCAGGTGCCGACAGGGGCCTCTCGCATGTATCCCAGCAATGCAACAAGGGGTTCCCTGGGGGCAATACAGCCTGTCACATACTTAATACATTCCAAAACTTGGGTCTAGAACTGGGACACCCGGTGTCATCTCCAGCCAGGTGCAGGTAGTCAGCATTCTACCCAACCACACTGAGCATAGCAACTGTCAGCTCTCAGCTCCACTCTACACGCCCTATCGGAGTTATGATATATTCTTTGAAAATACCTGACATGGATTAGTGGCAGCCTGTTGTTGTGGGACAGCGCAGCTGTCAGGGCGCAGCAATACTTCCAGTGTTCGTCCGTCAATGAGAGTCCCAAGTCTCATCTCCAAAGCTCGGGTGCCCTATCTGTGATCACTGGCACCTTGTCCTTCATGTCCCTGTATAGTCTTGAAATCAAGTTTTTGGGGGAGGAGGATGCAAGTACACGCTCCATGGCCGTGCATCCCACAGGTTCTCGGAGGAAGAAGGTATGTAGTGTTTTATAGGCTGCTTGAAGACAGTAGATTAGTTAAGTGTTGAGCAGTGTGCGTTCGGTGCAGGACTGCACATCACACAGATCAATGAAGGTGCCATCCTGGTGCATGTCCCCCATATCAGTGAGGCCCCACAGGGATGTATCACTGCCCGACCGTCCTGAGTGGGAGGCTGTGTTGGGTTATGCTGCAATTGTGGGGTCAACGTCTCCATGTGCACTTTATAAAATTGGGGAGTTAGCCCATCTAGTCCAAAGGCCCTGTCCCCAGGAAAAATCCCGGATGGTCTGTAGTATATCTTCAGTGATAACAGAAATATCTAGACACAAGCAGTATGCATTATTCAACCACAGTAGCTGAATGGTGTCTAAGTATTTAGTGAGCCTGCCTGTTGGGACCTCTCCCATGGATGAATAGAGTGAGCATAATCCGCCATTAGCATCTGTGTAATGTCTGGTGTGGTCTGTGAGGTCACCGCCCTCATCATTCGACAGCTCCAAGCTGTATGCTCTTATTTGCTCATCAGGGCTGCCAACGTCTTGCCACCTTTGTGTCCCTCACCATAGTGTATAGTAGTGGCCTTCCCTGTGCCAGAATCGGGACTCTCAACAGCCTCCTCATATTCCGAAGACGTCTCTCTGAACTCTGCCAAGGTTCGTAGATCATATGACTCCAAGTATTGAAGGTCCTGGTCCCAGAGATCGTCTTACAATATGGCCAAGTGCCCCCTCTGATCTCCGAGCACCCGAATTGTTTGGTAATACAAACAACCCTGAGATATAATTTAAATGCCTCGCAGATCAGCCTCAGAGTGGCTACCGTGCAGTGTTCATTGCACACTACCTGGCCCGTACATCTGCACAAAACACATGGTCTCAAACCACATAGGGTGGCAAGCGCTAGATGAAGCCTAGTCGTTTGCACATCTGTGGGCAACTGCAGCACAACTGGCATGTGGTCAGATAATGTTTGTGGTAGATGCTCCATGGCAACAGTGTGTGCATTAATGTCTCTTGTGACCAACCAGTACTCAATGCTGCGAGCCTTGGTGACACAGTTGCTCTCACTAAGATGGGGGAGCCTGGCATGCCAGGTGTTTACAAGGCCATGTTCAGTAAACATGATGTTTAAGTGAACTGCTGCATGGAGTTTGGGTCTAAGTGCAGACTGTGATTTATCTACAAGGGGATCTAGCACTACACTGAATTTCCAGTACCACAGTGTGGTCGAAAGCAGTGATTTTATTCCATACCTCCAAGAATAGGTCAGGGCTAAAAACGGAGGCTATGGTGACTTTTTTGCTGTAGAGTATCAGATGGAGGATCACATGCCTTCCCTCTCTGTCACATAAGGAGTCCAGGGTTTGCCACTTCAGCACCCTCCTGATAAGCACTGCAACCCTCCATGCATAGACAGAGTACATTGCCACATGGAGAAGTGTGGCTCAATGGTTAGAGCGGCAGACCCTGATGCAGAAATCTGGCCCGGGACCAGGGTTCAATTCCCGCCTCGGCGGGTCTTGGACCTGTTAATTCTCGCATCAGTGCCTAATCTAATTCATGGGTCCCACTCTGTAACTCGGGGCAATAGCTTGCTTAATGTCCACAACGGCCCCAACAGCGCTGGGATGCCTGGCTTCACCTTGGAGGTTGCCCAGGAGTGGGCACCTCACAGGGAAAAGCCAGGAGGGGTTCCACAGCGGTATGCGTACAGCGCCTTGAGACCCTAACGGGTGAGTAGTGCGCTATACAAGTATGAAGTTTGAGTTTACATGCGCCTCTCCTAGACAGCCAGAACACAGCCTCCCCTCCAGGCCTCTCTTAAATACAGTTCCTGCAAGAGCGCTTTGTCGACTTTGTTGTGTCTGAGATGTGCCACTCTAGCCTCACCTTCCAGGGATCGTTAAGACCTCTGACGTTCCAACTCATTAAGATCGTGCTTGTCATGCTAGAAATTGAGAGTAGTCAGCCTAGGCAATGTGTTCTGTGAACAGTGGTTTACAACACTCAAGAACAGTGTGCGAGGTTCATCGCACCCTTCTCTGTTGGTAAATAAAAAATAAATAAAAAAATGCTGCTTTCCCAATCCCCCCACCCCCCATCAATCAACCCAACATGCTGAAGATCATATTCCCATCCAGTAACAATAAAACAAAAACATAACCTCTTAGGCTCAAATTTCTTGGAAGTACAGCGTGTCAGGCAGGCACCCCATCTCAATATGGAGAGATGGGTGGCCCAGTGTGTTGGCGTAAAGAGTTGTGGAGTTCGCAATAGCAATGCATTGTGCAGGTCTATGTGGAATAAAGAATGTTCAAAACTCATACCGAAGGTACCCCACACCCCTCAAGATCGGGGTCGACATGCAGCTCCGACCCCCGCCACATTGACAAGTCAAGCAGTCCCGCAGTTTAATCATCATCACTAACATGACTTCCAGGGTCTTCTGCAGCGCTGCGGTTTCTCTCGGTGTGTTTATGCACTTGCTGGCGACAGAACGTGATCACCAGCTTGTGATTTTTGAACAATTGGGCTTTGCCATTTATTGTGACCCACAGTTTTGCTGGATAAAGCAGAGTGTATGACAAACCCATCTTCAGCAGCAGCCGTTTCAATGGGAGAAACTCCCCTGCCAGCCGCAGAAAGCTGTCTCAATCTCGGTGGTGTGGCAGTCCAGCAATAATAGGTCGGGCCAAGTCCCCAAGAGGCAGCCTCAGTCCTAAGGATACATGTGCTTGCTCCAACAGAAAAAGGCAGTGCGCTGGTCTTCAAATAATGTCCGCAGCATGAACTCAACATAGTCCTCCACCATGATTATGGAGGTAGAGCCTCAGGCAGGCCCAGGATTCTGATGTTATTCCACTGGATTGAGCTTTCACGACTTCATTGTTAGCCTTGATAACTGCCAAAACCTTTTACTTGCTGAGCAGTTGTTCATTGTGCACACTGAGTTTATAGTCCGAGTCAGACACACTCTGTTCACACTGTCCCAGTCTTTCTTCATGTTTAGCCAGTCGGTCCCCCATGTGGTCTAGCTGACTGGTCAGAGCTTCAATCCTGAGACTACTGTGGATATCAGCCAGCACAGATTAAAGTTCCATGTCCACTGCTGTGCTCTCTTGATTCGAGGTTGCCTGGGGCTCCTCTCTCTGGTCGGCACCCTCAGGCCAAGTGAGGCACTTTTTTTCAAAGGTCAGTTTAGGGTGGTGTTTGTTGCCTTTAACGATCGTCTTTGCCCCTTGCCAACCAAGCAACGCAGGACTGAATTAACAGTGTCCACCTCCACTGAGGTCTTCTCATAGCGGCTCGACAGGAGATGGGGGCTCAGGTGTCTGTGTCATAATCACCGCACCCACCACCACTAGATGGCCAGCCCTCCACCGACGGGTTTCCCCGACTCACTCCCCATTGGAAGAGGGTAGGAGGGGGTGGCAACCAGTGCCCTCCTCAAGGGTGCCTAAAAGCTTCCATCAGAGCATACACTACTCAAGCCCTCTCAAGGCTGGCAGATCATCGTGGGCGGCCTCCTGAGTGCCCGCTCCACAGCAGAAAGTCAAGTCTCAATTGTCCAATGGCAAGGCGATAGGACACCTTCATAATTGTCTCCTTACGGTCACACAAGTCAGGAACAGCACACACTGCAGTCTTTCTATGGCCCACCAGGCCCAGCTCTTGCTTGTCTATCGCTGCCCAAGGGAGCGTGTAGATGCTCAGAGCTTGCATCGTGACCAGCTATCAGCAGGGGAATCTTCTCCTCGCTCGCCAGGTGTTCCGCTCTCCACAGAGGGTCCACCAGGTCAATCGCAACTGGCCCTTTGCGCAGCAGGGCTGAGGGCTGGTGCTCATTCCTCCCCCAGCGGGCCACTCCCTCCTCTAGTCAATTAGGTAGGCCCATCTTTTGTTTTAGGCAGCATCTGCTTCACAGGGGACCTGCAGCACAGGATCTTTAGCAGGAATCTGCCTGTCTCACCATCTTTTGTTGGATGATGCCAGATTTAGCACTGGGCCAGCAGAGCCTCAGAATCAGGTGGCCATTTTGTAGCTCAGCTCATCTTACAACCCCAATGGCTGTCACATTTAGACCCTACATGTTGGTCATCTTGGAATGATAAAACAGTATACACTATGGATAACATTTCATAATAGACTTGGTTTAGAAGATGTGGTACGTGGGATGTGGTACACTGCAGAAGTGATTGGGGAGCTGTAGCATCTTCTTAAAAACAATTAAATTAAAAAGAGTGAAAGCAAATAAATGAAAAGAGAATTATATAAAAAAAGATAATTTGAAACTAAAAGACTGGCCAACCAGGCTTGACACTGAAACACACTTATTTTCAGGTGGTTTTCACGTATAACCAGAAAATGCTGCCATTTACAGGGCAAGGGAGCCAATGATTTATGTGGACTGAACCATTAGCCCATGCAATATGCTGCCACTGATGGAAAAAGCATGTAGATGACACTTGGACAGACCAAAGGCAGAAGACAGCTGCTCCAAAGGCCCTGTACTTATCTATACCTATATATACACCTTAATAAACATTTCTTTATTTCAAGACTCTGGCAGACAGTTAAGCCTCACAAGTCTTCCATAGAGATTCTAGCAAGAATTATTATAGTGCAAATCTTTTACACCTAAGTTTTGTCAGAGTGGATGAATGGGACCGAAATTCTACCTTACAAAGGTAATCACCGGGATTTAATGAAAGGAAAAATCCCTATTTGTAGACCGGAGTACAGAGAAATAACAATCCACCATTACATGCCTACTGATATATACACACAATTTAGACAATCAATATGTCCGGACAACTCCTTTCATCTTAACGTTTCATAATAATGCAATAACAGACCCTACCCATGTAATATGAAATACCTTTTCCTAGTGAACCTTTCAGACCTATTAAGGTTATGAGTGGCTTGCCACCGTAACCAGCTCAGGAATCTTGCATGGAGTTTGAGCTTTCCCATAAGGCAACCATCAAACATACAATCATAAAATGACATAAGTATACAAAATTACAAAGCAAAGTACTATGTAAATTAAAGTACTAACTCTCCTAACGGGATCTAACAAGGATTCTCGTAGTGCACATCTTCTTATACCACCAAGTTTTTCAGAGGTTGTAACCAACATCAAAAACTTGCAAACTACTGTAATCTGGAAGATTCAGTGTAGCAAAATACCTACCTATAGGCTTCAGTACAGTGTAATGACAATCTGCTCTTAAAATACTACACATTTAACATATACTCTTCACAATAAGCACTTGTTTTGTCTTATCTTTTCATTATAAACACAACACACCTAAGGAGTCTCACATACTTCTTCTAGTAAACTGATAAAGCCTGTTGCCTTTACCATTGGTTTGATTCGACATCCAACTCTGGCCCACTGAAGTGAATATAAACTCGCAACCGTCATCAGCATCATGCATACAGTTAAAAATTAAAATTATTTACAGAAATACCAATAGCAAAACAGTATACAACTTCTCTCAAAAGGGCCTAAAAAAAAAAAATCACCAAACTGAAAATCTACTACTTCACGGTTTGTCCGCGTGGGAGACAATACCGAAACCCTTGCCTACTACAGTACTCTCTGATATTACATGTAACTAAATACCTGTCTACAGCCTGTAACACAGTAGGTTAACAATTCACTGTTGGCTGCCAATTGGCTTTAACAAATTCCAGGCCTGCTGCCTTTGCTATAAAGTTTCATAATAAACAGACTAGATGAAAGGCTTTTTGTATAACCTTTTCCTGTCACCAATCAGGCCTATGGCTGTTTTTCACTGGCAAGTCACCATTAAGCCTGTGGCTTTTACACATTTCTTTAAATAAAAATACATAGTAATCGCAGGTGTTTTTTAAAGTGCAGGCTTGTGACTTCAGCCAGTTTGTGGCACTATCGAGGATTACGAAGGAAGATTGCCAGATAGCTCTACTTTCCACACCACAAGAGGGCCTACGCCGGTAGTTGCCCAGGGTCAAATGAAGGCTATTATGTAACAAAGAAGTTTCCTAAGTTACCCCACATGTAATCCTTCTCACTGTTGAGAACCATGAGCCAATTCTGATTTGTGGAAGCCTTCAGGTAATGCATGACTGCCACGTACAATGTAAATGAACAGACAAGGGAACAACCTTTGTATTCAGCTTAGCCTCGCAGAGTTTGAAGACATTACTGTCCTAAATGAATCCAATTCATAATTACACCCAGCAAGATAAAAACACTACAATCACAAGGTTTTCTTTAATCTGCCTTGGTTGACTTCTAAGGTCGTTGTCTTTTCAAACATGGCCATCATTAAAGCACTGATTTAAAGACCATGATCAGGAGCACTTCAACTTCTTTAACTGTCTTTCACCAAGGAGGTAAATTGAGACTTAACTTTATATGAAACCTCAACAATAACCTGCCCTGTGGGCTATGTTTTTGTATTCAACATAACAGCAACAAAACAATTTCTGTGTTCTAGCTTCTGATGACCTCTACCTTAAGGAAAGAAACTAAATCTATACTTAATATGTTATCCTCATAATTTCCAATTCCTATTCTAACCAGACCGAGATATTGCAAACTAAATATAAAGCAATACAAATACCATCTATGAGTTGCAAATTGTACGTCCATACATTTTTTTTTTCTTACGACACTGATCTATTTTTAAATTAGTTTAATTTTTCCTACAGGACATATCTCAATAGGTATGTTACCAATACTTCATATTCTTCACATTAGTAGTCACTAAATATATCTGGCAAGTTTTAAGATGCAGGTACGTTAATTTTTAAAAGAACAAAGTTACCTAATAGTAACTTTATTAATGTTTAAATGTATATTTATATCACAATATATATATATATATAGGTATAATTAGGACCTAGTTTCCATAGATTTTATTTTTGTTTTGCTAGTAACTCTGGCCTTGTTTAATGAAACATCACAACATTTTCTAAACTAGTTTGCCACTCACTTCAGCTGCTGTCTGAAAAGCTTTGGGGTGATTCATCAAGAGGAGGCCGAAAAGGGTGGGTCTCAAAATGCATTTTCCCCATGAAATTTCCCCTACGGATTCTAAACAAGGTTACAGCAAGGATGAGGGAGGTTGCAGGGGGATTTTGGGGAGGGGAAGGGCATTCCAAAACGCATTTTCCCTATGCAATTTTCTCTATGGATTTTAGATGCGACTACATTCCGAACTGCTGGATGGAATTACACCAATTGAGGCAGAAAGCTAGATCCAGAAAGATCTCTTTTTGTAATTTGGTGCAAGTCTGTTCAGTAGTTTTGGAATTATTGAAGAAAGAAGATTTATGTATATCTAGAGATGTGGATCCACCATGGGTCTACAGCACCAGATCCATGTGCCAACATCAATACCGTGAATGGCTGACTGAAACCTGAGAGATAAGGTATGGCTGTAATTTTGTGTATCGGTACTTGGTCTCGAAGGAGAGGGGAAATAAAACTTAAAACTGATTGAAGGGGTCATGGCAGAGGTACCTTGACAGCAAGGGACTGATGAAAGGGGTTATGAGGGACCCCTCCTGGGCATGAAATTGCCCAAAAGCTTTCTTTTTTGAGGCGAGGAAGGATCTGCGAATCTTCTACGGCGCTCAATGCAAACCTCTTGTGAATCCACAATGGATCTGCAAATCTAGACCCAAAATTAAAAAAAAGTACACCCATTCACAGACTCACTCACACACCCATTCACACACACACGCTCAAAGACCCGTAAACCACTACCATACCCAGTCACAGACCCACAGAGCCACTCATACATCCTCTTGCACACAGACTCATAGACCCACACAGCCACTCACACCTACTCATACACCCACTTACACACCCACACACAGATCTACTCTGTGGGGTTGGCTGCATGCAGGGGCTTGGGCGCAAGTCTTGGCACCAGGCCAGGCCTTGCAGCCAACCTCCAGCCGTGCATGGTCAAAGGCCGTGTGCAGCGAGGGGTGGGGGTCATCCAAATTCCAGTGCGCAGAGCCAGAGGCCATGCGCAGCCGCAGTTTGATTAACTTATGGTAAATAAATGACTTGACGTCGAGAAACCCGAGGAAATTTACTGAAAAACAAGGGTTACAGGGACGTTATAGTTAGGAAATACATTAAAAAAATCTCAGAAATTCACTAAAACACAATGGTTACAGGGATGTTATAGTTAAGCTGGTATTTTACATACACAAAACCATGGAAATTCAGCAGCTATAGTTATACTTATCTCAAGAAACGGTAATTCGTATCCTAAGGTAACTATACCTTGCACCCTCGTCATGCACTGCTAATCACCTTATGGCACAAGTTATAGTTTCTAGAGGTAAGTATAACTATAGCAAATGAATTTCTCTTGTTTTGTGTGTGTAAAATCTGAACCTAACATTATCGTCCCTGTAACCTTCATTTTTTTTAGTGAATATATATATATATGGTGGCCAATTGAATTATGCAATTGTGCAGCCGCAGTACTCTTGCATAATTATAAATATGTCACATAATCGATCAGCTGCTGCATAATCTGCAGATTTTAGCAAAAATAATGTGTTTGTAGCTCGAACATTTAAAAAGTTAGTAAAAACGTAGCAACTTGTCCTGCCACGCAGTGGAAGGCCCATGGCAAAGATGGACTTATCAGCTTTCTATTGCTTATTGCTATATGTGGGTGTTAAACTGGTACTAATTAGGTGCAACCAATAACCACCCAGTATTAACAAGTACTAACAAGTGTAAAAATGACAAAATAATTAAGTAATTCTATCACAAAATACGTCATATTATGCAGCAGAATATGCCATTCTCTTTTTAATTTAGTCAATCCTGCCTCTTAATTTGGTCCTCCCCTGCCATATAATTCTATGGTGGTGTATATTCACAAAAAAAAATGCAAAGGTTAAAGTAATGTTCTAGTTGGGCAAAGATTTCAGTGACAGTAACTATACTTGTGCCCTACAGTAACTATAACTTACTCCCACGCCATGAACAATCTTGTTATCAATGATGTCATTTCAGATGTTGCAGTCATTTTATCAATGATTTCATAAATTATTCCTGCACTCTCTTGGATAGAGAACAACTGTGTCATTGGGGTTGGCTCTATAAGACAATGTACAATATCAGGTCCTGGGGATAGGGTCCCAGGGAAGATACAAGCACGGGGAAGGGGAGCATGCACCCTCCCTTTTAAAACAAAATATGGCCATGCAGCGAAATGGGGTCCTTGAGGCCCAAGAGTGGCTCCTTTAAAAAAAACACCAGCGATGGGGTCTCTGAGGCCTGTAAAGGGTCAGAGAGGGGAGCCTCAGCCCCTACCCCCTTTAAAAATAAAAGGCCAAAGGCAATGGAGTTCCTGGGACCTGCAAAGGCTAGGAGAGGTGGGCTGTACCCCACCCTCCCCATAAAAAAAAAAAAGGTAACAGCCTCGGGATTTTGGGGAGCGGGGGTTTAGATGCTGGGAGATGTGGTCTCTGGGCCGTATTCAGCGTGGAAGAGGGCCCCTGACACATTTTGAACCCAAGGACCAAGCCCACCCCAGAGGTCATTTAAACAATAAAAATATGGCACCCGTCCTTTTTTTTTTTGCTGTGATCCCACAGGAGTAGTGCTGGGTTGCAACCGAGGAATTCAATTTCTGAATAAACAAAGTGCAATACAAACTCCTGAGCATCTGTGCCTTTCCTTTACTGGGTACAGAAAATTCTCATAATTCTTCGAAAGCTGGCTCCAGTCCATCTGCCGTCCCCCAGACCTGAAGCACTGCAGCCGCCAGCAGTGTGTGTAAATATATATAAGAGAGAGAGAGCGAGAGATGTGTGTATGTAGAATCGAAGATGAAAGATCACTTAAAAACGCAGTCAGCCAGGGCAAAAATCTGGATCCCAATGTTAAAATGAGTCACCAAGAAATGTAATATTGAAAAAGAAGTGATCAAAGAGGAGTCAATAGAGAATACAAATAGACTTCCACTACAATGTTTAGGCTTGTGCCTTTCTCAGGTACTACACGATTGTTTGCTCAGTGGATGAACAGCTGACACTGCTAGATTATCAAAAACTATCATGACTGAACATTCCATTCAGAATGTGGAATCAATGCAGTCCTAAGGTCTCTTAAGATATGCAGTAATCTGGTGATATAGAAAGTTATGTTCACTCCATTTGATGCAATGATTTTACATGGCACACCCAGATGTTTTTTCTGGAGTGCAGTGGCTCTTCTCTTAAGACAGGTTCCACAGGGAAAATCATCAAAGCTGACAGAAAATAGTACACAAGGTTAAAATGGTAGGCTAATGGCTGGTCAAGTTTCTTAAAAATTGTTGCTGTTCTTTGGATTTCTGAATTATGTATGGAGGCCATTCACTGTTTGGCCTACATATTACTTTTTAGCTGTGGCACTAAATCACATAAACAATACATATATATTTGTATATATACTTATGTAATGTTAAGAGTTCGAGTTTTAATCGGTAAAGGTGTTTCAAATTAAAATGACTTAAATTGTTCATGTTTGAATGTGAGGTCCTTATTATTTAAAGTAGACCAAATAACATTTATACAAACTGATTTTAGCTATTTATTAAATGTTAATATGTTTGGCTGTAAAGTCCATCTTATTTAATGTAGACCAAAACATGAATGGAATTGTAACTATTTACTAAATAAATGTTAATATTTAAAAATATTTAATTTAATAAACAGGTGAATGATTTGAAGGTTTTCAGGTTTTGTTAGATTTACAGATGGTTTTTATTTTAAAAAGATTAGTGTTTTTGAAGAGGTTCTGAGGTGGTAAGGACTTTTTAGGGTTTAGATCTGGGTAGTTTTTAGGGGTAGTAACAGCTTTATGGTTCAGGATAAGGTTATGTTTTATTTCATTGTTTGTGAGACAGTTTTTGCTACCAAGCCAACTATGCAAGCACAATTAAACTCGGGTATCCCGTTCTGTATTGCCTGATTTAGGTTACATACTCTAACACTACAATAATGTAAATAAATAAAGGATATTTTTCTGGCCCCAACTTCCAAACTTCCCTTCCAATATATTTTGGTGCATCTGAAGTTATACCAATTTAAGATATTTCGGATTAATATCTTAAGCATAATTAGGGATGTCACACTTGTTACTAGTGTAATAACCAAATACTACATCTTGGAAAAGGGAAGGTCCTTTACCAATACTCACTTACTGAAAACACCCAAGCACAAAATCAATCCCCATGCAGTGTTTTCAGCTTTGCGCTTTGTCACCACCTGTAGGGCACAGAGAAATCTCTTTCTCCCGACATTTCGCAAATCATAATTAAAACTCTTAGACGTAACAGTAAAAACACTAGGGTATTCATCTCTTCCTTTTGGAATGTGCTGCTTACCATACAAAACACCACCAAGTTTCCCCTTTCTGCATTCCTATAGGAGTTACACTCCAGTCAATGCTTTGAAATCTGTAAGCATGAGCCAGTTCATATTTCCATATATATTTGTTTAAAGCCAAAGGTAGCAGCAGTGTATATGTCAAGGTAACCCACACAATGCTCACCTATGTGTTTAAAACACCAAGGGCCAGTTCTAAATTCAGAGGATATTTTGATTCTGACCTTTTCATCAACAGTTAGAACACTGCGGAACTATCTGTTGAAGAGGAGTAGAGCCAAGATGCTGTGGCATTCTGCATTATACGTCCATACAGCATGACAAAATGGAACATGTAGTAACTGCACTTTAAACATTACCTTCAGCATCCAGCTCCCCAAAGGGATTCATTTCTGCCACATCTGAATCTCCAAATGGATTTAAGCTTGAATTATCCATGTCTTGCTCCCCCTCATCCAGAAAATGAAGCTTGTTGATGAGTTCTGGAAATACACGGAATACACGTTCAATAGGGCAAACAACCATGTGCATTTGTTCCATTAACCAAGTGTCTGTATGGTCCAAACAGCGAGGAACTGCAAACCTCCCCTCAAAAAAGGATGATCACAATATCAACTGAACACAGAAATGTAATGTGTAGTACATCAACATTTTCAAAATCAAGTAGTCCATTTTATCCACCAGAATGCAAAGTTTGTACTTAATGATAAGATGCAACTCTATAGGCAGCAATCTATCAAATGATTATGTAAATGGGAGCTCAGTTTGATTTAGTATGTTGGGGTTGTGACAAAAGATGAAGATCACACCTTAAAAGTTGAATTTCATTACTTTTTTTAGTTTTTATTGGCCAGCCACCGGTAACAAGTTAGTCAAATATGACTCTATTTACACTAAATATATATATATGCACAGACACACATATATATATAAAATATATGGATAGAGGTATATACACAGCAGTAGATATATTCATTTTGTGTATTTACATTTGGGAGCACGGACAAACACGTGTATAGCTATATACCGTAGGAACACTAAAGAGGAACAAATTACTGCCATTTTGTTTCACACAGAACCTGTTCCCTGTTCTTCACCTTTTGAGCCACGGAGGAATGCAACGCGTGCATTGTTCAGAAGCAAAATGCTACATACCCAGTAAGCATCTCCGTGGCATGTTGTGCTGTAGAGTCACATGCTTAGCATAATCCTGACATCTTGTGTTGGACTCGGATGTGTGCAAGCTGTTTTTCTTCTAAGAAAGTCTTTCGAGTCACAAGGTACAGTGAGTCCTCCTCTTACTAGCAATGCTCATGATCATTGATTCCACTGTTAGATTGTTTTCCCGCAAGACAGGTGAGGATAGCATGTGCAGTATAGTGTAGGATAATGCAGTGTTCATGCTGAAAGAATGAGTGATAATTCATGAAGGTAACTGCAACACCCACATTTGTCCGGGGTGGACGGAGGGCACATGTGAATGTACAGCACTACATTCTACGAACAGATGTTTACTGGGTAACATTTTCCATTCGAGGGATGGGTGGCTGTAGATAAATATGCTTAGCATAGACTAAGAATCAGTACTCCTCCATAAGCGGTGGCTAGCCTGTTGGGGTCGCAGTTGTTAGGAATAAAGTACGCAGCACTACTTGGATGACATTGGCTTGTTCACAGGCCAGTACATCTATCCAGTAATATTTCCTAAATGTATGTGGTGCAGACAAAGTAAATGCCTTGCATATGTCAGCTATAGGTATATTTCCTTAAAAAGCCATAGCAGCTCCTTTTTCTGTGAGTCGAGTTAGGTCTAGAAGGGGAAGGTAAACATCTTTTACCTTTGGCATAGCATGTTTGGATACATTTGACAATACAACATGCAATGCCTTATTCGGAGATGGCTCTTCATTCGTGTGGGTTAAAGAAAGCAACACAGAGTTGTTTTGTCTTTTCAACTGACGTGGTTCGATCAATATAGTACACGAGGGCTTGTTTGGTATCTAGGGTGTGTAGAGCCCTTTCCACAACCGAGTGAGGTTGCAGAAAGAATACTGGCAGTTCAATATATTAAGATTAAATTTGAAATACAACCTTTATGTAATACAACCCTATCTTTACGTAGTTGGAAGAAATGTTCTTCTACGATTAATTCCTGAAGCTCACTGACAGGACTGCGGGAAGTGATGGCCATTAGAAATTATATTTTTCAGGATGAGAACTGGAGGGGGTAGGAGTGGAGGGGTTCAAATGGAGGACCCAATAATCTTGTTAATACAATACTGAGATTCCAGGTAGGATCTGGTGGCACCCTAAGAGGAATGACCTTTTAAGACCTTCCAAGAAGGCTTTAAAGGATCCTGAATAACGATGTTTGTTGTCTGTTTTGTAGATATGCAGCTACTGCCACTAGGTGTAACTTTATAGATGTAAAGGCTGGACCACAGGTGTGCAACTGCAAAAGATAACAGACAATGTCCTGAACACTGGGTTGTAAAGGATCAATTTGTTTGGAATGGCAGTGGTGGACAATTCTTTCCACTTTGCTACATAATTCGCATGAGTAGTAGGCCTGCATTCTTTGTTAAGAATATCTATACAAAGTTGTGGTAGGTTTAAATAACCAACCTCTAGGACTTCCGAAGCCAGATCGCAAGGTTGAAGGACCTGGGGGCTGGATGTCCGATTTCTCCATGGTTCTGAGTGATAAGGTCCTGCCAGGTCAGCAGGACCTTGTGGGGAATTGTGGTAAACCACGGTTGTCGTGCCCATGTGGGAGCAATTAGAATGAGGGATGTCTTCTGAAGTTTGCAAACCACAAAATGAAGCAGTGAGAGGTGGAAAAGCGTAAGCAAATATTCCCGACCAACTCATTCATGGTGCGTTGCTCTTGGACTGTCGGTGTGAGAACCTGTAGGTGAAGTCTTGGCATTTTGCATTTTCTGTTGTGGTGAAGAGGTCTAATTGTGGGTGACCCCCCCCCAATGCCAGAAGTATGGGAGGAGGACTTGCGGGTGGAATTCCCACTTGTGGACTTGTTGACGGCTGCTGCTGAGGAGATCTGCAAAGTTGTACGATCCCAGAAGGTACTCCGCTATCAGATGAATGTTGTATCAGACAGCCCAACTCCAGATGTTCTGGGCTACATGAGATAGCTGAGGGGATCTGGTGCCCCTCTGTTTTTGGAGCTAATACATGGCAGTTATGTTTTCTGTTTTGATGAGGACTACCTTGCCAATCAGGTGAGGAAGGAAGGCTATAAGCGCTAGATGAACAGTTAGCAACTCCAGGTGATTGATATGGAGATGTCGCTGGCTGAGCTTTCAGTGTCCCTGGACTATGAGATCTTGTGAATGCTCTTCCCAACTCATGAGGGAGGCGTCCTTTGATATGGTTCACTGCAGAATTGGGTAGAGAAATGGATGTCCTTTGAGGAGGTTGTTGGTGTTCTACCACTGCAGAGTGGCAAACTTGATGGCCTACCAATACTAGATATTCTGACTGACCCTCCGTTTGAGTCCATTGGTGTGCTAAGCACTCCTGTAACAGATGCATGTTGAGTCTGGCATGGGGTACTTGATGCCATCAAACTGAGGAGACGCATGACTGTCTTCACTGTTACCTGCTCGAGGGGCTGGAGCTGTGGAATGAGCGCCTGGAAAGATTAAATCAGGATGGCATTGGGGTAAGCAATGCCCCGTTATGAGTCCAGGTTGGCTCCTAGGTAGGGTTGTACTTGTAGGGATTGGAGGTGGGATTTGACTGCATTGATGGTAAAGCCTAATTGATGAAGCAGGTTTATGGTGGCTTGAGTGTGTTGAAAACAGAGTTGGCGAGTTGCACTTTTGATGAGCCAATCGTCTAAATATGGAAAACATGTGTGTTTTGCCTGCGCAGGAGCTCCTACTACTGTGAGACACTTGGTTAAAACCCTGAGGGCAGTTGTGAGTCCGAAGGGGAGTACCTTGAATTGGAAATGTTGGTTGTTTATTATGAACCTGAAATATCGGCAATGTGCTGGATGAATAGGAATGTGGAAGTAGGTGTCTTTCAGATCGAATACTGCCATGGAGTCACGCTATTGTAGTAATGGAATTACATGTTGAAGAGTGACCATGTGAAAATGCTCTGAGATGATGTATTGTTTTAGTGGTCAGAGGTCCAAGATTGGCCTTAAAGGACCCGTCCTTTTTGGGTATAAGGAAGTAGAGTGAATAAACGTCAGTGCCTTGTTGGTTTATAGGCACTATCTCTATGGCACCTTATTCCAGAAGTGACTGAACCTCCACTTTGAGCAACTGTTAGTGTTCTGTTGAGAGTCCATGTTTGCGAGGTGGGATATTTGGAGGTGTGGAAGTGAGCTTCCGACAATAAATATGTTGGATAATATTCAATACTCACTGGTCGGAGGTGATGCTCCGCCATGTGGGAAAGAACTCCCCGACAGGGGTGGTGTGATCAGGGGGAATGGTTGGCAAGTCAAGGCTTGGTGGTGGAGGCAGAAGGTTTGATAAAAACGCCTTTGCTCTGGAATTGTTACCCCTATATGAGCCCGATAATCTCCCCTTGGGGAAAATGTTTGGGTTTGTTTTTTATGGTATGAAGGAGAGGTTTCAGGGGAGGTTGTTTAAGATCCTTCACGATGCGAGGAGCGGCGAAAGGAGCCACACTGCGATAGTGTTTTCAACTCTCTCCCATAGCCTTAGCAGTCTCAGGGTCCTTTTTATTTTTTCTAGAAGGGTGTCTACCCGTGGTCTAAAAAGATGTTGTCCATCAACGGGGAGAGCTAGTAAGTTCTGTTGAACTTCAAGCTTAAAACCTCACACCCTTAGCCAGTCATGTTTTCTAAAGAGCAGGCTTGAATTACTGCCACTGGCTGCTGTGTCAGCTGCACTGAGTGAACAATGTCCCAGTGGGCCCTGTCATAGCATGATAAGAGACAAATGGAGTTTGCAATCCTCCAATGGTTAGCAGACTATGCAGCCACTCTCCTAACCACAGCATTTATCGTCTTGCTCTCCTTATGTGATGGGGGAGCATCATCAAATGTCTGAGAGTTTGTCCTTTTTTGAGCTGTGGTCAGCACCAAGAGAATCAGGTGTAAGCTGTCCCTTAATGCATGCAGGGTCATTTGGTGAGGGTTTATATTGTTCATTGACCCTTGGAGTAATAAGTCTAACCCTAACGGGGTAGTTGAAAATGCAAAAGCAAACCCTTAAACATTGGCAGATATTGTGCCGAACGCTGATTGGACGAGAGAGTTTCAAATTAAAAACTGTCCTCTGGAGGCTCCATATGTAGAGATATTTTATGGAATGTAGCTGCTCTACTTATTAAGTCATTGTAACTACTTGTATCATTGGAGGGGGAAGGTTTGGCCAGATGTAGTTCAGGGTCTGTATTATCAGGTGAGTCTGTGACATATAAATCCCAGGGTGGGATTGAGTATTGGTCTTCAACCCTTCCCCAAAATCCCCTGTGTAGTAGTGTAGTGAACCCTCGGTTGATTCTGTAATAGGGTGAACAGGTGAGAGTAGTGGTGAGGGGTGTGCACAGCAGGTTGTGATGGCAGTAGACTGGTGTGCAGTGGGCTGGTTGCCTTATCCTCTTTTTTCTTGGAGGAGGAGGAATGTCCAAAGCCTCCTCAAAAGAAAGCAGTCTTTTTGCAGGTTGTGCCCCTGAGTGACGGGACCTGGTGATTATATATCTTATATCTGGGTGAATCATTAGGTACTTTTACCATGAGTACAACTCCTGGTGAAGTCTTTCAAGCACCTGTTGTACTGTTTCCACCAAGCATTTGGCAACTGGGTGAATTTTCTGCTGCAACACCAGTTTAGCCAATGTTATTTTCGGTGCCAATGCTTTCGGCTCTGAAGGTAAAATTCTCAGTGTCGAGGTGGAATAGCTTTTCGGCTCTGAAGCTTTTGGAGCCGAAAGTTGACTCAAGTCCGATGTGGTGGGATTGGGGTTGATGATCTGCTGTTTAGGCTGTTTTTTTCGGTGCCAAGGCTGGGCTTGTCTGAATCAGCCAGTTGGCGCCGACCATGGCCCAACAACAGTCTTTGTTTTTTGTGAAGGCTGTCAGTTTGCCCTGGAGTGATGTCCTGCATTTCCATATTTCCATATCAGACCCTGACCTCTCATCGGGAGAAAGGTTGCCTTTGTCAGCAGCTGATGGATGGACCTCCACCTCGAGTTCTGGGACTTCCGAACCAAAGAGTTCATCAAGACATTTCAAGTCATCTAGCTCTTCAATCTTTGAGTGTCTTTTTCGAGCAAAAATACCTGCAGGCTTCGCAGATTGTCTTCTCGTGTTCGGGGGACAAGCACAAGTTACACACCTGATGTTAGTTGGTTTGTGGGAACTTGGCATGGCAAAAGGGCAAAAACAAAAAGGTGCCAGTTTCATCACCAAGTGGACATCTCTTGAAGTGAACATTGAAGAGAAATTCTGCCCTGAAGGGTGAAGGCCCAAGAGGGCCACAACCGAATGGGAAACCCCCAGGACGAATTTGAAGTCTATGGTAAACCATGGAGATAGGGATCGAACTGTGACCGAAAACAATACCTACAGTATCAGAGAAATGACAGACACCACTGTCGAACCGGAACAGTGGACACATGTCCGAACCGGACAGCGGAAGAAAACAATCTAACAATGGAATTGATGATCATGTGCATTGCTAGCATGAGGAGGAGTTACTATTCCTCGTGACTCAAAAGACTTTATTTGAAAAAAAAACTTGAACACATACGAGCCCAACATTAGATACCAGGATTATTCCAAGCATGCGCACCTTTAGCCACACATGCCTCGAACTTACGTTTTCTGACTGCAGCAAATAAAAAAAAATGAGGATTCTGCTTCCTCGTCTTGAAAATATATCAGTGTCTGGAAAAAATCAAATCTTAAGAAAAGAGTTTTCCACACTACTCATTAAGTTAGATGTACTACAAATTACCAAAGACTGCACTGATGAGAAAGCACAAAGACAACTGACAAATGAATATAAGCAGAAATGAGAAGGGTACAGGTCACAGTAAACACAGACATTGAGAAACAGAAAGAAAAGAGGAAAGCTCATAGACCTTCAGAGGTACTGGTTGATTTAGCTGAAGGCATATTTGCTTGCTTTATGCAGTCATCTTGATCTTCATCTAAGCTGCTCAGAGCATTCAACTGGTTTACAATTTCTGTAAACAGAAACCAGTCAAGACAACTATAAGGTAATATCATTACACAGGCTGGAAGAAGCAGCATGCTGGTTCTACAGTGGGAAAGGGATATACAGAAGGAGAAAGACTTTAGGAGAAGGAAAGGAAAAGGGGACACTTACTGTTTATTTAGGAGTAAATCTAAACAAAAAACACATTTCACTTTATGCAGCAGCATTATAAAGATCAGCAGTCTTTTAATATTGTGATTAACTGCCCATGTATAAGTCCTTTAACAAATATCACTATGCGAGGAGCATTAGCTTTAGTACAAAATTACACACATGCTATGTGGAAAGGCATGCTATTCTGAAAGCAAAGCCAGCATTAAATAAATACCTCAATTTTACAGAATGTTACAGTAGTCTTTCAATAAGCTCTTCATTAGACAACATGAACCAAGTAATGCACGTTCAGTAATGGGACAAACTATTTTCCTAGTGGAGCAAAAGACAGCAGGGGCAACTAAAATAATGCAAAATACTGCATTATAGTTACTCATTTAAGAAATATACTCCTGCTGTATTTCAGAGTGCATAAATATTTACACTTGCCAATGCTTCTCAGGCGTATTTGCTGCTCCTGGTGAATTTTAGTATGGTCAATAAAGTTGGATTTTTTTTTTTTTTACAAAGGTAGGAGTAACCTAAGAATAGCAAATTTCTATTTTTAAGAACCATGCCTTATGGGTGCATTTTTGACAACCGTTGATGTGAACTACCTTCAGGGACTTACCACTGCGCAAAAGAGAAAAAGGGGGAAACCATAAGGCAGAAATTAGCAAAACACATTTTCTCAAGTGCTTAATAAAAACAAAATTTTGTCGCTTAGTGAAGGTTTGTTTTTTATATCAACAAAACAGATTAACCTTCATTTTGCAGCCAATAAATTGAGGCTATTCTTTCTTCAGAGTCTCCAATAACTTTAAAACATTTCATAAGTGCCAGGTAGTAAACAGGGAGTTAGTTCTATGCTGACAACATGTGATTTGCTTAGAGAGTGGACTAACACATTAGACAACTGTTGAATGTGAGGTCCAGGAATGGGCACATAGTAGAAACAGAAAATAATTAAAGATAACAGGGTCCCTTAAAAGGTCCCCACTCAATATAGGAGCTTTAAGCCCCCTAGTAGTCAAGCTTCATTGTTCATGAACCACTGTTGCATGAAATAGGTAGAAAATTTGGCAATGACCCTAAGTAGATGGCATCATCCACTTTATGCAACACTTCTGATGTCTAAGAAGACCAAAATAGAAATATTCTCCTCGCCTGCAATTAGGACCAGATCCTACACACCTGGGGGTGGTGTTTTAATACTAAGACCTGGATTAAACCTCGCAAGAATGTAAGTTTCATGATGGAGTGTGTATCCAATACTACTCTGGGTTCTATAGACTTTTAAACCAGGGGTTCAACTATTCTTTTAGCTTACCTTGTACCATTTTCCCAGGAGGCAAGATTATAATAAAGGCAAGCAGCCCAGGGGGTTGGACGAACCTGCACTGTACAGTAATAAAAAAATACAGATTGGACATGGCTACTGAGAGTACTATACATCCAGCCCTAGCATATGGTACCACATAAAAGCAATCACCTGAAAATAAACTCATGTGGCCTAATTGACTCTGTATTAAAGAATGAAGCAATAGCACAACTGAGGGACAGTGATACCATCGTGCTTCAAGAAACATGGTCCCTCCATTCATTTCCCTGGCATGACTTCACTGCATTTGAAGCCAGTGCAATAGAATCTCAGGGGGGGGGGAATTCCTTAGAAGGTGTCTCAATTTATGTGACAAAGGAGCTAACGTTAAAATCAACAATTCTCAGCTTGGGGAAGGGTGATTTTATCCTCCTCTTGGTAACCCAAGTTAATAATGTAAGCCTCAGATTTACATCCTCCATTACAGGAAACATTTACCTCCATCCAATAAAAGGGAGTCAGCATTAAAAATAACTCCATCCAATCCCAAGAAAGCTAAAACTATCCCACTCAGATGCAATGTGGGTCCTCATGGGAGATTTTATTGCCAACCTGCTGTGCACAGAGCCAGAAAATACCCTTCTGGATCTTGAAGACGGCATCTGGACCATACTCCCGATTCAGAAGCAATACCAAAGATCTGACGAAGAGGGAAAAGAACAAGGTGATTACCTAAACCAACTAGGATTACGCCTCCTCATTGGCAGACACACTGGCTGGCTGCACCCATTTTTCATGTTTTAGGATGGCCCCCATGGAGTACATCTGGCTGGCTTTAGCCTATTCCAAGTATATAAATTACTTCAAAGTCATATCATCTCTGGCTAGTGATTACGCAATACTGGAAGGCAAAATCCTCACTCGCTGCCTGCAAGTAAACCATATTGGAAGGTAGGAAGAATTACAACCTATCAAAAGAATAATATTGAAAACGAATGCCCAATCAGGGCTGAGGGTCCTAATGGAGCAGTTCCTAGAAAACACATCATGAAAGACCACTAATGAAAACCATAACTGGAAATTTGGGGGTCATTTGTCTCCTTTCTAAGGAAAAATGGCAGAGACAGCTCAAATCATATAGTCAGAGGTGCCTCGGGTGAGCATAAGATCTTGTCCCAAAAAAGTAACCCCAAGAAGCCCTTAAAACTCTCATTCAAGACAAGGGTGGCAATATGTGGCTGCAGACCAGGGTCTCATCGAGAAGGACAAGATATAGAAAAGCCCTATATGCCACAAAAAAAAGAAGAGGAATCACAAAGGTGGGCATTATTGCATGAGATAATGAAGTCAAAGACCGGAGGAAATTTTGGATATGGATAAACAGCATCTCAGCTTCAAAAAGCCAGGCAGTGTCAGCCAACATTGTCCCCACTGAGTGGGAGTGCTGTATCAAAAGTCTATATGTAGATAAGGTGGCAGCTGGCCACAGGATTGCGGAGTCCTGGCTCAACAATGATGCAAGCACAATTATAATAAGCCAAGAACAAGAGGTAAAAGCCATCAACCCAATGCACGCCAAGTGAGCTCCAGGTTCTGGTGGCATTTCAGCTGTGATATTCAAATGGGCCACAGAAAGATGGGCAACAGTAATGACCTCTACATTCCAAGCACACTTGCTACGGTTGTCTAATACGAATTCTTGGAAAGGTTCACTCCTGGTTTCTCTACATAAGAAAGTTCCTCACTCCCACCTGGAGAATTATCGTCTAATTCCACTCTTTGACACTGAGGGGAAATGCTATGCAGGTATCCTCAATAAGGAATTATATCCATGGGCAACTGAGAAAAAACTGATTCCCTCAATCACACAGGATTTCAAAAGGGTTGCCATAGATAAGAAAATCTAATTTGTATATCTCATCTGAGTGAAGTGACAGTGGCTTCCAGAGGGAAGGCCCTATACGTAGGGTTCATTGACTTTAAAACAGCACTTGACAGTGTCTCAAAGAAAAACTATGGACAAAGCTAAATGGATGGGGGATATCACCTCAACTATTAAAGGCAATCAAATCGCTGTACTCCAATACCAAGGTAAAGATACAAATAAGCAAAAACATAACGAACAAAGGCTTAAAGCAAGGCTGCATATTGGCCCATTATTCAATCTCGATTTAGCTGATTTAAAAGAACATCTGGAAAAGAAGAGGGCATTCCCGCCAAAGATGGGCAACCTGACAGTTCAGTTTGTCCGGTACGCTGACGATACAGTATTTTTGGATCAGACACCGCTAGGTCTACCAAGAGTTTTTAATGCACTTGCCACTTATTGCAAAATTCATAATTTACAGATAGAGGTTGCAACAACAAAGGTTATGATAATTTCATACAAACTTAAAAAGAGGAAGCTTGTTTTTTCCAGAACAGTGCAATTGAAACTGTTGACTCCTACAGATACTAAGGGGTATGGTTGGACTGTAGGGGACATATGGCTCCACACATCCAGTCCCAGCAGGCGACAGCAAGCTCTCTAAAGTAGGCCTTTCAAAAGCTAAAAAAAAATCAATGATGAATCCAGATTTATGTCCCGTCCTAAACGTAATAGGCTGCAATCGCCTACCCACTATTCCATATGGTGCACTGATATTTAGAGATAAGCTGGCAAACTAGCTGCATAGGGCCCAATCCACCTGCTACAAACATATCTTCTCCCTACCAGACTGCACCCTGCGTGCCAAAATTTGGCTACAATTCTGCCTGTTCTCACAGCAGCTGATTCTCAAGGCTACGTTTATGGAGTACTGCCTCAAATTCAAGCAACCTGGAAAGTAATAAACACACCTCAGACAAGCTGGCATAATTATTTGAACACTGCGCTGAATGCTTTGGAGGCGTGCAAGCTCTGGATATGTGAGCTTCCTGCAGCCATAGTATCAAAGTTGCTGATCAAACAAGCAAAATTATTAATAAACAGGATGCACAGACCCTGAAAAAAAAAGGCACACAGAAGTTGGGCAGTAATGTTGTAAGCACAAGGTGTCCTTCAGTTCTCTCTCTCACAAACCCTCAGCAAGGACATGAAAAAAACTGCTGATAAGACTGAGATCCGTTATAATCACCCTAAAAGCCCATGGATCCCGATTAGGACAACAGGCAATTAAGATTTTGGGCAAACTGAGAAAATATTTGTCTCACATCCTCTGGATCCGTGAGATGCTGCTCCCTCTGAGAATAATCTGGTTGTGCCCAATATAGCAAGTATTAAACACCAGGCCTTGCCAAGACGCTGTACAGGCATGCTTGGAAGGGGAATCAACTAAGCTAGTGTCTCGATTTTTGACATTTTTCAAAAGGTGCCTTAACAACCCTGCAGCCATCACACCCATCCTTTGTAGGGCAAATAGTAGCATTTCTGCAAGTATAACAGAATGAGGTGGGATGTTACCCCTTAATGCTGCTGGTGGTAAGCCAAAAAATATTGCTGCTGCACTTTCTTGGGCCTCAGAGCTAAACTTCACATCAGAGGCCATGCTCGCACTTCAACGACTTGGGGAAGAGGGCTTTTTAAAACGCACTCTTTTCTCAATTCTTCTGGTCTTTTATAAAAGGTTGTTGTTTGCACTTCAAGCACTTGGGGAAGAGGGTATTTTTTAAATGCACTCTCCTCCCATTTTCTTCTTTAAAGTTATTAATTTTTTAACCCTTAATGTACTAATTAACACGTTTTATACAGTAACTGATCATGCATTTGCCACATTATCGTGATGATTTTAGTTCATCGTTCCATAAAGAAGTATCTATCAATCTTACAGAGAAGAGGCTAGTTATCTTGTGTGGGATCAGAATTCACAAGCAGACCATTGCCTTGAGTAAACCGGTCAGGTACATGCTCACCTTGCCAAAAGAACATCTAAGGCCTCTGATGATAAATCATAGCAAGCAAGAGGTAACCACTTAAGCTTTAAGAATGCAAGTTGGGAATTACAAGGCTGGGAAGAAAGACTTGAAAACCATAATGAGTCAAGAGATCATCTCTACCTGGAAGGTAACAAAGGTTGGAAAGGCTGCGATTTAGAAGACTGGGGTATATGACAGATGTATGAGCCAGTCTGGACCTATCAAAATTCACCAAACTTTGTAAAAAGTGACATTCTGGATAACCTGCTAGATTAAAGGAACTGGTGGAAATACGTAATGAAGGTTGCGTTTTCCAGGGATGCATGATAGCACTGCTTATAGAATATCAGAGAGGATACAGCCAGGAGCAATACTGAAGCTGCTTTATGATAGAGCCTGTAGAAGTAATATGTTGATCTCTTGTGAGCCCCAAGTGCCTAATAGCTGCACCTGAAGTATGAAGAAAGGAGTCTGCTGACATAATCCATTCTTCCAACAGATGAGATGCTGACAGATCATTTTCTCCGTATAAAGCCCAAAGCCAAACTGTTCTGGCTTCTTGACAAAGGTGACTGTATACCATACTGCCCTGCTTGTTGAGAGTGCATGGTAATAGTGATGTACATCAAAATCTGAATCTGCTTTTCTTGAATTCTTCAGGAGGGCAGGGGAACCCTTAAATCTAGAGTAATATCTCTCAACTGAGGCTCAAGTGGGAGGTCGGGGGATGGGGGAAAGCTCTTCATTGGTCAGAGGGCTCTGAATTTTAAACAGCCCATACGCCCTCCCCCACTTCAACAACGCTTTTGTTCATAGTCAATTGAGGCAAAGGATGTATATGGCAGAGAAAATACTGACAGAGTGTCCACCATGATATAGAATGCACTAGTGGGGGATTCAGGTGAATATTGTGCTACAACAGGCCATAAAACATCCACTGATGCGATCTCATGCATAGCTATGGCTGGGGCACTAGAAAGATGCGCAATGCGTAAGACCCATTAACATCAGAATAGACCTTGCTGCCTGAAGTGCACTCACAGAGAACTTCAACACCATTTCCTGGTCGTTTAGCAATCTATGTTGCTGCTGGAAGGTCTGCATCTGGTAAGTGTCCAGCACCGCTTTTTTCGATTGCAGACCTTAAACCAGAACCAGGCTGAATTTATTTTCATTTATGAAGAAGCCAATGTTATGCAAAAAAGTGGTTGAAGCAAAAGGATTGGTCAGCAAGGCCCCACAGACAGGTTGGCACCAGTCGTCCAAAAATAGGTAGACATAGATGTCTGGCTAACTGAAAGGAGCTACCACTACAGCCATACATTTAGTCAAGTCTTGGAGGTTGATACCAGCCCAAAGGTGTGTAATGCGACCTTAAAGAGCAAATATCTCACCAGTAATCTAAAAAACTTCCTGTGATAAAGGAAAACCTATGATTTAACAGAATTAACCAGTCCAGGACTGAGAGGATATGCAGAAGAATTACCACCTTGAACTAGATGAGAAATGTGAGGTATAGCATCCCCTTCTGACCGCTCCCTTTCATTGGCAACTAGAAAATGAATAACATCACTGCCTCCTTTGAGAAGGAGAGAGCAACTCTATCACTCTCTTGTAGAGGTGGGAAGAAATTTCCATCATGAAGATATCTAAAAGGGTGGGGTGCCGTGGGTGTGGTCACTTTGGGAAAGCCAGAGAATAACCTGTGTTTAGCTGGCATCCTATGCCTAAACCACAGTTTTGATAAGGTGGTAGGATAGTTGATGTTGCTGATGCAATAGAGTGTGCCTCTACTGATGGCCAAACTTATCGACAGGCATTTACAGTACTGCTGTGAAACAACTTTACGGCAGAAGGAAGGACTAGAGTTCTGGCTATTTCCTTGATCTGCTTCACACTCTTGAGGGAGGAGTCAGTCTTGTAATCAAAACGACAATATACACTGAAAGACATGTTCATGGACATCCCATTTAAAAATAGAATATTTCTCATCCATTAAGGCCAGCACAGGACTACAATGAAGATCAGAGGACAAGTTCCCCATCGTTTGGCAGTGTCTATCCGGACTGTATGATCAGACATCTGACTTGCTATATGGGCATAGTCAAGTGGTCACTGAGATTCAGTGAGGCAATGATATAGCCATTTATGCCTATCTGTGAATTGATGGGCCACAGGAAAGTAGAAAAATTTAATTTTTAGATTTTTACCAAATTTTAGGACATTATTTTAGAGTCTACAAAAGAGTAGTGAGTTTCAGTAGAATTAGCCTTGAACATGGAGGGTTCTGCTACCAAATGTTTTGAGTCTGAGTGTATGAACTGCAAGTACATTCAGTGAGGTAGATAAACCTCAGGAACGTGGTGGGCTGGTTGGGATAAAAGACGTTGAGGAGGCAGCGTGAGGCATGTCTGTTCAGGGTTTTGTAGGCTATGTAACAGTTTTGAATGTCTACTTATCTTTAACTGGAACCAGAGGAAAACTTTCAGAGTCGATAGCATATGTTTGTGTCACCTTAGCCTTGATAAGCAAGTAGTTCTGGACCATATAGAGTATATCAAGGGGTCTGCTTAGTGAGATCTAAGTATGCACTGTTACAATAAACCTGGTGTTAAAAGTATATACTTCCACAGTTGAAGTTGTCTTTCAAATATGCACTTTCAATCTGAAATGTCAAAGTACATCAAATTGTGAATTGGAGACTCAATCTTTTCTGTCTTTGGAATACTCTCCTTGGTCAGATAGGAAAAATTATTCACTAAATGGCCTTTCCTAGAACACCAAAGTCACACTCCCCTCACAGAACTGAGCCTATAGGAATGTTTTTTTTTATAGTGCTTGTGCAGAGTCAAAAAACTCAACTGATCCCACACATTACAGAAGTGACAACAGCACATAAGTATTAACCAGAAGATCCCCCCCGACCTGGGTCCCATGGAAGAAACAGAGGATCAAATTAAACTCCTGATGACTACAAAGGTATTTACCATATATTCACTCATCTGTTTAGCTGAGCTTTCTACTTGCTGAACCAAAACCAAGTTTCTGATTCTCATGCACACGTGCAAACACATGCAGCCCATGTCTCAATCCTACACACCAAGTCAACAGCCTTTGACAGCTCCTCACACTGTCATGCTCACCAGAGCACCTGTTTTCTAGTTACATCTTCTAATGCCTATCCAAATTCATTGTGGAGACTATATATAAAGTCAGCCAGCACTTCATAAGAGAACAGAACATGCAAGTGCACACCAGATGACATTAGCAATAGACAGTTACTGGTTTTTATTAAAATAAAAATTAAACCAAATAAGCGAGATAATTGATTGACTATGTGCCATTTGCGCAGGTTTTACCACTGGCACACAGACTGAGACCATTTAGGTCAAGAATATCGGTAAGGTTACAAGCCAAGCATGGTCAATGTCTTATCAGAAACAAACCGAACAATTAAAATGAAAAAAAAAGTAATTAACGACATTGCACCTTGTAAAATGCATATCTGAATAATTACTTAAGGAGGCACTGAGATGACAGACCAATCACTGACATAATCCTTTTTTAATTAAACTTGTTTACGGGTACACAAGCAACTAGAAAAAAATACAAAAAAAGTAAAAGGAGTAAAACAAAGGACTAAAGAAAAACTGTCATATTAAGCGCCAGTATGTGTTATTGTCTGAAACACAGACCCATCTGCAATGAGCAAGCAAAAAGATTATCAAGATAGGAAGACTTGGTAATATACCTTGTGCCCTTGCACTATAGGATTTATTACACATTCCTATGAAGTGAATTGCCATTCTTTTTGTACACGGTTTTTTAACACTAAAACTTTTTTTTTTTTTTAACAGTAACAACTTTTAAGAGCTAATCATGTGAATAAACGGCGTTAATATTACCCAATGGAGAAGCACACATTTTAAATATGCCCGGACCTGAACCTGAGAGATGCTGGCTCCCCACGCGTACCACACAAAGAATGTATGGCAATGCTTTTCTGAAATTATGTATTTTTGGAGTTGTCATTATCTAAGGCAGAACAGAAGTGAAAACAGCACAAAAGCAGGTATGTGTGCCTGGACTCTTTACCTAAATCTACAAATACTTTAGAAGGCCAAAGAGACCGTGCAAACAGGCAGGTTACAGGCATGCAGACGATCATTAATTGCTCAAGAGTGCGTTAAAACGTTGCTTGACACTATTTCCACAGGTGGTAAACCGTAAAGTCTCAATAGTGCCCTAACTGCTAGGTAAGTGTAGGGCGCGGTTTCTGACAATGCAAGTAAACCCAGGACAATTGCTAGGGATTTTGACCTGCAAGAAAGAACAGACAATGAGTTAGTTGCAGAGTTCACATAAACAGAGAAAAGGACTATGGCAGGACTACTGACCAAAGAACCACACATTTTGGTCAAGTGGTGGGAAACAATTATTATAGATCAGTTCTGTGCACCTCATGAGGTAGAGAACACGGCCAGCTTTACCACACGGAATGTAACCACGTGGTAACACTGAAGAGTAACCGTGTAAACCCAAAGTGCTATTCTAACAGTTATGTACTGATGAAAACTGTTAAACACCCTGATACAAATATTTGAGAAATGCTAATCATTTTAAGTTTTTCTGTTTTTTTGCAACAGGACTTCTATAAACTCGGCTAAATGTCTTGCCTATAACAGACTTTAAACTGAATTTTTTTTTATTTTTACAAGTGGCATAGAAATACATGTACAGTGTGTGCAACTTCTGTTAACGTGTTTATAGTTCACGTTTTAACCATATCATACTAAAAAATGATTTTTTTTTTTTTTAATTAAACACAAACGCAGAGTGAAGAAAATTGCAGCTGCCTGTACAAAAAAACCCACACAGTCTTTCAGACACCTAAATCCCAGAGCGCCAAGATCAAGGTGTCAGCCCAAATAATAAAGAATAGAAGAGCCATGCCAAAATAATATCAGCCTTAAAAGTAGCAAGCTCACTGTTATTGCCAAAACGTCGCCATTGTGTATGCGAAGAGGTGCTTCTAACAATTTCACAAAATAATGATCTGTATTAACATAAAAACAGTCAGACCAGAAAGAAGGCACACAACTGAAATACTATTTAAATTTACATAAACAAACACAAGTGCAAAAGGGCCAAACATCATTTAGTACCAAGCACTAGGAACTCCTAAGAACAACAATTATGAAAAAGCAATTTGTTTAGGTACCTGCTAAAGTTAAGTAAGTAGCTGTTTAAATTCACGATGAAAAGGAGATAATTACATCGTTGAGGCAGTTACAAACAAAAAACTAGCTTTATTATATGTTTTTGCAAAAAGGAGGCTGCTTTGCCGAATATGGTTATAGGATTTTAATGGACTTTTCTTGCCTGCTGATCTTTCCTTAAATTAGTTTTAGGTCTGGAGTTTGAGAGCACTTTAGCTGTGTCGCCAGACTAGTATTTTCCAAATCATTCCTACGTAGTATACATTCATACAGGGACTTTTGTTCCGCAGGTGACATACATTGGACAGTTGATGTTATTGTCACTCATATGTTGCTTCTGCTGCCACAGCATTAATCATGGGGCAACGAGCCAGACCGCATTATCTATTGACTCCTTTCACTTTGGGAGACTGCACAAAGATTGTGCCCGTTGTCCACTTTCCTTCAAAAATACTTATTTTGTCATCAGTGACAAAACTCTTTCAAAATCTGTTTTTTCAATATTCTTTTTCTGTATTACTTTAAAAAAGATGCATATTTGACCTGCACTTTGAATGCCCAGTTAGATGCAAATTATATTCTGTCTCATTGCGAAGTTGCTTTTAAAAAGAAGTCACATGCCAATGTAGCTGCCTTCAATTTGAGAGGTTGGTTGTGTGTTGATTTCTTCTTCTCGCCTTCTAAAAATAATGCTAAGATGCATGACGCAAGTGAAAAGCTTGTTTGAAATTTCAAAAAAACGGGAAAAAATATATACATCAGTGACTACTTTTTTTTGCAAGCATGTGGTGGCCACATGTAGGTGGCTGCTCTTTTCCTTTATTTGTTATATTTTTTTATGGCTGTGCCTATGCTTGGACAATGCTTGTGCAATGACATGTGCAGTGTTGATTCCATCCACGGTGACACTTTCGCTAAGAATTAGGGCGGCACTTAATACATTCACAAACATTATTAAAGCACTAGGAGGAGTGCATGATATGTGAAGGGGGGAAGCCAACAGAAATGGTGAAACTGTCAATCTAAAGACATACACTGCAGTTGATATATAACAGCTACTGGAAAGGCTCAACCTGGGAAGATCTTATTTAGACAACTGGAGTGATGGTGTCTCCACGGTACACACCAGCTAAGATAGAATCTGCTGAATGCTGAAGATGGAAACAGTCTAGGAACTACAAAAGAGGATTCAAAATCAAATGAGAAACTGGGCCTGTGAACAAGTCATGATTTATGCATCAATGGTTACAAAGCTGACAATACTGTGTTGTCAGGCTGATATTCGTTTTGAGACTCAAGATGTGTTCCACATGTTTTGATTTAGGAAGTTACATTAAATAAGGTGGAGGCGAAAAGTAGATGAGAAAGAAAACCCATTGGGTGTCTTCAGGATGAACTAGTATTTGCTATATAGTGAAATCTCTGTTGAATCTGGCATGTTACAGAGAATCTACCTGGAAGTAAATCCTTTACAGTCTATGTTGCCGCTCCACACAAATAATAAGCACAAGAAATGGTTCAGGCTTTTGAGGGCAACCTAAAACTCGCAATGGAGCATTCACCTTATCAAAACAACCATCAAACTAAGTGTTCTTCAAAAGTGAGGGAAAGACGTCAATGTGGAAACTAAATGAGTTCAGCAACTCAAGCATTGAGAATAAAATAAAAAACAAACCCAAACAAGAAAATCCAAACGGAGGAAAAAAGCACTATGGAATGAAAACGACCAGAAACAAAAATAATATAAGAAAGGTGTACAGAAACATGAAAAACTAACATGCAAATACATAGGAGTAGACTCTGATAAAAAAAATCTGTATATTTCTAAGCTACAGCCTAATTGAAGACCACTGCCTAAGTAACACAGGAAGAAGTGGAGGAGGTTAATTGTCTTTATGAATGCATGTTCTGATAGAACAAATCTGTGTAAGAAGGCTGAAATGTGCATTAGGTGGTTAAATCGTCAACTCTGAACTCAGGAGATTGAAATTCTAAACTAGGTTTTTCCAAGGAGATACAATTTAATCCTCAATCACTTCCTTAGTCCATTCATCTGGGCAGATAAGTTGAGAAACTGGTAATACCTAGTATTAAATTCTCTCCATATACAAAGTACCACAGAACAAAAGTTGTATGTCTCCTCTGTGTGGTTGGAAAACAATTAGGTAGAAAATACTAACTTGGCACCGTATATTTCTACTGGGTTTAAAAGCAGAAACAATATAAAAAAGAATTGGTCACCAAATGGAAAGGAAAGCTCAATATGCTGTACTTGGATAGGGAAGAACACATACCAGTAATTTTTGCAGCCTTTTCTTCTTGATTTACTCTGTTCTCTTCATCCTCTTCATTGTCTTCTTCAAAATCATCTAAATTTCCGATATCAGCTTGCTTCATACTCATTAAACTTGCCAAGCTTTGCATATCTTCATCCCTAAATGAAAATACATTAATTCAAAATGTGCAAAGAAATCAATAACATAGAATGTATTCGCATCGCTATTCCTGGCACATATATCAAATTCTGATCAACCGCCATTTAATAAATAATTAATTTAAGCAGTGGGTGCCAAGGTGATATACAAACTATTTTCAGCTCATCATCAATGTCCATCTCCAGCAATGTATATGTAAATGCCCCTTGCAATCTTGACCTTTCAATTACATATGCCAAATTATTGAAGACACTGAGTGAATATCACAGCAGACACATCAGAACAGAAGTAATCAGGCAGCCCATGGACTCACCAAAGATAATTTATTTTGTTTCAAAAGTTGCATATGATAACAGGTGTTATTTTGTTTCAGTTGATAAAATGAGTACTACTTAAGTGGGTAGCAGTATTAGCTTTAATCATGGCTTTGAAGTTTTAGATTAGGACTACATCAAAATGCACTGTTATACAAACATATACATATAGCTTTTTATTGGTAAACCCTTGGCCACTCTTCAGAATGGGTTTCTGTTTAATCCAACTGTCAAATAAAAGACTGCTTAATAGTAAGGCTAAGTCTTAAAGCAGGGGATCGTAACCTTTTGATTTCAGTGGACCCCAACTCAATCATTACTGGAACCCAGGGACCCCCACATCTCCTTGAATCCTTTTTTGGTATCTGTGGATCCCCACTGAGTCCTTACTTGAAGTTGGGTACTGCAGACAATGCATTTGTGATCATTTAAACCACAAAACAATACACAATAAACACAGAAACAAGCAATCATCAAACAAAGATATAAATAATGAAGTATTTTATTTAATTCACAAACAAATATAAGAAAAAAAACACTTTAATTTCAATAGGAAGAGTTGAGCTTTTCTAAGTTGAATTGAGACCACTCCTTGTCCACACTAAATTCTGTTTGATGCAGTTGTGCTGATCACATAAATCAATCTTAGGACAATAACTTAATTTGTAACCTACAATTTCAAATTCCTTCACATTTAACCAGTACGGTGCCCGGTACTAGTTGGTCTCGACCTTACACCTGTGTGCAGTGGACGAGACCAGATCATCCTGCACCGGGCCCACAGGGGGAGGGATGGAAGGGGAATTGCTTCCCCTTCCACCAACGACCCCCCTAACCCCCCAAACCCCCAGTGGCGTCTGATGAAGTCAGCATACAAATCACGTACAGACCTCATCAGAGGTCATCTCCGATCGCGCTGGATCCTAAAAGAGAAATGCTTTCCTGGAAGAGAAATGAAAAAGCATTTCTCTTCCGACAGGGAGGTGTGGCGGGAGAGGCAAGAAAGGAAATGAAAGGCCTTTTCTTTCAAGTCTCTCTCAGCATTTCTGCTGCCCGATCGTGATGCGATCAGGCAGCAGAAATGCCCACTAGACACCAGGGATTTCCTTTTTTTTTTTTATATATTTCAATAAGGGGAGCGGTCCCTTGGACAAGGGTTACTCCCCAGGGGGCAAAATATTTTTAAGGCCTTTCATGCCCCCCCGGGGACACATCAGCCTATTGTTATTAGGCCGATCTGCCCCTAGGAGGGATAGAAACCTCTAGAATTCAGAATTATGTCTATTTTTCAGAAATGTTTAGCTTTCTGGGATCCAGCATTGGTTTCACACCCATTTCTGTCACTAACTGGAAGGAGGCTGAAAGCACAAACAATTGTAAAAATGGGGTATGTCCCAGTAAAATGACAGAATTGTGTTGAAAAATGCAGTTTTCTGAATCAAGTCTGCCTGTTCCTGAAAGCTGGGAAGCTGGTGATTTTAGCACTGCATACCCTTTGTTGATGCATGCCATTTTCAGGGGAAAAAAACCACAAGCCTTCTTCTGCAGCCCTTTTTTCCCTTTTTTCCCATTTTTTTTTTTTTTTTAAAGCAAAACTTTTGCATTTTTTGCCTAATTTCTTAGTCTCCTTCAGGGGAACCCACAAACTCTGTGTACCTCTAGAATCCCTAGGATGTTGGAAAAAAGGACACACATTTGGCGTGGGTAGCTTATGGGGACAAAAAGCACAAACTGCTCTAAATAGCCAAATAAAGGCCTGGCACCTGAGGGGGAAGAGACCTGTCAGCGAAGGGGTTAAAGAACGTTAAAACATTAATTTGGACACCTTGCTTCTTTGTTTATATATGCTTTATCAATCTGTTAAGGTTATTTCAATCTCTAAATATTCACGGACCCCCCTGAGTCTGATTTGCCGACCCCCAGGTGTCCCAGAACCACTGTCTTAGTCTGCAGTGATATATATGTTTTACCCTCAATTAGCTTTCAAGATGCATTGTAATAATGAAGTTGTATTTCCAAAGACTTCCAGAATAGGACTTTGGAAGCACCAAATCAGAATCTTGACTGGAGGAGGAAGTTCCCACTTCTAAAAAGATAGCACAGTTGATCTCAGTTCATTAAGGTCCGAGCTACCACAATCTGAGTTTGAAAAGCAATGTGCATAGCTTTTTTTGTTGGATTGATATTGCTGTGAAAGAAGACTGGTGCAGATCCCCAGCAGAAGGTGATATTTCATCTGTTCCAGCAGGTCTTTCTATCCTTGCTGTTAATACCTGCACTCCTGTTCCTTGAGGAAAGAATGTGTTTTATTCCAGACTGCCATAAAATTGCAACATTTTAGTTTTTACTTCTACTGCTTCACTGGCTGGCTGCTGTTTTGCCAGCTCTTGGACTAATGTCCAGATGCAGTATACCAGTTCCCTGCTTTTCTGTTTTGAAATAACATACATGATGCCCTAGTTAAACCTTAGCAATCCAACTTTTTCACAGTTCCTCATCATGAGTATTCCGGTTTCCTTTATTCCACTTTAATACTGAGTTTGTATATACAATATGCATTTTCTCTATGTTTTTTCTTAGCAGCTTCATTATGTTTCCTGATGTATCGGCAGCCACTGTAGAGTTCCTGTCTCCCAGATTAGTACGGAATTGATTTCTCAATGTTTACTTAGGTTTCTTGCTTGCTCACTGTTGTGATGTGAAATTTACGTTACAATGTTCTGATGTAGCAGCTGGACCGGCCAAAGTTGTCTCAGTTAGTTAGCATTCAATCTCCTTTGCTCAGCTCTAGCTGCAGTGCTCCTAGTTCTGTGTCTATGGTGCTGACACCGCATGAAGGGGTGTCCCTTTCATTTCAATCCAGGTCATCTGCTGAATCACGGTCTACTCCTCTACACTGTGTTTGCTAGCAAGTGCCACATATGCTGCACAAGGGTTAATAGCAGAAGCAAATGTGTACCTCCCTGTTTCTGAATGCAGCACATAGCTCATGTTATCCATGCAGACTACACAAGCCTTGCTTTGAAGGGAGTGGCCCTGGAACGTTCTGAGTTAGAAACAATGCCTTCAGAACTAGGGCACTAATATGTGAGAGACAGTTTGCACCTATCTTTTTGTGAGACGTTCTAACCATCCCTGAAAAGAGTTGCTCACTGTGAGTGTGAATGGAGTACCTGCAAAACTGCACCACCCAACCATTAAGATTCTTCATGTTCCACCTTTTTTCACACAAATGTTATTGCATTTTTTTTGTTAAGTTACAAGTTACAGTAATACACAGTTACATAATCATACATGTAAATCTTCTTACAATTACAAAGCCATTTGTGTCCTACTGTATGAGATCGTTTCACCATGTTTGAAAACTGTCTGAAACCCTCCACCTTCCCACTAACTTCCCCAAAAAGCAAGAGCAGTTCAACGTCTCCTATGTTTACCCATTGAGAACACAGTAAAAATAACTTCACATCCCTGGAAGGAGCCCAGTAGTAGCTATGAGTCATGCACGGCTAAACTATGTATTATGTGTGTTACTGTGCTTTTTAATGTGTCTGTATAGGTATTCCATGGGGTTATGATGTGAGAGTGACCCTTGTAGCATCACAGCTATGCCAAGTCTCAGATTCATATTGTTAAAGTGCATGGTTTAAGAGTGTATATCCGTGTCCTCTTGCGCATGTGTGTGAAATTTCTCTAAGTAAATATCCCACTCCATGGAGATATGGGTTTTGCGTAGCACCCTATATTCTTCTCTACGCAGTGCTTCGCTTTCAGCCTGGCCCCATTCCAATACTTCCATTTTCCACTGTACTACCTGGGGGAAAACAGGTGATTTCCATCGGCGCGTAGCAGTGCGTCGTGCATATTAACGACAAGTCAGCAAAGCACGCGGTCATCCCCATCTTCCATGATCGAAAGTAGAGACTCAGGATACACGTGTCTGGTGTCATCCAATAATCATAACCTGTTACATATTTGAGTACCAGCGCTATTTCCAACCAATATTTTTGTAACTGCGGGCAACGGCAGAGCATATATAATAGATCTGCGTCCATTTGTTGACAGCGGGAGAAGCCTGCCCCCGAGCCTGAGTATTTAGTATTAATAGTTTATTGATGCTATGTGGGGTCAGATATGTCCTATGAAATATAGAGAAATGAATAAATTTAAATCTGGAATTTCTGGATATGGTTTTTAGGGTTGTAAGCAGTCTCTTCCACGGGTGTCCGCTAAGGTAAGGTTGAGATCTGTATCACATTTTTGACGGAGTGTTTGTAATGATATTCCTAAGTGTGATCTTATAGCCATAGGATTAACTGACTGCCATGACCTATTGTATGTAATGCATTTAGAATTTCAGATGTAAGAGGTTCAATACCATCTGGCGCCCAGTGTTGACTTACAAAGCGAATTAAACCTGCATGAACTAGGAACAGTCTACCAGGTAATCCTTGAGCATGCATAAAGTCTAGGTGTGGCATCAATACCCCATCCACGAATAACTTCAACATAGTCATAGTCTCTAACTGCTCCCAAGGCTGTAATCTCTGTGCTAATAGGATCCCTATTGCCAGTGGAATCCACATCAATCATATATTATGGGCGTATGGAACTGGGATATGTTTGTAGCGTAGGGACATTCGCCAATATGCCATGGCAACCCGTACAAGAATATGGAGCTGGCATGGTACAGATGTGTTTGGGCACTACAGCTTATGCAGTTGCCCATTTTGTACTTGAGCAGGTGTTTCGTGTAAGCTGTATCCCGCTAGCCAATACGCTAACCACTGCAGTTGTGCTGCTATGCAATATGCCATAAGGTCTGGGGCACCTAGTCCTCCCTCTAGCACCGGCAATTGTAATTTTCTCAAGTGTATCCTACGACGTCCTGACCCCACATCAACTCAATCAACAAAGTATTCAAAGGTGGTAAACACTGGGGCCGGAACCTCCACCGGTAAGTTAGTGACATAGTACAGGAGCCTCGGGTAGAGGGCCATTTTTTGCCAGTGCCAGTCTGCCCACTATAGAGAGGGGCAGTGTAGTCCAGAAGGCTACTTGTGTATTAATGCTCTAGGTACTCTGCATGTGCTACACTTGACTTCTGTAACACCGCGGAATCAATCTCTCCCCTGGCCTCCGCCTGCTCAGTACTAGCCATTGTGTTTCAGAAGGCTACTTGTGTATTAATGCTCTAGGTACTCTGCATGTGCTACACTTGACTTCTGTAACACCGTGGAATCAATCTCTCCCCTGGCCTCCGCCTGCTCAGTACTAGCCATTGTGTTTCAACTTCTTTCAGGGTCCTCATTATTTCATTTTGAGCACCCACTAACATGCCAATGGTGGCCCCACAAATCACCACCTTAAAAGCTTCCCACTCACGTGTCAACGAGTTAGCCATTCCGGTGTTTTCTAAAAAATAATTATTTATAATCTGTGACAGTGTTTTCCAGAAGGGCGCACCTTCTAAGTAAGTGGGCTTTAGTCTCCAGGTGGGTATTGGTGTCTGGATTCTACCCCACTGCAACGCCAGTTCTAGGGGGTTGTTATCAGAAAGGGTCTTAGCGAGATAGGTGGTGTGGGTTACAATAGGCAGTAACTGTGGGGAACACAGGAATATGTCTATGCGTGCATGTAACTTGTGCGGATAAGAATAAAAGGAATATTAACGTAGTCCTTTATTTCTGGCACGCCAGGTATCTACTAGGAACCAACCCGTTACGCACTGTTGTAGGGACGCTGCATGTCGTGTCACTGCGGCTCCGGGTAGTGGGGGATGGGAGTGGTCTAGCAACATATCTAGCACTGCATTAAAATCTCTGCCTAAAAGATATGGGCAAAGCTCCCAGTCGCTAAGGACCAGTGTTCGACATGCCCAAAAAGTACCTTTGTCTGTATTAGGAGTGTATATACAACCCAGTACCACTGGGTCTCCATCTAGTTTGCCCTTGACTAATACATACCTGCCCTGTGTATCAATATGTACTTCTTGAGCCTTGAAAGGAACCACTGCTCTAACCCAAATACCTCTAGCGTATCCTGAATATGACGTGTGAAAAAGCTGCCCTCTCCATCTTTTCTGCAAGCGGATCGCCTCAAGTGAGAGCAAATGTGTCTCTTGTAGGTATACTATCTGCGCATTTCTTCTATGCAATTGGGTTAATATTCTATGCCACCTATGTAGAGTGCCCAGGCCCCTGACATTCCAAGTTAGGATTGTATAAGAAGCTATGTCCACCTGTGCTGTGTCGTGTGTGATAACGCAATGCTAATAAACAATTTGTTCAGTTCCATATGCTGATATGTTTTGACAGGAAAGTCTGCGACTTGTTGTAAACACTGAAACACCCAATGTTCGGTCCAGCGCCATGTAGTCATTCGACCAAACATTAGAGAGAACAAAAAACGTATGTATATCAAACAACTTGTGCTCACGCTTATGGGTGGTCATAAGCCCTTATGTAGATTTACCATTGAATTTGCTGCCAAGAACAACAAAGGCCCGGCCCCAGAACACTTTATATATATGCTGTGCCGCCTGCTTATTAAGGATTAAAAAATTAAGTGAGCCCTGAGACATGCTCAAATACAGTATATGGTCAAAGGTATTCCATTTGTGCATCACCTTCAGTACAAGAGAAGCTTCTCTATGGTAAGTGTGAGGGCCACACCTACTTTAATTTAAACTAAGCCATCCGGTCCAGCAGGTGTAAAGATCACATGCCAACTGAGAAGCCAGAGGGGAACAGGGCCACGCTTCCCATGGAATCAGAGTCTGAGCCACCCTCCTGTGATGTATCCGCACTGTCCTAATCAGCACTAGCATTCAGCTTGGAAGCCAAATGAAGTACATCCAGCCGGCCAAACAGAGCTTGTTGCAAGGCGGGTATGAGACTACCAGCCCTCTCTGGGGAGCCAGCCGGGCAAGGGGTGAGCTCAACATCTTTTCCTTTGGGGCCTTGGGAACTCCCAAGTCACATCTCTGGGTCTGCTGAGGTCAAGAAAGGTGTTGTCCAGCCATGTATGCGTAATTTCCAGCAAGTCAAAAAGAGTACTTTCTTATCATGTTGAATACGTAATTTCGCCGGGAACCGTAATGCATAAGTGACTCCGGCAGCTCGTAGATCTCTTTTGATAGTTTGGAAAGTAGCTCGTCTCCGTTGAACTGCCACTGTCTATTCTGGGAACAATGAGACTTTTGTGTTGTTGAACAGGATTGGCGCCTTCACCCGGGCGCTCCCAAGCAGCACATCTCGGTCCTTATATTTCAAAATGTTTGTGACAATGGGTCTAGGAGGGGGGCCTGGAATAGGTTTTTGCATCGGAACTCTGTGGATTCTCTGAACTCCGAATATGTCCGAGAGACCCCCGGGGCCACCACCACCCGGAGCCTGTTCTCAACGTACTGTGTTGGCGATTGTCCTTCCGGAAGCCCCAAGATTCAAATATTGTTCCTATGAGCGCACCCATCAGCGTCTTCGTTCCTCTCTTGCAGTAGCTCCATCTGCTGTGTTTTTTTTTTATCTGTGTCATGGGTTACGCTAGCAGGCTCTAAAATGGTAAGTTTAGACTCATTGTTTTTGACCCTATCCACTAATTTACAATGTTCAACTTTGATGAAGGATACTTCAGTGCTACAAGCCCCTATCTTCTGTTCAATGGCCAGTCTGGACTCACAAATTCCTCAGTGAATAAGGTCTAATTTGTCTTGGGACGGCTCCTGGGCTGTGGGAGGAATACAGGACAATGAAATTGAAGCCATGGAATCTTCAGAAGACGGCGAGCAGGAGGGCGCCTGGGAGTTTCTGGCACCGGGTTTTGTTTTGGATTTCCTCATCTCGCCACACAGAAATCCACGTGCAGCATATGCTAATCACTGGTAGTAAGTGTCAGCAACAGCAAAAAATTGGGGATCGAGGGCTAGGCATGTGAGCCCCGACTCACAATGTTTACAAGCTACTTTCCTGGTCGTTGTTGCTCTGAAGGAAGCAGGCATGCTAGTTAGTCTTGTTTTTCGGCACGTAAGTCCCCAGTTGAGTTCACAGTTAAGGTGTGCAGCAATGGCTCTAAGCATACACTGTTCAAACAATAAATCACCCTATCTCTGGCATGCAAGAATATAATCTAGACTATGAGCGCCTCATTATTCATAATCAATCTTGTTCTGGGCAGTATAGGCCCTTGGTGTTAAAAAGATGACTGCGCAATCTGTAGAGTTTGTTTTGTTTGCGCTTGTACACTGTCCAACACTGTCGGTAAAGCTATAGGCCTCCCTTACAATTTATTCAATTTGATCGTCCCCGGGGGGCTCAGTAAGGTTTCCAAATAAAATGTTTTGATCTATGGGCCAAATTCGCGGCCCGCCCGCTCCCACTCACCTCTAATCACCTTGGGGGTACTAGGCCCCGATTCCTTCTCCGCCGAGGCCTCTCCTTGGCGGGTGCTGTAATACTTGTCGATCCGGTGAGCAGGCGGTCATACTAACTCTACCGGCGGTAGAGTGGTCGTTGGGCATGCCGATCGTGTTTAGGTGCCACAGCTCAGCCTGGCGGAGGTAAGGAGCTGGCTTCAGAGCCTCAACAGTTACTCACCTCCAACCTTCCATCGGGCACAAGGCTCCGCTCTCCTCCAGGATGAGGCCGGACTGTTAATGAGGCGACCGCCTCCATCTCTGCAGAGCCAGGAGGTGCCTCTGGGCACACATCGTCCTCCCGGCTCCTGCAGCACTACTTCGTGGAGGTGAGGACAGGCCCATGGGCCGCCACAAAACCAATGGCTCGCCCCCTCCCACTCACCTCCGTGCGACCCTGGGGTTCTAGGCTCCATCGCTCTCACTGGTGTAGTCTGTGCTTAGCCGGATCAGCTCTGCTGTTTGTAGTTGATGGTGTAGCACAGTCCGCACTGTCGCCGGATATTCGTGCGGGCCGTGCAGCACACCTGGCTTGGGCCGCTCCATGTTCCTCTGTTTCAATTTGGCCCCTCAGTGACTCTTTTCTCTTTCCATGGAATTCGGGCTCCTGCTTGCATGTTTCTTGGTTTTATGAGGCCAGCACTATGCTTTTAATAGAGGATTATAATAGACTAACCGGGGCCAGCCCGGGAGCTCTTCTGCTACACCTCCGTCATCTTGGGTGATTAGCCACGCCCCCAGGATTTTTCATGTTCCACCTCAGCAGCGGATGCTCCAGTATGGGTGTTTTTACTGTGACTTTTGCAGTACACCTGTGGAGGCTTGTGCCTGCGAGGATGGTTATCAGGGACCTAGGCAAGACAGCTGTAATGAATGATGTGAATAGAATGGTTGTCTACTTTACCTTGCTGTTCAGCATGTTTGCTGCTGATGCTGAAAATGTTTTGGTTGTTGCAAAGTACCAATAGATTTGCTTTTGTCTATGTCTTTCTTAATTTTCTCCAGGAATTAATTGATTGTTGGTCCAAAGGACAAAGGTGTCTGCTCCTTAAGCAATGCTTCAGTTGACTATATTACCATTGTTGCAAATGTGGTAAGTCAAAGTCGGAATAGAGTGCGTCAACTGGTTATTAAGTGTCCTTTTCGTAGATGATAGTGAGGAAAATAACTGAAGTAAAGATTTCTAAAGTTGTCTCAGACTTGCAGTATAACAGAACCCCTGGCGACGATGGCTTTCCTAACGAGTTCTAAAAATTAAATAAACAGCTGTGGAGAAGCATAGCCTGAGTATTTTCAGAGCCTTCCGAACTATATAGGTCATCCAGAAAATGAGCAAATGCATCCACTATCCCCACTGGGAGAGTGACTAGAAGACCTCTCTGGTCCTTCATATTGGTTTTAGATTGGTGGGGTTCTTGTTGAAGATGCTTTACATACTGTTTTGTCAACATTTTAATGTTAATCTCTAACCACTTTTGTTCCTCCTGTGATTTCTTTTTTGTCTGGGCAGTTTCTCATCAGATCCCCACTTAAGTGAGCCTTTCCAGCAGGCCGTATGACGTGTGGTGATGATAGTGAGCTCTCATTGCTATTTCTTTATTTGCATAGATGATCTGTTCGTTTTTGAAAATCCTAATGAGATTGAACTTAGTCATGTTCATCTACCATCTTTAGGATGTGGATGCACTCTGGCCCAGTTCTAACTATAAAATTACAGAGGCATTGTCCAATATCAAACCTTTACTATTTTGCAGTCCCTCAGCACTGCAAGTGTAGGAGCAGCCTACTGAACATATTCCATGAACATGGGATAGGAAGGTGTATTCCCAGTATTTCCGATGGAGCTTTCGCCATGGGTCACTCAGACGACTGTCCTTCAAGTTGTCTTCCAATATTGCTTGGGGTTTGGTGTTACTTTTAACAATTGGGCCTAATCTAGCCATGTAGGGGTCTACATCCTGATTCTAATACCATCACTGCCTTCACATTCCTGAATTTTGTGAGATTGCTGCAGAAGGAAGACCACAAAAATAAAATTAAAAAACCAGCAGGATCGAATTTAGGTGCAATGTCAGGGAATTTAGTAGCTATGAATGACAGGACCTTCTTTTTTTTCCAATATAATGGGTCATCCCACTGACATTCAATGGTAGTATCTGAAGGTTCTTAGGGTGCAATGGCACGGCCATGATACAGTTGGTCCTACAGTTGCCTACTGTTGGGGTCAGGGGTGAATGTAAGATAGAAGTTGCAGGATGGTTAACCCCCTGCCTGTCAAGTACATACCATGTAAAGTATCAGTGGTGGCATGCATAGTTACTGAATAGGACTGCAGTCAGAGGTATGTTTAAAGAGTAAGCAGTGGTGCCAAAAATGGCGGCCGCCTGATCCTGCATCTTCGACCTGAGAATCCTTTCCACCCTTATCCTGCTGCAGCACAGCAAGCTGAGAGAGGAGAATGAGCCCTGCATCTACAGCAGGTAGTGTCTGGGCATGGGGTGCAAGATGAGACCGCCGCACTGGATGACATGAAGGAGCAGAGAGCAGACGTCAGGCCCCAGGGGCGAGCTCAAAGTCTCCATTAGCAGGTGGATGGCTGCAAAAAACTTCAACAACAGACGCTGGCACCGGAGCAGTACCATGATCAACACCAGGATGAGGGTGAAGACCTCAAGAATAGGTCAAGAAAGAACAAGGTCTGCGCCAGAGGGGTCCGACTGGAGGTCCGCCCTGAAAACCTTGCCTTCTATGTGCAGGACCTCTTTACGGCAATACTGGAGGACCCAGACCACACTAGAATCTGACTTCATAGAACACACAGAGTCTCTATGGGTAAACCAATAAAAGACACAACCCCAGATGTCCTCATGAGAGTGCATTCCTGTCATGGTCAAGACCCAGGTCAGAGTCAGATATGCTGAAATAGCACCTCACCCTCACTCTACCAAGACTTGTCTCACCCTGGCAAAACACAGATCCTTCAAACCCACCACAAATTTCCTGAAAATATGTGGGATCAAGTATCGCTGGGGGCACCCCCTTAGCATCATCTTTCAGTAGGAAGGCAAGGTTAGCTCCCTCTTGTTGCTGGAGGCAGCCTGAAGACTTCTGGGCCTCCAAGGCCTCTCTGGTGATGTTGGAGGACATCTAGTGTGAGGGAAGGTGCAGCCTGCGGAGTGGACCATGGTTCGTGGGAGGCACAGAGACACAAAACTAAACAACAAGGAGATTGAAGATGATAAGGAAAAACTCCTATTGCAGCTATGAGAAGCCACTGGGGAGTCCCCAGATCTCTCCTTCAGTGGAGACACAGCAGAGATACTGCAAGGCCCAATGGAGCACCCATGATGGATGAGAAAACTGCACCTCGATGAACCTACTCAGATGTCCATCTTTACTACAGCTTTGAGGAGCAGGGTGGGTCCCTGCAGGTAGTAGTGAAGGAATACAAACTAAGGCTATAACTCCTTGGGAAACATTATTGTTTCCTCATTTATGAGGTACGGGCCCAAGAGACATTGGATCTCTGCCAGACACCTCCACCGGTCTTGTGTGACGTTGGTCCTTTTTGTTTTTTGTAATGGTTACTGTGTTTTGGTTGGGTACGGGGAGGGAAGGAGCCACCACCCTTCTTGGTAGACAGCAGAACAGCACCCCATTCAGGCACACACAGAGCCACACAGGTGACACGACCATCCCACAGCAGTCCCTATGCATAAACCACACACACACACTGAGAATTGACAAATAATGTCCGGAGCCTTAGTAATCCCACAAATTACCTTAGTGTACTGGGCGAACTGAGGAGATCGGCGGATAGCTGCATCCTACAGGAGATGCACTTGCTCAAAGGCAACCAACATCGGCTTCACTCACAGGCCTTGGCTATCCAATATCACACCTCAGCTCCAGCTAAGCTGGGTGGCAATTTTTATTAGGAACTCCATAAAAATCAGTGAGCATCGGGTCCCAGCAGATGATGAGGGCAAAGGCTATTGGTGGTGGGAAAATTACTGAGAATGCCAGTAGTGATAGGTACTGTCTACTGCCCAAATACCAGGCAGGAAATATTTTTGTTCCTGGTCATCCAGAAGTTGGCAGGATCCACTGATAATCCCCTACTGATCAGAGGGGACCTCAACTGTGACATGAACACCCATTTGCGGGTGGGAACGCACCAACATTAACGACGGCAGGGCAGACACAACTCACGGACTTGGGTATGACTGATGCCTGGCGCTGCCAACACTCATTTAAGTCCAACTATTCCCACTTCTCTGCAGCACATGATACGTATGCTAGAATCGCTACCTCCTTGTAGATCAGTAGCTGCTTTCTCGGATAGAAGTCAATGACTATATTAGATCATGGCCCAGTACAGGTTACTCTGTCTTGGCCAGCTTCACCCCAGGATCGTAGGCGGGGACCCTTGAGACTGGAGGACTCCCACCTAGGGGACCAAGAGGTTTTGACACAAGATGACAATGGCTACATAGGAATATATGCAGTTCAACCACGCAGGTGAACTGCTGCTTCCAGTAGTATGGGATGCAATTAAGGCGGTTATGGGGGGGGGGAGGTCCTCATCAAGAGGAAATTCGACTCAAGAAGATGAGGGAGCTGGAACTGTTTGAGGATCTCCTCCGTGCTGAAAGGTGTCGCAAGGATTGTCCCTTCATGAAACATTGGAGGAGCTTGATAGCCCTTGGCAGACAACTACGAGTCCTGGAAAAGGACAGAGCCTACTATATCTTGGCCTGCTCTGGTGATTGTTTTTTTGAGGACAATAACAAAACTAGTTCCCTCCTGTCTAGCAAGCATTGTGTGCAACACACCAAAGGGTATGTCTGGGAGGTCAAGATTGCGGCTGGGCACCTTACAAATACTATGATATGCTCTAGTCAGCGGTCATCCCGGAGATGGGTTCTTAGCAGCGGGCATTCTTGCAGGGACTCCCTCTCCCTAGCCCGTCCAAGGATGACAGTACCACCCTAGACATGCCTATCACACAAGAGGAGGTCTTGCATGCTACAAAGCATCTCAAAAGAAGGGAGGCCCTAGGGCCAGCTCGGTTAAAAGCAGCTTTTTACAAGCACACTGTGCACCAGATATCCCCCACTACTGAGCGAGGTCCACAACAAATTCTCCCATTCTTACAGCCTCTCCCCAGTGATGGCGGAAGCTACTATCTCGCTCATAGCGAAGCTGGAAAAAGAACTGGTGCAGTGCCAGATCTATCGCCCAATTTCACTGCTGAATTTGAACACCAAATTATGGCCAAAGTCCTGGCAACACACTGGAGACCCTTTTGCCTAACTTGATATATGCAGACCAAACAGGTTTTATCCCTACCGGGTCCACAAGCTATAGCACCAAACAGGCCCTCCGTGTCAGGCTTGGCACAGGGAAGCACTTTTGCCATCTCTTGATGTGAAGAAGGCGTTTGACCGGGTCGACTGGTCCATGCTGTGGCCTATGCTGCATCGGGTGGGATTTGGAGATTGTTTTCAGGGATGGATTGATGCACTGTATGCCTCCCCTGAGCAAGTGTTCACATGAATGGGATCCAGTCACAGAAGCTCTTGATACAGAGGGGCACCAGACAGGGCTGCCCTTTCCCCCCTATGCTCTTTACCCTTTATTGTGAGCCCTTTCTCCAGAGGATCTGAGATCATGCGGGAGTCCAGGGAGTACCTTTCCACCAAGACATCTTCAAGGTGTCATCTGTTGCAGACGATGTCCTTCTCACTTTGACTGACCCAGTGCGCTCCATACAGCATCTTCTGCCCTTGCTGGAGGAATAAAGCGCTCCTGCAAACCTCAAAATCAACCTGTAAAAGTTAATGGAGTTGGTGGTATTTAGAGGGTGGGGGTTCGCCTCCTTCAGAGACTACATCTGAAGACCCACCTTTCAGTGGTCCTTGGACTCATGTTGTATCTGGTGGTGACCATGACCTTAGACCTGCACACCTGTGCTAGGGCATATTTTCAGAATCTCACCCGATGTCTCAAAACCCTTGCTGCCTCCTAGCATCTTCATGCACTCTACTGGGTTGGAAGAATCGCCTCCTTCAAAATGAGTGTCCTTTGTAAAATGTTGTATGCGTTCCAGACACTCCCCCTCCCATTACAGAAGCTGGAACTTGACGAGCTGTCTGTTATTTGCAAAACCTTAATTTAGGCTGATCAACGCCCATGACTTCTGTACCATACAAGTACTTACCATCCAAAGTGGGGAAGACTAGGGGTCCCCAATATTCGATTCTGCTTCCTAGTAACGCAGGTAAGGTATATGTTGGAGAGGCTATAAAGTCTGTTACTGGCTTCAAGACATGTCCATAAAGGTAGCATTCAATCTTTTGACAATATCAAACTCAAGTTCCGCAGCTGAGAGCAGGAGAGATTTCACTAGTGGCAAATTAGACACTGGGTTCTGCAATCTTCGATAAAAGCGGTAGCTACAAGACCTCTCACATACTTTGTGAAGTTCTTACAGACTCTCTCAACACACAGCCATTTAGCCACTCAAATATACTCTACACTACTCCTTTACACGCATCAGAAGCACTCCCCATACAAGACTAGGTGGGAGGAGGACCTGGGCATGGCACTAGAAGATAACCAATGGGTGGCTATACACACAAACAACTGCGCAAGTCATGCCAAGGGTAGGGAACTTCTATATAAGATTGTGTATAGATGGCATTATACCCCAGACCTAGGGACTGATGGAAGGTATGTGGGGGCATGGGGACCCTATACCATATCCTGTGGACCTGACCTCCACTTGAATCGGTTCTGGGGAGAGGGTTTGGAAACCATTGTGACCATTGAAGGGAAACCACTGGCCAGAGACCCTGCCTTCATCTTCTTGGGGCTACTCCAAAAGCACTCATAATCCCCCTTAATTCTACTAGGGGGAAGAGGATATCCCACCTCCGACTGGCGGCAAAACAGACCATCCTGGGCATCTTGTGGACGGACACCGCCCTAAACAACTCCATGTGGCTACAGAGAAATTGGCATCTCTTAGCCAATTAAAAAAATAGTGTATGACATGCAAGATGCCACTGACAAATTCATCACATTCAGCCAATTTTAGAGTGCCTCAGCCAAGGCAATAGCGAGCTTACTTGCCCTGGTCACCTCAAAGCTCTAGGACTACCATCTCACTACAGGTAGCAAACAGACGAGGATGCTTAATTGACAGAGAGAATCAAAACGCCAAGACTCAGTTTCACTCCCTACAACGGCACACTGGAGGCACAGGTGGAGGGCTTGTTAGGATTTATTTACACACCGCTCAGTGCACACTGTTTAGTTTTAAGGGTGGGTATGCCTACTGTACTGTTGTATATGAAAACTCCAATAAAATCAGAAAATAAAAAACAGTACAGTACTCCAGCTCTGGTAACTCCTCAAGTATCAACAATCTATTAACTAACTACTTTGAATGGGCAAGCTTTTCATCCCAGAACACAGCTCACTGGACACATACAATTTGCCAAGGTTTAAACATTACTCCCTTGGGTCTTTCCAAGTACCTTTGTCAACACTGTTGACGTGTAACAGGTGTGTACAGTGGCTACTGGCCTAATTAGCTCACAACAACTACCTGATAGTACCTTATTCCCCACTGGCGAGAGCAGTCTGTTGCAGTTTCAGCAACCTAACAATACTGAGTATTAAAGTGGATAGATATTACCGGATGGCCTTTGAAAGGAGGAAAATTGTCCTCTCTGACCTGCCTTTCCACATGTAACAATCATGCCTTCATTGGAAATCATGATTTGTCTCTGTCACCGTCTGCTGTTTTTATGGTGTTGAGAGGCATCTTATGTAATCAATGTGCTTAAATAGTTAGAAAGTCGGACCTGTCCATTCCACGGGTGTCCATGGCCACAAGGAAGCGTTCCAGCCATTCCTGTTCATCAAATCTTCAGTGCTGTCTATGTATTGTGATCAACATCATCGATAGCACTAAACATGCCATAGTGAATATCCCACTTCCTAAGCACCAACTGTAGCACAAAGAATTTATTCTACTTGAGCACTGTGTTGTGAGAAAAATAAACAGACTGCCAGGCAAATTTAGCATCTTTAAAGTGGAAGGGTGCATTGTGTTGCTTTGATGTTGAGGTGATCTGTCTGGCCTGTTGATGGCAGAGGAAACAGGCAATAATTGTCTTGGGTGTCATCTTGTTCCTACTAGTTTGTATGAGGTTACTATGAACACAGTGAAATTCCAAGAGGTGAACCAGTGATCTCTCGGAGGAGAGATGTCAGGAATCCGGTTATAACATTTGCCTCAGATCCTTCCAGCACCCCAATAAAGTGGACATTATTCCTCTGGATTCGATCTTCTACTTTCTTCAGTTTCTTCTGTATCACCCAGAGCTTTTGACCAAGGTCCAGGCCACTGTGAAGTGAGTCCATGGGGTCTTTAAGGGGTAGGCTTTTCCATTCAGTTGTGTCCAGTCGGGTTTGGAAAGAAACCAGGTCTGTCCGAAGGGACTTAAAACGCCTGTCATAGTTATGCCTGTCGCCATTCCATCAGTCAGTCTCAATTAAGCTCACCAGTAGCCTTGTGTTTTCCTAATCAAGAAAATTGAGAGGAAGGCTACAGCAAGTCAATACTTCAAAGAGGGAAAGAGGCTTTTGCAGGAAGAGACGGTTGCTTTTTTCCCCACCTCATTCAAGCCTCACCGTATAAGGTGCATACCTGAGCCCAGAAAAGCGATCAATTTATGGGAGGATACGGAAGAAAGACTTTCACAAATGGCCTATCGATATATGCATCTGGCAGAGCGGCTTTCTGTGTCCACCCTCACCCATATTTCAATATTACTATTCAGTCAAATGTATTTTGCATTTTGAGAGTACAAGCCTGATGCCGCACAAGGTGAAGGGACGGAGGTTCTGTTTGATGTTGAAAAGCTCAAGTAGGTCCCACTTTGTGCAGGTTCGGAAGGAGAGTGTTGCGAGGAATGCAGTGCTTTTAGAGGAAGGTGGTTCTACTGTAGTCCAGTGGCGGCGCATTTTAGAGTATGGCGCCACTTTTGTGGAGCACTTCAGCGAGAACTTGTCATCTTGGATGCACCCGGGCTCTGCCCCACCCTCCCTAAACACCGTTTTTATGATCTGAAGGTAGTGGATGGTTCACTCAGTGTATGGCAGGCGTTGAATGGCCATGTTGTAAACCTCTTCCTCCAGAGCTGTAGGAACCCCATGTTTGGAAGCAGCACTTTGCCTGAGATCAATGTAAGATACATTACCATCTGGTGGAGACACTTTGAAAGCGGACTGTTCCATGGCTTTATTACTGTTAGAATACAATATATTTGTTTTCCATGTATCTTCTTTGCTTGTTGGAGTTCCCTTCTCCACGTGGTCCTCGTCGCTTGTGGCAGTGGGCATGATCATAGATAAAGATTAATTGGTAGTGTCCATGTTAAAGGCATTCCATGTGATTTTGTCTTGCTAGTCTTAAAGTGCTTTGGCATGTTTAATAGTTTAACTCAGTAGATTTGGTGTGCAGTGACAGGAATGTCCCCTGCATGATATGCGGTCGTGCCCCCTTCTCTATGTGCCCAAACTGCATACCCGTAATTCAGATTGTTTTTATTTTTATTTCTGGTCATGCTTCACACTAATCCCTGTGTGCTCACAGTGACCTAGGCCTGTCTTTTGACATGGATAGGCTCTGACCTAGTCCAGAGGACTTATTGTCAACTACGAGTTTAATGAGTGGCAGTGTACCATGTAAGTGAATTCTAGTGATAGTCTTTTTACTTGTTGACATGAATGAGCAATTACAGACCTTTACACCTAAAGTTCAGTTACTCCCAATGAACCCTCTATTCTGAATGCAACACCAAGTACACGAACGTGTGGGGTGCACATGATAGCGTGCCATGCACAAATGATACAGACCAGCAGGTTCTATTTTAGAAGACCTCATCCTGACCAGAGTATTGGAATGAGGAGAAGTTGCTTTCTCCAGAAAGCATATGTGTATTGCTGGCATCTCCTAGATGGTAGCTGGGAGCACCAGACGCCATGGTGAGGAAAGAGCAGGACGACCTTCCTTAGAAATATCAGGGCCCTTCTTGATATAAAGGGCTGTAAATGACTGAGTGCAGCTGTCATTAAGCAAACAACAGGGGAATTCAGGGACAGGCCTACAGTATCTATTGCTAAGTACAGAAGTCCTTTAAAGGTGTATAGATTCTAATCCCTCTTCGTGATCTGTGAGGAGGGTAGTGAACAACTGGGTGTAGCCTGCTCTCACTTCATTGCACTTCTGTGGTGGTCCCTTCACCAGGAGACAGTCTTGCTAGGCACAGCATCTGGGTAGATAGAAGTCAGGCTTAGAAGGTGGCCAGGCACAGACACATGAAAGGGGAACTGACCAAAACTGGTTCCAGGGAAGCAGATCTGAAATATACATCCTCCATTTATGAAATCGGTATAAAAATGGGAGCTCAAGACCAATCGTCCTTGGTTGTCATTGTCTCTTCTACCAAGTTGTGGGTACTCTGCAGAGTTCTGAGGGGCTACTAAAGGTTGGTATTGCACTGAGAGTCAACACTCTAGAGGCAAGGTACCATCCCCTGAAGTCAAATCTGAAGGAGGAATTACTGGACTGTCCTGGGTGCCAAGATGCCCTACCTGTGGGCAAGGGAAGGAAGTGGCAGCCCTACAGGATGAACCAATCATGGAAGGGATGCTGTAACGGACACTGACATAGCATCTCATCCGGCAGAGACTAAGCAAGTGCGCCAGAGGACTTGCGGCACTGCTAAATTAAGCAGTGCAACCTTTCTCACTTAGCTCCATTGGAGCCATCATTACCGGCAGCAGTGTGCAAGTGTAGTAGGCCGGACTGAAGCCAGGATTAGCACCTGCTTGTGGGCTGTGTGACTGTGGCACTACCAAGGGTGTTATTGGGTATATGCAACAATGGTTCTGTCGGATCAACAATATCTTACAACAAATCATACAAATTGCTTCAATCAATGCTCAACCAGTTGATAAATTAAATAATGTAGGCCTGACCACAGCTTACATTTTCAGAAATCTGTATTGTTTTAGCAAATTAAACGTTATTCTTTTTATACATATTATTATTATTAAGTTAATTTGATATTGCGCACAAATCACCCCAACTGGGGTATCTCAGAGCATGGTCAACCTAAAACAAATAAACACGGAATCTAAAATGATGCAGTTTTTAGTATTTTTCTAACTGTACTGTAATTAGGGCAAGTTCAGACTGACAGGGGCTGTCTGTTCCAGAGAGTAGGAGCCAAATAATAAAAAGCTCTGCCATCGCACCTGATTTGCAGTATGTGTGGAACCGACAATAGTTCTTTATTACTAGAGCGCAAGTCTCTAGTGGGCAAATAGAAGAGAGCTGAAACATTGACAAACAGCATTGTGGCCCGCTCTATATTCTTTCCCCAACAGGTCGAACAAATGGGACATTTAAGCCCTTAGTTGGGGGACTATGTATCAGTACGTATCAATTGGGCTTGCTCTTGAAAACTGTTAAAAAAAAAAATTTAATCTATGATTTTCACGCTTTATGTAATTTAGTTACACCTATTTCACATGGAGCATCTTATGTACAAAAAGAATAACTGCAGAATTTGCTTAAACAATACAGATTTATTTTTTAATGTATGCTGTGGTCAGGCCTACATTATTTAAATGATCAATTGGTTGAGCACTGATTGAAGCAACTTGTATAATTTGTTGTAAGATATTGTTGATCCAACAAAACCATTGTTGCATATGCCTTACAGTACCCAGGTACACCATAAGTTAAGTACCCACCAAACTGCAGTAGTAAGCCACGATCTGCAGCCGCTGCCCAGAAGGGAGAACCCGCCAGAAGCCTTCTGCTCCTGCCATGATCAGTCGAGTGATGGGCTGCATAGCTGGCTGCTGAACAGACCCAAAGAAGACTGTAGTATGCCGTCTGGAGTACTCCTTCTGCCAGCTAGATTCTGCTGCCACTGAAGGGCCAAACATGGTTCAATTATGCTGCTGCAAACTTGGTGAAACACTGAATACAAACCCAAATGAGAGCACAAGCTGCACCCACAGACTGACTTCATATGCTGAAAGTGGAAAGGGGGAACCCACGGGAAGGGGAAGATCCACTGGAGAGACGAGGAGCCCTAGGCAGTAAAGGCCTATAAAAAACATAGACCAGCACCTGTGAACCAGGTATTTGTGCATTATCAAGCGTGTACAAAGTACCTTTTTTTATTATAAACAGAAGCACTGGACTGGGCACTGATCTTACTGCACCGCTAGGGGGGGTAGGTATTGATTCCTGACCCAGAGTAACCCCCAAACTAACCTCCCTGAGAAGCCTGACAGACTAGTGTGGAAAAGGTTCTACTTGGCCCAGCTTGCAGAGCCATACTAGAGTAGCACCCGGGAACAACAGTAGTAAAAGACCTCAATTCCCCATTGTTGTGTCCACGTAGCTCTTTGCTGTCCATAGGCCTCCTAAATTGGGGCTGACATGATGGTAGACCTATATAGGGAAGGGGATGCAGGGAACAGGAGCTAATTGACCATAACCATGGTGGTGAAGGTAATTTCTCACTGATGTCCTGTGGTCCATCCCACTATGGATCTGAAGTCTGGTTAAAGTACAGCCTTTTTGCACTTGACTCTCAGGATAGCAAGGCAGCAAGCCGGATTCATGCTGAGATTCTGCTGCTGCAGCAGAGACTTATGGGTTGTCAAGGCTGTGGCGGGGACCTTGTTTGGAAACTGGAGACTTCAGGAATTTCAGTTGCTGCTCTTGACATAGGCTGAGTGCAGATGGGATGCTGGTACAGGAGGTGTAGCCTCTGGGCCAATCCCAAACTTGTAGATGACTTCAGCAGTTAAAGCCTCAGGACAGATCAAGGTGTGCTTAGGCTCCAATGTCGGCAGTACCAGTCTCAGCCACGGTGGGTAGGTAATCTAGCTTGATTTTTGATTCCTGTAGAAGGGTCGATACAGTTCATGACCAGAACTATTTAGGGGGATCCCTTTCACTCCTGGCTTCTGTCCCTGGCAGTCTCTTGCTCAGTCTGATTATTTCCAGCTATTCCCCGTGCTGACAACATACTTGACTTCTCTCATAGTGTCTCCTTCTGCAGAGCCAGCCACACTCCTTCACTCCCTCAGTAGGCAGACTGACTTCTAGGCTCTCAGCAGACACTCGGCTGCTCAAGCAGAAAATGCACATTTCAGGTGATATGCCCTCATCTCTGGGAGACTGCTATCACACTAAAACCAGCATTAATCACAAAGGAGTTTCAGTTCTCTCAGGGACACTGCCTTCCCTAGTTATCTAGATCTTAGAACCGAAACACACAGGGTTGATTTGTACCCACTTTCATAAATATGTTCCTGACAAGGGCTATGGATCCACTGACTAAGGTTTCAGAACCGGTTTGTATTGGTTCCCTCTAAAAATGTCCTTTTCTGGCTGCTCAACAGAGACAGCCTTTGGGCAGGTGATCGTTCTCTTAGCTGGTAGCAAAGATGCTGCCTTTAAGCAGAAGTATCCAAACCAAGAGCTCAATGAAGAGTAAGATTTCTTCACTTAAGTGTCATCAGCTTTTCTGAAACAGTTATTAGGTAGATAGAAGAGGTCAGGCCCTGCGCCTGGAAACTTCCACAACTTGTAAAACAGAAACTGCTTAACCTCCTAACCAACTACAAAATGGCAGTTCTCAGGGAGAAATAATCAGAAGCCCTTTACTTAAAAGGTCTTTACTTAATTTTTAAAGGGGCCCACTCTCAATCCTCATTTAATTCAGTGACTCAGTCTCAACTCTACAGCTGGAATTCATTCAATATACTTCTAGTCAGAGAAGCTGTATCCTCTCCCCATCTTGTGCCATGCAACACGAGGGGCATAAAACACAAATCCCACTGGCCCTAGTACTCAGACTCTTATACACACACTCACAGTCCAATTAACACACATATGTACAACACACATATACACAATCGACATGCACACAGAATGGCAGTGAATTGATCTAGGATTTATACAACAACGAAACATTACATAAGATGGGTCAGGAGACCACAGGTTCTGAGACAGAAAGGAAAGGTCTAGTCACCCTGATAAAAGAAAAAACTTGCTATGCTGCCAGTACTGCTTATGCGATTCATCCTGTTATAGAGGCACACTGGATGTGCCCCTCCCGGTCACAGCCCAGGTTATGAATATCACATTAACAGGGGCCGGCCTAGGTATCTGTGCACATGCCACACTAGTGTGGTGCTACAGCCAAACAAAAAGGAGGTCATGATACCAGTTGCACATGCAGTTGTGAACTAAGAGCTGGGGGAAATGCCTGGTCACTCCACAAGGGATATTCCCATCCCAACGTATGGCTTCCTCTGAGTAAACTTTTTTAAATAACTTTTTGATGTGATGTGGTGCCTTTGTCTTTCTGGCTCAAAGTTTGCTTGATTCCTTGCCACAATGTGTTCAGTAACTAGATCAGTGTAAATACTTTTCTTGTGTGAATCCTGACTATATGCAATGTCTTCAGCATGCAAAAGAGTAGAGGATTTTATATTTCGAGGTTGATGGAATCAACTGTCTGTTTCAACTAGTCTTCTCAAGTCGGATTTGTTTTTGAGGTAGATGTTCACTTTGATCCAAGGCATCCATTATAAGGGTGGTATGATTTTGAATTTGGCTGTTGACTTGCGAGGCTAGCCTGCTTACGTGTCAATGAGGTAGACTTTTGTATTCCCTCTAGCAACAAGAAGCAAGACTCTGAGTTCACTTGGCACGTTCTGCTGTGATACAAATCAATCATCTGGTTGAAACTGCGCCTGCACCTTAAGTGTTTTTTTTACTACCTATGTAGCCTGTGAAAGAGGTGAAGTCTCAAGTACTCTGTTTCAGGGGTGTTATAAATTCAGCATCGGAGTGTTTATCTTCTTTGTCTCAACGTTCCTCCTCTGGGTGAATTACACCTGAGGAACTATTGGAACCACCAATTTGGCATCTCTTTAAAACTCCTCAATGCTCTGAAGCCATGTTACTCCATGCTGAAAAAGTGAGCCTACATATGATCATAATGCAACTGGATTGTCTTTTACACTTAAAGCAGACAAGTCAGACAGACCTTTCCATTGTGATCTTGACAAATACGCATGTTCTATTCCTTGTGCCAGCTTTGCATGACATCAAGGGAAAACTGAAATTTATGTGTTTCCTGTCCTCCACCACACAGTCATTCTCAAATGACCTGAAATGCGAGTGGGCGATGCTTCCAACACAAAGTTGAGAGTTTAAATGATGACCCTTTGATAGGTCCTTTCTTTCCTGTTACATGACCCAACCAGAGTTTTTCAGTCTCTATGGAGTTTTGTAGAAAAAACACTGGATTTCAGCTCTCAAACTAGTGGTAGTAAAACAAAAAAAAAAATCGGTGGAGGAGTCAGCTGTAAACATTACTATTCCATTAGTGTTGTGCATTGGGGATTCTCCTAATGAAAACAGATATGGTTTTCTAGAGTAAAGACCACAGTAATCTAAGTGCTTATTTGCCACTTCATGGTATTAGGTAACTCCCATTGAGCTGTGCTCCTCCTGTCTAATTTTGTGTATAAGAGGGCTGAGTTACTGTGCTACATTAGTGAACATATTTTTCTTCCAGACAGCCTCTTATTCACACTGAATACAGTCAAGATGGCTCCGACATCCTAGTCGACCTCAAAGTATATTATCTCATCTTGGCTTAGTTACTAATGATTTTACCTAGTTAATTTGTGCTTTTGTAACCCATTTGAGGTGGTGGCAGATAGGTTGCAGGATGTCAGGAAAGCCTTGTGAACACATTGGGGTATTCTTTTTTTTTTTTATTTAACTTCCTTTGTCAAAAATGAAAAACTATCAAAACTAAGCTGTATTGGACTGTTTATTTAAAAAACAGATGTTACTTTAGCATTGACAGAAAGAAGAACCCTTTGTTTTGGAAGAGGAGCCCCATTACATCTCTATTGTGAGCATTGCCACAAAAACTAAAACCCCTCAAACAATTTGAGCAAGTGTCAAAATGAAGCCTGTCATGGCTTTGCTGCAGCATATCCACCACTGGTTAAAATAAAAAAAGGGAAAGGAGCATTGAGTGAGACTGAACTTATATGATGTCGAAAAGGCACTGCAAAGGTGATCACACAGTCAGATTGTGAAAAGTGTCTCCAGCTCAACTGGGAGGAGAGTTTTCAAGAAATAAAAGAAGAATTATGTTGATTTTTTTCACTGGGTAACAGATTAACCATGCAAATTAGAAATAAATACTAGCAATTAAAAATAAAACAATAAGAGACAGAATATAACATAGAACATGCTTAATGTTGCCAATGTCACTCCTAGAAATAATTTCAACTGCAGTCTACATTTGACAGCTTTCAGATTTTTCAAATGTTACAGCACATTTAGACTTGATTCACATACTATTGATCCCAGTAATGGCTTAATTTGACAGGCCATTTCAGTTAAAAGACAAAGACTCACAAACCTTTTACGGAAAAGGGGATCTGCTGATTTCCACAAAAGCAACAGTGCATCACTTTTGAGAGTGTTAGAAACCTAAACTTATGTTTAAGATTAAAAAATAATTTCATACTCTTTTGGGTCTGGGGTTCCCACCATACCGTGAGACAAAACATAAACAAATCACTTAATAAAAAAGGCTAGAAAACTTTTATAACTAGACACATCTTTCACCAGTTCTCAAATTTGTTGGGCCTCTGGGGACAGACTAGAAGCCAGAAGACATTAAGATAGCATGTCCAAACAGTCTGGATATATGGATTAACACTGCTGCTTTACTATGCAGACAGTCACTGCAGAGGAGAGCACTTGGGTGGCAAAGGACTAGATAACACTAGCAAAGCCAACAGGCCTTGCCTCTTAAATGAAGGGGAAGTTATTAGTTTTGCGATTGCTGGTTTGTTTCACTACAGTTTATTGAGGAAGGCAATTTTGATTTACCACTCCCAGATGGGATGGGGATTAAACAAAAAAAAACAAAACAGAAGCAAGTGGCCCAAGAGCAGCGTGCAGCTGCCAGGTCATTGCAAACATAGTAATACGGTTAAGAGTGGTGAGCAGGAAGAAGGGGGAGTTGATGGCAGGGATCAATCCGTTATTAGTGAGAACCCAGTAGCAATGTGCAGCTGCTGAGCCTTCACAAAAAGAAATAAGCATTGGCAAAGCCAATAGGTTTCACCTTTGTCTTTTGTTCGATGTGACTGGCTGATAAATATTAGAGAAATGTTACAATAGTGCTTGTTTTATTAAATTAAAAAGAAATATTATTATATTTTTCTAATATTTGTAAGCCCGTTACATGGAGAAAAAAACCAAAGGTGAAACGTATTGGCATGCACGTTAGAAGAAAATATAGCAGAAAATAATTCAGAAGGCGGCAGAAGACAGATGGCAGCAGACGGTGTGAAGACAGAAGATGGAAGAAGACGACAGAAGACCGAAGAAGACAGAAGATGAAAGAAGACAGAAAAGAGAAGAGTGCAGACCTGAAAAGACAGAAGACTACATGCGTTAAAGAAGACAGCGAAGACAGAAGACGGTATGCAGAAACAAAAAAGAAGATGGACGACAACAAAGAAAGAAGTCATAGAAGGCACTGAAGAAAAAAGATGTAAGCAAAGTAAGAAGACGGCATGCTGCAAGAAAAAAAGAAGACAGCAATGAAGAAAGAAGACAGAGAAGACGGCAGCGAAGAAAGAAGACAGCATTCAAGAAGAAAAAAGAAGTATCTTCAGCGTTGCAGCCAGAGGAAGGACACTTGCCAGTGTTCAATAGGAAGTGACCAGAAGGAGTACTTGGTCCACAGGCAAGATCGGCGGAGAAAATGAAGACGAGGACAGGAAATAACGTGAAGGCGACATACTAGCCAACCCAAAGCAGGTAAATCAGAGCGACATTGGAGTAAGCTAATGGTAAGTTCAGGTAAGTAACGGACTATTTCCAAACCCCTTTTAAGGTTTTTTTCTGTTAACAAAAGATTTTGTAAGCATGTGCGAAAGTGCGCGTGCAAGCGAAACCTAAAGAAAAGAAAATATAAAGCGGGGACAGTGTAGACCGAGGAAAGTGATGCACTACTATGTAGTGTTTAAAGGCAAATGAAATCATAAATTCCCCACATCAGCAGCTGAAGGATACAGATCTTTCAATCAGAAAAAAAGGAGGAAAGAACAACTGCTGAGGCAGGACAAACACAAGAATAGTGAGGCAAGCCATCGAATAAGAAGCAAGTTACTGAGAGACAACAATGCCATTCAATTATGAGCAAGGGGCTGGTCCAAAGTCCACGTTAGACATATTGTATTGTATTTTAGACAATAGACCTTCACTAACAGACAAGGAAAGCTTTTTGTAGGTGAGACCTAGAAATGAGTAGAACTAGGAGGAATAGTTGTCTATCAGGTGTCTCCATGGAATGCGGCAGCAGGGGACCAGAAAGGTGGGGTGAAGGTCCCCCAGGAAGGGCAGGTATGATGACGAGTCACAAGATCCTTTTCATAAGGATTTATTTAGTTGAAGACGCAAGATGAAATACACGAAGAAGGGGCACAGAGCACAAGCGTAGCATAAGAGGGAGAGACACCAACGAATGTCGGAAACCTCATCATCATACATACTGGATGTGGGTAGCTGAGGTTGGTCAGAAGAAAGGGCGAGTGATGGGGTACTACATTACAACATGACTAACAAATTGTGTTTTGGTTTCAGTACAGGTCATCAGAAAGGAACCCACAGAGTCATGTCTGGTTCACATACCCCGGGCAGAAAAGAGGGTATATGTCCAGGGCGGTCAACTTGAAAATATAGGTGGACTGCAACATGGAAACACAAGTAAGATTTGGTGGGGCCTCTGTGACTTTGGCACTGGAAAGGTTTAGTGTAGCCTCTCAGAGAAGTACGGGCTGGACTGGTGGGATGCTTGCATATTTGATGATAAGATGTCTGGTACGAGTGCGGTACAGATAGCTAGTGATGGGGTGGTACATGAACTTGTGTTGGATTACAAACAGAATGAATTGGAAGAACTAGAGTTGGGTTGAATGGCTGGGTAGGGATGCAAGGCATTTGAAGACAAAGGTGGATCACAGTAATGGGGTATCTACTAGTGTGTTGCAGGACCTGGTGCATGGGAAGGCAGAGGAGAGGCCCTAAGGGAAGGTTGAGGACAATAGAAGGGTGGCACGCTTCAGGATGGACACTGACGCTGAGGCCAGATAACAGGGAGATAGTGGCAGAGCAACCGTGGATGGTTTCTATAGGAGGGGGAGGCCTCATGTGAAGGGGCTCAGGTGTGGTTATGAAAATACATACTTTAGGGATAAAGTGATCAGGATGGTCCCAGAAAAGAATGTAAAGGGGGAAAAAGGGAGGGGGAAAGTCACAGAAAGGGGGAATCAGGTTAAAAAAAAGGGGAGGTGGAAGTAAAAGAGAATGGCGGTAAAGCACAGATGGCAGAGTCTGAAAAGGACAAAGGTACAGAAGAATCTGAGGACAATAAGAAAAAAGAAAGAAAGTAACTAAAGGTTAAAAGTTGGCTTACATGGGGATAACAAAGCCTTTGGGGGCATATCTGATAGGCTCTACCAAGGGAAGGTCCATGAAAGGGTCGTACCGGGAAGTTTTTTAACTTCTATACAGAGAGGTGAGGATGAAGGAAGGTTTGAAACAAAAGGAATACGAATTAGTGAAGCAGCAGAAGGTGCCGGTGACAATTGAGAATTGGACTGCTGCATTTTTGCTTTAAGCCAGTGTCTATTGCGAAAAGTTTCGGGATAGATGTGTGGCACTTTTTAAATACATGGACATCATACAGAAAGCAGACATAACCTTTGGGACCTATGTATGTGTAAGGTATGATGAGGAATTTACAGCAAGACTAGCATAGGATGCTGAAAAGAAATAGGAGGGAGCGTGCGGGGTGGATAATTATTTGTGACAGCAAACACTGGGAACAGTGAGACCGGCACCCGCAGTCGTTAGGGACAGTGGGTTGCCAGCAGTGAGCCAGCCCTTTCAGGTGCGTCCCTTCCAGGGAGGGTTGGAGGCAACACCATGAGGATGGAGGTGGGGGCTAGACATTTAACGAAGTATTTTGTAACTAGGAAAATTTAGACGTGAGTGCTCAAAATGTGCTGCATGACACCCAGTTATCTATAAGCCAGGATAAGCTGAGGAAAAGCTCAGAGGAAAGGCGGTCAGAGGGACAGCGAGGTGGACACAAAGGGGCACAAGGGCCTGCAGGGAAAGGCTCTTACTCCAGTTAAGGCACACAGAGTAGAATTTTGTCTTAAGTGGTACAAGAAACAAGAGGCTGCTAATCTGATTTTAGAGTGGATTAAAAATTGAAACGCTGAGAAACAGAGAGGCTGAGTGAAGAAACTCAAGTCGGTAAAAGAGCATTCACAGTTGGTATGGGACAAATTGGAAAAGGAAGTGAGGGACAGTTGGATGTCGAGTCCTTTTGAGGATTGGTCGCTCAAGAGGTTAATAGTGTCACCCATTGGAGTAGTGCCCAAAAAAGGAAAAGGGACAGTTAAGATTAATTCATCACTTGTCTTGGTAAAAAGGACAGCCTGTCAACGACTACACTGCAGAGGAGCTGACCTTGGTGTTGTACGTAATGGTGGACGTAACCATGGACATAGTGAACAGATCTAGGACAGGTGCACTGTTAGCAAAAAGTGACATAAAATCAGTATTTAGGCTGCTGCCAGTACATATGCCTGACTTTGAATTGTTAGGCATCCAGTTCAAAGGTAGATGGTACATTAACAGAGCACTACCAATGTGATGCTCTATTTCATGGACGTTATTTGAGACATTTAGCTCCTTTTTGCAGTGGCTGTTCATGTTCACCACAGAAGGTACACCAAAAAGGGAAGGATGGAATGCTTGAATTAATCTCAGCCACTGGTAATACATCTGGGTCACATCCTAATCCATGGTTATTTTGCACACCATGTCACCTCAGTTTGGACCCAGCTATATGCAAATCAATCCTGACCATGCTCCAATCAGAACAGTCCAGCCCAAACTCCCAAGTCAGAACTGGAACACAAGCTTCCCAGGACTGGTTTTTGCCACAGTTATGGGCTCATCAGCCAGGTACTAGGGACTAAGCTGAGGTGGCATAATGAGCAAAATAACAATCGATTGGGATGAAAGCATTTAATGAGTCTAGCTTTGTGCGGTCAAACCCTTCTCCAGAACTAGGTTGTGCACTTATCGGTGTCTATTACTCCTACCAGACGCTTTAGAGGGGAGCATATTAATGTCTGGAAGCACGAAATGTCTGGAAGCACGAAGCTCTTATGTTATTGGCTTGGACAGCAAATTGTGGCTGCTAGTAGTGTACATACTGCGCTTGAGCACATAAATAGTACAACTCAAAGTCTGGCACTGCCATCCATACCATCCTGTTTGAAGGAGAACAAAATGACATCCTATGTTTGTCTTGGTTGTTTTCCTTACCACGGTATATGGATCAAACCAGCACTTAAATTCTAAAGAATGCTTTATTCAAGGGGACAGGGGATATATTAAATAAGTACAGATATCTCTGTAGCATAATTTTTGCCAGCGTCAGAGGTTCAGCTAGTGACAGTGGCAGCTTTATCAATTTAGCTACATGCTGCGCTTTGTGACTATGCAGTCTCCTTTATTATAACGTTGAGCTTCCATGGTCAGGGGGAGAATCACTGATTTAACTCAGTTAATGGTTATGTCAGATAGCAAAGCAAATTAAGAACTATTTAGCGGCACACCATTGATGTTTGGCAGCCTTATGGAGAGAGTGACATGATCAGTATATAACAATATTATGAGATGTCTGGAGGTAAAATATAGCCCTCTCTCCACATGATGCTGCCTGAGTTTGGCTGCAAGCGGCTCCATCGCTATAGTGAATAAGAGAGAGGAGGACTATGACCCATAGTGCTGTTACTTCCCCTTTCGACCTAATTTGCGCTTTAGGCTCACTGTATAGGAGTAGTAACCATCTTAAACCTCAGTCTATCTTGTAATCTGAAAAGGTATGGCCATTCCAAGGAGTCAAACACTTAAGTACAGTAAAGCAAAACTGCTGCTGCTTTCAACCCTGGGCAAATAGTGTCCAAAGTTTGTGTGATGTGGATCTACCAGGTATGAAACCTTCCTGGTCTGTCTGCACTAGGTTGGGCAGTAGTGAAAGGATCCTGCTTGCAAGTATTTTCATTAGTACCTTATGGTTTGACTTATGAGGGAGACTAGCCTATGCGATGCACATTTGTCAGTAGGTTTGTCAGGTTTCAATAGTGTGATCACCACTGCTTTTCTGAGGGATTCAGGATGGTGCCCTTTCTGAAAGGATTCTTCAAATCTAGCAAGTAGTTGCAGCATAAGACTGAGCTGGTAGCCCTTCTGAGCCGGGATCCTTGTCATTTGACTGTCAGGTTAATTTTGTTCTGTGGTTATTGGTGTGTCTAGACATTCTCTGCATAATGTTCCTAACCAAACCAGCTCTATGGTGTCACAGTACTTAACTAATATCCTATTTGCCAGGACAGGCTTAGAATGTGTAGAGCTTGACACAGTGATCTCAAAACACCTCTAGTATGTTTGTGGCTTCCATGGCTCTCGATCCATCCTCTCTCTTTCCATCTGTATTGTGACTAAATTGGGACTGTAGTTTTTTAGTAATCTTGCCAGGTTTTTACTGCGTCTGTCTCTTTTGTAGGTTCTGGCTTTCGTCTTTCTGCCCTGATAGTTAAGCTCGCTCTGTGCTGCTTCCTAAAACTCATTTAATTTAGGCCTCCCTTTGGCAACTACCTCAGAATCACCACTTTCAAAATAATTACTTTATTGGGTCTTATACTCGGCTTCCAATCTCGCCAGACAAGCTCTGACATCTCTTAGAATCCCTGCTTGCTTAGAACATCCTGTCACCCTTATTACCACCTTGTAGTCTACCACAGTGTTGAAGGGCTCTTGGCTGACTGCTCATTGTTGGTGAAACACATGCATGTCTCATATCTAATTTCATCCTTGACACTGCATCTTGCAGAGCACCACAGAGAATCCTCCAAGAGAAAGCCCTGTGGGTTATCCCTTGAATATCAAGCTCGAGTAGCGTTTGAGAGAGTCCCAGGAAGGCACTACGCTCAGCTGCTCTATGTACAAATAACTTTAGTGGTAAGCCAATAATCCAATGTGAACCAGGTATTGTGGAAGCTGGAGAGACTCTGGGTATCTTGCATGCCATATTTGTATTACATAGTAATTTCCATTAATCTCCTTTATCTGTTTTGCGGCTAGTGGGTGTGGATGTCTACTTGCACTTGGACTAGCTTCACTTAAAATAAGAACTACCTTAAAGTCACCCGTACACATAACAGACCTGGGATTAGATAGTAGTGCCCTTGGACCATAGTTCTACGTAGAAATTTGGTCTAATTACATTTTGGCCATATACGATATAACTATGACTGGCTGAGTATTTATAAGACTCTGGAGTAGAATGTATGACGGTTAGTGTCCAGTAACTCTTGTAGTGGGCATATTGGGGCATCACATCTAATTAAAATAGTGATGCAGTGGTATTTTGGGCATACAAGCAATAAGAAGTGTGTTTTCGGTCAACCAATTTGACCTAGAAGCTAGACTCCGTGGGATGTATCAGATACATCTCCTGCAGGAGACAATGTCTTTTTCATGTCTATGCAAGTAGGCTAGAACCTACTGATTTTTCCACAGGTTATTTAGCCCTCCTATGATGATGTGATGAGCTTAAGTGGATGAACAGCGATGAGTAATCATGTCAAGCGTGCCTCTGCATGTTGCCTGTGTAGAAGGCCAGCTATGCTGCTCTGTGCTGTACTTTTTTAGCAGTGAGTGATGACTGCTGTTAGTTGCTGGTTCCTCCATAACGTTTGCGTACCACAAACGTCGCTTGACCCAAAAATGCCAGAAAACTCAACAGCACCCAGACCCTACCCGCATAAATCCAAACAATATTCCTTACTTTTGGAAAAGATTAATTGAGTGGCTATACAACAATAATGTTTTCCTCCCTTGTTGAGCCCAGTGAGGGACCATGTCCCAGTATTGTTGGACAGAGAAGTACTCCCTTATTTAAGGGTCTCAGAGTGAGGCAGACGCCCAAATCTAGAGGTGAGCTGGTGGTTGAGGTAGATATTTGTTAGAGTGTCCATTTTCCACCTTGTGTTCACCAGTGATTTGAAGGTAGTGGCTAAAACAATAGCTAGTTTAACTACATCATATGTTCAGAGTCCCGGATGTCACAGCTGTTGTGGTGCCCTTGTGACGCACTCATTGTGGCACCCTGGACCCATATCTATCCTGTGGTGGATAATGGACCCATAACTACCCTCTGCTGTCAGGGTGTACTGCTGCGACAGTTGTGCCCATAACGTTGCTAGCATATAGACACACTGTTATTGATATGGACGCTCTTTATTGTGGTATGCTGTTAGAGATCTCGACGCTATTGGTAAACAGGACAATAGGTGCTCGTTAATATGGTAGGCTGTGTGCGATATGGACACTATGGTAAAACAGCAGAATAGGTGCGAAGTAAGCACTTGTCTTATGTGCATGTTGAAACATATACTTTACTAAAGACTTGTCATAACACATATCAGGATTGTTCATAGGAAGTATTAAAGCCCATCTTGTTCTTAGGAAACCAGGAGCATAGTCATTCTTTACTAATCAGCTGTTTTGCAGAGCACAGTCAAAAACACAGCAAAATCCAGCAAGATGACAGAGGCCCGTGGCCGCTGCCATATATAGAAGCCCCACCCAATGCCAACTGCTAGTGACTGCTGATCCCTCTGCTAGCGGTCAGATGCTGGAGGTCTCTCGAACAAGTACCAGTGATACGGGGATCGTTGAATCACTGTACAAGAGACTTGCTCTTAATGTAAGGCTGTCTGAACATTTACTTGCATGCTCCACTGGTGTCTCAATCAATACGCATGTGACATTTTTAATGCTGCAATGGTGGACTAAGTAGCAAGACGCTATGCATTCATATGCAGTCAAAGAGCCAAGTGAATTTCAGTGCTTGAATTCGCAATCATAGGGTCAAGTGAATTACAATGTTTGAGTTCATCGTATCTTGACAGGAAGTCATAGACTCTTATTTGAAAGTTGCTTTAATGTTATTGCGATCTTAGTAAAGGCTGAATCTAGAACTGTGTGAAGAAAAACGACAAGACTGTGAAGTGTGCCAAGCACTTCAAAACTCATACTGCTGGAATCAGAGTAAGCCCAGAGACTTGGCCTAGCTAATAACCAAACAGTGAAAACTCTGGCAGTGTACGAATACTCCTTCCTTGTTCCACAGGTAAGAGACAAAGGAAGTCTTCCATCTAATGCCTTTTTTGTAATATTGGTGCAAAGTGTAAGCAGACGTCAATCACCTAATTTGGATCGTGTTTTGTTCCAGGTATCCCTCTCCACAGTACCTTCCCCAAAACCCTTCCCTCATCTAGCCACTGTGAATTTCTTTCGACACTTGCAGAATCGATGCTCATAACAGAATTGTGGGCTTATATAATTACATTCCTCCTGAGCAGTGCCCCCAAGACATCTTCCATAAACTGTTTGTGTAGAATGCTAACAAACATGCAGAAGGAAATGACTGCAGCACAGCAGGAAACAGATGCACTGGCTAATCAGGAGACTCACCTTGTCCCCAAATAATTGATGGGCATCAGAAGCAAATCCAGTTTCCAACCATGCAGACACCTAGCAATCCACTCACACCCTACAGTGTCTGTGACTATTCTAACGCCTGTACCCTTAACACCACTAGAGCAATTTACAGGGGATTAGTCCAAACGTTGCTCACACAAGTGGAGTTGCACGTTATCGTGTGTCATACAGCCTTCCCTGATGCCCAATCAAGAAATGCCTTCCTAATCTCTTATCTCAGTGGCGACACTGTCATGTGGGCAGTCCCCTTAGTGAATACAGACAACAAACTTTTATACAAATGAAGAAACTTTAAGGAAGACTTTGACATTTTTTTTGATAGGTGGACCATCACCGGGTCAGCAGACCGTGAACTGCTGGAGCTTAAACCGGGAAATAAAGATCTGGTACACTGTCTCAAACAATGTAATCACTTAATCTCAGAACCAAACTGGCCCGAGGAAAAAAGGGCAGCGCTATACTACCAGGGTTTGAAGCATGAAATAAAAGATCTCTTAGCACAAGTTGACCCACAACCTGACACCTGTGAAGCACTCCTAGCCCTCACCTTCCGGTTAGACCACATACTCTCAGACCACTAAGGTGATTGGAAAAGGTGGGACACACGTCCTCTTAGTCACCCAAAAGGGAACCCCATATCCTCATCAGGCACCAGCAAACCTATGGCTGTAGGAGGTATTAGAAAACCACTTACCCAGGAAGAAAAAAACCAAAGGCACAGGAGTGGTCATTGTCTGTCTTGCTGCAAAAAGTGGCACTTTATCCTAGAGTGCCCCACTCGGCCCAAGACCGCAGTTCAGAAAACAACACAAATCACCAGTATCTATGAAACCTAGTAAGCTCAAAAGTCAGACAACAGAACCCCTTGAGGAGTAACTATATAGCTCCTGATCAATCTATTGCCAATACCTCACAAATATCATCACTGCACCCAACAATCTATGCCCAGGTATCGGTGGAAGACAGTACCAATGAAGTAGTTGTAATGATAGACTCCAAGGAAACTGGGAACTTTATAGATGCCAAATATTGCTCTGGTTTTCCACAAAAGGCCCGGCCTGAATTGGTATGAGCTGTGGACAGAACAATGTTATCCTCATGACTCATAGCATATCATAAAGTTACCATAGAATTAACCCTAAACCAGGCATCTGGGACACACCAAGAAATTATCAGGCTTGACATAACTGATGCTCCACAATCTGAAATCATTTTGGGAATGCTGTGGTTAATGGAGCATAACTCACAGACTGATTGGGAACAGAAAGGAGTAAATTTTGATTCAGAGTGATGTACCCAAGTATGTATTAAGCCAAGACCGCCTAAATAACCGGATAACACAACAACCCATCTGATTGCCACAGCAGTTGAACAAGACACAGAACTGCCAAAAGCAGTATGAGGCATTCTGGGATGTTTTTAATGCCAACAGAAACCTTGCCTCCTCATCAAACCTATGATTGTCAGATCAACCTCATACCAGGTTCTAAGATTCCTTGCAGACAAAGTTATGCTCTAACAGAACAGGAAAACCAGCATCTAAGGGTGTATTTAGATCAATATCTAAAAAACTGATTCATTAGATCTTCAAAATCCCCAGCTGCATCACCCTTATTTTTTGCACCAAAGAGTAACAGTGAATCATACTCATGTTTTAACTACAGAGCCTTGAACTGCATCACTATAAAGAACAGCTATCACTTGCCACTCAACCCAGTATTACTCAATTAAGTAAGAACAGCTCAAATGCACACAAAATTGGATCTTAGAGGCACATAAGACCTGGTGCACATTCAAGCTGGTGATGAGTGGGAATCAGCTTTCCGCATGAGGTATGGCTTGTTCGAATACAATGCCATGCAATTTGGCTTGTGTAATGAACCAGCGGCATTTCAATTCTTTGTGAATGGCATCCTCCATGAGTACCTAGAGAGATTTGTCGTTCAATACATTGATAACATCCTTATTTATTTCTCCTCAATGGAGGAACATGGAGATCATGTGAAAATCATTTTACTAGCCTTATGACAGAAAGGATTATATTGCAAGTTGTCCCAGTGCACTTTTCACACCACAGAAGTGAAATTCCTAGGTTTCATTCTGACATCTCAAGATATCACCATGGAGGACCTCAAAATCCAAGTAATTACTGAATGACCCTGACCCCAGAATGTGAAGGATATACACCAATTCTTAGGACTGCAAACTTTTACAGAACATTTTAAAGTACTTCTCCACCAAAGTGATCTATTTAACTGCACTACTCTGCAAGGGGGTTCTGTTTTCAATTGACCCAAGAAACTGAGCATGCATTCACCCATCTGAACAAAGCTTTTACTACAGCACTAGTCCTCAAACATCCAGACACAGAGAAACCCTTAATCGTGAAGCTGATGCATTTGATAATGCCATATGTGCTATCTTATCCTGCAGAGATCCAGCCACCATTCACTTGCATCCTGTGGCATATCTGTCTAAATAACTTCTGCCAGCAGACCACAATTATACCAATGCTGAAAAAGAACTATTAACCATACGCCTAGCACTTAAAGAATGCCAATACTACTTACTAGCTGCCAAGTTTCGTACAACTGTGTACACAGACCTTAGGAACTTAACTTACAATTCTTGCGCTGGGCCAAAGCATTAACATCTAGGCAGTTACGATGGACTTGGTTTTTGCAAAATTTGATTTCCAAATCACTTATCGTTCTGGTAGTGCCAACAATAAAGCAGATACACTATCCCAATCAGAGCGCCCACCCGAGGAGCCTCATGATCCCTCTATTATGGGAGCTCAGAAACAAATCATTGGGGTCACTGCTGTTCTTACCAATACTTTTTTCAATAAGATTCAAGAGGCCCTACCGATGTCCTAACTGATATAATGGTGCAACCAAGACAAAGACCGGTGAATGCTTGAGAACCTACCATTTCAGGGCAAACTCTGATACATTCCAGCTAAACAACTGCAACAGAATGTATGGTAGTAGTGCGATAATGAGCCATTTGCAGAACACCCAGGATGCATTAAAACATTAAAATTGATTACTTATCACTTTTAGTGGACCATTTAGCGATCCGATACAAGTACGCATGTCCAACAATCGAACCAAAACAGACTTATCAAAGAAAAAAAAGGACCTTTTCAACCACTCCCAACACATGGCTGAGTCTGGGGAGATATATCACTGGATTTCATTACAGCACTACCCAAGGATCAAGGTAAAGATACCATTCTAGCGGTTGTAGATCGCCTGTCAAAGATGACTCACTTCATTGCCTGTGCAGGTTCACCATCAGCAGCAGAAGTTACAACCCACCTATTAACTCAAGTAGTCCGCAAACATGGTTTTGCTAAATCCATTATGTCCGACCGAGGTACACAGTTTACCTCCAGAATTCAGAAAGCGTGGTGTGCTGCACTCAGTATTAAAACCTATGTATCCACCAGCTTTGACCAGGAAACAGATGATCAAACAGAAAGGGTGAACCAAGTATTAAAACAGTATTTTCGTTATTTGTAAGTGTTGCCAGGTTCTGAATGGACCTACTCTGGGAAGTTGAATTCATCTACAATAACCTTCAACATTCTGCAACTCAAATGTCTCCCTTCTATGTGAATTATGGTCATCACACACACTATCTGCCATTACTCCATCAATTATCATCTGACAACTTGCCTACAGTGGCCCACATACTAAATAGACTATCCACTATGGCTCTGCATCTTCATCGCAATGTTCTGAAAGCCAAGGCATAGTACACATGATTTGTTGACCGAAAAGTCAAGCAGGCCCGACCGATCAGCCCGGAGACCATGTCTGATTGTCTACAAAAAAAACTCTGATTTTAGACACCAATACAAGTTTCAACCCCACTATGTGGGGCCATTTACAATTGAGGAAGTAATTAATCCCATTACTTTTCGTGTACAACTATCCTGTACTATGAAAGTACCCCCCCCCATTCTTTCAGAGCTCTTTCATGAAGGTTGCAAGCACATCTGCTCATTCTTGTCCGGCGCCTCCAATTATGATGGACAAGTGCTCAGAATATGAGATGCGAGCCATCAAGGGTATCAAGCGTTGCAAAGGTTTTCTCTAGTACCCTGTGTCCTGGAAAGGGTATGGCCCGGAAGAGGACTTGTGTAAGGAAATACCTCCTTGGCATGGTTACCCCATAACTTTTTGCCTTTGCTGATGCTAAGTTTTGATTGAAAGTGTGCTGGGACCCTGCTAACCAGGCCTCAGCACCAGTGTTCTTTCCCTAAACAGTACCTTTGCCCCTAAAGTGTCTAAGCAAAACCTTAGACATTGTAAGTGCAGGGTAGCCATAAGAGTATATGGTCTGGGAGTTTGTCAAACACGAACTCCACCGTTCCATAATGGCTACACTTAAATCCTTGAAGTTTGGTATCAAACTTCTCAGCACAATAAATGCACACTGACGCCAGTGAGCAATTTATAGAGATGCCCCCTGAATACCAATCTGACTTCTAGTGTAGGCTGAACAGTTTCTGCCAGTCTGCCACACACCGGACATGTTGCTGGCCACATGGGGAGAGTGCCTTTGTCACTCTGTGGCCAGGAACAAAGCCTGTACTGGGTGGAGGTGCTTCTCACCTCCCCCTGCAGGAACTGTAACACCTGGCGGTGAGCCTCAAAGGCTCACCCCTTTTGTTACAGCGCCCCAAGGCATCCCAGCTAGTGGAGATGCCCGCCCCTCTGGCCACTGCCGCCACTTTTGGCGGCAAGGCTGGAGGAGATAATGAGAAAAACAAGGAGAAGTCACCCACCAGTCAGGACAGCCCCTAAGGTGTCCTGAGCTGAGGTGACCCCTGCCTTGAGAAATCCTCCATCTTGAGTTTGAAGGATTCCCCCAATAGGATTAGGGATGTGCCCCCTTCCCCACAGGGAGGAGGCACAAAGAGGTTGTAGCCACCCTCAGTGTCAGTAGCCTACTGCCCTCCCAGACCTAAACACACCCCTAAATTCAGTATTTAGGGGCACCCCAGAACCTAGGAAACCAGATTCCTGCAACCTGAAGAAACAAGAAGGACTGCTGACCTACAAGCCTGCAGAGAAGGAGGAAGACGACAACTGCTTTGGCCCCAGCCCTACCGGCCGGTCTCCAACTTTGAAAAACTGCAACCAGCAATGCATCCAACAGGGACCAGTGACCTCTGAAGCCTCAGAGGACTGCCCTGGACTAAAGGACCAAGAAACCCCCGTGAGCAGTGGCCCTGCTCAAAACCAGCAACTTCTTTGCAACAAAGAAGCAACTTTCAAAGACTGCACGTTTCCCGCTGGAAGTGTGAGACTTCACACACTGCACCCGACGTCCCCGGCTCGAGATCCAGAGAACAAACACCACAGTGAGGACTCCCCGGCGACTTCAGCGCAGGAGTGACCCCCCAAGCAACCCTCTGCCTAGCCCAGGTGGTGGCTGTCCCGAGAAGCCCCCCCTGTGCCTGCCTGCACCGCTAGAGTGACCCTCGGGTCCCTCCATTGTTTTCTACCTAAAACCTGACGCCTGCTTTGCACACTGCACCCGGCTGCCCCTGTGCTGCTGAGGGTGTGTTTTGTGTGACTACTTGTGTCCCACCCAGTGCTCTACAAAACCCCCCTAGTCTGCCCCCTGAGGACGCAGGTACTTACCTGCTGGCAGACTGGAACGGGAGCACCCCTGTTCTCGATAGGCGCCTATGTGTTTTGGGCACCTCTTTGACCTCTGCACCTGACCGGCCCTGAGCTGCTAGGCTGGCAATTTTGGGGTTGCCTTGAACCCCGAACGGTGGGCTGCCTATCCCCCAGAAATGGGACTTGTAAGTGTTTTACTTACCTCCCAATCTAACCTTACCTCCCACAGGAACTGTTGATATTTGCACTGTGTCCACTTTGAAAATAGTTTATTGTCATTTTTACCAAGACTGTATATGATATTGCTTTTATTCAAAGTTCCTAAAGTATCTAAGTGAAGTACTTTGCATTTAATGTGTTTACTGCAAATATTGAACCTGTGGTTCTTAAAATAATCTAAGAAAATATATTTATATATATAAAAACTTATTGGCCTGGAGTAAGTCTTTGAATGTGTGTTCCACATTTATTGCCTGTGTGTGTACAACAAATGCTTAACACTACCCTCTGATAAGCCTACTGCTCGACCACACTACCACAAAATAGAGTATTAGAATGATCTACTTTTGCCACTATCGTACCTCTAAGGGTAACCCTTGGACTCTGTGCACACTATTTCTTACTTTGAAATAGTATATACACTGAGCCAACTTCCTACAACGAGTGAGCCCCGGGACACCATACATGCACCACACCTCCAGAGGCACTTTCATGCCACTCATACAATGCCCTCTTTGTGACTGTGCAAGAGGCACTTTTGGTACGGGGTACTATCACAGATCTCAGGGCGTACTTGTGGCACCCTTATTGTGGCGCCCTGTACTCATAGCTACCCTATGCCGCATAATGGACCCATAGCTACCCTGTGGAGTGAGGGTGTTCTTCTATCACAAATGTGCCCAGAACATTGACGGGTGTGCCCAGAATGTTGCTAGCATATAGACACATTTTCAGTGATATGGACACTCTTTACTGTGGTATGCTGTTAGCGATATCAACGCTATGGTAAAACAGCACAATAGGTGATCGTTATTATCGTATGATGTTAGCAATATGGATACTATGGTAAAACAGCATACTAGGTGTGAAGTAAGCACTTGTCTTATGTGCATGTTGAAACGTACTGTACTAAAGTGGTGTCATAGCACATATCAGGGATGTCATAAGAAACGTTAAAGCCCATCTTGCACTTAAGAAACCGGGGGTATAGTCATTCTTTACTAGTCCGTTGTTTTGCAGAGCACAGCTGAGAACACGGCAAAATCCCACAAGACTATGGACAAGCGCAGCCGCTGTCATGGGTGTGGCCAATGCCATATAAAGCGGCCCCACCCAATGACAACTGCTTGCAATTGCCGATCCCTCTCCCTGCAATCGGATGCTAGAGTGTCTCCTGAACAAATACTAGGGATCACTGAATCACGGTAAGAGAGACATGATTTTAATGTAAGGCTGTTTAAACTTTTAGTTGCGTTCTCCATGTGCGAAAAGAAGTGCCTAAAAAGAAAGGAGCAGTGGAAGGACAAAAGCAATGTGTCCGTGCTCCAGAGGAGGGACAAACACGAAGAAGAAGAACGTCTATAACAGCTGACCACAAGAAGTAGGCAAATGAAAGTGACAGTGAAACCAACCAATGGTAAGCAATGGGTAGCATCTAAGGCCATTGTTAAAAAAACAATGTCTCATAAGAGACAGAGTTTGCATGGTCTTAGGCAACAGCTAAAGACAGCGTTAGTTGCACTGCTACTTTTGGTAGGGAACAATTCAAATAAAAAATCCACTCACCTGGCATTTGTTTGCTACAACAGCTTCCTCTTGCTCTGCACCCCTTCTTCTGAGAGTACATAATTGCAGCTGCCTGGAACCCTCCAACCATTCCCTCTGACTCTAAAAAAGGGTTGTCCTTGGTAAAACTCTTTAGGGCTGAACTGGACCCGACTGGGAAAGTGACTCCTTTCTTCCCTGGTCCTCCCAAAAAACACCATCTCCAAACACCTTCCTCGTGGTACTCTCTACTATATCAAAATTGGTAAAGGTGGCTACATACATTCCCAAATCTTTGAGGAAAATGATCTCCAAACAAAGACCTTGGGTTTTACATCCATCCTCTGTGAGAGCCATATCCCCTAGCTCAGGATCTACTCTCACGAGAATAGATTTTCTCCTTTCGGAGGAACACATAATTTATTTAGTACTACTGGTATTGAGTACGCCAATCCTACAACATTTCTTTCTTCTAGCTTCAGATGTTTACACATTTTAGAATCCATATATCTCAATTTGTGGCCCCTTGACTTCCATTCTCAGGCTTTCAGGTGATGGATACCATTAGCCATGAATGTCTCTCTGCCACAGGGATCTCTTAATACATTATTATTCTCTTCATCAAAACTAGATGTATCTCAAAACAGATGCTTATATAAACCATGCAGGATAAAAACTCTCTGCAGAAAATCATCAGCCTCTGTAAGGTTTTTCTTTTTTTTAATTAAATTTAACTTGCTGCAGGTGACCCATTCTTTGCGAACACATTTTTTTATCATTTTTTGTCACACAAAACACATTCTGCTTTTTTTGGAATTGAAAATATTTTCTAGATAAGGTCTGTGCTACAGTCTTCTTCCTGATTAAATATTTAGATGAGTTCAACTTATGTTGCTTACCACTTTTCTTCCTCTTCAAACCTTCCTCCTCAGAGTCAGATACATTAAAAAGCGGTTCTTTCTTTGGCTGAGTCAGAGGCTCCTCTTAACTATTTTCCTCTTGATTGGTTTGGACATAAAAGCTGACCTCACACCTTTAGATGAACATTCCCCATGAGTGAGGCAATCATGCTTCGAAGATCTTCTCTAAAGAGCGCAATGGCAGACAAACTATCCATCCTTCACTATGTATTACCACACTAAATGAGAATCAGAAATTGGCGTCTTTAACCATTTCGCAGGTGGGATTCCTCATCTGGTGCAAGACCTTTTTTGGATGTTTAGGGTAGTTTGTGTTTCATTACATTATTTTCACAAAAAATATCCATGCCAAATTAATGTGCATCCTTTCTTTACAACATCCTGGAGAGTCTCAAATTACGCAGGGTTCGACATTCTTCTGGAGGGAACCCAGAAAATAGACAAAATATAGCTAAATATTGTTTTTTTTAATGAAAAATTAAAGTGCTCTGCAAGAAGGCATTTGCTTCTCAAAATGGCACCAACTAATGGTTTGCGGTGCTAGGGTCACTATCCTCCAATCTTTCAGAAACAAGCAGAGATGTGTCAAAAAACATTTCTAAGAGCCCTTCGATTTTCCTAATTTTTGTGGTTTCAACCTACTTGCAGATTGTGGTGCAACAAAGTGATCCACAAAAGTTGTACATTTCTGAAACGTGTACAAAGTTCTAAATTCAGCAAGGAGTCACTTGTGTAGAAAACGGTGAAGGTTTTCCCAAAGAAACTGATTTGAGAATAAGTATACAAAATAGTAATTGGTGACAATTCTTTTCATCCGTATTTTTTTCACGATCACTAATTTACAAAAGCAATATACCCTTATGTCTGCTAAACCCTTCTGGTGGCACGGACATACAGTGTTTGTAATTTTTCCAAAAACACATTATACCCAGAGCCAACATATGAGCTGCAGCTTATAATACTTTTCATCATGCAGCAATTCATACGATAAAATCTAATGAATGAGAATTAGGTATTAAGTAAATCTATTTATTTCTGAAATGTACACAAGATACTGATTTTAGGATCAATGATTATTTGTAAACCTCTGTATTTGGGGTTACCCATACTATCAGGCAATTCAGAGAGCATTTTAAAAAATGTTTTCTTACTTGCACACTGGCTTACACTTGGAAGCCAAAAATGCAGAGAATTCCAATTGGTAACACAAATAAATGTTCTACTGTTCTGTCTTTTCAACATATCGCCTGATAAAAATGGTACCCCACTTGTGTGGCTGGGAGTTAAGGATAAAAGACTGCTATGTGCCAGTCACCTCCCTCTGGAACAAACCATAGTGCTGCCAAGTCAACACATTCAACTCCCTCCAGTGGAGTCTGTACCCAGGAGAAAGCAGAAATCACAGTCTTGGTGTAACTTGTCAGTGGTTAAAATCAAACATTTCACATACATTGTTCTTTTACTGCTGCCACTAGTCTATACGGGAATAAACTAAACTACCACAATGAAAAGAACGTTCACGGGTTCACAGAACGACTTTAAATATCAACGAAGCAACTCCATCAGCCTAATAATGTAAAAAGTATTTGCACTGTGAAAACACATGCCCACTTCTCACTGTCAACTGCAGAACGGGCATTAGGTACAGGAATTGAAGTAGCACTCATTTTAGTTCCAATGTGTGTATTATATTTGAATGACTATACCCAAGACAAGAAAGACGCAGGTGTAGAGGACTTGTTTATCCTTTGTCCCTAACACCATGACCTCAATTGGTCAATCACTCTTGCAAAGACTCTCCTTCTCAGGCAAGAGAATGTGGCAATAGCACAATATAAAAATACATCAATCCAGGCATTTCTGACCAACAGAAAAGCACGTTAGGAAAAGCAGATCACTGAATTCCAAGCTTAGTTTCAGTGACAGATGTGTTCTACTCTGGAGAGGGGAATCTGGAACCTGCCAAATGTAATTTACCATTCATTTACAATTTTAGTTATACGGGTAAGGGAGGATTAGAAAATTTCAAAACATTAGTATGGACTTCATGAACTATGAGACACAATGTAAAAGATGAGAGGTTCAATGAACCAAATGACTTCAGAAGATGGCTACAAGCTTCCACCTCGCTTTAGGACACTAGCCCCCTCTCATTGTGACTGCCCACAATATAAAGAGACAGGCAGACACATACATAAGCACACGCTACATTGCTATCCCCAAACAGGATATTTACAAACCACCGAAAGAAACATGAGCATTAAGGTACACTGGTTTTGTGAAATGGTGCAAAATCTACCCCACTTTCAGACACCACTCTAGTGCGACCAACCACAGAACATAAACTCTCCGAACATTCCAACTCGTCCAAGACAAAAGGTAATAAAGTCGACTTAAGAGGGGAATTCCCACCAATCACAGATGACAACTACAACTGACACCCACCAACACCTCAAAAGGCAAAGTAATTGACAAATATTGTGCTATACAATAACAGTGTAACTTATCTGTAGAGAAGGCAGGGATCCACAGATAAAGGAAAGAAAGGTGACAGTACAGGTGTAGATTTTCACTGTAAATATTTTACTTTGTCAAAATGTCCACATTCATCAGTGACTCTGAAGAAACAATTATATGAATAAAACAGAAAGTGACGCGTCCACATTTGACGAATACACAATACTGTAAAATTGGTAGGACAATAAAATTAAAATGTTCTGTTCCTAAAAGTTTACAGAGCTACGGTACTCAATGTTGCACTATATTCCGTAAAAATTACACAATACTTTCTCAAACTACTTTACAGTTTCATCATGCGAAATGCTTTTTTCACACTTTTAACTCTATGACTATTACGTACATGTGATACTACACACATAAGAAGAGCACTGAAGTGGGTGACTGGCGTGAGCTAGAATAATTCTAGTACTTCACTCGAAACAAATACATTACATTCAAAACAAAAGGAGAATGGAGTACCAGACAGATCAAGGAATTCGCTTGTTCTAGAAGACACAAAGAACGTAATGCAGAGGCAATTGAGGTTACTTTTAAGTGGTTATTTTAATTGTCCTCTTCACAATGCGAAGAACTGGAGAGTTCTTTAACCAGAGTCCCTTGGACCTGAAATTTGACTAAAAGCAGGTGAGCGTCACAAAAAAAAAAAGAACAAAAAAGTACCATATTCCTTAAAAAAAACAAAATAACGTAATGAAACTTACGTGGCTTTTCCTTCCCGCAGGAAAATGCAAGACAAAGAGAACTGGAGAGTTGCAGACACAACTTTTTTAGACAAGGGCTTAAATTTTAATTTCACATCGGTCTGGGTGGGCATGGGGCTTGCGTATTGCTTCATGTTTATGCTGCTTGTGGCAAGTGCTTTCCTGCGACCAGAAGGGGATTCCTAAAATAAATAATGTACAGGAAACATTATGATAAACATGCGTTTTCCAAATAATCTTGAAGAAACGAACAATTCAATGCATACACCTACAATGCTGATTAACTGAACCATATTCACTACATGCAAGGGCATTCAATCTATGTACAATTCTGGCACAAAACCAACTACAATTATTCACAGGCTGTCAACAAAATTATGACAAAGGAAACACTCTAAAATAGCAAGGGCAAAGAAATGGGAAGAATTTGCGATTCACAAATGAAAAGCAAAACTGTAAAGGACAAAATTGGGGATGGCGATGATTCAAACTAGGATTTGCAAGCTCTGCTTTGCAAACGTATTTAGGATTCCTTATCAGGACATAGGAACGTTCAGAGCTTCATTGACCACAATGGAGTAGGACTTGGCTTATAATGGCTAAAATAAGCCTTCTGCCCAAACATTCCAATGTTTTTTTTTATGCTTCTCCCTTTTTAGTTTAGAATATTCTACCCTTAGTTGGTAGAATGTTCTAATAGCCTTATAGCCATTCGGCCTCTGGTAATACTGGTTGTTAAAGGCCTTCTCCCTCGTTACAAGGGCCACAACAGTCATAGCCCTTGGCAGTGGGCTATAAGGCTATAAAAAAGACTTGCAAAGTTCGAAAATTGCAAAAATTGTCTCAACTGGCACGTGCAAAGAAGTCAACAAGGCATCGATCTTGACCATTTTAGAAAGTGTAAATTCAAAGCTATAAAGTGTAAGGGAGGTGCTTCAAAGATTATACAGCCAATCAACACAGCCATTTTCTGTGCCTCTTGAAGTAGCACAGAGTATGGTCCTGACTCTTACTTTTCAATTTGTGAATAAATGGACTGGAAGTGTCTTTTCTGAAGGGCCTGCTATCAGAGATGTGGGTGGTATGAAACTGCAGCTCTCCTCTTCATGTACGATGCTATGGTTTGAGCATGGATGCTGTTCCAAGGTCAGACTGGAAACAGAAATCATCCCTGACAAAAAAGTTTTAAACCTGACACACATTATAGGAGTCCGCAATCAAAATGGAGCCATTTGGGCATAGTTAGGTGATAGCAGATCATCCTTTTCTTGAAAGCAGCCTTCTAGCTTTCATCCGACCAGGGAAATGCCAGAATTGCAGTCTGAACCAGACGCTGATTGCCATGAAAAGGTTGTCAGGGAACCTTCACATGTTTTACACACAAAGGAACCTAGAGAAAATCACCTCTAAACCTAAACCTTTGTGTAGGACAGGAAGGAGTCTTCATTCAATATAGCGGACTTGCCATGTAAGTTAAGGTTTTTAAAGACTGAGTAACGATCTTAGATTCCCAACAGCAGGAATGAACTCCAACAATAGGCAGTAGACATTGCAAGGCTACGCACCCCTTAACAGTACGAAAAGTACACAGACAACCCGTATGTGGATATGCATAGGAACTTGTTAATTGCAAAGTATGTTCAACATTAATTTATATAGATCAACAAATTCAAAACTGAAAGTCATAATAGGCAGTTTCCAGAACACTGCATAACATTCAAGATGGCAAATGAAACTGTGTGTTAACACTGAGGATAACAACTGCATCATAGTGAGAAACCATCTGTGGACAGTACTCAGCACCATCCAAGATGCACATCCAGGCTCATCCCCCATACCACATTCCAGGGATTACAATACCCACTGTTAGAGTAAAGGGTGAAGGACTACGCCCCCCAAAAGAAAAGCCTACAATTGGGAAGTTGTGAGTGTTATTAATCTTTAAATGCCGATAGATTAGAAGATTCAAAACATGAAGCGATAAGACTGTTACTATATTGTTACTACTATGGTCAACTACCCAAACAGCCAAAGAAGACAAGGATAACGGTGATACCATCCAATTCCATTGCTACCTTTTCTACCTAATGCAAAAAAAGAGAAAGAAAAACATGCCAGCCAACTAAACAAAGGGCTGTGAGGGTGGGAAATACAAGAAACATTAAATTGAGCAACGCTAACAAGCCACTGTTTCTGCTGCCGGGAGAAAGGGAAAAGTGGGAGACCAATTAAAGGTAGAGTCCTCATAGCTCAGACCTCTCTCCTCCAGAACCCCTGATACCCGACTTCTAGCAAACTCCCCAAACGACCCCAAAATAGCTGCTGGGGTCAGATATGAACCACAGCCAATATGGTACAATGACCAATGTCTGCGGGTAGTACAGAGTTCTTCTGCCTAAATATGCCACCCCCAATTAGTGAGCTTGCTCCAAGAGGGGAGGACTGTCCTTCTATTAACACTTAAGTGGGCAGCTATTTAAAAAAATTCTGAAGCGTATCAAAGGCAAGCTGTGGCTGCAGGCTGTTATTGGGCTAAACTCTGGAAACACTGGGACATCAAACATCTGAGAAAGGGAGAGAATGTTTTTCTTTATAAATCAGGTGGGTGTACCAAAGCCAGCCACTAATGCTGCATTCGGCTCAGAGCCTGGCCTCTTGACTTTTGTCATCTCTGGGGTGCCAAAAAGACGTTAACAAAAAAGGATGTGGCGAAAATCAAGAAAGCTTCCATCATGCAATGCAAGGAAACTTCATAGGTACGCAATTGACCAGCACTCAAACAATGCAGTTTTTTTAAATTAAGGAGGTTTCAGACTTCAAGCAGTATTTCTCCACATTGCACTTGGGTCAGCTGCCTTTTGAGGCTAAACTGGGCATTTAAAATCCAGCTCCTTCAATGATGATTGACAGTGCTTGGATGCATTTTCTGCTTTGCCTATTGGTCAAGCTTCTTCACAATACTTGACTGAAACCGATGTTTTGTACTCTGGGCGGATAGGTCAGCGAAGGAAGCTAGGAGTACAACAGACTGAGTGGTAATCTTTGCAACAGCACAGTTTCTGTCTAGAGCTTAACAGCAGAGTTTACGTATTCTCAGCTAGAATTGTTCTTGTGATACATGATGAGGTTGACACTAGAAGGCATAGGGGTGGGAGGGGAGATTGAAACTAGAAGGCAGAGTGGTCGGAGTTTGCGTAATTGTACTATTTTAACATGTTACGGTTGATATGTGACTCATCGATGTTCTCAATCTCACTTATCTAATGTTTTTCACACTGTTTCAAACTAACTCTAAATAAACTGTTTGATTGATTGGTGCAATTACGATTGTGAGGGTCTGGAAGGGGTAAAATACTACAACAGACAGAGGTTGTGTTGGGGTGCCAAAATAATTATCTATGGCAACACCTTCTGACCGAACCCCTAAAATGGGGGTCTGTATTCCACTGATGTGAAGAAAGAGAGATACTTGAAACTTCCACTGGACAGTAAACCTACCCTGAAGTGCAAACCGATGAGCTGACTTTGCATGCTGTTGTTGACATCTAAGGATGCTTTGTCGCATTAGCCCGTGTCTGATTCGTGGGGTTTATAAAATGACTGCTGATGTAGGTGTGGAGACAAGAATAACTAACTATGCACCTGTTGTATAATACAAGACACAACAGTGTCTTGTCTCAAGTTCATAAACTGGCTATCTATGTTGATCAGTGTACACATTAAGTTAATATACGTGAGACACTAAGTTGTGTTATCAGCCAAGTACATCTTTTGAGTTGGAAACCTGAAAGCCCAATCATCTTGGGAGAATACATCAATCTACCTATGAACAGTTACTAGGAGTTCCTTGTTTTAGTAATAGCGTGAAAAAGGTGGAGGTAGAGCCTTCCACGTTACCTCTCCATCATGGAACAGGGTCTCTACTTCTGTATCATAAGAACCTGAATAGTTCTGATTAACACAACTAAGTAAGATTGAGCTCTTTGCAACCTCAGGAACATGTTCATAGTTTTACTTTTGAGGTGCCAAAAAAACCTTGGTAGTAAAACTATTTATAAATAGCAAAAAAGAAAAAAACAAGGATTGGCCATGACCCACGAGAGGCCTGCTCTGCAGTTGTATGTAGCTCTGTATCGTGCATGTGAAGGCCATGTTGCCTATCTCCTAGTGTCTGCAATTTTACAGACACATACTTGAGATCGCACAAATAGCAAACAATATTTACGTCATCATTTGCTTATGCCAATCACGGTTTAATTTTTAAAGAAAGTTTCACAATGTGAGCATGAATACTGAGTGTGTGATTTGTGCACTGGCATCCTCTTAATCCATCAGGGGCAGTTAACACATGCAAAGCTAAAGAAAGGTGCAGTTTGTCTTTACATTTTGGCCTCAGCTTGAACTTAATGCAACCATGTTTTAAACATCAACAGGTGCTTGTAAAACCAATAGCAAACACACTGCACCGTGGAGGAGGTTTTCACACAATAGAGAATGCTAATTCAATAACATCCACAAAACCATTCCTCCTATACTTAACATTTCTCGCCAGCAATACATGTCAGAATGTGTCATTCCTGCAGAACACCTTGTTTAAAAACCCATTCTTATCTGTCAGATTATGCTCGGCACATTATACTGAACTCATGGTGCATGTAGATACACTATGAATGAATTTCAAAAATACATCAAACACTTGAGAAGGATTTAGGACCTCTTGTGCAAAATACTTAGGAATATGCAAATGGTCTAAACTGAAGCAAGTTGAACAGAAGTGACACGCACAAACAATACGAGCGCTCTTTTCATGTCTGCTACTATCAGTCACAGGAAGAGATTAAGGCCCAAGGTTCTGACAATGTGCAAAAAGGAAAAATATGATCAGGTACTTTCAATTTATATAACAGATAAGAACAACAATGATCCGCCATTGTGCCTTCAGAATGGCTAAGTAATGATATTCAGGGTTCAAGAAAGCGGGAGGTTTTGTTGGCTCTGAAAGACGGCTTCGAAAGAATTTCAATATGTCGGTATTAGCAGGCATTTGTTTTCTTTTTTTAGCCTTGGGCAAATCCCCTTTGTTGGTATTCCTTTAAAGACATTGAATAGTAAAGTACAAAATTGCATTTTTGACCGCAATCCCAATTTGACTCTTTAACACAAGGCCTGTGATTAGGGAGCAGTTAAGTGATAGTGCAAAAGTAATTGCTGTAGCAAACATCACTAATTAGTTAATAAGCGAGAAAGAAACTACCACATGGAATCTTTCTGGAAAATAATTATTATTGGATTTCACTCAGTCCAAATAAACGAACATTGGCAAAGTCTACAGCTCTGGCCTACACAAGAGCTTTTGGCTTTGTTAATGTGTTTTTAGCCATATTGTACAGCAGGGCGACTACTGTACAGTATGGCACAAAAGTAGAGAAAAAAACGATAGGACATGGTCAGTGCTGGCTGCATCATAGCGCTTTTTGTTAAGAATACTTACCAAAACGAAACTATATGGAATTCACAGTCATAAGCCAATAACAGCTATCAATTATGCTTGCTCTTATGAATTTTGTACAATTCCCAAGAGTCGTATATTTATTACGCAATCTATCAATTGCAGTGGGAATGAAAATTGCCTTTCATAGTTTCAACCTCATAAAACTATTCCTTTCAGTTTGCTAACGCATGTCGTCTTTACAAAACACACACTATGATGTAATATTGTTTTGGCTGTTGTGTGACGTTTTCGGTATTTTTACTGGCGGAATTGTTCAGGACTACACAAAGCCTTACTGCATGAATACAAGAAAAACAACTGAGGGCGCAGCCAGATAGAGCACTATGTGTCTGGATTCTCTCTGGACACCTACCCAAGCCTTGAGGCCTGTGCTCGGTGCATGTTTCCCGGGATCACTGAGACTGGATCATGCTGCAAGGTGTGGAGATTCAATGTACCTTTGAAGGTATTATGGGTATGAGTACCATTGGGCTGGAAGATTTTCAGGGGACTCTCCACCTTTACTATGACTGAGGGTACGACTTGGCAGAACTTCTAGGATGGTGGTGGCAATCTTACTACGGGTCCACCAGCCACATGAGGGGTGGAGGTGTTTCTGGGTAAGTGGAGGAAGGAGGATACTGGCAAGCATCCACTGTTTAAACGGGGCCCCAGAGGATTTTGTTCAGCTCCCAGAGTGAGAAGACAAGGGCTTGTGGGAACACGAATGAAAGAAGAGCCGAGCCAAAGGAACTGACAAACAAACCAGAGTTGTAGGAATCGCATATCCTCAGACAGCAGAAAAGCAACGATCTACCCAAACCATAGCCTTGCCCCTTACTGACAGAGGCCCTGTCTCAGGTAAGGCCGCATTGGCAGCATCTCCTACCTGTCTAGACAAATTAGTGATCCGGCCGCTTATGGTGGAGGAAACAGTTTCCAGATTTTCTGCAAGCCCTGTTTGTTTGCTCCCTTCAGTTGCACACTTGCCAGCGATATAGAAAATGGAGCAATATAGAATGTTTATTTCTGTTCAAGGAGTGCAGGTTATCGTAAGGGAGACACTGATTTTCAAGGAGACCTCCCCGCAAATAAAGAATTAAAAGGAAAAAGACCCATGAACAAAGTTTTAAGCGTGAAAGCCTAAATAATGTTCTAAGATACATTTCAATGTTTAATAAATAAGAATTAACATGCAGGAGGCAAATACAGTGAAATTCGAGAGTTAGAAAAATGTGCCCACCATAGGTGGTAGTCATAACGTGAATAATGTACTAATGAAAATAAACGTTTATAGAAATTGACATGCACATGTAGAAGACTGCATTTTCATTCATATTAATAAAGATTAATAAAATATTTTACTTATAATTGTTAACAGGATTAAATGACTGAAATAAAGGCCTACTCGAAAAGGCCTCATGTCAAGCTTAGGCATTAGAAAATATTAGTAAATGTTTTTTTGTCTGTCTCAGCAGAATTTTACAGTTGTTCATAGAGAGCTGACCTAACGTACACAATTTGCAATGATTTATTCTTCAAGCTTCCTGTGAGAATTCTGGGCTGTAATACTGTGTTCTAGTTATTGTTACAATTATCTCCTGACCACGAGAAGCTGATGTTCCCAGGACACGACAATGGACCTACTGAATTAAGCTATAGCTTGCAACAAATTTGACACCAGACCGAACTGGTGTGGAAAGCGAAGGAAGAGGATCCAATCACAAACGTGCGAAAGACTGATGAACTTTATCACAGATGGAGAGTTTTGAACCTATTGGTTGTGACATGATTACCTTATAGGACTGACCAATGGAAATTCCACAGGTAGCTTTTAGGGTTTTAATATATCAAGACTGACATTTCGAAGAAGAGCTCAGAACTTGTGACCGGATGCCATTGCTGTTGTCCTTATGCAATGTTCCTGCTTGATTTGTTAAGCTGGCTTATGTCCCACTGTGGCTGAACCATTTCTCTTTCACTATTCCCTACCAAATGAAGACCTGGAAGTTGCCCAGCTGACGAAGACCATTCTGCCTGCCAAACCATTTTAGGAGAGGTATACCAAATGCATGTGTCTTTGTTATAGATTTTTTTAATTTTCTTTTAGGTACCAACCACAAATTTTTCCTAAGGGCCTTAGTCAGATGTTTTCCAAATTAGATTTTGGTCTGTTTATTCTTTTGCATGAAGTCGAAACATGCTTTTCAAATGAGAGGGTTAGGTAGGATGGTGTCACTGATCAAATTAATGTCATTCGTTTGGGAGTCTAAATGTATAACATTCCAATTGTCCAGTTATAGTTGCTCTTTGTTTGCACTGTAGCTCTGGAATGTTTAATGATAAATGCTTTGGTTACGCTGAGATTTTTCCGCTGGATCAGCCTGTGTTGTTTGTTTATGCGTATCAACTAATTTTGAGAGACAATATATGTGATTCAAGCATTGTTAATTTAGGGAAATAAAAATTTGGACGTTACTAAAATTGTGTGGTTATTCATGCTAAATGGGTCATTGTGTCTTAACTTACTGACTCCAAATTGATTAATTAAACTGATGATATTGTTGTGTTTCCACTGGGATTATGTTGGGGTTTGGTGTCCATGTTAAATTACTCTTAATAGAGTCCAAAGGTCCCTCAGGCCTCTAGCGCGTCCCCTTATAAATAGAAACAGAAAGCCAAATAAGGCTAAATGCGCTCACATAAGCACAGTCATGAACGACTCTCGGGGAAAAAACAGCAACTATGCCAGCAGCAGAAAAACAGTAAACTGCAGGCCTTGGAGGGGAGAGAAGAGCCCACTGTACAACTTGTGTGAGCTACAAAGTCAGACGAAGTTTGAAAGCAATATCCTACTCTAACACAATGTGACAATCTATGCTGAAGCAAAACACAAAAATTACACCTCTAAATGATCTTAGGAGACAGTTGAATCCCCAAATTCTGGAATTTTTGTAAGAGGTGCCAGATAAGGCTCTCTTTGCTGAGGTTCAAAAGATATTTGTAGAAGTGCTTGATACACCTCCTGATTTGTGACACAAGACGTACAGATCTCTCACACAGGAAGCTGAATTTATTTGTTTGCTGAGCTTTATATAGCGCCAACGTGACCAGTCAGGTTATCAAAGCACTGTACATATAGAAGTCAAGCAATACATACAAAATAAATTACAAAAAGGAATATGCGGTGAGCAATACAGATACAATATACCAGTCAGCCTGGTAGGTCCAGGATCCTGAGGTGTCCATACCGGAAGATCAGAAGCAACAGTGGTTACTGCAGCAAATGACATGTATCGCAAAGCCCAAAATGCAGCAATCAAGAAAAACAAACACTGGAAAAGCCAATAGATTTCCTTTTTGCCAACTGTTCTTTGCCTCTGCTGTTTCGCACAGGCAGAAAGAAATGTGTTTTGCAAATTCGAAAAGAACAGATGATGGAACGAATGCTGCACAATTTCAAACATTCGCCTACAGGCAGAGATCTGGGCCTAAACCCATCGTCTTTTTTGCTCACCACGACATTCCAGTTTGGACCAAGCCATATGCAAATCAGTCTTGACACTGCTCCCCATGGGAACAGTCCAGCCCAAACTGCCAGGCCATCAGCAAACATAAATAAATGTAATGACTCACGTGTGTCTATGTTTCATGACGTATGCTCGTTTACACTTTATAACACCATGGCAAAAATATGACATATGTATATGCATGTGTCACAATCATATGTGTATGCAGAATGACACAGCCGCCATTGTTTTATTTATTTGGTTATAGTTGCAAGATGCTGGCAATCAATCTTGGAATGGTAAATAAACAAATATATATATAGAAAAGTGCCCAAAAACAGATCTGAAAAAAGAATTTAAAAAAAATTAAAAATACGTTTTTTTTAAAGGGGGCCACAGGAGAGGCTGGTAAAGCAACCAACGAAAGCTTTGGGGAAAGCAAAGCCGGATCGGTGGGATCAGTCTCCTGCTCCATGCCTCAAGCACCTCAAAAAAAGGTACATGTGATGGGGAGCGTAGAGGAAAAACTAAATGCAGAAGCTGTGACCCCACGGCAGAACAAACACAAGACGAGGAAGGAAGGACATTGAATAAGAAGCAAGTAAATGAGAGTGACAAGAAAGCCAACCAATGGTAAACAATGGGCTGGCCCACAGAACTGTAAGCTTTAAAATGGTCCGCAAGAGGTCCTTCAGCAACAAAGAGCTAAAAGTAGTCTGCAGGCAAGACAGAAAAGAGTGATCCTGGGTGGTGTCTTCCTCCAGATTTACTCCGGATTGAGTGCAGACAATAATGGCTGGAAAAAGGGAGCTAAAGGATACTAAAAAAAAAAAAATGCAAAAAAAAAGATGAAATTGTGAGGTTTCTGGAAGAGCTTCAGGGAAAAGTTATGTATTTGCGTAATCTGAATCTGCCAGAGAATGTCTGGAAAATCTGAACCTTGAACCTGGCTAATTCCTCTACCTTGTCTTGACATGCTGCGAGAGGTTTGGGGACCGGGTCAGCAATATTTCCTCCGAGCAAAGTGTGGTAAGGAGGATCTCTGCAATGGGGATTGGAGGAGGTTGCAGTGAATGTTGGTTAAGGATTATCAAAGGGGTCTCTAAGATATGGCTCTTTCAGTTTTCTTTCAGTTCTTCTCTCAACATGGAGTTTCATTGTAGAGTAAGACTACAATGGAATTCCATAAATTTATGTGTGATCTACTGAGTTGATGAGGTTAATAGGTGAGGAGATATGGTTCTATGTTCAGTCTCTGTACAGTCATATTTTTGTCTTTCTGTTGATTAAGAAAAAAAATAATTTAAACATAAAAACACTGCTGATGCTCAATATCCACCAATGTATCTAATAGGAGGAAGCATTACTTTGAGTGTTTTACAACCTACTCCCCAATGTTGAATGGCAAATCTCAAGTGTCAGGCATACAATTGATAAAAATGTGATAACATCAATACATATTGTTTAAACCACAAATGTAAATTTACTTTGGAAGATTCAATTTTAATTTAACTTTGACATTTTAATATGTAAGCTATTTTTGGATTCAGTAGAAAATTTCCAGCATAAAAACGCATTTGTTTTCCCAAAAAATAAAATGAGGGCCGCACAATCCTAAAAATGAATTCTTCCGTTTACCCGCCTCCCATATATGTTACTATAGGGTTGATTTTGTGCTCAAATATAGAAGACAAAGCCCAACACGAAAGTAGAGCTTGGAATAATCTTAGCCACTGAGGTACAGTGCTTCGGACAATGTCCCACTGTCAACTGGAAAAGAGGGAGAGCTGTAGATAAGAGTCTGCGGAAACTGAATGACTCACTTTTCAAGGACCTCACAGTGTAAGGAAATCAGTGCCTTAAGCTTAGGTTTTATATACGACTGAACCACACTTAGGAGAGGGGTACATCAACAATGGAAGAGGCTAAAACAACAATGGAAAATGGGTAAAACAACAATGACACGATGGTCAAAACTGTGGTAATCGATGCTCCCAAAGCCGTGATAAAGGCCCTGAAGAAGCAGCATGAACAATGAAAATGATGAGAGTTCTTTCATTAAACTTCAGAATGACTTGTGTGATTCTGAGAAACAACATAGCTTCATTCAATATCAAAAGGTGCTAGGTTCTTGCCCTAAGAGGTCTAATAAGGTCAGTGGGGTCTAATAGAGCAATATGCCAGGGCAAAAGTTAGTCAAAGGTTTTATGAGGATAGAAATAAGATAGGAAGGACATTAATGACAAAAGTGAAGGACTATCAGACAAGCTCATACAAAAAGAACTTTTAAACATGAATATGGCCATGGAAGAGGCTAAGAGGAGGGTAGTTGGTAGTTCCACTGCTTTTATGAATCCTTATATGAGAAAGCTCAAGTAGATATAGCACAGGTGAAGGAAAGGGGCAGCACTATAGATACTCTGGCAAGAACATGCTGCACATTTAAATGCACAAAGATCCAAAGGAAAGGTACTATTGGAAGTGAAGGGTTTTAAGGAATTGAAGGCTTTGGACCAAATTACTTCATGCCCGATTTTTATAAACATTTCTGCCCATCTCTTTTAGAAACTATGACACTATGCACTGATTAGAAGACGTCACCCTGCTGCATCTGCTACATCCGGACAAGCTGATGTTTATTAGTAAAAGAGAAACTGGAGAAAATAAAAAGATTATTTATGCAAGTAAAACTCATGGTACATAGAAATAAGCAAGAATCAATGTTTCTTCCCCTTGATGCAGAAAAGGACTTCAACAGGGAGGACTTGAAGTTGTTACAAAGGTTTTGAAGGCAAAATGGGTTGAGGGCACCTGCCTTTATTTACTAGTGATAAGCTACAAAACTCAGTCAGCTCAAATGAGAGTAGATAGGCAGACAACTTAAAAAATGCAGAGGGCGGAGCATATATCAGATATTTTTTGCCATCTCAAATAATTGAATTGGCATGCAGGGGTCGCCATACTTTATCACCAGCAAACATTATCAGAGGGATGGAACTATCGGGCAGAACAGTTAAAGTCCCTCTTGGGGTGCGCTAGTATCTACAAAGTGAAAAACTGGTGTTTCTCGTTCATGCCTCCAGTTAGAGATCTGTTGGCAAATTATGAGGATTATGAAGGAATTCAGGGAGAAGATGCTAGCCATAACTTCCTCTTCTCATTCACCCTTTTCTTTAAAAACTGGCAGTGACAGAGGTGCGTTTCAGGTGTGTAAAAGAGGTGGCATAGAAACACAGAACAACTCTTTATGAAGGGCCAGATAAAAAGCTTTACATATCTAAAAAGGATTCTTGGCTTGCAGGAACAAGGGAAGGGTGGGCTTTCAGGGTGAATCGCTTTGCCAATGAATGATGAATCTTTTCTGAAAATCTTGTGTAAATTGTATCTCAACTATGCAAATGCTAACTAAATTACACTTCACAGATATAAAGTCTCAACTATGTTAGAGCAGCAGCAGAAAAGAACTGGCAAATTATCCCACGTTCTGTAGAAATCCCCACATTTGGAGATCTTCTGGTCCTGGTGTTTAAAAGATATCAAACAAGGAACTGGAACAAAGGTGCCTCCAATGGCATTAAGAGTATTCTTAATGTAGTGGGGCTCTAGTACAAAATCACCACAGAAGAGGAGTGGAGCAGTCATTTTCTTCTTGCAGCAAAACCCGTGATCATGATGGAAGGGGTGGCAGGGGAGAATGTAACAAACCAAGCTTCACGTACATTTGCCTGATACAAAATGGTTTGGTACCTCCTTGAGATGAAGAAGGTGGCATATGATTGGGAGGCAGGTCTGGAAGGAATTTGTTAAGACATGGGGAGCCCTATTCTTTGTTTCTAATGCCAGATTTCAAAGTTATCACCGCTACCAAGGCAATTATAAATACAAGAGATTCCATGTTAAGGTTTTGTATGGCAAGGGGTTAAACAACACTGTGCATGATATTGTGGCTGTGGGGCTTCCCTTAGAGGAAACATTATATTATATTTGTTTTAAAAAACTGTAAAATCGATTGAAAACTAAAGAAAAAAAGGATATATTATTCTTCGAGAAATATTCTAGACGTCAACATTTATACCACAAGCCTTATCTTATCTCTTTTAATTACAGCCAGCCACAATGACGTTGGGGGCAATGAAAGATTGAATCCAGTATAAACTGAATTACTAAAGCTTCTATGAACCATGTGGTAATCATGTTCTATTTAATTATTTAACATTTTCCTTTAGTGCAGTTTTAGCAAGTAATAATAATGCACTTTACACTGCAACATTAGTGAGATGGAACATATGCAAACAACAAGCAAAATTCGATGGAATACGAGTGCAATTATTTATCAGTTGGTAGGTTATAAGGACAGTAGAACACTAGTGTTCCAGGTGTAAGTATCACTGAATAGACATTGGTCTAACAGTTAGGTGCATCTGGAAAAGATGTGATTGTAAACGTTTTCTGAAGTAGAGGAGAGTGAGTAGTGTTCCCAGGACAGGCAGAGAATTTGATAGGTTATTGGCAATCCCTGAGGACTGTATCAACGCATGGTAATGTTCTAAACGTTGGTGTTTCTAGAAAAAGCAGCAGCAATTTTCTAAATAATTACCTTAAATTAATATTTTTCCCCTACAATGGTGGTATATTTGGGAGTTGTAGGCCAAAGGCTAGGGGGTGTTACACCCCAGTCCCTAGAGTTATACAAATACTTATGACTATTAATGTAGGTATTAGTAAAACCTCATTTTTAAAAATAGCATATTCATCATTTTATTTGTTCAACATTACTTCCTTACTAGTATTAAAATGTTTATGTAATTCTTTATTTTAGGTGTGTCGAAATGTCAAAAGTGGTACAATTTGTATCCATTTCACACAAGCTAGTGGCACACACGTCCCACGTTGTGCATTTTGCGACCTTAGTGTAACTTATGACAGAAAAAAGAGGAATCTGCAATCTGATTTACCAAACCAAAATTAAAAATAATCACAATTTACAGATTATGCTAACTGTATATTCCATCCCTTACTCTAATAATCTGCCAATATGGTGGGTTTACAGTAGGTATACGCTCAGGATTAGGTTTGGAAACATGCATAATCACAAACATTTTTAATGGTATTCATACTCATTTTCCACATATTAAATTAAAAAAATACTTAAGTATGCAGAAGGAATACAGATGGACATCGACAATTTTATTGTGGACTCCAATGGATTTTTGACCATTTAACTTAAGTGCTGATTAAATTGCAGTGGTCCTTGTTGGTCTACTAAAGATGGACATTAGCTGCAACCAGACTTTGTGGAATATATCTACCCAACACAGAAAACAAACTTGTTGAATATGTAACAAGGTGCTTCATGTAAGATGCATAAATAATGCAAGGAAACAGTACATGGCCAGTTTAGGTTTTATGTCAATACTATAACAAAAATAGCGGTTATAACAATCCCTATGTCTTAAACTCCTATCATCAATTCTTCCAGATGGTGGCAGAATTCTAACAAATGGTTGAACTGTCTCTCATAAAATCTTAATATTATATGTCAAACTTGATTCTAACTATTGCAGCAGTTGCATCATTGTTTTTTACATCTGAATACACACCTTTATTTACTCTTCAAATCTTCCTCTCATCTCAAGAAAGCACCACTACTTAATTCTACCACATATCTTTTCAGTGGTATAGAAGTGCTGCTGCTGGCTGATTAGTAATTTCTCATTTTGGCTCAGTTGCAGAATTCAACTGCAGGAAGCAATAAACTACATTTCCAAATGGACTTTTAGCATAAAATCGACTTGGCTATTTATTTGCTTTGACTTTATCTAGGAATACTCAATTGCCTACATTCTCTGATTGGAGTGCCCGTCAACTCACTGTATCCTAAATGGAATCAATGCATTATATAGCTAACACTACTGGTAAAACTGACTGTAACCAAAAAATAAATACCCACTTTTATTACAATTAATAATGGTAACTGACCTTTTTCCAGAGAATAATGCAGCATATGGAGAGTTTTGGGTTCTGGAGCTTAAGGCTTCCTGAGAGCACTGAAGAATTAACCGTATCTAATGATTCAGAAATATCTTCGGTTAACACTGTCCTAGCCAACAGCTCCACTTCAGATGCTAAATTGGGAAAAATCATTTTCTCTATGATCATACATAATTTGACAAAGATCACTAATCTTGGTTTACACACTGTGATATAAAGGTATACTAGAATATCAAAATCATTAAAATCGATATTACATGTGAAATTATGTGAAATGTAATAGCGAATTTGACGATATTTAAAAAATGTATGTTGAGGAATATCAAAGTCCTTGCAGTGACGCAAACATGGACAGCCCATAGTCATCATATAGTTGCCCAATCGTTTTCAGACCAAGATTATATCATGATCTAGGGACATAATAATGACAAATGATGGGGAAGTTGGAGTTACCTTATAGTAGTGTAAAGAAGTGTATTAAAAGGGACTGAGTACTTGGAGACAATTTTGCCTCATACTTTGCTAACACCCTTATTATCCTAAAAAGCACCAGTCTGAAATAATTCGGATCAGAAATTCTGCATAAAAGAAACCTTCAGTCAGCCCCTAAAGCTATTTCATAGCCCAAGACTTAGGAATGAGACTCATAGTCAGTCAGCGAATTCTCACAACGGGTGCAGAATGCTGCCCAATAATAAGCCTTAAAATCTGGCAATGAAAGGCCACCCTGTTTAAAAGGAAGCTTTAAACATCAGATAGCATATGTAGTTCTCTTGCATCCCCTGAGAAAGCTACTAATAGCCCATTCCAAGAGTTTAAAAAAAAGGAGTCTGGGACAAGTAATGGTATTGTACGAAATGGGTAAACAGATTTGGGAAGAATATTAATTTTAACAATATTGCACAGCCTGATTATACTAATGGGAGACAGGTCTAGTATGTATCTTATTTATACAAGAATGTGAAATTCAGTTGTATTTTACTCCACTTTATCATTAATCTTAACACCTAAATATGTCGCAGCTGGGAAATCCCCAGTAACCATCCTGTTTTAAAACTTAAAATAATATTAGTTTTAGTCAAATTCAGCCTATATCCAGAGACAGTCCCAAACAGCTCAGCCTCTACTGAAATCTGATCAACCGCTTGAATAGGATCCTAAGAATAGGTGGCCACATCACTGGCGAGAGTGCTAATTTTCTCTATCCCCTTACATACAACCATACCAGAAAAAAAACAGATTCTTAATAAATTATCTCAAATAAGGTTCAATATAAAGAGCAAAGAGTAAAGGAGACAAAAGGCACCCCTCAGGTGTAGCTCTACAAATGACCATTCAGTACTAGTTTAGCAGTTGGATCTTGGTAAAGACTTAACTATGTACAAAAACCTTCTGCCAATGCCCATAGTAGACACAGTAGACCAGAGAACTACCCATGAGACCTTCTAGTAAGCTTTTTCAGCATCTAGTAGTATCATTCCGACCTTGGCCCCTGTAAAGTAAGCCACACCAAAAACTGATATAGCAGTATTAACATGGCTAGTTGCATCTCTACCTGGGGTATACCCATGTTGTTGAAATGAGACTAAGTACTTGATGTGGAAGCTAATACCTTAGCATATATCTTTGCATCAGAATTAATTACGAGATAGGCAGATAGGACAACCTATCCCCAGTCAGTTTCTCCTTCTTTAAGAAGGCAGTGATATTAGTATGATTCCAGGAATTCTGAATTTCACCACCATCATCACTATTAGAGACTAATTGCATAAAGACAGGCAATAATATATCCATAAAAGCTTTATAGAATTCGATAGGGATAACTTCCCCACCAGCCGCCTATCAGATGGTACAGATCTAATAGCCTCAACAACATACACTTCAGTAATGTCATCCTCTAAAGCTTGTACCTGTGGCAAACTTAAAAACGTAAGCACGCCATCTGTAGATATCTATATCAGAGTGCAATATTAACATATCTGGGCCATATAGTTCTTTATAATAATTCCTAAATTGATTACGAATAGCCTGCATACCATAATGGCATATCCACGTGTCCTAATGCATTGAATTGACTTCCTGTACTTTTTTTTGTTGTAATCTGATGTGCTAATACCCTTCCAATTGTATCCATATACTGATACTGCAGTTCCTGGTTAGACTTCTATATAGCTGCAACCTTCTCCCTATACCCACTGTCGAGTATAGATCGATCTCGTAATAAATTCAGATATGTCCCTTCCTTACTTGGGTTTTTATGTAGGTCCGCCAGGAAAAGTAATTGCTGCAGTTCCTGAGCCACTAACAGTATTTTGCAAATCTTATCTTTCTCCTTCTTATACCTCCGCGAAATATACTGCATTGCATCCCAGTGAACACACGCCTTTAACATATCCCACACCACTTGGGGTGACGCAGAGCCTAAATTTAACCGGATAAATTCACACAATAAATTACTCATCTGGGCTCTATAATATGGATGTGATCAAATCGATCTTGTAAATGTGAAACAGTGTTTTCACTATTACTAATGCCCAAGTGGCATGAAATAAGTATAGGATTGAGATCTGACATAAATTTAGGACAGACTTTTATGTTTGCTTGTTCTATCAGACCATGTGGAACAAAGATCAAGTTGATTCTCAATTAGTGCTGATGTGGCAGAGAGAAAAAATATAGCCAGGGTTTTTAGGGTTCCACCTCATCCAGGCAGTGTACTCATGCTGGTTCAGAGATAGATATCCTAGTTCTTACCATGGGGGGAGGGGGTCCAACCTCACCACATTACAACACAGTAACTTGCACTGATCTAAACTATATGAACATCATTCTCAGTGTCGGTGAAATCCTCCCTACAGTTCATCCTTACAGATGTCCAGCTAATGCAACAAAATGCCAAAAATGTCATTTCATGACCATACCAATTCATTTTATCCTGCACCCACCTCCTTATCCACCTCTAAAACAAATCAAACCCCTGTGACCCAAATGTATCTCAGAGATCCCCTTCCACCAAACAGGTACCCCATGTCTTACATAGGGGAAATAAAATCACCCCTTCCTTTGGCTGTCAGACATCAAAGACAGCCAGTTAATACAACACTATCCTCCCACCCCATCTTCTACTGAGAAACAGAGAATAAACAAACAAACCACCACCTTAAGAAAATATCAGTGAAATGCTAGAGTCTATTTATTACAGCAAGCTTAGACATCATCTTGCCATTGCCTGAAAACGCTAGCAGCTTCATCCTCATTAGTACAAATCAACATTTGTCTGCCCTGCACTATTTTTAAGCGTGCTGGTTCCTGCAAAAACACTTATGCCCCAACTCCTTTTTAGAGCATCAACCATTTGCTTAAGCTTCCAACTTCAATCCATTGTAGACTTACAAAAGTCAGAACGCACATGAAATGAGATAGTCAATAAGAGCTGGTACAGAGGGCAGTATTTTCAGATAAACAGCCTGTCTCAGAAGAAAGTCTCCGATATATACCAAAACTAGTCTTGCTCTAGAATTGTTCAGCTTGACATTAACCTCATTACAGGAGAATGGTTGCCAATGTGCCATTTGTATTTGGCAGTCCATATGCTAATCCGATATGTCAGAGAAAGCACGTTGAAAAAGCTGCTTAATAAATTTAAGCGGATCATCTCCTTTTCCCTTAGGAATCCCCAAAACCTTGAGATTATTCTGTCTCCGTCGATTCTCCAAATCCTCCAGATTGGCGTGCACCAGCAAAAATCAGATCTCATGATCCATAACTGCTTTTGCAGTCACTGTTCTCACCGTCTCCGAATCTGCAACCCTCTGTTGCAGCTTAGGCATCTGAGAAGTTATTATAGTCATTTTCCCTGTTTTTTTCAGACAGACAATAATTTTTTATCATCTCTAACATGAGAATAGTGTTGCAATGCTTCCAATCGATGCACCTGTATCAGTTAAACGACAGTGGCCAGCGTGGGCTCCGATTCATCCACGTTTCATTAGCAGTAACGGATTAATTCACAGTTTTATCTACCTTTGCTGCCTTATAATGAGTGGTGCAGCCAGATGCATCTGCATAAACCGTATTACCATCAATGAGAGTAGCCCCCCACCACTTGCCAGCTCAGAGACAGCAGAGATTTACAGACTGTTGAGCAGGCTGGGTAATGTACGACTATGTAGCCATCCTTGTCTTTTTTTATTTATTTGAGACGGCACAGCGTCTTACTGAAATCCCCTTACATCTGTCTACTACTACCTTACTGAAATGGTGATTCTTGGTTGTTAAGGGTGATAAGAGAGTCTCTTGATGACAGCATGTGGTGTCCCACCTATTTCATTTTGACCAGTACCTCCTGACATAAATATTATATCATCACATGCTCCCTCTAAGAGTGTCGTTGGCATGCTAAATAAATTGCTTGCCTCGTTTCCCAGAAAGAACTGTTTAGGAGCATTATCTGGAGGGGGCTAACAAAAAACTTGTCAGCAGGACACCCCTTAATAAAATCCCCTGAGCTAGTAGAGCCTGTCACTGTCAAATCTGTGAACCCTATGAAGTCTCTTCTGGCTTACCCATTGCTGGGCAGGAGGTTGTAGCAGGTGATCCATTGTTTCCAAAATGAGCAGACATCCAGGAATCCACTCAAACCAGAGTATCCAGTGGGACCGGCTTGAGGGTCAGAGGCAAGCAGTTCCATCTGACAGCCTCCCGAAGTGCCTCTTCCATCGGAGATGCAGTCTGCGTGGATGGAACAGATGAATCTCAATCATCCCTCAAAATGGACACCGCTGCTGGGGTTGTCGATTACTTCAGAATAGGGCGCCCAATCTGTGAGACCAAATGCTGCTTCGCAACTGTGCGAGAGCCAGCACTGCTGACATGAACAGCGGCTGTTGTAGGTAGCTGATGACTGCCTTGATACAAACAGTTGTTTGTGGGGGCCGTACTGACAGAACAGACCAGTCCCTGCAAACAAATCCTTCAAGGGCTCAATGCTGCGTTTGACAAAGCCCGGGAACAGAGCAGCCTCATCAGAAACTTTATCAGATTATCATCTGAGAGTAGTCAGAAGGGACGATCTAGACCAACCGTTCAGCAGACTCATGAAGCTGGAGCAGGAGAGACAGAGGGCACTCTCTGCAATCTAAGCCTGCCACCATCTTTAGTTCCCCCAGTCCACTTTACTAAATAAACTATAATAAAGTTTACAATTACATTTAGTTAAAAATGACTTTAATACAAAACTGCCTGACCTCAAAAGAACAATTATAATTTGCAATCTTATAGAGAACAACTCTTTTTTAGCTTTCTTGGATAATCTTTGATCCATAATCTAAATAGGGCCTTATTATCAATTTTACTAGGTAGTTATTGATGATCTACTATAGTATATAACTATATTCTAAGCCATAAAATACAATCAAAGTCTGTATTGTACCCTTGCTATAAGTAGATCTGAAAAGGACTCAGATCTTTGTGCAGAGGGATTTCCATAGCTGCATCAAAGACAATTTAAAAGGACATTAAACAGCCATTATAGATACATGGAATTTATGTTGTGTTGAGTTGTTACGAAATTACCAAGGCTTAAGTTGCCACATTAGCTTGCAAGTGCTCTAATTGGACTGCCTTTATGGAAAGGAGGATGCCCTGATAAAATCCAATTGCACTCCAAACGCTAGCGAGACAGAACAGTTGTGCACAACATTTTGTCACTCTTTCCAGTGAAAAGTGAGGCAAACAACTGTGACTAGTGTTGCTATAGGTATATAAACAAGAGTGAAATGTGTCAAAACCTATTATAAGCCACAAGGCTCCAAGACCCTTCTTTTAAAAGTTAGGCTAATGCCCTTCCTGCCCAACTTCTTGGGTGGTAATAAAATTATGCAATATCCCCATTTATACTCCTCTTCTTTCGATGAGGTATATCAGAAAGAAACGTATTACTTTTCTTATGGACTTTGTTGGACAGGGGTGTGTAGGGTTATAAATGGTCTGACTGATAGTTTAAAAAAAAAAAAAAAACAAAAAAAAAAAAAAAGGTTATTTTTGCTGCTAGAAGCACTCCTCAAAAAAGTTCTCTTTGTGCAACCAAGTTCAAGTATTTGGTTTCTGAGTTTACTAAACAAAAAGGCAAAGGTCCAGGGGGCCTGCTTTCTGTCTTCTACAGGGTTCTCCAACAATGTTTCTTTAAAAAAAAAACTAATTTACAAACTGTAAAGCTGGTCTTCGCCTCCAGTGGTTATTATATGTGGAGGTTTGTTTTAGGGTAAGAAGCTTTCTTAAAGTAGCAGTTTACAGCCAGAAATCAATGCTTTTTAAAATTGTTGATTTGTATTTTTTATATTTGTATCTGTTTTAATTGTATATATGTATTTTGGTACTTTTATGTGTCTCTGACATACAAATAAGGTTTATTTACATGACAATGTTCTGTTAGCTCGCCATCTAAAAAAGTTTTTTTCCACTGATTTCAGGTTTGTAGTGTGCTTGGTTGCTTCACTCAAATTAGCTGAGTAGTTTCTATCCAGATCTTCAACTCCTAGAGGAATTCAAAAAGTGAGGAAGCGGCCCAGGTGTGTTAGAGGATGTCTTTCATGGTCTTGGGTGCGATGTAGGAGAACATTCGCCCTGCCGTTCTTCTTGTGTGGATACAGGGTGTGTGTGCACGTGCACGAGTGAGAGAGTGAATGAATGTAGGAGACTGTGAAAGTGTAGAGTGTTGTTCAGGTATGCTGATCCAATGTTGTGCAGTGCCTTGAATGCGTGCCTAAGGAGTTTGAATTAGCTGCATTTGTGGCTGGGGAGCCAGTGAAGCTTTCTGAGGTGTGGTGAGATGTTGGTGGGCCATAGGAGGTCAGGGATGAGTTTCGCTGCAGCGTTCTCGATGTTCTGGAGACAGTGTAGGAGGTGGTTGGAGATCCCTGCATAAAGTGCATTGCCATACTCTAATCTGCTTGGTATTACGACTTGCGTCACTGTTTGTTTGGTATTCAGGGGTAGCCATTTGAATATCTTGCAGAGTATGCAAAGAATGTGAAGAAGAAGCTGACTTCATTGACCTGTCCTGACACACTGAGCTTGGCTTGGTCGGGTGGCGTGGGTCCAAGCTCTGATGGGCACTAGGTGGAGTCCCAAGGAGAGTTCTTGTTCCTCAAGATCAGCACTGCTGTCGTACCGAAGTAGAGTTTTAGCCAGTTAGAGCTCATCCTGTCTGCTACGTTGTTCTGCAGTGGGTCCAGTGGAGGTGGGCTCGTCGGTCCAAGAAAGGATGAGTTTGGGGAAGGGGGTGTGGGGGGATAGGCATCAGCGTAGGATACAATGATGATGCCTTGGGATCTGATGGGGTGGGTCGAATCATACAGATGTTGAACCGGGCTGGGCTGAGTGAGTGATGAACCCTGAGGGACTCCGCAGATCAGATTCTTGGATACCAAACTGTAGGGTTGAAGGAGCCTATGCATGTGAGGGTCAATCTTGGATGCCTATGTCATGCAGACTTCTGATGAGGGTTTGGTGGGAGACTATGTCGAAGGCTGCAGAGAAGTTGAGCAGGCTGAGGACTCTGGCTTCTCCACAATCGTTTAGAATACCGGAGCTCGTTGGTATACCAGCTGGCTTGTTTAAGTTTCTTCTTTGTTTGTTGCTTTTGATGGGTGCGAGGGTGTCTGTGCAGTTCTTGATCCATTTGTTGTTGATCCATTCATTGAAATTGGTTATATCCTTGTTGAGGTTGTTGGTGCTGTTGAGTTGGTCCATTTTGAGGGTGTTGTGCCAGTCTGCCTCTGTTACTTTGCTCCAGCTTGCTAGGTTGGTGCTTGTAGGTGCGTTCACTTGAGTTGTCGTGATCTGGAAATGTATGACGGAGTGGTTGGTCCATGTGAGCGGTGAGAGGAAGCTGTATGTGATTCTGCTGCTGGTTGTGAAGACTGGATCCAGCATGTGTCCCGCAATGTATGTTAAGGTCTGACATGAGCTGGGTGAGTCATGCTGCCCATGCTTTCGAGGAGGGCTGTGGAGCAGGGGATCGTTGGGTCTTCAAGGTGGAAGCTGAGGTCTCTAAATAGTATGAACTCCTTGGATAGGGGAGCAATGAAATCTGTCAGGAGATTTCTGAAGTTGGGTCGTGGTCCTGGTGCTCAATAAACCATGGTGTCTAAGTGTGAAACTGTTATCTGTTTTTATTCTGAATGCATGTGTGTCATGAAGGAGTGTTGATGTCCGTAGGTGTGGTGCATTTGATGGTGTCCTTGTGAATAATTGCGAGTCCTCCTCCTGGCTTGTGAAGGCAGTTGTGTCATGTGTTCTTGTAGCTCGTTGGGATAGCCAAGGCGATGCCGGGTGCTGACATGGAGCCAGGTATCCATAAGGAAGAGAAGGTCCAGTGAGCTGTTGCTGAGGAGATTCCATCTCGGTGGCGTGTTTGCTAAACAAGCAAGTGTTGAGATCAGACATGTGAGTGGTTGTTATGATGCTGGTTTGGTATGTTGTGAGGGTTGGCCCGAGTGGGAGGTAGTGTTGTTAGAGCAAGGACATTTGAAGGTGTGTGTGCTGCTGCAGGAGAAATAGCAGTTTGTGCATGTGAAGGGTCTTACCGTTCTATATGGTGCAGCAGGCAGAGAGGCAGCAGGGGTTGAGTGAGTGGAGGGTCGATGTGGTGTAGCAGTAGAGGCTGTTCGCAACAGGGTTCCTGGTGCTGGGCGAGGACCAGGCACAGATGGGCTTGCCTTTGACACACCCCACTACTAAGTCCTCGGAGGAGGTGGAAGAGCAGTGCAGGGGGGCAGTAAGAGCAGGGAGGAGCAGGGAGGCAGTGGGAGGAGCAGGGAGGAAGTGGGATGAAGGGAGCGAGGCAGTGGGTGGGGCTAGCAGTGCAGAAACAGGCAGGAAGGAGATCAAGTAAGGAGCAGGATAGGTGGGACGTTGCGCAGGAGGGGAGAAGGAGGCCGCATGGATCGTTAGGCAGCCATGTGGGGAGAAAAGGGCACAATGCAGAAAACTTGTGTGGCAGCAGGAACAGCAAAGAAGGCAGAAGGAATGCAGCAGAAAGAGGCTGCAAAATGGGAGGAAATGGGAAGAGGCCAAAACCTGGTGAGAACATCACAAAGGGTGAGAGAGAACAAAGAAAGAGCAAAGAAAGTGGCAGAAGAGGCTAAACACGGATGGGAAATGCACAGAGTGCAAGAGAGAAGAATGAAAGTGACAGATGACAAACATGGAGGCACAGAGAGGCAGAAAAACAGGGGAGAAAAAGCACCAACGTGGGGAAGGAGAAGAGTGAAAATGGTACTAAGAGGAGGAAAGCTAGAGAAGGTATAAGAGTGAGAGAAAAGAGATTACGAGGGTAGCAGGGAGAAACTGGAGGTCAGGGTAGCAGGGAGAAACTGGAGGTCAGAGCAGCAGGGAAGCCTCGGGCGAAGTAGCGGGATCCAAAAGGGCCGTACTGGTCGGAGGACAGGTCCAGGTAAGTCTGGAGCTGGGGCTGGGCCTAGGCACCTGCTCAATGGGGTTACTCCACGGCTGCCATTAAGTAGGTCCCAGGGGGAGGGGATGAAGGGAAGTGCGGTGACCAGAGTTAGCAGCACAGGAAGAAAGGACGAAGAGCAGGTAAGGAGTAGTGGGAGGCTGGAAGAGGCACAGAAGGGGAAGAGAGGAGCGCAAGGCAGACACATGGGTAGAAAAGGGCGCGAAGCAGAAAACGGGCACAGCGGCAGGAGGGGCAAAAAAGGTAGAAGGAAAGTGGAAGAAAGAGGCTGAGAAATGGCACCGAAGGCTGCACAGAGAAGCTGAGAATGGAGGAGAAAGAGTGGCACAAAGAGGCTAAAAACGGGGGAGCAAAGGCACAAAGAATGAGAAAGAGTGAAGAAAGAAAGGGGCAAAAGAGGCTAAGAATGGTGGGGAAGGCACAGAGTGCAATAGTAAAGAATAAAAGTGGCACTAACAGAATGAAAACGGAGGCACAGAGAGGGTGGAGAAAAGGCCCACAAATGGGGAAGGAGAAGAGTAAAAGTGGTACTAAACGGATGAAAAATGGAGGCGAGAAAGAATAAGAGTGAGAGAAAGGAGTTAAGAAGAGGGCAGAGATAAAGGAGTTAAGAGGAGGGCAGAGATAAAGGAGTTCAGAGGAGGGCAGAGATAAATGAGAAAGAGGAGGAGAGAAACAACAGCAACAGAGAGGCAGGGAAGCTTCAGGCAAAGTAGCCGGGTCCAAAAAGGACCCTGACTGGTCAGAGGACCGGTCCAGGTAAGTCTGGGGCTGCGGCTAGGCACCATATCTGTTGTCAGTTACCATATTCAATCACAGCACCCAGTTGCTTAGGAATGACACTAAGACCTTTTGCTTGTAATATAAATTATACATACTAATGTAAGACACTTATAGGGGCTGTAAGCTAACTCTCTTCATCCAATGGATTGCTGTTGTGTCATTCAAATTTTGCTTCTGCCCACCACAGCATACAGCGTGGGGTAATGGATCAGCCCACTGAAGCCTCAGACTCCCTTCATTCTGAGTGATGACAATATGCTAGTGTACAAAGTGCACTTCATCGCAAAAAAAGTAGTCCCCTTGAATATTGAGGATTGTTCTGCTTACTTTTAAATTTTGCTTGTGTATTTTTCAGTATTCTGTAAGGCAGCTGCCCAGACAATGTCAGGTCCTCACTACTTCTTGCAGTTTGCTGCATCCCATACGGGTGTACTGCACACACGTTAAATGGGCTTTTAGTCTCATTCAAAGATGGCCAGATGGTCACCAAGGCCTATAATGCACAACCATGTTCTTCAAGAGGGGTGTGGCCTAGCAAGATGTCAGAGTACAAGCTCCCCACGCAGCTCCTGCTGGCATAAATTCAAATCTGCAATAATCCTGCAGAATCCGAAGCTCTCTTGGCTGAACTACAACTACTACCCTTGTAGGGAGTGCATTGTGGACGGGCGGTTACAGGGGAGGTAAGAGCAACAACGTGGTCAGGCCTAATCCCTGCAGCAACTGGCAGCGCTGAGATGCCCCTTATGAGTAGCCAACTTGGAGGGTCTGCTGCATTCGAGGCACGGACGGTGGCGAACCAGGACAGTCAACAGAGTCCTGCTGCGGGGTGTGTGGGAGCCACAAAGAAGTGGCTGCGGCCCTCCGTGGACGTGGTGCGATGGTGGCCCGTGAGTGGAAGGCAGCTTCTGACCCCTGTGCTGGAGACAGAGTGGTCCGCACCTAAAATAAAGAGATCCAGATGTGAGCAGGGATCAGAGTAGAGTGCAACAGTGAATGTGATGAGCTGACGAGAAACAGTAGGAGTAGGCCACCCCACAGGGGCAGCGGAGGATTGGAGAACTGAGCAGCACAAGAGGCCCGTGCCTACATGTGTGGCAACTGGCACGATTGGAGCATGGGTGGTGTGAATCAGCCCCCTGCTTATGGGTCCCAACTGCAGAAGGGCCCTCAAGATAACACTATGGGGGTGACTGCCTAGAGGCCCCTAAGCGACAGTAGAGGGGGAGCGGGACGCAGCTGACTGGATCTCTGGAGAAGAGGTACTGTGGGGCTGAGGCCTGCCCCTGCACATGAGGCCTTACTGGAGACATAGGCCTGAATCCTAACAGTGATCGGCTCGAGGACACCCATGCAGAGGAGATGTAGTAGTGCGGTGTGATTATAGGCTGGAGGCCACGGATGACTGTCATGTGGGGATGGGACAGCAACATAGAGGCCCTGGGCTGCACTTCTGAACCCTGGTTGTACTGAGGAGGAGAAAGAGACTTTTGAAGTTAAGGACTAGAGGTCCCTGGTGCCATGGTACGACAGGGAATTTCTGCTCAGGACACACTGGAATAGTGATTATTGAAACGGTCTGGGGTCCTCTTGATACTGCGTAGTGGGGAATCCAGATACAACAATGGGGAAAGAAAAGAAAGCGAGGACGGCGCAGTCCAACAAATGAATGAGTCACACTCTGCATCAGGGGGAGACAGCAGATGTAATAGAGGGCACTGGAGAGTGGTGGGCCCCTCCGTCCCCTACCATGGCAGACCTCCTAGCTGAAACCGAGGGATAAAGAGAGGAAGAAGTAATAAAATTTACTCTGTGGCCATAGAGGGGAATCTTCTAAGGGTAGACCTTTGAAAAGTGGCTGATAGGGTCACCCTGGCAGAAGAACAAGTGACAGAATTGCAGAAGGAGGTGAAAGTGCTAAAGGAGACAGTCTCAGTGCTGCAACAGGTGACAGAAAGCCTGTAGGTGCAGGTTGAGGAGGCAAAGGGAGGGTTATGTCGAAACAATCTTTGGTTCCTTGGATTCTCAGAGACAGCAGAGCGACAATCGACTGAACTTTTCCTGGCAGACTAGATAACTAATGTGCTGGGGCCCAAATGCCTCTCCAGAGCACACCGTGCCCTGGCTCCGCACCACAGCCAGAGGAAGCCCTCCTCTTCCCCACGTCAATATTGAATGCCTGATTGATTTCAGGGATCGTGATGTAATTCTACAGCATGTCCAGGGACAGCCCCAGTTTGAAAGTGGGGACCCTTCCATTTTCCCAGACTACATATAAAATGTGCAGGACCCCCGCAAGAACTATCTGTCTGTTAAAAAATGATTGCGGGACCAGAACTTGAAATATAGCTTAGTGTAGTCCTACACAAGGGGAAGGCTTTTTTTCTCCAAAAGTCTGAAGAGGCCAATGCCTGGGTAGTCACACTGGGCAGGGCCTCACTATGGAGCAACACAAATAGGAAATGGTCGACACCAAGGAAGATGAGACAATCTACCCGCTTGCACAGCTACAACCTGAGATCCGTCAGCCTGGGCGACCCTAGTGATACAGAACGAATTGTGTCACATCCTGATGGTGCCATCATGGATACAGATATTGTCCCAGACACAAGGCAATCCTTTTTGCGGCATATGAGAGACCATGGCTCCTGCAGCAACAGCATCAACGCTGAACCGACCTAGCCCAGCTTTGGCAAAGCGCAAGTACTTTCATAATGAGGGAAGGGCATGGATCCATGCAGTGGGCCACGGTGGCCCTGCTGTTGCCACAGCCTATGTGAAATGTATGTGATCTGCATCCTGAACGACAGAACTAAACTGTGTAACATACTGGCTAACAACCGAGTGTGAGAGCTGTACGAGCTGTATAAGATGATTCAATCATGCTCCTGGTATACTAAGCTGGCGGTGTTGAGACTGAGGTATGTGGTCTACTGGGAGTGGCTTGATAGCCTTTGGCCTCGTGACTTTCTCTAGATGGCAGCCCTCTTGCACAGCACCGAGTTATAGTTGTGGGGAGGAAGTTCGATTTCTCGCACAGGGGATGGGGCTGTGGATACTATTTCCCAGCCTGCTAGTAGCAGTGTTGGGGTGTTTTAGTGTATTGCCAATAGGGAGGAGAGGTTGAGGGTGTTTTATATCTGTTTAAGATGTTGGGGGAAGTTGAACTGCTCCACACACAGAGTTAGATTGTTCCGGTTGCTCCTCCAGCAGGCTACCTGGCGGGAGGCAATGAGGAACAGGTTGGGGAGGGTAGGTAAAGTACGGGAACATGTCCAATATGTTGGTGAAGTTGATGACCTGGAATGTTCGAGAACTGGATCAACTGGAAAAGCATTGCAGAGTGTATACCCACCTGAGGAGATATGGAGTTTCCATTGCATGTGTGAGTGGACTGTATGCTAAACTTGCTGAAGAGGTGGCAGGGACAGATATATGCCACATCTTGCTCCGGATTTGCAAGGGGGTCATGATCTGGGGGGTGTCCAGAGTCCTGTTCTGTCACAAGGGCCATGAACTTGACCCAGTGGGCAGATATTTGGACTTACATGGAGTGCTGGATTGTACAGATGCATGTCAGCGGTGCTTGACTATAAAAGAATGGACAATCAACATTGGATAATCCAAGGTTGATTGTACACACTTTTATAGTCAAGCACCGCTGTGTCCTCAGTGGTGTTCTAGACCATGAGCCCCCTAAGCTAAATACTAAACCAGCCATAACAGGGGCACTGCGCAACATGCTAAAGGGGCTGGGATTGGTAGAAATCTGGAGGAAGAGACACAGAAGAAAAGGTGTACTTGTGTTATTTGCCTGCAACTAGTACCTACAGCTGGTTAGACTATTGTTTTATATCTGGAGCCCTGGCCCACAATGTACAGGAGGTGTCATACTGAGCCTGCTACTTGTCCGACCACTCCCCACTGCTGGTGGGCAATGTGGGGGAGGCTGGGGGCTGTCGCTCAGCGAAACCACTCTGGAGGCTCAGGGCAAAGGCACTCTCAGATCCTGTGTTTGCTGCACAGTTTGATGAGATGTTGAGCAGGGCCATAATCTGGGATGCTAAGAAGGTGGTGCTTTGAAGTGAATGCCTGAAGACCACCTATGATGCCAAGAGACAGAGCATAGGATCTGCACAACCTTGATGGGGACCTGCCTGCGGACCTTGGTAAGCTCCCTACTTGGTAGCAGTGTCAGAGAGAACTCTTAAATGACTGGAGAGACCTATGTATACTGCCCATCACCAGAAGCTACATGCAGAAGGAGATAGGGCAGAGGCGATACTCGCTCTGCTAGTTCAGCAAGCTGCTCAACATCAATGATGCCTTTATGACCATCTGCACAAACTTTACACTGCCCTGCCGAGTGATGAAGTGAGGAATGTGGAGACCTACTTGATGGGGGCAAAGATGCCATGCCTTGCAGTAGAGGACTGTGAAGCCCTAAAGCAGCCATATGTGGTATGAAGACGGCGGAGACCTTGGGGAGAGCGGCAGAATCCAAGTGGAGTTTTACCAACAATCTCCAAGTACATTAGCAGGGGCGCGGTTAGAGGTATATAACAAGGCCATGGGGAATGGTACACTCCCAGAAACCATGAGAAAGGAGGAGGTGGTGATGGTCCCCAAGTCGGGTAAGGACCCCCAGGAGGCCATTATACCGTCATCTCTTGATGTAAAATATTGGTTAAGATTCGTAGCAGAGTGCTAACCGCCCTTCTACTGGGTCTCGTACTGACTCCGATACATTCAGATCAATGCAGGTTTATCTCAAAACGGAATTCCCTTTGGCATTTGTGACGCCTCACCAACCTATATCATGCTGTGCAATTGGCGGATTATGTTTACACTCAGGCATTTTTGGACACAGAGCAGGCCTTTGACTCAGTGAACTGCTATCATCTCCGGTTAGTGCTGGAAAAGGTGGGCCTGGGTGCCAATTATGTATGATGGGTAAAACTCCTATTTGAGGACCTGAGGGCAAGAGTGAACACAGGAGCAGTGGTCTTGGTGAGCTTTCGACTATATAGGAGTACTTGACAGAGGTGCCCCCCTGACACCGCTGTTATTCGCGTTGGTCACAGAGCCACTAGCTTGTACCCTCCAGCGGGGCCCTTGCAGTATCACAGTGGGGGCAACCAATCATGTGATTTCTCTTTATGTGGGTGAGGACCCGGTATACCTGCAACAGCCGGAATATGCAGTACCTATATTGCTAAATGTGATGACTAAATTTGGGGCCCTGTCAGGACAGCATGTCAATTGTCATCAGTCTAGCCTCTTTCCACTGGGAGTGCTGACTGCAGTACCGGCTGCCCTGCTACCGAAGGTTGGGCTGCCATTGGAATAACAGAGCACAAGATATCTTGGCATTAGGACTGCTCATGGCGAGCAAGACTCTACCAGTTTTAACATAGGCATGGTGGTGGACGGCTTCAGACCAACGATCAGGTTCTGGAAAACACAGCCACTGTCCATGATGGGCAGAGTTGCACTAGTGAAAATAATAATGCTACCACAATGCTTATACCCTCTACAGGGCACGACTTATGAAATCCCACAAAGCTGGTTTATCGAGATCGACAAGCTTATCATGGAGTTGGTATGAGTAGATAAGAGACAATGGGTCAGCCTCACAACACTCAAAAGGAGGTGACGGAAGGGGGGAGTGGAGATAACAGATATGGAAATATACTATATGGTGGTGCACTTGCAGCACATGGTACACTGGTTAGACTCGGAGGACAACTGGGAGAAACGCCTCCTGCGAGACACTTGTGGCACAGAGAAATTGCCTATACCACTGATGAAAGACACAAGTGTTCCAGAAGATGTGCCATATGTGGTCCACCAAGTGTGCCGAATATGGGAAAGGGAAGTAAAACAAGTGGTCCAGCGCCTGTATGCAGCTGAAATATGTTTAGGGTCCCTACAACTCCTTCTTAAAATAACTCAAGCCTTGTCAGTAGACAGATGGCGAGCCGGGAATGCAAGATACTGGCTGACCTCTACCCAAATAGCCACTTTCTCACCTGAGAGGAGTCTACTGAAACTTTTGCGCTGAGCAGGGGGCAATATCTGCAGTACGTTAAACTCTCAGCTACCACACGCAAGATATGGCTGACCTTTCCGGAGGCACCCAGCCATCACAAACACTATTCCATGTTGTTTGAAATGGGGGGAGGGAGGCATCTGATTTCCATAATGTATAGGGCTCTACGCTAGGACCAACCAATGCTACCACTTAAAATACCAACCAAGTGGGAGGGGGGAAAGGAGGATACTTTTTATAATAGATAAAGGAATACAGATAGTGTCCTCTAATGCCTGCTTCAAGCTGACACAGTACAACTACATACACATGGTGTACCTTACACCCAAAACACTACACATCATATACCCCACGCACCTGGCAGCCTGCACTCGATGCGTCAGAGATGGGGCCAGTTTTCTACAGATGGCCCAGCCCTGCCTGACACTGACGATTTATTGGAGACGTTCTCTATAGACTTAATGAGGCCACAGGGTGGAATGTACAAGTAAATGTCAAACAGGTTTTGCTGGGTATGATCCCCTTCACGACTGGGGGAGAAGCTGATAAGGAAGTTTCTGCTCTTAGGGTTAGTGCTGGCAAAGCCTCACATGCTCTAAGATGCTTGACACCTGAACCCCCATACACTGATAAATGGCTGAGCAATGAATCCAAGTGGTAGTGCCTGAGGAGGTGTGTTTGAAGTACACGCAGAAATATTAGAAGTTTGGGGATTACTTGTGGCCATTTTGGAGCCCCCCCCTTACCTGACCCCCTTGAAGGGCTACAGTACAGAACCGAAGGTGTATTACATGAGTGGATCATCAAAGATTGCATAGACTGAGAGTTGACATCACGCAGAGTGAACTGTACTGAAGCTGGGATGATGGACCCAAGGGAAAAGTTATAGGAGGTTGTCAAGTGAAAAGGCCAATGTCCAACCTGGTACAGACAATGAATTACTTCACTATCGCTACAGTCTGTCTATCCTGGGTGGGTACCAGAAAGAACTGGGTGGGTGGGGGGGTTGTTGGGAAAATGTTTGATACCTGAGAATATACATGATTTAAATGATGCATTTGAAGTATTCTGTGTACTACTGCAAAAACCAATAAAGACGATACACAAAAAACGTGTTTTGAAATAATTATTTTAAAAGCAAATAAAAAACCTACTGGTGTTGCAAATGCTTGTTTTAGATACGGTTGAACTTGCCAGAGGAAAAATAGATTCAAGGGATACCCCCACAGTGCCTTGTCAAAGTATGAATACTGAGAGAGCTTGCCGATGGGTTATTTGCAACTGGGAAAACCAAATTGAGCAAAGGCCCTTTAGCATATACCATAAAAAACGATAAGGGTCTGATTCCTAGGAAAGCTTCTATAGTATGACTATGAAGGCTTCGAAAAATTATAAAACTTTTACCAGATCTTCAAGTCTACTGACTTGAATAATCTACTCAACCTAACTGTAATGCATGTGACCCACAAACTGGTGTCAAATTGTGCAAACTTGGGCAAATATTTATTTCAAAGAATTGCCTCTTTCTCCATTATCACATATGAGAGCACCTTCAAATATGTGAGTTTAGCATGTCTGCCGTATAAAACTCTTTGGTTCATTTAACAGATTTAACTTTTGCTCCATGTATATTAAGAACGTAGCCCACATATAGGGTACCCACGATCTCTGACTTGCCTTCTTAGTTCACTAATAGCACTGTCATAAGCGCAGGGACAGGAATGTTTCTCAGTTCATGTTTAAAAACTCTCACTTCGAAGAAACATATTACTAAAGCATGATGGGGTAACACACTGTCATTTACAGAGAGCACATTTTCCATTGAAATGGCCACAAACTTTCTCAATGACTACAGTTTTACTGATAAAACTATTTAGCATACAAACGATAGTGTGGCAGTGGTGGCTGGTGACTGAAAGCAGTGGTGGGCACAAATACAATACGGAATTGCACCTTGTGAGAGAGCCTCACTACCCACGTATTTCCATTCACCTACTCACCCACTGCCTTTGGTCACCTACTCATTTACTCATCCACATTGTCATCCACTGCCATTCACACAACTCTTATACACAGACACCCACATTTTCTCAGCCACTCAGTCCAGCCCTGCAAACACATTCAAACAAACACGCATTGCCTCACCCATCCAGTATCCAGCAGTTTCAGTGATAAAAGGTACACGTTTATTTGAGCTGCAGATTACATGTTTAATATGACATATCACGTCATTAGTCTGCAAAAGAAATAAAACAATAACTAGCCATGATAAATTACTGGAACCATTACTGCCTTTGAGAGACGAAATCACCTACAGAGGCAGTGAAAGGAGAGGAGAGCTGAGAGAACATATTATTTTCTTATTGTCTGTAAAAAAAGATAGAGCTCCAACTTACTTGTGTGCAGGGTTGTCTTTGGCATATTTATGACTTGAGGTCTTCAGGTCACACTCCTGTCTCCCAGAGAGCCCTGGGTGGAGTTATTTATTGTATTTATTCCATTTCTCTGCCACAGGCTGGGGATTTATTTTCTTTGCAAAATGTCACATTCTTTTAATAAAATGTGACCTCTGGTACATAGACCCTTCTGATCACACCCCACCATTTGAGTAAATAGGAAAGGGTGGAGAATAATATCGGAGTGACATGAAGTTTTCAGAAACCCGGGCTGAACAAAAAACACTCCAGGCTGTTTACAATCAGGGCTTCTGGTGGAGGAGGAGATAAGACAGGGACGTCACTGCGTTCTGAGAAAACGTAAGGGCTTTGAGCCCTGTCAGCCCTACTGTGCAGCTTTCAGCCACATACTGACTTTCACTCCGAAAATGTTGTGCAGAAAATGTTTTACTTTCATCATGTAATTAAATTTATGCTTCCCTAGAGAGGCCAGAAAAGGCTAGGGGCGCAGCCCCTTAGCCCTTGAACACCAGCCGCCACTGTAGTGTGGAGAGTTGGGTTTCAACAAATATTTATCATTCGCTCATCACCAAGCACATCACCAATTAAAGTGTTCTAATGTGTTTAGATACTATTTAAATCTTTGATTCTATTAAGCTTTAGAATTAGAAAAATTTGATTTTCTAACTGCTGATATATTTGAAATTGTTATGCAGTTAATTTACAAGCTATGCAAATGTGTTAGAAAACACATGATATCCTGCAGCCTTTCATTTCATACTTCCTTTGACCCAGCACAATTGTCAGACACCTGACTTTACAAAATTCACTACATTTGCAGTCAGAGAAGAGAAGTAAACCCCAATCTCCAAGACAAAATAAGCAGCAATTTGAAAGAAGACATAAGTTGACATTCTGCCTTGAAAGTAGGACAAATATACAAGATAAAAGCAAGATTAAAAGGCATCTTTATTGCTCATTCACTCTCTGAATGAATACTTATTCTTTGCCAGCTCTAACTCTCTCGCCAGAATGGGTTAATGGGTCCTAAAAATAGCTCGCTCTGATAACCTCTGACTCCACACAGCGTTTGTGTGGGTAGATTTTGGAGGCCTGCTATGTAGCAAACACAATCTGATTTTTCCATTTTAATAACCGTTGTATCAAATGACTGTCTAGCTGCTTCTGAATGAGTGCCAGTTTCAGTCTGAAGATTATGTTGTCTGGCGCAAAACCTCATAGCACCTCATTGATGGAGGCCATATGTCAGTTAGCCCACTATCTGGGCAATTTGACTTATGGCTGAACAATGTGGCAGTAAAGTTGAAGTATGCTATTCAGAACCTTCACTACTTTGATAGTGCCAGCTGGGATTAATCAAAAGTCTTATTGATGAACAAGAGGTCAAAGACGAATTGAGATGGCAACACTGCCATTTACAGGCTCTCACCAACCAGTTGACCAAATAGGATTATACATGGTGTTTCAGCATACATAGATGGTCTCTCCCAGGGGCACTTCATCATATAAATATTCTTAGCACTGATTTTTTGAACTTTTAAAGAAGCGTGTTAAGCATTAAATGCAGACATTTTGTGTACTTTTGTACACACAGGATAAGACAATACGTGTCTTAATTGTTTTATATATAGAATTAATACAGATTAAAATATTTTAAAAATGTACACATCCTATAAAATGTATTTCATATTTATGGTCCATATTAAATCTCGCCGCAGCATTTGCTTTATAATTTGCTGCAAGAACAGTATCTGAAAGTCCTGCTCGTTAAGACCTTTGTGGAGCAACATAAAATCTAAAATGAGCCTGAATCCACTGCAAAAAATTCTGAATTTGATATTCTTATGTAACTTTTCTATCAGACCCTTCATTTAAAATTCGAGGATCTTATTCTCTATGGGCTGGTACAATTTTTCAGTATTCTCTAAGGGGTGTCGTTGACTTCACAAATTTTAATAGTTTTCCTTCGAACATAATTCATTGCACCCATTTGTTGGTAGTAATTCTGTGCAAAGCTCGTCCCTTATTGGAGATCCTCCTACCCTGGCACGAACTGAAGGACGAAACTGAGCTTCAAGTCAAGCCTGTTTCTGTCTTTTCACTTTGGATAGAACAGACCCCTTTTACCTGTTCCTCCCTTGCCTTTTTGTCCTCTTTGCTTATATAGGTTACTTTATTTGAACATCTGATAGGTAAAGGGTTTTTCTGCTCATCCTCAAAGACCCTGTCTGGGACTATGACTGATATCTCTGAATGGACATTTGTCACTTTACACCTTCGCTGGTATCTAAGAATAGCCTTACAGCCCAACTGACTGAAAACTGGATCCACAATACAAACAGTTTATTTTATCATGTAGCAAGAAGCTATGTTAGTAGTCAGTTGGTTTCTTCTCTTTTACTGGTAGACAGGACGTCTAGAACGTGTGCATTTAATACTATATCTGTCACACTGGAATGACTTGCAGCCACATCTGAAGTCTTAAGTGCAGCAGCTGTATACTGTCACTATCACGCTTCCCATAAAAGTTCAGTTTTAAGCTTTCTCAACCAGGTGCAACTGTGCAGGTAAAATCTGGGTTCTCGCAGCACTTTTGGGCTGCAGCTTCAAGTTGGCTTCTGTCAAGTCCATTAGGCAGTTTCATTCAGATTATGCTGCCAATTTGTACTTTCTTCTCAACAAGGGAAGTGGGAAGAAAATGTTCACAATATGTAAGACTTTCTAGTATATGTTTTGAGGAGGGAGACAGAGGTCATTGTATTGCGAGACTTGCTGAGAAGTTGTACTTCAAATATGTTTTTTGGTCTACTTGTGGAACACATATTGTGGGGTCAACCAAGAACACAGAAGAGCTTAAAGCCTGTACATTGCTTACCACTTGTTTGCCTTACAGTCATTCTTATGTGGTTGCTTCTTATTTGGTGGCATGCCTTGTCCATCTTGTGGCAGTCCCTTCCATGGAACATTGCCTATATTCTTATGTTCTTCTGCTGCTTACTTTTAGGGAACTACTATTTTCTTTAGTCTTAAGCACTCTACAAGAGTGCGTGTGCTTTCCAGCTTTCTCCCTAATGTGCTTCTCATTCCCCCATGATCTGTGCTGCTTTTTCCTCACTCACATGCTTCTCCCCTCTCTGTGGCATGCTTCTCTCGTGTTGCTTACTAGATGGTGTGCTTCTTCCCACCAGTTCCACATGGCTCTTGATCACTTGCTTTTCTCCCAGTGCTACACATTATTCTCTCTCTAGTCCATCCTTCTCCACCCCTTCTTGTTATTTCCCACACCCCCGCCACTTGTGTTGCTTCCCCTCATGTGTACCCACGTGCTGCTGCCTCCTCCTTCCAAAACCAGCACACCCATTTAATTACAGACCCTGTCCTTTCCCTTTATGTTGCTTCTGCACTCCTGTGTTGATATCACCACTGACACTTTGCTCCCTCCACCCGCTTTAATAAAGAAAAATAAATAAAAAATAACTTTTGCCCTTTTTTATTTATCGATTTACTGATCCAACTTGGACTGGTAAATAAAAAGGAAAAAAAGGACCTGCATCATTTTGTATGCATGCACATGGGTAGTGCGATGGCTTACAAAATGATATGGGCAGACAGGCAAAGGCTTTTTTTTTTATTCTTCTTTAACTATGCAATACAGCATCAGGGGTGTTGTGCAGCACTCCTGAAAACCATTTGTCCTGGAGGTCGAGAGCAGAACAGAATCACTAGATAACTCAGAGGAGGAGAGTCAAAGTTGCACTGAAGACATGGAAAACAGTGCCCAAATATAGAACATTGAAATTAAGGGTCTGGAGATGAGGGGAAAGGGCCAGGATGTTTTTGCCTTCATAGCTGTCCTGTTCATCTCACTGCTGGTCCCTGCTCACCAAAAGGTGCACCTGGACAGGGATCACTGTGTGGGACAGCTCAACCGCAGGCAGACGACTTGACTGAGAGATTTGGTGGCTACATTCCACTACCATTTTGATAAGGAGCGGTTGCTGGGCCCAGCCAGGAAAATGGAACAGATCATCTGAAAGAGCAATACATGCTTCCTCTTTCAGAACCTCTCATAAGTCACGGTGCAGAAAAGAGCCTGAATTAAACATGTCACATGGAAAAAATACAGATAGTCACATCTATTCGAAATCGTCTTTGAACATCCAGGGTTGTTCAGCCACGCCACCCACTGGAAGGACGCAGCAAATATCCTGAATATGCTGTGAGAAGAGCTGGAGCTGATTAGGAAATTCTAGGCTGATCTCTGGCAGAGGAGGGGAGTGGAAGTGGGACTCAACTGCGAAAACAGAGGCTATGTTGTGGCAGTGGAGGGAAGCAAGGGGGCAATAAGAAATACAGGAAACATGGGTGACTCCAAGATTGACCTAAAATAATTGCAACTCATGTTGGAAACCCAACTGTGAATTTTGAAGTAAATGTGCAAGATGCCTTAGTAGAAAAGATTCTAAGGGACTGATTTTCCATAACAGAGGATCTGATGGATAAAACTAGCAAATGACCAGTGTGAATGGAATCTAATTGTGAAATGACCATGCATGATAATCTTCCACTGGCCATCACGATTGTCCTGTTCTGATGACAGAAGGTAGGAACAACTGAAAACCCTCAATTTTCACGTATTCACCTTTTAGGTATGTAAACAATCCAGAAAATAGATGATTTATGTTTTTATACATTTTGGAATGCATCATCAAAACAGAAATTACCCATTCCATCACTGCAAGTCTTTTAGCAGAAAGAGGCACATGCAAGAACAGATGTACTTGATTTTTATTTGTGCTTCATAATAACATATCCCATTAATTAAATGTATAAATGGACAGGATCATATGACACAAATCTAAGAACATTAAACATATTTTTCTTGGTTGGCATATACCATAGTAACCAATTGCTGTTAAAGAGATCAGGAATGTTATTCCCACACAATTAATTGCCTATTTCTCCTTAGCATTACATTGTTGATTTTATAATATGCCATGCTTAGCTAAGTGTTTGGTCCTCATGTATAAGTTAGACATGTTGTATTTCACTAGGTTCACTGAGCAATTACCTAACCTGATATTATCTTCTGTAGCACAGCTGTTCTTTCACTAAACTTTCAAACCTCATGGACAGGGTTTTGAACACTTCAGGTGTTCACTTTTTTCCTTCTATATCTATATGTTTCCTTTTAAATTAGTATTCTTTATAAGAAGTTAATTATTTTTTAATAATCTGAAAGGTTTTCAGGATTAATATCAGAAGAACCTTAAACAATTCCCTGATAAATACACAGTGGTGGGCATCCTGGAACAGGTCTCTCAGTCTTTTTTGACAGATACACTTGATCATATCTCGGAACCACAGAGGCAGCCATATGGAAATATTTTTTTCAGAATCATAGAGTTTGCTACAGAATGTCAATTTAAAGTGACGGCAGCCATCTTAGAAATGAATGGATCTACAGTAGTGTGCGCCTTACACCATACATATGCCAGACTCAACACCTTGAATGTTATCATACCATATTTTCTTTGAGGTTTCCAACCCAACTATGTGATAAGGTTTCAACTTCTATAAGATATATTTGAGCCACTGGGCAATCCTGGTTTTGTGAGAATAAGTTAGTGTACTTTTCGTTTATTCTTAGGACATACATTCATTACAGTACAGTTTTTAATGCTATCAGCCAACTAAACTGATGAACTTTTTGAGACAGGGTTCGTCAGCTTATAGGCAGGGTTAAAGTAATACGGATGATTTAACAGAACTTATCACCTTTCTACACTATATAAAGTAGATTCTTTGCTGTGTAAATTGTTACTGACATTGTTGAGCCAGTAGAATATACTAATGAGATATGAAAACAAGATACAAGTTTCATTTGTCAGACCATGAGATATATAAGAACAATACGAATTTCTTTAATTTCAGTAGATCATTACTGATTTTGTTTCATATTAGGCTGGGCATCAATTTATTGAGTGTGATTTTTGCTTTTACTGAATGCTTGTATATTTAATGAAGCTGTAAGGTAAATATCAATGCCATAAATAAAGTGCATTGAATTTCTGTTATTATGTATAATATATACGAATTTTGGATTGACAGTGTTGGTAACAGTGGACTGATGTAAATGATTTGAACAAGCTTCAATCCACCATTTTTAGTTCCTGTGGTCTGCCACAATTGTACTATATATCAACATTTTTTTCTAAATTGGTAACAAATAGAGTAACTCAGAAAATTCTACTCTAATATGTAAAATATGTTAAACGAAATGTGCATTCAGTACTAAGAATCAGGATTTATATAGGTTTCTGTTATATTATTCTTATAGCACACCTTTTTCATTCTATTTTTAGATAAACGTTTGTATTTCTTTCCCTCTAGTAGCACAATAAGTTATTTGGACACTTATTATTGAGGTAAATACAAATGCCCAGAAGAAGCAATAACATTAATTGTGAAACATATGTTGGCAAAGCGCGTGACAAATTTGTACTGGACACTAATTCGATGAATACATGCAAATTAAAAACTATATTGTTACACAGAAATGAGAATATGATGTGGCTCCTTTTTTGGAAAAAGGTAAATTTGCAATTATTGTCTTGGAAGAAAAACGTGAAGTTTTATTATGATTTCATGAATCACCATGTCTTATCACTGTAATAACAGAACTGTATAGTCACTGTGGTGCACACATATCGACTCCGTCTAGAAACAGAGGTCTGTTCAATTATTAATTACACAACACTTATGAGTGGAAGAACGATAAAAAACTGTACAAATGTGTGTGATAAGCAGGTCCAGCTTTTCTTATCCTTGGGTTTGGAGTAATATACATACAAATTCAGATCTAACGTCTGGGAACGCAGAACACTGTTTGCAATGACAAGAAAACCTGTCTCACTGCAATACTCGATGGAGGAGCTCCAGACAGCCACCGGAGTTCTGAATATTAGGATACGGAGCTGCGTGAGAACCATATAACGTCGCCCAGATTCATGCTCACTCTGGTCTAAAACAGAAACGGAAAAGGGGAGGAAAATGGCGGTAGCACCTCAGAGCCTGTAGGTTAGTGACCGCTACACAGATGCCGGCTAGTCCGTCACTTCCTTGCTAGCATAAACGTCATTTATCACACATGTATGTGCGACGCAAGCCAGCAAAATGTTAAAGCACAACAAACACGTTCAGGAGAAAACATAGATGCCACACGGGACCGCGTGCCCAATACATAAACAAACTATACGCTATGCCTTTCAAGAAACCTACATGGCAATTATGCATATTTCCACAGATTACATTTTACCAAAATGATAAACATTTTTTTCCCCACCACAGTATATTTTAATATTCTTCAGTTTATTAAAACGGATTGATGCATGCAGACATCATACACAATTAATCTACGCTGTGTTTCTAATATTGCATGATTGTGGCACACCCCGGCTGTTCTTATCTGGAAAGCTGCTGAGCATAGTATCTAAAATTTCTTCCCATGTATTCATTATGTATTAGTCATGCTTTAATAGCCGTGGCTTTCAAGACCAGGTCCTCGGGTATTACATAAACCCACCTAGAATAAAAATTGCATATTTATTTTTTTACAAAAATACCAATGTACAAGGTGCAAATAAAGATAATGTTTTAGAACAAAAGCACTGCCAGTTATTCGCAATTGTTTCACAAAACAGACTCCATGTTAATTGAGATTTTTTTCCTATTCATGCATGGTGGTTAACATTTATCATTCAAAATGTTGCAGCAATATAATTGTTTTCCTTCATTAGTTTATTCGCGCTTGACTTTTTCACCCACTTTTAATCCGTCCATTCTTTTCACATTTGCTGAGGCAACTTTCCGCTGCTGGGTGGAGAATGGGAAGCAGTTCTGGAAGAAGCCGCCCTATTACACTGAAGTAATTAGTAATTCATAAAGTCTTTTAGTGGATCTAGGGCGGAGAAGCAGGATTTTGAATTTGGAAGAGACAGGAAAGAGATGAGAAAATCAGCCAAGCAAATGGATTGAAATGACTAGTAACTGCGATGATTAATTGACTGCATAGTCCCTCACTATCCCTAATGCTGAGCACGTAAATTATTGCATGTTAAGAACTTACCACATGTCGCATTTATGGTTCTCGCTGAAAGTGAAATCAAACACTTTATGAGAGGGTGAAGAGCTTGGTGGAAGGCCCCCTGCAGGACCCTCTAAGTGGCGCATCTACATAACTATAGTTTTCAGTACCAGCTAGAAGGACATGCTCTTTGTATCAAGGCACTCCTATGGTTTGTGAGTAGGGGATGAAAGGGTACGTGCCCAAAAAAATCTATTACAATGTAGAGCAGATGTGTTCAATCTAGGGTTTGGAGGATCCGACCCCCTGCCAGATTTCTTGCATAACCACTTCCTTTAATGACAACTTCTACTATGTCTCCATCATTCAGGCCCTGGTTCTTTCCCACTTGGATTATGCAAAAGCCTGTCTTTTAGATCTTGGAGCCAAACAATCTTAACGTACCCAGTCAGTCTAAAAAGCAGTAGCACGCTTCATTACTAGGATCATGAACCAGCGCCACATCTCTCCAATGCTTAAACAATTACACTGGTTGTCCATTAGGAAATGTATCATCTTTAAAGCCATGGTAATAGTACATCTCAATGTCCATGGCATAGCACCGTGCTTTCTCACTTCCAAAATATCCATTTACCAGCAGAACCTTGGGCTCCCTAACCCCTTTGTTATCGGTCTCCCCACAGCTCGTACGAAAACTTTCGGAAACAGGACTTTTTCGTGGCTGTGCCTAGAGAATGGAACGGCTCCCCAGGAACCCCAAGATTGTTTCCCTAATGAGTTTAACTGAGAATAATTTGCATATATTTATCTTATGTGGGCATCCTGAATATCTGGTATAGCCCCTATCCTCCTCGACCAATGATGGGCACATATGTCCTTTGGCATTAATTTGCCTGTGTGGCCACTGAGAACTTGAAGCACCTTTTGACTACAGAACAAATGACAGTGCTAGCCCACCCACGGAATAATCTCAACTTATTTAACAGGCTGGTAACAGGTGAGTAAGATTTTGTTTTACATCAAAAAAGTTCTGAGCCTCCTTCAAGGACAACACTTGGAGTATTTGCATGCCATTGTATGGGAGGGCTTAAAAGGCATGAGCTACCCCTTTTTTAGTAAGGTTATGATCTTACAATGATAATGAACTTCATCAGTGTCAGAAAAGAATATATGCTAACCATCACAGTACTTCCTGCTGTCCTGCACATCTTAGCTCAAAGTCAATGTAGTACCTGTATTTGCTTAATAATTACACCGTTAGGACGTGGATAGGCCAACTGTCTCTGCACTCATCCAGAGAAAAGTTTAAACAATCTAACTGCTTCTGAGGAGCTTTTCAGCACACAGGACAATACCCTCAAGAGTAGGCGATAAACGGAAATCACATACTATGCGTTCACTAAGTTATGCATTGTTCCATCTCAATCACAAGCTGAATGTGGTTTGACTGAAGAAGCAAAAGGGATATCCTTTTAGCCCCTGGTAAGGTAACAGGAAAAATACAGGTTCTGGATGTGGATGTTAAGAGACAGCAAAGGTCATCTACACGTAGTTGACAGCTAAGGCTCTAGATAGACAGGAAACTAAACTATGACCTATCTACACTTCAAAAGTAGACCAATAATTAAGTTGAATGCATTTAGGAATACAACGTCTCCATGGAGATTCTTGATTTGAAGGTAGGCATATACATTACTACGCCATGCAATCTTGTAATAAGCCCTGTCATTCTTCTATGTGTTTTCTCTAAAGTATTATTGCCTTTTAGGTCTCGTCTGCATGAGCATAGGCTGACGCATGTGCTCTCGCTTGAGACTTTTGTGTTGAGTAAAGGACTTGGAACCTGCAGATGCTCACCATTTATGGGTTTCAGGCTTATTTGTGGCCTTCTAATTGGGCAGCGCATGCAAGGCGCCACTTTCATTTCTGCCGGAGGAGCAGAGACCAGGCACTGATTGTTTCATTTGGATTAGATTTCTTCTGCCGATGGCGCTGTGGTTGAGGCAAATGTTTTATTTTTCTAATTCTTATTTCCTTGTCTCAATCAAAGCACCAGAAACGGAAGGCCCATCAGTACTGCTGTCCTTTTTGCCTTCTTACATTCCTCTCCCACCCCGTCTGTGTTCCTTATTCCTATCCCACCCACATCCTTGTTGCTTAATCCTTTCCCCACTCACCTCATTCCTGTTTATTCTTCTTTGTTGCTTTTACCTCCCATCTGCCCCATCCATGTTGTTTCTTGTCCTGCCACCAGCTCCTTGTCACTCTTTCTCCTCAATCCCCGACCTCAGCCCCTGTTTCTTCTCCCACTCTCCCAACAGACAAAAGGAAAATATAAAGCACTATGACTCAGCCCGTGCTTCATACCACCTTTTTTTAAAGACCTGCTCTTCACAACCACCCCTCCGCTCAAGCCAACAGCTTACCAATTAGGGGGGGGGGGGGGGGCTATTGGCTTTGCCAATGTTTGTTCACATCGTGGAAATCAAAGCTGAACTACTCTACATATTTGTAGTTTACCACAGTCTTCAGTGTGGAGGCCTCTTTTACCCCGTGTCGGATCTTCAGCAATTTACAAAAGTAAAGCAGGGTCACTGAATGACAGAATACGCACAAAGTGTGGATCAATGAAGGCAAGAGCCTGAATGCATATGAAATACCAGGAGAAAGGTTAGCAGGCCAAAGTAAGTGTGGATGAAGAACAAAGTGAACAACAAGTGAATGGCTAGAAACAAAGAAAATGCTTTGGCTGTCTACTTATGATACCCGATTCTAGCTCCTTTGATGACTGGTGCAAATTAAATAATTGCACAATACAACGTGAATGCAATTCATATGCAGCTACTGGTATCCAAAGCAAGCGAGCAAAAGGCATGTGAGGTATTGGAAAGCTAAGTGCATGTGATTAACAACACATTCAAGATTATATAAACTGATTATCAGTGCTCCACAGCCCTCTCAAAAATGCGAATTGAAAACAATCTCAAATTGCATAACTATTCTCTAATCTAGAAACCCTTCTTTGACTGAGTCAAATTCAAAGCAACACGATCGGGACCCATGTTTTTTCAGTCCGTATTCCACCAAACTCTGCAAACATCTAGGCCACATGTTCCTTTTAAGCATAAATGACAAGATAAAAGATAGCAGGTCAAACCAGCAGCAGCCGTGCACTATATAACTGAGAAATGAAAATAAGAACCAAGTGAACATGCACTGTCAAAGCCATTAGGTCTGACTGTTTTCACTGTACATATTCTTTGTTGTCGTGGGTGCATGTTGTTGTGTCGTATGTTTGGACATATAAAGAGAAAACACACATATATAGGGACCCACATTCACACAGACAACACCCAGATGCAAATACCAACACAGAAAACACACACAAAGACAGACCTGCTGTTTGACAACACAACGACAGGTATAAGCAGAGAAAGGTGGACTTTGATCAGCTGCATGGATGGTGGGTGGAGAATTTGTGGCTGTGTGATTTAGGGATAAATACAATGGCTGGATGGGTGAGAGTGCATACAGTGGTGGATGGGCAAATGGATGGGTATAGCTGAACAGTTAGATTGATGAAAAAGTAGATGCAAGCATGAATTGTTGTGGACTGAGCGGTGAATGGATGGATGGATATGTTGTAAGGTTATGATGGGGATTGGTAGAACTATGAAAGGGTGAGAGTAGAGATGTGGGGTGGATAGAATGAATGTGTGTGGATGGAACAATAAATAGATGAGTGCATGGATAAATAAGGCAGAAGTAGAAGGGTGGATGGACAGACGACTGGGTGGGGAGACTGGTGCATACAGGGAGTGCAGAATTATTAGGCAAATGAGTATTTTGACCACATCATCCTCTTTATGCATGTTGTCTTACTCCAAGCTGTATAGGCTCGAAAGCCTACTACCAATTAAGCATATTAGGTGATGTGCATCTCTGTAATGAGAAGGGGTGTGGTCTAATGACATCAACACCCTATATCAGGTATGCATAATTATTAGGCAACTTCCTTTCCTTTGGCAAAATGGGTCAAAAGAAGGACTTGACAGGCTCAGAAAAGTCAAAAATAGTGAGATATCTTGCAGAGGGATGCAGCACTTTTAAATTGCAAAGCTTCTGAAGCGTGATCATCGAACAATCAAGCGTTTCATTCAAAATAGTCAACAGGGTCCCAAGAAGCGTGTGGAAAAACCAAGGCGCAAAATAACTGCCCATGAACTGAGAAAAGTCAAGCGTGCAGCTGCCACGATGCCACTTGCCACCAGTTTGGCCATATTTCAGAGCTGCAACATCACTGGAGTGCCCAAAAGCACAAGGTGTGCAATACTCAGAGACATGGCCAAGGTAAGAAAGGCTGAAAGACGACCACCACTGAACAAGACACACAAGCTGAAACGTCAAGACTGGGCCAAGAAATATCTCAAGACTGATTTTTCTAAGGTTTTATGGACTGATGAAATGAGAGTGAGTCTTGATGGGCCAGATGGATGGGCCCGTGGCTGGATTGGTAAAGGGCAGAGAGCTCCAGTCCGACTCAGACGCCAGCAAGGTGGAGGTGGAGTACTGGTTTGGGCTGGTATCATCAAAGATGAGCTTGTGGGGCCTTTTTGGGTTGAGGATGGAGTCAAGCTCAACTCCCAGTCCTACTTGCCAGTTCCTGGAAGACACCTTCTTCAAGCAGTGGTACAGGAAGAAGTCTGCATCCTTCAAGAAAAACATGATTTTCATGCAGGACAATGCTCCATCACACGCGTCCAAGTACTCCACAGCGTGGCTGGCAAGAAAGGGTATAAAAGAAGGAAATCTAATGACATGGCCTCCTTGTTCACTTGATCTGAACCCCATTGAGAACCTGTGGTCCATCATCAAATGTGAGATTTACAAGGAGGGAAAACAGTACACCTCTCTGAACAGTGTCTGGGAGGCTGTGGTTGCTGCTGCACGCAATGTTGATGGTGAACAGATCAAAACACTGACAGAATCCATGGATGGCAGGCTTTTGAGTGTCCTTGCAAAGAAAGGTGGCTATATTGGTCACTGATTTGTTTTTGTTTTGTTTTTGAATGTCAGAAATGTATATTTGTGAATGTTGAGATGTTATATTGGTTTCACTGGTAATAATAAATAATTGAAATGGGTATATATTTGTTTTTTGTTAAGTTGCCTAATAATTATGCACAGTAATAGTCACCTGCACACACAGATATCCCCCTAACATAGCTAAAACTAAAAACAAACTAGAAACTACTTCCAAAAATATTCAGCTTTGATATTAATGAGTTTTTTGGGTTCATTGAGAACATGGTTGTTGTTCAATAATAAAATTAATCCTCAAAAATACAACTTGCCTAATAATTCTGCACTCCCTGTAGATAAAGGCATGAAAACGCATGATTTTGTTCGCATGGAATAAGTAAGCACTTTCTTATTATAATGATCTGCTAGTAAATATGTACCCTATGAACAAGGTCAAGTCCAAAAAAACACTGACACTGTCTGACAAACATGATCTTACAATAAGACTCCATAAGCCCTACCTGGACAACCTTTCAATACTCACTGCTGAGAATGTCAGCCATAACCTCTACACCAGCCCCGCTCTCACCGTCTGCAGACTACAGTGTCATTAAAATGTGCTAGAAATTGCACATTGAGCTAACAAAACTCCTCTTCATACAGTTACAAGGATGATCATTATGAATTTAGTTCCTTTCGATATCTATTGATCCTTTGCTTTATAAAGTGAATCTGAATAATGGCTTCTAAGACAACTTAAAGACTGTGGCGCCTGCTTTGAACCAGCCACGGCCATATAATCTAACAAATCTGTACCAATCCATCAACAAAGTCTATCAGACAAAACATGGTGGAAGACTATTGAGAACCCATGGAGATCAAAGCTGGACCAAGATGAAACAAGGATTTATAATTCAAAACAAACTACCACAGATTCAAGACAGGCCTTCAAAATGTGCCTGTCAGTAAAGTATTCAACAGAGAAAAATGATTTAAGATAATCTTTATTTTTCAGCAACTGATGAACCTACCACAGAGTTATGGGCAAAGAGACGGGTGTCAAAACTATAGACCTAGAGGCCCTATGTACTTTCTTTTACTAGAGTTTTCCAAGAGTTTTTGAGCTCAGACTGCAGCTTACTAGCCAACGTGAAATGAGTCAAGCAGACAGGCTCTGATTTTAGGTGGGCATTCTCAGGCACCAAACTCTAACACCAACTTTCAAAAACACTGGATTATCTTGATGGACTGCTTACAATGGGATGGAAACTGTTACTTATCCAGTAAGCATCTGTTTGTGGCATGTAGTGCTGTAGATTCACATGCTCTGCATACTTCCGCCATCTAGTGTTGGGTCTAGAAGGTTGCAAGTTGTTCTTCTTCAAAAAGTCTTTAGAGTCACAAGGTATAGGGACTCCTCCTCTTGCTAACAATGGGCAAAGGTATCCACCCCACAGTTAGACTGTTTTCCGGCAGGTGGTTATGAATGGAGTGTAGTGTAAAGGTAATAGAAATGAAATGTCTATTCATGTGAATATAAATGAAAAGACTAACAGTCACAGGTGTCCAGGGAGGGGCGGTGAGTGCATGTGAAACTACAGCACTACATGCCACAAACTGTCTGCTTACCAGGGAAAGTAACATTTTCTGTTTGATGGCATGCGTGGCTGTAGATAGACATGCTCTGCACAGACTGTAAAGCAGTGCCTCTCGAAAGCAGTAGCTAACCTGAGGGTGTTGCAGTGTTTTGAAAAAGAGTATGTAGCACAGTCTGACCTACATTAGCTTGTTGGCATGCTAAAACATCCACACGATGTTTAGTGAAAGTGTGTGGTGCTGACCATGTAGCCCCCCTTACATATTTCAGCTACGGGAATGTTACTTAAAAAGGCCATAGATGCACCTTTCTTGCGAGTGGAATGCGCTCTAGTGGAAATAGGAAGTGGCCTTTTGGCTTCTGCATAACAAGTTTGGATCCATATAACAATCCATCTTGCTATACTGGATTTGGTAATAGGGTTACCTTTGTGTGGTGGAGAGAAGGCAACAAAGTTGTTTTTCTAATGGTTTAGTTCTATCAATGTAGAACATTAGTGCTCTTTTCACAATACTCAGAAGGCTCTCTCAGCAACAGAATTAGGTTACGGGAAAAAGACTGGCGATTCAATAGTTTGGTTGAGATGGAATTGAGATACCACTTTTGGTAAAAAGTTTGGATTAGTATGAAGAACCACCTTATAGACTTGTGTATATGGAAAAAGGGTTCTTGCAAGGTTAGTGCGTGGAGCTCTCTTACACGTCTAGGGGAAGTGAATGTAACTAAAAAAACCACTTTCCACGATAGAAACGGTAAAGGACATGAGTGTAGTGGTTCATAAGGCGGGCCCATGAGTCTAGTGAGCAACACATTAAGATTCTCGGAAGGCATTGGAGGTAATCTTGGTGTTATCACTCTTTTAAGCTCTTCCATAAAAGCTTTAATGACAGGAATTTTGAAAAGAGTAGACTGTTGTTTGTTCTGAAGGTAAGCAACATTAGCTGCCAAGTGCAACCTTATGGAAGATTATGCCAAGTTTGCATTTTGCAAATTAATTCTATGACTTCAGGAGCCAAATTGCAAGATTACACCTCCTTGGGTTTTTGGGTGCCTGATTTGAACATGGTTCTGAGTGAGCAGGGCTAGGTGGAGGGGAAGTATCTCATGAGGAACTACAAACAGTTCTAGCAGAATGGTGAACCATGGCTGTCTTGCCCATATCAATGTGAGAGACGTTTGCCTGAGTTTCCAAACGAAATACCGGAGGAGGGCGTGAGGTGGAAAACCACAGGCAAATATCCCTGACCAGCTCATCCACAGAGCATTGCCCTTACTCTGAGGGTGTGGGAACCTGGAGGTGAAGTGAGGGCATTTTGTGTTTTCTTTTGTCACAAATAGGTATAGATTTGGAAATCCCCATTTTTGAAAGTACGTTAGTAGGACTTGAGGGTGGAATTCCCACTCATAGACTTGTCGCCGCATCTTGCTGAGGAGGTCGGAAAAATTGTTGTGTGTTCCTGGGAGGTGTTCCGCTAACAGGTAAATGTTGTGGCGAAGGGCCCAGTGCCAAATTGTTTGTGAGAGACAACTGTACAGAATGTTTCCCCCCACCCACCCTGTTTTTGCACATGATACATGGTTGTCATGTTGTCTGTGCGTATTTGAACTACTTTGTTGATGAGCTAAATCGTGAATGTTTTGAGTGCTAGTTGGACAGCTAGCAACTCCAGACAGTTTATGTGTAAATTTTGAATGTATGTGATCCCAAAGACCTTGGACTGTGAGGTCATGGAGATGGGCACCCTACCTCATCTGAGAGGTGCTCATTGCCACAGGATGATCTGTGGAACAGGGTCTAGGAAAGGTAACTACATTCTAGGTTCTAGATGACACTGTGCCTGATACCACTGGCCTGAAAGGCATTCCTGCAACAGACACATGTGAAGACAGGAATGTGGTATAATGGCAATGCAGGAAGCCATAATTCCTAGAAGTCTTGTGACTCATTTTACTGTGACTGGGTGACTGGGACGAAAATGAGAGAGTTGTGTGTGAAACCTTTGTGTTCTTGCTGCATTTGGGTAGGTTATTCCTAACTGTGTGTTGAGAAAGGCCCCTAGATAGGGTTATATTTGAAGTGAATTTAGGTGTGACTTTTGGAAATTGATCGTGAAGCCTAATTGATTAAGCAAGTCAATTGTGACTTTAGTGTGATGCAAACATTGATTGAGAATACTTACTTTGATGAGCCAGTCATCTAGGTATGGCTAGACATGAATTTCCAGCCTGCATAACTGAGCTGTGACAACTGTGAGGCATTTTGCCAATACGCTTGGAGCTGTTGTGACCTCAAAAGGGGGGCTCTTTGAATTGGTATTGTTGTTCTGCTATCACAAATCTGAGGTATCTGTGATGTGCTGGGTGTAAAGGAATGTGAAAGTAGGCATCCTTTCAAACCAGCGCTAATAATAAAAAAAAATTGCCTTGTTGAAGCAGTGGGATTACATTTTGAAGTGTGATCATGTGAAAATGCTCAGCTTTGATGTAATGATTTAAAGGCCTGAGATCTAGGATAGATCGTAAGGAGCCTTCCTTTTTCGGTATGAGAAAGTATAGTGAATATATTCCTGTTCCCTTATGTTGCAGAGAAACTGGTTCTATGGCTCCTTTGGCTAGTAACGCCCGCACTTCCTGTTTAAGGCGAGTGACATGTTTTTGTGAGTGCAAGGGGGAATGTTTGGAGGTGTGGACTTGAGCTCCAGACAGTAACCATGTTGGATAATATCCAAAACCCACTGGTCTGTTGTGATATTTTGCCAGTGTTGGAGCAAGAGCTTAAAGCATCCTCCTACAGGTGTCTGAGAGTTGGCGGGAAGGTGAAGTGGGTCACTGCTTGGGGGCAGTGGAAGAGCTTCTAGGGGAGGTTGTTTTCCCCCATCCTTTTTGTTCATTCCTCTATGGGAACTCTTAAAATCCTCTATGGGAGGATGAATGGGTTTGGCCTTTGTGGTAGGATAATGAAGTCTCAGGTGTAAAGGTTTTGGAGGCTGTTTTATATTGTGGCCCACGAAAAGCACCATAAGAGGCAGGGGTTTGGAGCATTCCCATGGACTTAGCCACTTCATTATCTTTCTTCAGCTTCTCAAGCACCTGATCAACCTGAGGGCCGAAAAAGTGCTCTTTGTCAAATGGTACGTTAAAGAGTGCTTGTGTACTTCCTGTTTAAAACCGGAAATGCGTAGCCACGCATGCCTGTGTAAGAGGGCACTAGTGTTTATACCTCTTGCTGCTGTGTCCGCCTAATCCAAGGCACAGCGAATAGAATTGTTAGAAATTAATTGGTCTTCACTAAAATCTCTTGTCCCCTTTTTCTGTGCTCCTCTGGGAGGTACTGGAGAAACTGCTCCATTTTGACAAAGTGGGCACAATCGTATCTAGCAAGCAGCTCTTGTGTATTTGCGATAAATCAATGGTTAGCTGCGTGAGCAGCCACACGCTTGCCAGAAGCATCAATGAGCTTACTCTCCTTGTTAGGAGGAGGAGCATCATGAGCAGCTTGTGAGCTGGCTCTTTTTCTGATGTTAGATACCACCAAAGAATCTTCAGGTATCTGACCTTTAATAAAAAAAATAGATCAGACAGGGAAGCCTTATATTTCTTTTCCACACACAGAGTGATTATGCAAGTCCTAGCAGGATACTGAAAGATAGCATCTGCGTGCCTCATCATGCCTTTAAACATGGGCAGATATAGTGTGCAACTTTGAATGGTTCTTTGTGAAGGAGCACCTGTTAGTATGTGGCTGTCCTACCACTATGTTCCTAGAAGAAAGTAGTGTCTTTTGATGGGGATGGTCTAGCTGGATAGAAATCCAGGTCAGTGTCTACATCTGGGTCAACATCTTATTGTAGCCAGCGGTCTGTGTCTGTGTGAAAAGGCATATTAACATCCTCTGTGTCTTGAGTGTCATGTAATGAGTGAGGTGAGCCCTGTGGGGTGATATCAAGAGGTTCATCTTGAGAAAGAGGAGGTGAAGGAGAAGGTGGGGGTGGTGGTGGCATAATTGGTGGACGGGATGTAGGCAGAGGTGGGTGAATATCAACCAAGTCTCTATCCATTCTTTTTTGCTTGGCTGGAGGCATAGGTTTGTCAAGAGCCTATATGTTGTCATTTAGATGGTGTAGTGTTGACAGCTTTGACCAAGACTCGGCCCGTTTGGGGATGAATATGAAGCTGAGACTGCCTGGCATGGAGCTGTTGCTTTATTTTATGGAGGATAGACTTGAGGGAAGCTGTCAGCTCTTGACTTTCAGTGCTGAGGTAGTCAATAATTTTTTGGGTGCCAAAACAGTTGGTGCCAAGTGGGATGCAGAAGCTTTCAGTGCGGAGGCTGATGGTTTTCAGCTCGGCCTCGAAATGGAAGGATTAGTTTTGCCTTTCGAAGCCGAGCTTGATTGTGAGGCGCCGAATGATTGACTGGTTGATAAGGCCCTTCTCCTCAGCAGTCGAGGCCTCCTGAAGTTCCTGCTCCTGTTCCGGGATGGATATGGTATCCTAGAGTCCGAAAATATCCAGTGTGCCCTCGATTTGGTGCCTCTGCATTTCTCGACGATGGGCTTTCTGATCCTCCAGGGTCTTCTACAATCGGAATGACTCGCAGTCCTCCTCTCTATGTTGTGGCGACATGCAGAGGTTGCAAACCTGGTGCTGGTTGGTCCACGGGAACTTTGTGTGGCACTTCAGACAGAAACTGAAAGGAGTCAGTTACCTAGAGTTTCATTCTTGTGAAAATGTAATCAAGAAAAATGGTGGCCCGCAGGGCCTCTATCAAAACATGTCAATCCAACAGAGAGAAATTTTGTCCATGGAGACAGAAACTGCGTGTTGTACAGAGGCTTGAATAAAATTGTTCAACTCCTCTTTAACTGTATTCTCCTCATCAGGAGGATCCTGAAACAGAGGAGAGCTATCATTATCCATGAGAAAGCAATGTCAAACAGATTAATAGGGAAATTCTGCATAGAAGGGGTTAATTTTTGAGGGAGCGCACTGCAGGGACTAAGTTCCGCCTGTAGGCGGTGAAAATAGAGCACCAGGGAATTATATGGGCGTGGTGATACGAGACCTCGCTGCCGGGACTGAAGCAGACGAGGCTCGGTAATAATAGAAGGAAAATCCTCCTAACATGAGCCAAAATGAGCAGAAAAGGAAAAGAAACGAGCAAGCGCAGTGAGTAGGTGCACATCGTTCCTCAGATGTGGCAAAAAAATGGCAACTGCTGTCTGAGGAACGGATTGAAACGGTTGAGCGCGAGGCAGAGAGCACTCTGAACAGTGCGGTAATGTGCCGTCTGGGAAAAGGAAAATGCGGCAAAGATGGTGCATAACGCACAAATATTAAACTATCGCTAAAGCCATATATTCCCAATATAAACGTTAATAATGTAGACAAAAAGAATGAAGTACTTCACTTGACTGCGAGCAGCAAGAAAAGAAGGCTGTTCACAGTCAAGTGACGTCATTATACTGTACATGTTATGTTGATTGGTTACCACTTAAGGACTACATTTCTCTTCCCATTGGCTTGTAACCTTCATCGTCTGGGATTTGTAGTTAATTTACTGTTCTTGACTGCTGCTGTTAAATTAAAGCAAGAAAAGTAAAGCATAATACTCGCCTCCGTGACTTAAATAATAAATTACTAGGAAAATCTACATTTCATCATCTCCCTTTCGCACAATGGAGTATTGTTCTTTTAGTTTTTTCCTTATATCCGCTCATGAAGGGCCAGAAAATCTTAGCCATGCTGTTGCATTCATTTTATCTCTACATTAATCAGATGCCTTGCAGGCACGAGTTATTCTGTGATTTATTTATATTCAGTGGTGCCATGCTACTGAAACACCTACAGGTGTGCCAAATTAAGGCATGATTTGAGTCTGTGGTGCTCCATAAGGACATTCAGTCTACCTGGCCAAAAAACGTGACCTATGGAGTGCTAGTCGTTCCTTGAGAAGTGCTATCTCCCTACTTTTGAAACCAGAGAAGTTTAATGAAAAGAAAACTTAAAACCGCTCATTCTCTGGTCTTACCCCAATAATATGGGACACACAGCCACCTGAACCTAGGACAAACCCCTGTACTACTTCATTCAATTCAAAATGCTCCTGATGAATAGTTTCCTTCACAAATAGGCCTAAAATCACTCAGTGTGATAATTTCACATGGACACCTCTGGATCCAGGACCTACTAGACTGACTGGTATATTATTTCTGTATTTGTATCTGTGTTGCTACCTGCATATTCCTTCTCGTAATTTATCTGGTATGTATGACCTGATTTGTATACGTAGAGCACTCTATGTTCGCACTATATAAAACTCTGCCAAAAAATTAATAAATTCAGGTGCAAATACTACATCATTAAGTAAACAACATTTTTTTTACAATCCAATACACGCATGGAGATTTCTGGTCAAATAAAAAAGGAAAAAGAATCGTTCCGTTGTATTGTTTAACCAAAATACCTCAGAAGAATCCTTTGCATTAAGCGAAGGATGAACAAATTAAAATCTAATGTGCAGACTTTCACAGTGGGGGATCCTGCCCACAGCCAGAGACGTGCGTCGATGATGGATAGGCTCTAAGGTCAGAGGCCTGACCCTGCAAGGAGCAACTCCTGTGGGTCTCTATTCCCCACACACTTATTCTGTCAGGCACTCTGCAGCCTTATTAGCTAAGCCTGCGCGATTTAAGAAACCCGCATAAGATACATACACTTAACAATAGTGTTTTGTTTTTGACCATAAGGGCACTCACCTAGAAGAGCAAACATTTTGGAAGGCAAAAGGCTTGGGCCGTTTCACAAAATGTTTTTAAAAATTCCAAATTAAACCAGTATATATTAATATTTTAAATACACCATGATCTTTGTGAGCACACAACCATAACAGAAAGAGTAGGATTACAACCACGTCAGCAACCGATTTAGAAAAGTTGTCCATATGCATATCAGAAACTACAGTCAACAGATGCCAGCACTTTCTATAAACTATACTTATTGTATAGATGCCACATGGTTCAGAAAGTTGAGTGTTAAGGCACTGTCAAGGAGATACTATGCAACTACTGCAACAGTTCTTACAGTTCTTGAAGGAGCCAAGTATGCTCTGTGGAGCAAACAAGAGATGATGATGAATTAGGTGACTGAGGAAGGGTCGTCAAATGGAGGGAGTCAACAATTTTCATTGAATTTCTTGTGCGGAGTGAAAAGAAGGAGCTGGCACAAGTCACTGATGTGCCAGTCATGGAGTCAGTGAAGTGGTAAGAGGAATAGCACAACTCCAGCTACAGTGACTGCAGCATGATCGTCGAGGGAAAACAAAACTGTAGAAGGAAGAAAGAGAATCGTTTGTGTTTCAGCTGCCAGATTCTTCCACCAGCGAGGACAGCAAAGTGGCACAAAAGGTTATTTGCCTCAGATAACAATATTCCTGGAGCATACTTTATCTACTGATTCCTCAATATATACATTTCTAGCCGAATACAGACTGGCCCTCACCAGCAGTACCACCACCACCCCAGCTGGTGTTAAAAGACTTCAGTCGCTGTTTCATCTGCCCAAGGGATACAAAAAAAATCAAATTAAAAAAATGTGCAAAGCACACGGCTGCTTCCAAGAAAGTGCCCTGGTGCTAGCGGCCCTAACTTGTAGACAGGCTACGGTGCCACCCAAATGCCTAATTAGCAAACATGTAGGTTCTCAAGAGTCTGCGGAGGGCCTGTTCACAAGGAGCGAAACGGAGATAAGAAGGCAAAGAATTCCAGTTGGGTGGTCAAATAGAAAGACCAACCACCTCTTCTGGGCCTACAAATCCTGGGCACCAAAAGAAGTCTTTGTCCATTGGACTTGAGTGATCTAGCCTGATGATAGGGTAGCAATGGGGGGGCTTAAATAGCCAGGGCTTTACTGCTCAAAGGCTCTGAAGGCAAACATTAGGGCTTTAAATGCAATGTGGCTGCTAATAGGTAGCTAGTGAAGTCTCCGTAGATAGGGCGTCACAAAGACATGGGCGGGGATCTTCAAGATCAGCTGGGCCGCTGCATTTTGAATGATCTGTAAGTGATGGAGAAGACACTGGGGAAAGCCCAGCTAGATATATGCTGATTTGAGATCCCAAATCAACAGACAGTGATTGGTGTGCTGGCATCAGTTCTTAGCTGTCCACACTGAATTGTGTGGAGAGGAGTTTCCACCAGAAATAATTCTATTTAAGGTAAGCTACTTTTTCTTTTGTTGGATAATTCTTCCACCAGATTCCTTACCTTATGAATGCAAGCCCCAAAGGTATACCCTCAGTGAGATGGGACTGAGTAGTGCTGTTTAATCGAAAACATCATTAACACAGCCCTGGTAAAGTATCCGTCACTGTGTGGGTGAGCTGTGAAACAGTAGTGCTTCTCAAACGTATGTAAAGAAAATAAAGTAACTGCCTGGCAAATATCAGTCGCTAGGCTGCTTCTGGTGAAAGCAGTAGGTGCAACCCACGGCCTTTATGGAGTGGGCATGAATGCCAGCCAGAAGGTTTTTATTGGTCAAGTTGTTACAGAATTATATGTAAAGAGTAAGTCAATGTGAGATTACGTGCTTGATTGCAACTTTGCCCTTCTTAGCATCAGCAAAGCCCACTCAAGACAAGACTCTGTCTTGTGCAGTCGATGTATAGGATGCTACATACCTAGGGTTCCAGATGACACAGTCTCTCCCCTTCGTTGGTGGGATGAAAAGGAAAAGAATAGGAGAATGATGGACTGATCGATATGTCATGAAAAAGCAGTGAAGTATAAAGTAGACCCCCATGAACAGATGACCCTGAAGGCATGCCCCAGATAATCATTCTGAGTGAAGTGCATGGCACAAAACCAAGGATATTTCCTGGTGCAAGGGCAGGTCGATCTGGAAAACATCATATCTGTCACCTCAGGATAAGGTTCCCACTCTAATGAGAAGTGACTCAGTCCATCCACCCTTACATGGTTACAGCTTGGGCTGCTAGCAGGAAGATACAATGTTGCAGGACCCATCATAATAGGCATAATGCCACCCAACATTGGATCCAAGAACCCACTCAGCCAGCCTACTTACCGAGATGATGGTGGTTGTGCTGTCCAAAAGGAGCTGAATTGTGATCACTGAGAAGGAAGAGAAAAAAAGGCTCCATGGAAAGGCAGCAGCCTACAGCTCAAGCACATTTATGCAACCGTTGCAGCAATGCTCAGCAATGCCTTGAGCCATCATGGTACCCTGATGAGCACCCCACCCTAGTGAGGGGACATACCCAAGAATGGTAGTCTGGAAGTGCAGAGGACAAAAAGGGAGACTGATTGTTGGGTTAGCGGAACAACATTCACAAAAGAAGGTATAGGTGAGTAGAATATGGGAAACGGAGCCAACAGACCGTCTGATTGTGTGGCCATTATCATCATAGGTACCACTAAAGGGTTCAACTTAGCTGATGAGGCTTGAACCACGAAACTATGCATG